>NC_133661.1:121187646-121928841 GCF_037893015.1 Macrotis lagotis
GCTAAGCACTCATTTGTTTTTTCATAGAATCAGAGATGGATTTGTAAATAGAATTGTAAATTATAGAGATGAAAGGAAATTTAGAAATCACTTGTTTTACAGAAGAGGAAACTTAAGGGGAAGCATTTAATAAATGCTTGATAAATACTTAATAAATTACTCATTGAAATAATTTGGTTAGATTCATACAAGTTGATAGCAAGTAGCAGATCAGGAATTAGAATTCAGGACTGGTAAAGTGATGTTGTTCTAATCCATGTTCTGCTATAGACTTTCTGGATAATCCTGAACAAAATAGGATGACAAAGAGGTACAGTTTGGGGACTCCTTATCATTTAGCTTTTAGGGCTATTGTTTACTATGCTTTGGGGATATTTTATATTAATGATTTGTTATATGGGGAATTCCAGGTAGGGAAATCTGCAATTTATATGGTTTTAAAGAGGGGACAGATAGTTTTCATACATCAGTTTTAAAATTAAAACCTCACATGTACAAAAATATTTGTAGTAACCCTTTTCATGGTGGCAAAAAATTGGAAATTAAGGGGATGTCTATCAATTGAGGACTGACTGAACAAATTGTGGTTTATATGTTTGTGTGGTTTATGAATGTAATTGAATATTATTGTTCTATAAGACATGATGAGCAGGGCAGATTTTCTGAAAATCATGAAACACATGAACTGATGCTGAATGAATTGAGTAGAAGCAGGAGAACACTATATACATTAACAGCAACATTTTGTGATGATCAGCTTTGATAGACTTAGTTCCTTTCAGCCATACAGTGATCAAAGATAATTCCAAAAGACTTGTGATGGAAAATGCCACATCCAGAGAAACAAGTATGGAGTCTGAAGGCAGATCAAAGTATACTATTTTGATTTTTTTTAATTTTAAAAAATTTTTTTCTTTCTCATTTTTTTAACCTTCAGTTCTGATTCTTCTTTTACAACATAGCTATTATGAAAATAGTGGCAGCTAGATGGTACAGTGGTAGACCTTGGAGTCAGGAGTTCAAATCCCACTTCAGACATTTGACTGGATGTGATCTTGGGCAAGTGACTTTACCCTAATTGCCTCACATCCAGGATCATCTTGTTATTTTGATTTATATCTGGCCACTGGTTCCAGATGGCTCTGGAGGAGAAAGTGAAGTTGATGACTTAGCACTGCACCCCTCACTCAAATCCAATTCAGGTGCTTGTCATGGCCCCACCTCCCCTGATATCAAGATTCTTCAAGAATGAAAGAAAGGGGTGGCTAGGTGGCAGGGTGGAGTCAGGAGGATCTGAGCTCAAATCCGACCTCAGACACTTAATAATTACCTAGCAGTGTGGCCTTGGGCAAGTCATTTAATCCCATTGCTTTGACAAAACCTAAAAAAAAAAGGACAAATAATATCATCAGTTTCAATATGGAAATACGTTTAACATGATTGTACTTGTCAGATTACTTGCTATCTTGGAGAGGAGAGAGGGTTGGGAGGGAGAGTTACAAAATGAATATTGAAAACTATTGTCTATTTGGGGAAAATATTATTAACTGAAAAACAGCAGCAACAACAACAAAAACTTTGAACCAAGAACTTCTAGAATCTAAGAATGGCACTTTTTCTACATTGCCTTGTCCTCTCTGCTATTCTTTAAATCTTTGACTCCAGGTCTTAACATTGTATCCTTCCAGGGCATTATCTCAGAACTTTGGGTTGAGAAGGGCCTTTCTTATACCTCAAAAAGCCTTGCCTGGCCATCTAATTGTATAATGATGGTCCCAATCTTCCCAATTCTATTCTTAACCTTGGATTCTTGACCCTCCTAGATGTTATGACAAACAACGATGAGACTAGGTAATACTTAGTTGGCACCAGTGTCTGACTTCTCTAAGCACAAGAAGCCCAAAGTCATTTATTCTGACTCTTCTTTATTTGAAAAAATTCAGAGAATAACAACTTATATGATAAATGTAAGGTAAAGAATAGTTTAATATAAATTACACAAAAGATTTCAAAGTACTTTGCAAATGTCAGATATTATAAATATGAAATAATAAATGAGAAATTAGTTAATTGAATTGAAAACTGAGAGTTCTCACGAAACTATAAAATGAGAGTAGCTGGAAGGTGTAGGTGAGAATTATCATAAATCTATTCAAGTTCTTTTACATAGCCTTAACTTCTGAGATCAATTGTGCACTGAGAAGGCTGCTGAGGTGGATTCTCCTTGATCTTGGTGAAGGACTGAATGAAGTGCTTCATTAACAAATTTGTTTTGACTAGACTTTTGTCCTCAACTTTTATGTATCCACTGCTTGTGAGGGAATAATGGTCTTCAGATTGACTATTTCTTGGCAGTTAAGTGAAAGTCTGAGTCACTCAGTTTCACTTCTGGCCCTCAATAATTTTAGCTGGCCATTAAGTGACTAGAAACACTTATTTTTGAGCATCCCATAACCTGGGCAAGAATATCAATAGTAAAGGACATAGATGATCTATCAAATATCTTTTAAGATGGTCAAGATTCTAGGTGGCTAGGTGGCATAGTGGATAAAGCACGGGCCCTGGAGTCAGGAGTTACTGAGTTCAAATACCAGCTCAGACACTTAATTACCTAATAACCTAGCTGGGTGGCCTTGGGCAAGCCACTTAACCCGTTTGCCTTGCAAAAACCTTAAAAAAAAAAAAGATGGACAAGATTCTCCTGAATTAATGAGTGTCAATCTTCTTGAGTGTCAATTGATAACAATACTTTCTTTTTAAAATTGCTAATAGATACACACCTTCCTTCTAAATTGCTAATAGATACACACCTTCCTTCCAATTACATTTTGCTATTTGACTTATCAAATGGAGACACAAAAAGTATTAAGATTATTGAATGAAACTCAACACTACAACACTTTAGTAAGATTATTTCTTTGGGACAGAGGAAGGATACTAACAGAATTGGTATTTAAACATACTTTTGGATTCATGTTTCATGAAACAGAAGAAAAACAAAGCTATAGGAGTTTAAAAAATTCAAGCACTATAACTTTTTCCTTTTTTTCTTTGTTTTCTCTGTTTTCTTCCTCTTTTTTATTTTCTCAATGGAAATAGTCAACCTAAGACATTTAAACATTGCATGGCAATTGTTAGTGATTATGGTGCTACAGTGTATAGAGAACTGGACCTGCAGTCAGTAAGACCTGAGTTCAAATCCAATCTTCCTAAGTTGTGAGATCTTGTACAAGTCACTTAACTAGTGTTTGACTAGTAGATTGCTGTGAGATCACAAGATAATATTTGTAAAGTACCTTGCAAACCTTAAAAAACCATATAAATGCTATTATTAATAATCACCTATATTTCTTCTGTCTTCTCATCTTCCTATAATGTTGACATGTTATCTAACAATGAGCACTACTTGGACCTGTCCATAATTCTCAGGCTTTCCATAACTAAAGAAGTTTTTGCCAAGATCTGTTTGGAAGATTTATTTATCTAAACATTGGTGGGGGGAGGGGGAGAGAAGAAGAAATCCATGTAGCTTTGCAAGAAACATAGGGCTTTTTACTATTATAACTCATCTTCCATAGTGTTTATCACAGCATATCTCTCTCACTTTATCTACCCTCTGTCTCCTCAATACTCAGGTATCCCTTTTCTTCCCTCTAAGTTGACCCTTCTAACCATCTTCTTTCCTCTCAACTTTTTCAAATAATAGTGAAAAATTTACATTTTGTAGAAATGATTACAAATACAGGACTTGGACCCAAATCTTGCACTCAGTCTTCATTCCAACCAACCAATCAATCAATAGGGCAAATTAGGTAAAGAGACTTTCTTATAATTTCATTTCAATATGTGATCAAATCCTTCATTCATTTCACAAGATCATGGAATTTTGAGCCACTGAAGGAAAGGCAGATTGAAACCTTAGAGGAATGTCCCTGAAAGGAAATTGCCCTTTGGTGATGGTGGTGGTGGTGGTGGTGGTGATGACAATGATGGTGGTGGAGAATCTCTCTCTCTCTCTCTCTCTCTCCTCTCAGCAAATATCAGTTCTATAGTATAAGAATTTTGCTGCACCATCCCTGAGGTCACGGCTCTTCCTGTTCTATCTATTGTCTGTAGACAGCTTTAGAATAGGACAGACATTGATGCTACTTTAGAGCATCAACCAATACATTTTCTTTATTTGTTATGTCAAAGTGTAAAGATAATTGATCTGAAGATGTAAAAGATCAGCTTAGTTAATATTTGATACATTTGCATAAAGAGATGGTTAAGACACATAACTAAGAAGGTGGCAATAGGGATGTGACTGGTAAAAATGGCCAATTTCTTCTTGTTTTCTCTTTCACTAAAATAATGTTGTGACAGGGCACATAATTGTAGGGAGTGGTCTTTAAGGAGTTATACCCTATCAGTGATGCAATTATGGAATAGAACTGTTATAAGAGTAAATAGGTGGGGCAGCTAGGTGGCTCAGTGGATAGAGCACCGGCCCTGGAGTCAGGAGTACCTGAGTTCAAATCTGGACTCAGACACTTAATAATTACCTACCTGTGTGGCCTCGGGCAAGCCACTTAACTCCATTTGCCTTGCAAAAAAAAAAAAACCTAAGAGAAAAAAAAAAAGAGTAAATAGGTGGCTTTTTTGTCACAAAAAAAAAACCATGACTTATCATGGATGCTCAAAAACAATGATATAAGGGATTTAGTCAATAGCTTTTCATAAAAAGACTGTTTCATGTTCTCCTCTCCCACCCCTGTCCTTCCCACCAATACTGAAGGAATCTTTACCTTCCTCTCCACAACTTTGATTGAAAATTCTTCAACTCTTATTAAGAAATAAGATATGAAAAAAAAAGAAATGAAATATGATGCGTATTCTCTACCTGAAGTAACTATACTGATTAAGGATGGGAGTTGGATAATAGAATTCTTCCCAGAAACACAATTAACTCAACAGGTCAGTTAAGCATCTGAGACTCTAGCCAGAAGATCCTTTTAATTCTTGAATATTATGTGTGGTTTTCTGATCAGAGTCACAATTATTCGAGGCACCATAACAGAGGATGAAGAAGGGGTTTGGTGAAATGGTGGTCAGAAGTCAATAAGAGGGGGCGGCTAGGTGGCGCAGTAGATAAAGCACTGGCCCTGGAATCAGGAGTACCTGGGTTCAGATCTGGTCTCAGACACTTAATAATTACCTGTGTGGCCTTGGGCAAGCCACTTAACCCCATTTGCCTTGCAAAAAAAAAAAAAAAAGAAAGAAAGAAAATGGTCTTAATGTCTTTTTTTCCAGGAAAATGTGATGTGTTGCTAAGAGCTGAGAAGATAGGGACAGAAGGAACCATAGAAGGTTTGAGAAGAGGTAAAAAGGTTTAGGAGAGCCACTGTAGTAAAAGGGAAAGAGTAAGTCAACTAGTGAAGTATAAAAGGATACTTTTGTAGAAATGATGGCCTAAGAGGTCATGCAATATAAATTTGTAACATACTTAGACCACAAAGTTTGAGGATTTTCCATAGCTTCATGCAGAAGCAGATATGTATGAATGAAGGTTGCAAATGGTGAGAATGATACTTGACAGGGCAAGACTGGCAATAGCATTGCGGTGCAAGGGACTCAAGATAAGAAGATAAAGTAAAGTTGAGTAGGTTCACCAAGATGGGGAAAGAGCAGGGACAATGATCTGAAAGAGGACTTAAGGATTAAAGGTCACAGTGTGGATAAAGAAGAGAGTTTGGAGTTCCAAAGCAGAAGGAGAGGTGACAGTAGATTGTGATCAGATAAGGGAATTTCAGAATTCACAATCATGGAAGTGGAGCATTTGAGTCAGTAGTGTGCTATGGGGGGCAGCTAGGTGGTGAAGTGGATAGAGCGCTGGCCCTGGAGTCAGGAGTACCTGGGTTCAAATCCGGCCTCAGACATTTTATAATATCTAGCTGTGTGGCCTTGGGCAAGCCACTTAACCCCATTGCTTTGCAAAAAAAAAATAGTGTGCTATGATAGTCTAAAAAGTTAATTCCATCTTAGTTAATAATCATAGAAATATAGTGTTTAGAAGACAGAAAATGATCATTCCATTTTAATATGCCCTGGACAGAACATAAATGAAGTATTGGGTTCATTTCAGTGCAATATACCATTGAAAATTTAGAATAGATAATATATAACACACTTTGAAAACTTTAAAGCTTTATTATAACTGTCAGCTATTATAATTAAATGAGAGAATTAATTAAGAAATGCTTTTAAAAGAGCTATACAAATATGTTTTGCCTTGAGGAACTGCGGCTGAGTCACTATAGGGGCTGGATGCCTACTCTCTATTCTCTATTAGGCATATAATTTGATTGGGTTCAGTCCTGAGGGAGTTTGCCTCTAATGAGATGGGGCTCCATTTTTCACCCTTTTTTGCCTGCAAAATCCTCCATTGTGTTGTCTCCAGGGATGATTTTACTTATGGTTCACAGTCTAGGATCTTCCTCAACATTGCAGAATAAGCAGGTACTCAGTGTATAATACAAATCAAGTATGGAACAGGTTATTTATTACAACACACACACAAGACAAGTTAAAATATTAAAAAAAAACCCAAACCCTCTTGAGCATTCATTAACAGAACAAGGATTCTATAATTTACCTTATAGTACTGTCACAGTCTTTAGGGAAGCTAATATTCAAACCTTACTAGAACACAAGGCAATCAATGTTACTGCTAATTAGGTATTTTACATTTAACCCTGGTATTGCCTATCTAGATGACTCCTTTTAAATTTCTGTTGATCACTTGGGCAAGTCTGGTCAGATCTTGTCAGTAGCCAACCTCTCTGACACATCCTCTGCCATTAGCTAGTTTCAACCTTATGGATCTCAACAAACCTTCCATACCTTTTGACTCTCAAGATTATTCCCATATCAAGGTACTTATTGTTTTAAGAAAAGATCAGGGGGAAAAAAACAACCCACAAAAAGGCAGTCATCATAGACTCAGGCTTTTCTAGGAAGGTCATGTGTTTTAATTGGCTTAATTAATTGTATAAGCAACTCATAGTTGCTTAGAGTACAGGGTGGAGAGAATGAGTGATGTGCATTATCTCCACCTGACTATTAGGTTGTCTCTAAAGAGTTTTGTATAAACTATAGCCAGATAGGTAGATAGGAGCTTCTGTTTTTTTGTATATACTTTGAGTCATCAGCTCTTCTGACTCCACAGTGTAAATCCCCCAGGGATGAGTTATTTGTGAGCAGTAGTATGTCCCCTATGTTCCATATGATTTCTCAAAACAGACAATGGCAACTCTAAGTATAAGATACTTACATTTTTACCTCACAGGATTGTTTTGAGGAAAGCATTTTGCAAACCTTCAGGTACTATATAAATATGAACTATTAAAATCACCAAAATCTACAACATAATTGACCTCTCCCAACTCTAAATCCTTGCAATGCTTCCCTCTTTAGTTACATACCAGCAAAACCAACTCCTAGATCCTAAACTTAGCTGGCAACAACTTTCTATTCTTCCATCTCTTTAATACTCTCATCCACATTAAACCTTGTGGAAATGAAGAAGACTGGGAGGACCATGAATCTTCTTTTCAAATATTTGAAATCTTGTCACTGGGAAAAGAAACTAGATATATTCCATGTAGTCCCAGAATGGGCATGGGAAAAGAGAAAGGAGGATAGTCCCTGATATATAATGATTAATGATGCATTAGGAAAGATAGGAGGTAGGAGACATAGAAAAGATAGGATGCATAAGGAAAGTATAAAGAAGTGTGGGGGGGGGGTTGTCCAATAGTGTCAAATGCTAGTTAATGAAAAGAGATGAAGATTGAGGAAAAAATACTGAGGATCCCATTATGCTTTCCAAATTCATTCTACTTCTAATCTTCTTCCACAAACTCAATGTCTAGGTAGATTTTTACTGTCAGAATGAATTAGTGGCTTTTACTGATTTTGTTTTAGGTATATTATAGGATCAGAATAAAACTACTTTGACCATTAGTCTCCAGCTCCTAGTGCATAGTAGTAAATATAAGAATAATGAAAATGAAAGAAAGATTATCATTCCCATTGGAGCGGTGGTTGATTGATGATGAGTATTAATGGATACCTAATGAATTGAAAGAGGAAGCTGATGTAATTCCGTTTAGTAACAATTCCATTTAGAATGTTGGTTTCAGATTTATTAGGAGAATGAAAATTGACATTTGACAAAGCCAACAGAAATGGCAGTTGTCATTCACTGAGTTTTTCTGACAGTTTGCAAAGTGCCCAGACACTAGTTGCCTAAATTCTAAGAAAAAAAGAACTGCTCCTGTAACTGCTACTTCTCCCCCTTCTCCCCCGCCCTTTTCCTGTCCCCACTTCTATTCTTGTCACTAAAGAAAGAAATGTTTAGGGGAAGAAGGGTACTGGATCAACATGCTTCTCCACATTGATCAGTAGTCTCACTATCACTAAGAGAAATTGAGAATGGTTCTAATCTTTAGATAGTTACTCTGGGACAACAATTTTACACCACTCCTTGCCCAGATCTCATCTCCTCTCTGATGCTTCAGCATAGTGTTTGCGCATTTATAGATTCTACTTGATGAATTATGACTGGGTATGGTTATGGTATAAACAGATAGTTGTATTACCAACATCCAGTTCACTCACAGAAACTATTTGCACAAAGTTCAAATCCTAAGCTTTTTAGATCCCTACTTTTACCCCTGGTTTCTGATGAGGTCAAATCCTTTCTACATAGTCTCTAGATACAGCTCCCAGCTGTAAGTTAAAATCTCATGTTCTGGAACAATATGACAGATATCTAATTTTGTGTTGACTTGCTTTCCGTGATCAAAACTTCAACTAGTCTTTTTTCCCAGGCCCACCCAGTCCAGATTAGTTTCTGGAGGCTGATGAATTCTATCAGCTTTTAAATGATCTCTCAGGTCACCTTCCTGTTCAATTAACTGAATCAATATCCCCTCTCATCCTCTTGTTTTGTCAGATTTTCCCCCAGAGATGCCTCTACTACCTCTTCCAGAAACCTCATTCTTATCAGATCAGCCCTACTCTTTCCTAACTCAACTCTCACCTGGCTCGCTCATTCTCTATTCCATTCCAATATTCCCTTTGGAACTCTTGCTATGTCAGAAACAAACTTCCTCATATACTTGAACTTGTCAGGCAACACTTCCATTTCCTTGATTTTTCCCTGAAGATATCTCATGCAACTAATGGAGATTCCTTCTCCATCCACTCCCCTTGACTCAAAGAGCCACTACTGTTTCTGCCATTCCTCTCCCTATATTCTAGGTAAACATTTCTAAGAGAGACAGCATGAGAAGTGGATAGAATTCTGAACTTGGAGTTAGGAAGACATGGGTTCAAATACTGTTCACACACTCATTAGCTATGTGACCTGGAACAAGTCACTTAACTTCTTTGCCTCAATTTTCTCATCTATAGAATGAGTGTATCGTATTTGATAGTATCTGAAGTTCCTTTTAACTCTAAATCTATAATCCAATGATCTTATGTATTATCTCTTCATTAGCCTTGTTACAATCCATCTTACTCTAGCTTTCCCAATGATTCAGAATATTACTTAAAGCTTCTCTTGTTACCTCATCTCCTGCCTTCATAGAGTAGCAGCACAGAGTAGGAAAAAGAGCATGACAGTCAGAGGAGCCCAAGTGTTGATTCTCAACTCTGACATTAATAGGCTATGTGATTAGCAAGTCTTTTAATCCCTTTGATCCTTAGTTTCTTCAACTGTAAAACTGGATTAATACCTATATTCTTACCTTTCAGGATTGTTTTGAGGAAAGCATTTGGCAAACCTTCAGGTACTATATAAATGTGAACTATTAATATCACAATATATTAAAATCTCTGCCCTCTAAATTCCTCACAATTCTTCCCTCTTTAGTTACAGTCATCTCAAAGAGCTATTCCAACTCCTAGATCCTAAACTTAGCTGGCAACAACCTTCTTTTCTTTCATCTCTTCAACACTCTCATCCACATTAAACCTTGTGGAACTGAAGAAAACAGGGAGAACCATGAATCCTCTTTTTAAAATATTTGAAATGTTGTCACTTAGAAAATAAACTAGACATGTTCCAGGTAGCTCCAGAATTTTAACTAGAACCAATTAGAAGTTACAGAATATTTTTGCTATAATAAAGAAAAGCCTTATATCAATAGAGCTTTCTAAAATAAGCATGAGCTTCCTCAAGAGCTAGTCTGTCAATAAACATGAATTAAGATCCTACCATGTTCCAAGCTGGGATTACAAAATAATGCAGAAAAACCTGTCCCTGTTCTCAAGGAGTCTAGTAGGGAAGATAACATGCAAATAGCTATCTATATAATTGTCTCACAGTCCAATGTGGGAGATAACATACAATTACATAGAGATAGAATATATACAGGATGAATTGGAGATAATCAACAGAGGAAAGACCCTAGAATTAATGGGGGTTGGAAAAGACTTTTTGTAGAAGGTGGATGAGACTTGGAGGAAGCCAGGGAAACTAGGAGACAAGAGAAAGACAAGAAAAATGCCTGGAGTCAAGCAATGGAGGACTGTGGGAGGAAGAAGAGTAAGGTCATTGTCTCAGAGTATGTGAGGGATAATAAGTTTTAGAAGATTGAAAGGCAGGAATAGACCAGGCCAAGAAAGGCTTTGAATGTCAAATAGGATTTTATAACTTGATCCAGGAAGTAATAAGGAGTCACTAAAGCTTTTTGAGGAGGGTATATCTGTGTTTTCAGATCTGTGCTTTAGGAAGATAAATTTGATAGCTACAAGGAGGGTTTAACGCAAAAAGAACAACAGTAAGCTACTGCAGTAGTCCAGGCAAGAAGTGATAAGGGCCTTTATCTCCATAGTTTTCTACCATAGTCACCATTTTAATGTATCCATCAGTCATCCAAGGGGTTCTTGACACCCCGTCCCTTCAGTCCTTTGTTAATTCTCATCTCTTGGTAATGCCCACCAGCCAGTTTCACTGCTTTTGTTCCTAGGCTGTTACAAAACTGGAAAAAAGCTATGAAATTGAGTTGATGCTACCACCCACTACAAATTAATGGCATACAACCTTAGTTGGGTTCCTACTGTCATTCAGTAATTCAACTCTACCATTGACTACCCATCTCTTCAAACAGCACCTGCTGCAAATATTTTTCCTTTCTCCTCTGTCCTTCAAGCATAAATCAACTCTTCATAATGAAAGAAGATTGATTCCCCCACCCTCTCAAGAAGCTTGAACCTATTCATAGGAAATTCCTTTAGCTCCCTTCCTCCAGTCTTCAAATCTCAGAAGCAGCAGCAGCCACTCTTTCTTCTTTTGTTCTGGTCACAAAGGAAAAAGGCACCACTAGTCTTCACTTTGCTTCCTCTCCATCTCTCTTACCCAAATAGAAAGTAAATCCTGTCCATTCTACTTGCATAAATAATATCTCTTGAATCCATCTCACTTTTCTCTATAATCACTGCTTTGATGTTGTTGTTGTTGTTCAGATACATCCTACTCTTTGTTACTCTAGAGACTTGTTCATGGGGTTTCTTAGCAAAGATATGAAAATGTTTTGCCATTTATTTCTCCAGGATGTTCCCATTTTATAAATGAGGAACTGAGGCAAATAGTGGTTAAATGATTTGCTTAAAGTCACACAAATAGTAAATATCTGAGGTTGGATTTGAACTCAGATCTTCCTGACTCCAGGACCAGCTCTTTCCACTGAACCACTTCGCTGTCACTATAATCATTGCTACCACCATCATTACCACTTACTCAGACTACAACGATGACTTATAATAGGTCCTAACTCTTCTTTCAAGGAACTCACATTCCGATTGTTGTTGAATTAAGTCATTCTAAGTATAAACTCTTTAGACCCTATGGAGTTTTTTTGGCAAAGATGTTGAGGTGGCTTGTCTTTTCTTTCTCCAACTCATTTGACAGATGAGGAACTAAGACAAACAGGGTTAATTTACTAGCCCAGGGTTACACAGGTAGTAAATGTCTGAATCAGATTTGAATTCATGGAAAGGAGTCTTCATGACTCTAGACCTGGAGCCTCTCATATTCTAATAGAGTGAGACAAAATATAGATTGAAAGCTTTAAGGATAAGTTAAATGGAATGGTCCTGTGGTCCTTGGGGAACAGAGATAAAGGAGAGGAAGTTGTCAGACACATCTGTACCAGGATGGCTTCCCTAGATTATGGCTTTGGGAAGTAGTCTCGTAGCAGTGTCAGTGGATTGGGAGCAAAGTGTCATTCTTACTGTTCCCCATGTTCTTGGGTTTATTTACCAATGGCTAGCATTTGTAGTAGTAAGGCAGGTAGTAAGGAGCCATGATATATAGACAAAGATTGTTTCTTTATAAAATGGTTTCAAAGATCAAGTAAGAAGCAAGGATGATGATCTAGGAAGAGGAGGGCATTGTGCTTCCTAGCTCAGGATCCTGGGCTACCTTCACAAAAATCTGGGAGAAGAGGGTTATTGAAATGAATTGGCTTACCTGGCACAAGGCACCTCTTGTCTCTTCTTCAGGGTGCTTTTGCTTTATCTATGTTATTGATTTATCTCACCAGTGGCTGTTGATGGTGGTTGTGGTGATGGATTATGATTGGGTGAGATGTGAGGCCTCTTTTCCACAAGGCTTGCTTCCCTTAATGATGGTATGGAGGCCAGATTGAAAGCAGAATCAGTGATCTGAGTTCTTCTCAATCTATTTTCCAGGTCAATTATTTTTTCCTATGAATTTTCTTTTCTTTTTTTTTTTTCTTTTAACTTGGTTTTATTGTTTCCTGATGTCTCATGGAGTCCTTAGTTTCATTTGACCTCTAATTTTTAAGGAGTCATCTTCTTCAGTGAGATTTTGTATCTCTTTTACCATCTAACTCTGATTTTATTTTCATCACTGTTTTTGTACATTCTATTTGATGTTTATTTTTTTTGTTCTTTCTTTAACTTTTCTAGGAATTTTAAAAATCTACATTTTCTTTGAGATGTTGCTTATAGTTGTTTTCAAGTCAATATCTTCTGAGTTTGTTTCTTGAATTTCTCTCTCAATCCAGCAATTTATATTTGCAGGAAAAAATACTCTGTTCATTTATTTTTCTAATAACATGCAATGGTAGTTTTCAACAATTACTTTTTTGCAAGGTTTTGAGTTACATTTTTTCTCCCTCCTTTCCTTCCCTCTCCCTCCTCCCTGACAAAAAGCAATCTAATGTAGGGTATACAGGTATAGCCAACACAGCAACATATTGTGATCATTTTTTTGTTTTGTTACTTGCTCATTTCTTTCTAACCCATTTCTTGTCTTTGGGCTTTATATTAGAAACTTATCTCTGGGATGTCTGATCTGAGCTTTTGTTTTTTATGAGCTTCTCTTACTTTCAAAACTCTGTGGGGGCCTGTAAGTTTTTGGTGCTTTCAAATAAATGCATCTGTGAAGAGAGGTCAGATCACTGTCCTCTTGGTCCTTATCTAGGGAGAACCCCTACTCTCTTGTGACTGTGCCCAATCCTCTCTGTTTTGGATCTTAGAAACTAAATCTGGCAACAAAATGGTTAAATCCCAATCCTACAGAATAGGGAACTCTTAGAATCTCTTTCTAGGTAGTATTTACTCCTTATCACACCTAGAGTCCTGTGTCCCATAGGTGACCATGTTACTAATCAGCCACCTCTCCAAGGTCTACACACTTCCCCTTCCATCTTCCTAAGCTACCTTTGGATGGAAGATTGACTCAATGTGACTTTTTGCTAATTATTTTCTTCTTAGAATCCAACTTGATGTATATATTTTTTCAAATTGCAGGAGAACTAGCAAAAATGCTGAATTCATCTCATCATTTTAGCACCACTCCTCTAAGCATTATGTTTGAAACACCATGAAGTCATTCCTCAGAATGTGAGTAGTAAGGGAGGTAGTACTATATTTTATTTTCCTGCTTTAACTTTTTACTCTTGCTAAATAGGTACAAAAATCTATTGTTTTCACCTGAGAAGGAATCCAAGTCCTATCAAGATCCTCCAGCCCATATAATTTCATGCTATTTATGACTTTGTAGCTATATAATCTTAAGCTACTCCTTGACTTTTCTATGCTTCAGTTTATCAGCAAAATGATAGTTTTTGACCTAGATATCACTTAAATCCTGCCTAGCTCTAAAAATATATGATCCTATATGAAAAAATACAAATTTTCCATATTCTGACCTGAATTTCAGGTGTTGAACTTGTCCCAACTCTTAGTACCATAAAGATCCTTAAGCTTGATCTTGCCTACTTCATGCTTTCTGGCCCCTTTACAGTGGTCTGGAAACCATGAGCTGTTTTTCAGTTGTATCTTCATGATCCCATTTGTGATTTTCTTTTGGTTTGTCATTTTCTTCTCTGGCTCATTTTACAGATGTCCATTATCCATGTACTTTTCTCCTACTATGTAGGAACCATCCCAATTCACTGGAGGAGTTCTCTCTCTCCTAGCTCATGAACTTTTTCAAGCTATCTAAGTGTTCTTATTGCTCTCCCTAAAAATATTGGGTAGAGGTACATGACTAAGCTGGAAGTTCTCTTTCTGGTTTGGTCAGTAACTACACTTATTTTCTCAACAGGTTCAGTGCTGACAATGAGAGGTGCCAGATAACAGGCTTTCCTTCTCCCAAGGACACCATATATGTTTACAGATTAATCCTTTCTGGATATAGAGAGATTCATCATGGTAGAAACTCATTGTATCTTCTCAAGGTAAGTGACTAGCATCAAGTAATACTTAGAAGAACATAAAATTTTAGAAATAGAATAAACTTTGGAGATTATTTAACCCAAGTATTTAATATGAGGAGCTCTAGCTGGTACGTGGAGTGCTTAGAGTGCCTGGCCTTGAAATCAAGAATAATTGAGTTGAAATCATACTTCAGACACTTAGGTGACTGCATGACAAAGGACATGCCAATTAACCTCTTTCAGCATCAGTTTATTCATCAGCAAGAATAGTACTTATCTGGCAAGGTTGCTTTGAGGATCAAATGAGATCATAAATGTAAAGTGCTTCATAGACCTTAAAATTCTATATAAATGTTAGCTTTTTTTTTCAGAATGACAATAACCTGCTTTAGAAAGATGATGAATTGAAAATACTATATAATGTTGTTCATTATGAAAGAAACAAAGTGCAGAAATATAAAGTATTTGAATTTGACCCTGATCTTCTACCTCCAAATCCCGGCTTCTTTCCAATATGTTACATTGAATCTCTGCAAAGAACTTTGAACTAGAAGTTCAAAGACCTAGGTTGGAGTTTCATATGCTATTTGTTACTTAGGGGGAAATCACTGAACTTCCTTAAGACTCACTTTCTTTATGTGTAAAGTAGGAATAATACCTGCCCAACCTACTTAGCTGTTCACAGGGTTTTTTGGTGGATATAAATGGAATAATGCATATGGATGGCCTTTGAAAAAAAGATAAAAGCACTATTCAAATATGAAATATTAATAATTATTAGTGTTTATTTAATCAATAATATTAAGTTTGGAAACCCTTGGGTAAAGAAACCAACAATGGACATGCTACTGCTGTTATCCACAATCAATCATTACCCACCAGGCTATGAAAGTGCTCCAAGGCATTTTTCTGATGCTAGCAATAGTTGTTTGTTGTAACAGGATGACATGAGTCCCTGTGGTGTTTGTGATTGAGTGATTATTGAGAAAGAGAAAGGAGGAGAGCAGAGTGAGGGGGAAGATAATGAAACAATCCTTGAGTATATATGGGAGTAAAAGGCAAATACTTGGAGAATAAGATGTACAAAGAGGACTGGATCAGGCAAAGCTAGTAATCTATAACAGAATATTAGAATAGGACTTAGAAGGAAGAAAGGTAATCAAAGTAAATATCCTAAAGCTGATTCTCCCTTCAGACTGTGTGAGCCATGGGGCAACTAGGTGGTACAGTGGATAGAGCACCGGTCCTGGAGTCAAGTGGACCTGAGTTCAAATCTGACCTCAGACACTTAATAATTATCTAGCTGTGTGACCTTGGGCAAGTCACTTAACCCCACTGCCTTGCCCAAAAAAAAAAGAATATGTGAATCTTAAGTAGTAGGTATATAGATTGAGTGGATTCTAAGTCCAAGAAGAAGGAAACATTCTCTAACTGACTAAGTTGGCAATCTGCTGAGGCAAGAAGTGTCAGATAAGTTAAAATATCATCACCACCTTGACCATTATTTCAATCAATAAACATTTTTAAAGAACAATTGTATATTCCAGGTATTCTGCTAAGTGCTGGGGATACAAAAAGAGGCAAAAGACAATTCCTGTTCCCAAGGGGTTTACAATCTAATGGGGGAAACCATATGCATACAGATGAATGCAAATAAACTATTTATAGAATAAATAATTAAAAGAGGAAAGGCAATGGAAATAAAAGGGGTTAGGGAAGTCTTCCTTTGGAAAGTTAGATTTTATTGGGGACTTAAAGGAAGCCAGGGAGGTCAATAGTTAAGAGTGGAGGAAGACAAACATTCCAGGCATGGGGAACAGCCAGAGAAAATGCCTTGAACTGATAGATGGAGTGTCATGTTCTTGAAGGAGGTTGGTGAACTGCATTCAAAAGTATGTATTAGGAAATAAAGTGTAAGAAGACTGTAAATGTAGGAAGAACTTTGAATGCCAAACAGAGCATTTTTTGTTTGGTCCTGGAGGTGTTAGGGGGTGGAGTGACAGTCAAGTTTGTGCACTAGAAAAATAATTTTAGGGACTGAGTGGAGAATGGATTGGAGTGGGGAGAAACTTGAGGCAAGCAGTCCCACTTACAGGCTATTGCAATAATCAAGGCATGAGATGATAAGGGCAGTGTCAAAAGAGAAAAGGGGTCAGCTTCCATTCCCACCCTTAATACTAATTACCAGGCCAGGGGCATTGGTCTTTCAAGTGACTTAATCACAGAAAAAGAGTTGGATTATAAGATGTATATACACACATGTATATATGTATTTATTTTATTAAATATTTTCAAATACACGAAAAATTTTAATATTCATTATAAAAAGTTCCAAATTCTCTTCCTAAATCCTTCACACTTGAAAATTCTTACAAAATTGCTGTTTTTGTGTACAATGTTCTCCTTATTCTTCTCACTTCACTCTGCATCAGCTTATAAAAGACTTCCCAGGTATTTCTGAAATCATTCTGATCATCTTTTCTTATAGGATAAGTATAAGGAGGTTTCTTAGAATTGTTTTCATTGCATTTCTCTAATTTTTTTCATGTGACCATTGATAGCTTTGATTTTTTTTCCTGAAAATGATTTGTTCACTATTTCTACATTGGGAAATGGCTTTTGTTTTACCAAATTTGGCTTTTTCCTATATATTCAGTAATGAGTCTTTATCAGATAAATGTGCTGTAAAATTCCACAGAAGTCCCATCCTACCCCAATTTTTTTGTTTTCTTTCTAAGTTTGGCTGCATTAGTAATTGTTTTTAATTTCACTTAATCAAAATTATCTATTTTACTTCTTGTGATACTCTCTATCTCATTTAGTCATTATCTCTTTCCTTACCCATAGTCTGACAAATAATTTTTCCTTGCTCCCCTAATTTACTTATGATATCACCTTTTATTTCTAAATCATTCTGGATAATGAGGTGTTAAACTAGCTATACTGGCAACAGGTTTAGATAGGGGATTGACCTGTTATATCCCTGGTTCAGGGAAACCCCAAGATGAAGAACTTTTCTTTCTCCTAGAACTCCTAAGAGTTGCCTAGAACATTGACAATTTAATTGCTATCCTCCAGAGGTGGAACTTGAACCCAGGCCTTCCTAATTTAAAGTCTAGTTCTCTATACTCTAGGTAGATTCCAGGAGCAGGACTAACCATAATACTCCGTTATATTGAAGGAGCAATTTACAAGTATGGTAATCCATCTCCTCCAGCTCCTACCTTTTCAGAATCTCTAAAATATCAGATACCAAATTTTAAAATTAATTTATGCAATAAAAAGCATTTCCTTATCATAGTAAACTAAAAGATGATTGCTTATGAAGCTGCAAATCTGTTTTCTTTTTCTTTTTTTAGTTCTTTTTGCAAGGCAAATGGGGTAAGTGACTTGCCCAAGGCCACACAACTAGGTAATTATTAAGTGTCTGAGACAGGATTTGAACTCAGGTACTCCTGACTCCATGGCCGGTGCTCTATCCACTGTGCCACCTAGCTGCCCTCTGCAAATCTGTTTTGAATAATTTGTGATTCCTTTTAAATATATAATAAAATTTTTATGTAAATATCTTTTTTCTTCCCTCCCATCCTCACTCTAGAGATGGCAATCATTAGACAGAAATAAATATGCATGCATGTATATATTTATATATAATCATTCTTTTATTTATCAGTTCTTTCTGGATGCAGATATAGTCCATATGACCTTTAAAATTAATTTAGGCATTTATGATATTCAAACTATATCAGTAGTTTAAAGTTGTTCTTAAAACAATATTGCTGTTACTGTTTATAACATTCTCTTGTTTCAAAAAGACATGCAACACCTTTGAAAATTTGATTTCTTCTCTGAGGTACTGAGAAATAATTAACCTTGACTTTATACTCACCTATAGAAACCTTCCTCCAATCCTGGGCAGACTTCCGGCTTCCCTAGAGTGGTGTTAGAAACCCCAATTCTACAATATTCCAGTTGTCTAGAGCCTGGCAGTATATTTTCAATTATCACATACCTCTTTTTTTCCTTTTTTTTTTTTAAGGTTTTTGCAAGGCAAACAGGGTTAAGTGGCTTGCCCAAGGCCACACGGCTAGGTAATTATTAAGTGTCTGAGACTGGATTTGGACCCAGGTACTCCTGACTCCAGGGCCGGTGCTTTATCCACTATGCCACCTAGCCGCCCCCACATACCTCTTTCAAATGTTATTAATTTTACACGGAAGAATTTTGAGAAGGCAAGGAGTAACCTCTCTAGCTATATGATCCTAGTCAAACATTTGTTTCTAGATCTTTCTTTTTCTCTCCTTTAAATAAGATGGTATCCAAAACTCTACCTACCTGTGTTGCTTCTCTAGCAACTCCAAGAAAAGATACTGAAACCAAGAGGTGGAGATCCTAGCATATTGTGCAGTGGTCCTAGATACTTGTTCTTAATGATCCCATGACAACATTAAGGACTGGGACCTTGCTGGATAGAACCCAACTCAGTTTCATTTCCCACTCAGAATTTATCCTGCTAATTCAGGAGCAATGCCATTCTCTTGGCTTCTTCTCTTCTAATCCTATCAGTTAATGTTGCTGATTATTACCAATGTTCTTCACCCTTCTCTCATAGTTGACCTCATTTCAGGAGTGACTAAGGATTCTGCACACACACACACACATACACACATACTTATTGAAATATAGTAATGAAAGAAAGCCAATTACTGAATTAGGTCACATCGCCCTGTGTCAGACTACATTAGCATTTGGAAGATTTCTAGGAAGTGGAAACTAAACTTTTTTTTTTGTAAATTATCTACTATAGAAGCTAAGAACATGCTCATCTTGGGAGTAAGATGGTAAATATGGTAAATCACCAGATTTGGGTAGAAATGCTCATAAGGAACCTTTTACTTTATCAAAAGCTAATAGAAATCATTAAATCTGTTTCTTAATGCTTATCTAATTTCATAGAACCAACTATTAAGACTCAGAGCTGTAAAGGACTACAGTTGAAATTTGATCTAACTTTCAATCAAAGCTTTAATGCTATCCCCAGCAAGTTATCATCTGAACTCTTTGAATTCCTCTCAGACATGGGCAGGGAACATCCAACCCAAAGACCTTTTGGTCTGGCACTGCCATAGCAACCACAGGCTGGACTGGAAATTCAATAAATTTAGGAGTTCTTAAGGATGAATTAATTAAATTTTTGACCAAATAAAGTAGGCAAATGATGTTATAAATATCCAAATGGTCCTTGGCAGACAAAAAGTTCCCTATCTCTGCTTTAAGAAATGATAATCTTGGGGTGGCTAGGTGGTGCAGTGGATAGAGAACTGGCCCTGGAGTCAGGGGTTCAAATCCGGTCTCAGACTCTTAATAATTACCTAGCTGTGTGGCCTTGGGCAAGCCACTTAACCCCATTGCCTTGAAAAAACCTAAAAAAATAAAAGTATAGATGTTAAGAAATAATAATCTCACTCCTATTAAGACAACTCATTCCATTTTTAGACAGCACTAATTTTAGAAAGTTTTTATTTTTGCTAAGTTTAAACAACTTTTTTTTTAGGTTTTTTGCAAGGCAAATGAGGTTAAGTGGCTTGCCCAAGGCCACACAGCTAGGTAATTATTAAGTGTCTGAGACCGGATTTGAACCCAGGTACTCCTGACTCCAGGGCTAGTGCTTTATCCATTGCACCACCTAGCCACCTAAACAACTTTTCTACAAGCACATTTTAACTAATTGATTCTGGTTCTATCATATTACTCCTCTAATGCGACATATTAGCCTCCTTGATGTTCTTCACACATGGTATTCCATATCACATTTCTGTTTCTTTGCACTAATTATCCTTTATGTCTGAAATGAACTGCCTTCTCACCTCCATCTCCTGGAATCTCTGGTTTCCTTGAAAACTATGTTCAAGTATTACCTTCCTTTTTTATATATATAAAAGCTTAAGGAGAAAACTGTAAGATTTTATTTATTTTGAATTTTACAGTTTTCCCCCTGATCTTGCTTCCCTCACCCCACCTGCCATAGAAGGCAGGTTAGTCTTTACATTGTTTCCATGGTATACATTGATCTAAGTTGAATGTGATGAGAGAGAAATCATCTCCTTAAGGAAGAAAAATAAAGTATAAGAACTAGCAAAATTACATACTAAGATAATGGGGTTTTTATTTAAATTAAAGTCTTTGTTCAAACTCCACAATTCTTTCTCTGGATACAGTTGGTATTCTCCATCACAGATACCCCAAAATTGTGCCTGATAGTTGCACTGGATGGAATGAACAAGTCCATTAAAGTTGATCATTATTCCTATGTTGCTGTTAGGGTGTACAATGTTCTTCTGGTTCTGCTCATCTTGCTTAGCATCAGTTCATGCAAATCCCTCCAGGCTTCCCTGAATTCCCATCCCTCCTGGTTTCTAATAGAACAATAGTGTTCCATGACATACATATACCACAGTTTGCTAAGCTATTCCCCAATTGATGGACATTCACTTAATTTCCAATTCTTTGCCACCACAAACAGAGATGCTATGAATAGTTTTGTACAAGTGATGATTTTTGCCTTTTTCATAATCTCTTCAGGGTATAGACCCAGTAGTGGTATTGCTGGATCAAAGGATATGCACATTTTTATTGCCCTTTGGGTGTAATTCCAAATTTCTCTCCAGAAAGGTTGGATGAGTTCATAGCTCCACCAACAATTTAATAGTGTCCCAGATTTCCCACATCCCTTCCAACAATGATCATTGTCCTTTCTGGTCATGTTGGCCAGTCTGAGAGGTGTGAGATGGTACCTCAGAGAAGGCATTACCTTCTTTATGAAGCATTCATGATTCCCCTTCTCCTTCCCCACATATAAACCAATTGTTAGTATTCTATACTTAGGCAGTAAGCCCCTTGAGAGCACAGGGAACTTCCTCTATGTCTTTGAATCCCCAGTAGTTAGCTTTGGCACATAATATTTAAATGTTTATTATCTTTATACAAGAGTCTAATCTTTCTCCTATATGAGAAGCTCTCAAATATTGTAAGATAACTTTTGTTCTTCATGAGTCTTCTCTTACACAGAATAAAAACATTTGATCCTTCAATCATTTCTCATATGATATAATTACATAATTATAATATTCCATAGGGTATTGAGTTTAGACAGCTAGGTGGCACAGAGAATAGTGCACAAGACCTGGAGTCAGGAAGACCTGAATTCAAATTCAGCCTTGGATAGCCTTACTAGTTATATGATCCTGGACAAATCACTTAACTTCTATTTACTTCAGCTTCCTCATCTGTATAATAGGGATAATAATAACACCTATTTTTCCCCTTTTTTGTTCTGATTCTTCTTTTACAACATGACTTATTTGGAAATATGTTTAACTTGTTTTTGCATGTCAAATTGCTTGCTATCTGAGGAGGAGGGAAGGATGAAAACATGAACTCAAAATATTACAAAAATGAATATTAAAACTATCTTTACATGTAATTGAAAAAAATTAAAGTAAAAAATAAGTTAAATTAAAATTTAAATCAATAATAGTACCCACCTCCCAGTGTTGTTGTGAGGATCAAATGAATTAATAAGCACAAAATAAGAGTTATATAAATGCCAGTTATTGTTATTATTATTATTAATAGAATCATAAGAATTTACTTCAGTGATCAGGGAAGTACTTAGCACTGCTAGGTGGTCTAATTTTTAATTTACATTTTTATTGATTAGTCTTGTTGTAAAGGTAAACGTAATTCCCCCCTCTCCCCACAAAAATAAAAATCCTCATGAGAAATAAAGTGAAAGAAATGTGTTTCAGTCTGTGTTCCGATACCATCAGTTCTGTCTCTGGGATGGATTGCATTCTTTATCATAAGTCCATGACAGAAGTTACTTCCATATTTTTCCACATTTGCTGCTGTAATTTCCTCCATCTATTCTTCCCCACTACCAATTATTATATTTTCTCTTGCCTTTCGCTGTCTTTTTTTTTTTTTTAGGTTTTTGCAAAGCAATGGGGTTAAGTGGCTTGCCCAAGGCCACACAACTAGGTAATTATTAAGTGTCGAAGGCCAGATTTGAACTCTGCCCCTTCACTGTCCATGTTCAAATGTGTGCTGTAGGGCAGCTGAGTAGCACAGTGGACACAGTGTTGGCCCTGGGGCCAGAGACCCAGCAATGCTGGGTGGTCTAAAGAAGATCTAGTAGAGGACATCAGGCCAATGAGTTGGTACAATGACAGAGCTTGGTTTTAGGGAACTAAGGCAACAGGCAATTATACTTCTCAAATAAACAGGCAGTTAGCATTAGGCAGATTTACTAGCAGGATAGGGCAGAATAACTCGTTATCAGAGGGCAGTTTAAGGGAATGCTTTAAATATAATTCAACATATACTAATTAAAGGTCCTACTGTGTGCAGAGTTCTATTCTAGGTTCTAGAGGAAAAGAGAGAAGTTAAATAAAATACAATCCCTATCCTTATTCAAAGTATAACCTAGGAGGGAGATAACAATATGTGATAAGTACATCAGGGAGGAGAAAAAAAGTGTTATTCAGATGTGGAAACTCACTTCAAGCAAGTGGTATGCAAGGCAGATAGCATTTAAGCTTTTAAGAGTGGTTAGGAAGTCAATTAATGATGGTAGGGAGTAGGTGAAACTGCTAAGATGTTTTGAGGAATGGAAGAGCTGAGCTATGTATATACATGTTGGGTATTCTTTATAAATCTTGAAGTACCCTGAGGATTTGAATTAAATTACTATTATTAGAGCAAATCAGAAAATAGTTTTTGAAGACTCTTAGGTAGGCATAAAATCCAGGCTAGAATAAGTTATTAGGAGAATGGGACAAGGACTATTATTAGCTTGGTTATGGTGGGGGGGAAAAGGTTATGATCAACATAAATAGAACCAAGTTATGAGGTCAGTGAAGAATTATTAGCAAAATTAATTTAATTTGCTGAATTTTGAATCTAAACTTAATTTAAGTCGCTGTACTTTGGATCTAAAATTTTTTTATTTTTCTCCTGTCTACAAGCCAGATGGTCCCAGATCTTCAGGTAGGACTGAGTATTCAGTGATCACAGTTGTGGAGACTTGAGGGATACTAAAACAGAGTCATGTAGAGCCTTTAATCTGTTTGCTATACTTATTAGAAAAGATTTAAAGAAATAAATCTTCTGAACATTTGACCCATTTATCTTTAACTGGGTATCCATTGATGTTTAACTGAACTGATATTTTTCCCTTTCAAGTTTGAGTGGAATGTAGTATTTTAGGAGGCAGCCAGGTGGTTCAGTGGATAGAGTACTGGTCCTGGAATCAGGAGGAGCTGACTTCAAATGCAGCCTCAGACATTTAATAATTACTTAGCTGTATGAACTTGGGCAAGTCACTTAACCCCATTATCTTGAAAAAAAAAAGAGAGAATTTTTTTTTGGTCCAATCTTTCTTGATAATCAGAGAGTGCAGTCAACCATGTTTTAGTTAGTTTTTTTTTTATCAATATCCCTTATAGATACGTTTCCTTTTTTTAAGAAGCTTGCCTGACTAAACTTTCTTGAAAATGTTTCATCATTATCACCTACACCATGTTATCTTCTAACCATTAGAAATGGAGGCATAATGATTCAATACTTCCAATCCAGATCCATCCAGAATAATAAATCTGGACAGTAGATAGCAAGAATCATGTGACTTGATTGACAAGATGGTTTTCTATTGTTAACAGGATAGGATGGTCTTGATTCAAAACTGCTTTTGGCTTTTAAAAAAAGTGCTATCTTCTTTGTCTCTGTGCTATAGGTTTTGCCACATAAATGTACAATATTGAACAAGCACCTCTAACAAGAGTGTCCCAAAATCATTGTGTAGTTTTAAGTTATTCAAAATCCATTAAAGTTTAGAACTGAATCATTTCTTTTGGGACACCCTATCTGATTAGAATGGAAATAAAGAGAAGTAGAATTATGAACTTGGAACTTGAAGGGACTTTAGAGGTTTCCTAGGTCAACTCTTTATTTTATGGGAACTCAGGGTGAGTTTCACTGATATAAGAATTTATTTAAATGATAGGACCAGTATTTGAACCAATGAAAGTTGTTTCCCCACTGTACCATGTTGTCTCCTCAGGTATCTTAAGGTTTAACTTTTCCTTTTCTCACCATACCCTCCCCCATTCTTCTCCCCCTTCTGGTGCCCAGGAAAGTGGGTAATGAGCAGCAGCACATCTCTTGGTCAAAGATGTTTCCATTTGAACCCTACACTGTAAGTGGAGAATTCAGTCCCTTTTTTTCCTATGTCCAACTCTCCAACATATGGAGGCATGAAATTTCTGTATTTTTACTAGGTTTCATCCCATCAAATGTCCTATGGACCAGTTCTGAAAACACTGGGGCCCTGTAACTCTAGGAGACCTCAAAATTATTACAATCCACCAGTCATATCTTAAATACAAGTGAACACTTACAAACCCTCTGAATGCAGTTGGTCAGCAATCTCCCTCTGTATCAAGATATGCTTGGGTTTGAAAACCTTTTGGTGAGGATGGGCCCTATGGCTAGATTTGTTATTTTTTTGAAAAGGAACAAAGCAGATAAATTTCATTTACATGTGATAATATTTTAAAATATATTTTCACACAAAAGCCTTTCCAACTATATATTTTCTCTGAATACTCATTCCTCATAAAATTGAGAAGAATCTGGTGCTTTTCCTCCACAAATGCTTGTAAAAGGGAATTGTCTGCCCTTCCCTAAAAGCTAAATGAAATATAGTTGGATATAAAACCATATTCAAGCCATCTTTTTCATCTATGAAAACTGCCCAGTGCTACCACCTGTTCTCTCACTGAATGAAACAATATAATAAGCAAACAGATAAAAATATTACCTCACATATTGTGAATTATGTCTTTCAAAATATACATAGATACTGTTGTGAATATAACACATTCTTATTTAAAAAGCATTACTAAATCACATTAGCCTGTTGTCATGTATTTTATCAACAAATTGATATTCAACTAGTATTATATGTATGAAGGCTCTATAAATTTTCTTATTTAAAATGATATATTACTGGGACAGCTAGGTGGTGCAGTGGATAGAGCACCGGCCCTGAAGTCAGGAGGACCTGAGTTCAAATCCTGCCTTAAATACGTAATACTTACTTAGCTGTGTGATCTTGGGCAAGTCATTTAACACCATTGCTTTGCAAAAACAAAACTGAAAAAACAATACAATACCAAAAAGATACCTACTTTGACATAAATTTTGACTTATAAAAGTACAATTATCTTATTTTATGAGAAAATTAACAAAGAGTTCATCCAATCCTCGCTCCCTCTGAAAAAAAAAAGGCTTTGTTCAAAGAGTTCATATAATTTACCCACTACCACAGAAGGTTTATTGCCATGAATGGAGAAAAAGAGAGTAGTTGTATCCCTAAAATCCCTACCCAGAAGATTTCCAAAGATTTGATGTAGAAAAGCATGTGTTCCCTCTTAACTGATCTGGCAAAGAATGAAGGTATAGAGTTTTAGAGAAGAGTATTTCCTTTAACACTCTAGTACTTTGTCTTTTTTCTCTAGGAAAGAATCTCTTCCTGCATCTTGGTTAATGACAAAGATGGCAAAATCTTCCTTTCTTAGCTGTGTTATTCTGTTGGTTCTCCTTTTTCCCTTGTATACTCTCTTTCCATTCCATCAAGTGGGAAAAAAATGGCCTGCCAGCAGCATTAAAGACTGTAAAAATCCCATGACTGTCTTTCCAATCAGAAGGGAATAATTTTACCTTCTCTTAAGCTGACTGATTTATTCCATGCTTCTTCCTCCCTTCAGATAACTGAGTGTTTAGTGATTAATTTGAACCAACTATATATTTACTTGGTTCCTTTAATACTTCAGGTCCCTGCAGATTTTAGTGTCCAATTGCGAACATAAAACTCTTGTTTTAACTTTGATCTTGTTTACTTTGTCCAAACTTATGATTTCAGAATTGTGAGGACTCCCATTACGGAAACTTTCTTCATCAATACTGTCAGTTCATTTGTAATGTAGGTTTTAGAGAATATCCTAGAAGAACTTAGAGGTTAAATGATTTGTCTGTCTCACAGGTAAGTCTTGAACCCAGATATTTTTAATTCCTATGTTGTTCCTCTACACATTAGACCACACAGCCTCATTACTTTCTTTTAAATGGACAATTTCTCCTTTCATAAAAAACCTAAACCCCCAAAGTCCAATGGTATGGTACTCACTCCTCTTTAGTGGATCCTGATTTCTCAATGCCCTGAAGTCTGCTTGAGGGGTAGGGTGGAGTTGGTAAGAATGCGAGCAAATAGAAATTAGTCCCTTGTGCTATGTCTGGCTTCCAGTTTTGAGAGAGAAAACATGTGATGTCAAATTCTTTGCTTAAATTGAATTTTAGAGTGATAGAACAAACAAGAAGTCAGGATGAAACAATTTTCCAGGCTCATACAATTTAGGAGTCAACAGAAAAGGTCTGTGTCACAGGGTGGTTGTCTGAAAGTGCAATGCAGGCTGAACTTGGGGATAGCTTCATCAGTGGGGCGGCAGCGGGGGGCTCTCAGTATACAGATGGTAAGAAGGTAAGGCAAGTGATCAGAAGAAAATTACAGGGAACCCTTTGTTAGCACTGGATGCAGGACTCTGCTACATTGAGCATATGCAACTTGGTTTGTGGTTCCAGGGCAAAAAAGAACAGCAGTGCATTGACACTTTTGATTGTGTGTTGGGGGGGGGGGGGGGGGAGCAGGAACTCTGTTCATAATTCCAGAGTGCAGAGGAGGGCTTGCATTCACTCAAGTGGGGATCCTGGTCTCAGATCAAGAGCAGAGAGGAGCACTACAACTTCGAAAGAGAAAGTGGAGAGGAACAAGTTGCATTTACAGGGTCAGAGAGAATGAGAAACAGGGGGGCAAGGACCTTAGTTTAGGGACAGAGCACAAGCCAGGAGAACTGTGACCACATCTCCCTTAGATCACGGAAGAACTCCTTAGATCACTGGAACAAATGAAAAATTTCAAACCCTAAAGCAAGTTGTGAAAACAGCAACACAGAAAGACTGAAACTTGGAACAGTATTCCTTCCACAGGAAGTTATTTAAAGTTAAAAGTTATATAAAATTAAAAATCAAAATAGGCTGAAAAATGAGCAAACAACAAAAAAAGAAACTGATCATAGACAGTTACTATGAAGACAGGGAAGTTCAAGGCACAGATCCAGAAGACAATGAAAGCAAAGTAGTTACATGCAAAGCCTGAAAGAAAATTGTTAATTGAATAAAAGTTAAAAAAAATTCCTAGAAGATCTCAAAAAAAGGATTTTTAAAAATCAAATAAGAAAAGTAAAGAGGAAGAACTGAGAAAGATTATGAAAATTATGAAAAGAAAACCAACAACTTGATCAAAGAAACACAAAAAATACTGAAGAAAATAACACATTAAGAAACAGAATTAGTCAACTGAGGAGGAAAGTAAAGGTGGGAAGGGAAGACGGAAAGAGAGAGAAATAAATAGGGAAATAGTAAGATGGATGAATTACACATTTAGCAATAATAGTGAATGTGAATGGGATGAACTCACCTATAAAATGGAAACAAATATCAGAATGGATTAAAAACCAGAATTCAACAATATATTGTTTATGAGGAACACCTGAAGCAGAGATATAGGAACTGGAGTAGAATCTATTATGCTTCAGCTGAAATAAAAAAAAAAGCAGGGATAGAAATCATGATCTCAGACAAAGTAAAAGCAAAAATAAATCCAATTAAGAGATATGCAGGGAAACTACATTTGTTTTTACTAAACATTTATATACTAACTAGTATAGGATCCAAATCCTTAAAGGAAAAATTAAATGAGATACAGCAGGAAATAGGTAGTAAAACTATACTAGCAGGGGACCTCACCTTTTTCCTCAGAAGTTTAGGACACAGATGTACTGAGAAAACTACAATTTACTATTATCAGGAGGATGTGGAAAAATCGAGACACTAAATTTACTTTGGTTTGGAGTTTTGAACTAATCCAATCATTTTGGAGAATTATTTGGACCTTTGCCCAAAGGGCTACAAAACTGCATATTTGACTTTTTGACTCAGCAGTAGCACTACTAGGTTTGTTTCACAGAAATTAAAAAAAAAAAAAGGAAAAGGTCAGATATGTATAAAAATATTTTTAGTAGTTTTTTTATAGCAGCAAAGAATGGTCGAACAGATTGTGGTATATTATTGTAATAAAATGACATTCTACAAAATGATGAGCAGGATGGTTTCAGAAAAATCTGGGAAGATTCATATGATCTGCTGCAAAATGAGATGAGCAGAGCTGAGAAATCATACACAGTTTTCTTTGGATGGTATCTACATTCTCTTTTGCAACTTGTTCAATAAGGAAATATGTTTTGCATGACTGTACTTGTATAATCTATATTGTCAAAGTACTTGCCTTCTCAAGGAGAAAGGAAGTAGGAAATTTGTAACTCAAAAATTATTTTAAAAAAATTTTAAGCTTTGATTCTAAATTTAATTGAGGAAAAAAATAAAAACTTTCTTTAAAAAGTTTAGCTTCAGGGTAGCTAGGTGTTGCAGTGGATAGAGCACCAGCCCTGGAGTCAGGAGGACCTGAGTTCAAATCTGACCCCAGACACTTAATAATTACCTAGCTGTGGGGCCTTGGGCAAGCCACTTAACCCCATTGTCTTGCAAAAAAACAAAACCCAAAAAATGTTTAGCTTGTACTTTAAAATTATATCCTCTATACTAATAATATTTAAGAGAGAAATCAGATATAATTTTAACCTATTACCCACTTCTCTCTAAGAAAAGAAGCATGGTGGCTTCTGGCTCCAATGTCCTGATTTCCTTCCTGGTAGGATCAAAGATTGCCTTGAAAAAGGTGGGAAGAAGAGATGCTTCTCTACCATAAGACATACATTTTAAAAACACATGAAGTACATAAAACTTTAAGCATATTAAATGGTTTTATTCAATAATATTTTCAAAAGGATTTTCTCAATTTTAAATTTCCAGTAATTATGCCATAGAAGTTAAAAAAATGATGTCAAACTCATGGAGAAATGGATCACTGAAGCCTGCATACTGACTTAGAAAATCGTAAGTCAACAATGTCTATATTGTATTATATTTTTATTGCATTAAACATTTCCCAATTACATTTTAATTTGGTTCAGCTGCCCTCATTTTGGTGGAAAGTATGAATGGCCAATCAGGAGGAGGAAAGGAAATAGGACACTCAATACTAGTTGGAATAAGTGTGGTGGATGCTCCCAGAGATTCAAGGTTTCTTCAAGTATGACATGTTAGCTATTGAATCCTGGGAGATGAGTTTAACAACTACTGTACTGTAAGCTAGGCAGTGATAAGTTGGAGCAGGGTAAGATTATGAAGGTGGTTGTGAAGCATGGTGCAGACCTGTGGATGACCATGAAGTCTATGAAGATCTCCAATGGAGGAAACTTTTGTTTCTACTTGTTCTATAACCTAGGACAAAGCCTGGATCATCTTCCCGTATTTTCAGTTCTGATCAGGTACCTCCCTTACAGTTCTGTTCTGACCTTCTAGCTTTCAAAATTATACCTCTATGATTGTAATTTCCCTCAGTTCCCTGAGCCTCCTCTCGAACAGCCTACCATCCCTGTGTCATGTCCCATTCCTTCATACCCCACATCCTCCACTTCTCCCATTGGTGAATTCTTCTTAAAGCCTCCATTTTGCAAAGGAGTCCCAACTAGCTTGCATTCATTCCCCTCCCAGTCCTGTTTCTGACTTTTTGGACTTAAAAATCATACCTGCATGTTAGGTAGATTTATCTCACCCATACCACACCCTGCTTTTAACTGTCTTTTGTGTGTTGTTTTCTTCTATTAGAAGGTAAGATGCTTGAGGGCAGGAACTGTCTCTCTTTTTGTTTGTATTTGTATCCCCAGCATTTAAGTAGTGTAAAATAAGTCTTAATTTCCTACCCATCCTTTCCTTCCTTTCTTCCTTCCTATTTTCCTTCCTTTCCTCTTTTCCTTCTTTCCTTCCTTCCATCCCCTTCCTTTCTATCCTTTTTCTTTCTTTCTTTCCTTCCTGTCTTCCTTCTTTCCTTCCTTTCTTCTCTTGTCCACTCCTTAGGTGACATAACAAAAATCACAAAATCTTTTTTTCTCTCCTTCTTGCCTTTCTCTTCCCCCTTTCAGTGTCAGTGCTTATACCTTAAGACAATATTTGCAAAAGCAAGGTTTCTCAGTCAAGAAAAGAATAAGACCCAGGTACATGATTCCTTAGTTAGGTGTCTTCAAATATTTGTGCAATATCTGTGCAATCAAAAAGATCTGAGTTCAAAAATGAGCTCAGACACTTACTTTCTGTGAGAGCTTAGATAAGTCACTTAGCTCTACTTGCCTCAGTTCCTTATCTGTAAAGTGAATTAGAGAAGGAAATGACAATAACTAATATCTTTGCCAAGAAAACCCCCTGAACTGAACAAAAGTGAAACAACTGAACAAAAACAACAACAAAATATTTTTACCTGGTCCCAATTAATCTGCATACCGCTAAAGGTATTAGTAAGAAAAGTCTAAATATACTTCACTTAGTCTAATCAATTGTTATAGCAATTTTCCTTTGGTATTTATCATTTAAAAAACAATGAGGTAGTAGTCTAAGCATTTCCTTTTATGTTGGTTCACCCTACTTACCTATAATTCAATAACCTTTATACATACACACACACACATACACACATACACAAACACACAATTTTGATTCTTTGCATCATCTTTGAAGAGCAATAGCATTCTTATTCCTTTGGAGCTTTCTCTTCATACTCACCCACAAAGTAATCTTTATATACTCCCACAGAATGATTTATTATTTCTCCTTTGAGACTTCTTTCTCTTCAGTTTGTTTTTCTCCTGCAGTTGATTAAAATCACAAGCTTTGATTCTATTATTAGTTACAATGACTTTTGTCTCACCCTGACCCCATTATCTTTCTAATTTTCTTGGAAGGTGTGGTGTCTTACCTGAGGACTCCACCCAAATTCTTAAGTGCTGTCAAATCATCTAAGTTGTTTCTTTTGCCAAAGAATGGGGTATTTATGAGAGATAGAAAACTAAGAGCTGCCAACAACTACCATGAGTTGTCCAATTTTTTCTGGTATTATGTTAAAGTAAATATTAGTTAAAATTTCACCAATAAATTTATGGTATGGTTTTAGATAATAATGAAAATTAATATTTATGTAATATTTAAGCTTTGTAGTACTCTACTTCTCTATAACAATCCTGTGAGATAAGTAATGCAAATATTATTATCTCTTTTCTACAAATGAGGGGGACTGAGTCTCAAACAAAATTAAAGAACTTGCCCAAAGTCTCAGAGCTAGTAAATGCTGGATCTGGTATTTAAATTCAGAATTCTTTACTCTAAGCCCAACTTTCTTTTGACTATATCAATGATATAGAGGACTGAGGAAAGTTAATGCCATTGGATCCTATTATTTGGAATTAAAAGGGACCATAGCAACATCTAGTCCAACCCTCTCATTCTACAAATAAGAAAATCAAGACCTAAGGAAGTTAAATGATTTACCCAAGGTCACACAGGTAGCAAATGTCAATACCAAGATTTGAACCATGAAATCTGATGCCAATACTACACATCTATTCTCTACATAAGAAATTCCAAAGGTCAAAGTTTGTGAGGATAGATTTAAGTTCAGGATTATTTTTCTTCTGCCATGGCAAGTTGATTCTAAAAACCAACTTCATAAGTACAAACTAGTGTAAAGAATATCTTGAGCAAAGGAGTCAAAATCAAGGCTGGTAGAACTTTTGACTGGGCCTACAATAGATTATAATGTAATTGGGAAATATTTAACTAAAAAAAGACAACATGGGTAATGTTGATTACTTAAAGAATATTTTTATTTTTTCCTCAATAGCATATGAAAACATTGACTTTTTAAAATAATTTTTGAGTTCCAAATTCCCTCCTGCCTTCTCACCCCTGCCCTGAAAAGTACTTTGTACTTATCAAGTACTCTGATATAGATTACACATATGCAATCATGCAAAATACAATTCCACATAAACCATGTTGCAAAAGAGAATACAGACCAAAACCCAAACTAAAACAAACAAAAAGAAAAATAAAGGAAGTTTTAAAAGTATTATTCAATCTTCATTCAAATCAGTGGATAAAGCACTGGCCTTGGAGTCAGGAGTACCTGGGTTCAAATCTGGTCTCAGACACTTAATAATTACCTGACACTTAATAATTACCTAGCTGTGTGGCCTTGGGCAAGCCACTCAACCCCATTTGCCTTGCAAAAAACCAAAACAAACAAACAAACAAAAGACAAACTCTATCAGTTCTTTCTTTGGAGATAGATAACATTTTTCTTCATAATTGTCTTGGGTCATTGTATTGCTGAGAATAACTAATCATCCACAGATGACCATCATTCAATATTGCTGTTATCATGTACAATGATCTCCTAGTTTTATTTACTTTATTCTATATCAGTTCATGTAAGTCTTCCCAGGTTTTTCTGTCATTATATAGTACAGTGATATAGTATATCACATGTGTATAGGACAATGGTATAGTATAGTACAATGGTATTCCTCACAGTCATTTCCTACAATTTGTGTAGTCATTCCCCATTTGCTATACTCTCAATTTCAAATTCCTTGCCATCAAAAAAAGAGCTACTATAAATATTTTTATATACATAGGACCTTTCCTTATTCTTTGATCTCTCTGAGATACAGAGCTAGTAGTGGTATTGATGGCTCAAAAGCACAGTTTTATAGCCCTTTGGATATTGTTTCAAAATGCTCTTCAGAATGGTTAGATCAGTTCACAACTCCATCAGGAATGCATTTATCAGGGGGCAGCTAGGTGGTGCAGTGGATAGAGCATTGGTCTTGAAGTCAGTTCAAATCCAGCCTCAGATATTTAATGATGTCTTAGCTGTGTGACCTTGGACAAGTCACTTAACCCCATTGCCTTAAATAAATAAAAACTTTTTAAAAAAAAGAATGCATGTATACCAGTTTTTCCATATCCCTTCAATACTTTCAATTTCTGATTTCATGAATCCATCTGCACCTTGCAGGGAGCTTTTTCTGTTTGAATTTGACTTTATTGGTTTAAAGTATAGTTTATTTGGATAAAAAAAAGATCAGTACCAAAAATTCAAAGGGAGTTAAGTTCACTTTACTTCTGTTGAAATGGAAGTCAAAATAATAATAATAATAATAATAATAATAATAATAATAATAATAATAATAATAATAATAATAATACATTCAAACCTTGGCTGCATTAATAGCAGCAGAATCCAGGATTGCAAAGATAAGACAGTATTCTGTCCTGGTCAGACTACATCTGGTGTATTATGTGCAGTTTTAAGTTCCACATTTTAGGAAGATTATTGAGAAACTGGGAAGTAGGCAGAGGAGGACAATAATAGTAAAGCATCCTGAGATTCCATGTGAAATGGTTTGAAGTAACTCAGAATATTTAGTCTTGAGAAAAAAGTTTTGGGGGGTTGGAATAGGGGAATATAATAGTTGTCTTGAAATATTTGAGAACAAGGATTGAACTTGTTTTATTTGATTTTTTTAAAATTTCCAGTTAGGGCATCTATATGGTACAGTAGAGAGAGTCTGTTAAAAGTCCCTCTTAACACACAATGTTCTGTACCTTTTAATAATACTATTGCCCTGACCAGAAATGCTCTCTTATGTCATCTGCCCTTGGTTTCAAGACCCAGTTGAACAATTACTCACTTTTTTAAATCCCTAAAGCATATATTATCTGTTCCACCCAAGTTAGAAGTTGACTTTGAAGCTCCATATGGTTCTCTGATTGCACTGGCATTTAAGTCTTATCTTCCAACTCAGGTAGAAGCTTCTTTGGGACAAGGAGGTATCTTCTATTTATTTTACATTCACCCATAGTACCTAGAACAGTATGAACATTTTGTTGATACTTAGGACTGTACATGCTTTTCAGTTGACTGAATACAATGCAGACATTCACAGGTGGGTCACAAAGGTTTTCAAGAAAATGAATCAAATGGTAAACCTACTTTTGTAACTCTTCAAATGAAAATGATCAACTTTTTAGCTAAAAACCAAAAGTAGATAAAGGCTAAAGGATGACAGAAATATAGACCTCAGTTCCAAAGGAAAAGTTCCACTTCCCTTTTTTTAGGGAATCTGAGTTCAATTAAATTGGAGGGTTTTCTTTAACCTTGGCAACAAATTTAGAGAAATAACCAATTTAAAGAAAAGATCTAAAGAATAATTTTGTTTACTTCTTCAACTCACAAGTTAGCAGTTTTGACTAATGAGAATTATGTTTGATTGAAAGGAGGAGAGCTAGATAAATAAATCAAAGATACTACCCATTAGCACTGAGATTGTTAACAGGGTCTAGAAGAGTAATCTCTTTAATTACTTCACAGATCTCCCTTCATCCCTTTATTCCAAAAGTTGACCCTAAAATTTTAGATCATACAGTGGAAATACCTTTTCAATCTTCTTGTATAGAGGGGAAATTTAAACCCTACCCAAAGCAAGGCAATGCTTATCATTTATCAGGTACTGCTAAAATCTGGAAACACAAATACAACCAAAAACAAAGACAGTTTCATGTGAGAAGGTGGGGAAGGTGGGAAAAGTTCCTACATGGGACCATGGTGGTGAAGTCCAGATAATCAAAAGTACATACAGGAAGGGAAAGAAGCATGACCAGTCTGTTCCATTCCCAAGGTGGAGGACCTTGGAAGAAGCATACTAATGAAAGAAAGGGTTAGCATGATGGAGGGTTGCTCCCAAGTGAGAAGGCTCCAGGTAACTGAGAGGAGTCCTGGAGTGAGAAGACAGATTAGACATAGTGGAAAAATCAGAAGCACAATAGGGAGGGGAAAGTAGTGAGGACTGCTATTTCTTGCCCATCTACTCAGTGACCTCCATACAATTGGTATATAGCAGAAGTCCTAAAAATTATTTCCTGAAACTTGAACATAAACAGTTGGGTGAAGAGTTTCACTATACCTCAGATGTACAATATTAGAGCTGGGAGGGATCTTTTAAATCATTTCATTCTACCCCCTTATTTTATAGATCTGGAAGGAAGTCTAAGAAGGTGAGACAGCCTCTATACATTTTTAAAATGTTTTCAGAATATTCAGCAAATTGTTAAGCTCTCCAAAACAAAAATCTGCTAATCAATAAGCTCTTTTATGAAAGGAACTACATTTCAATTCTTTATTCTCCCAAGTGAATGTCAAAAAAAATTTGTAGTAAAACATGATCACAAAATTCTTTCTCTACTATATACAATGACTACAACAATGTTACTGGAAAGCAAGAAAGAAAGAAATGAAAGGAAGGAAGGAAAAGAGGAACAAAGGAAGGAAGGAAAGAAGAAAGGAAGGAAGAATTTGAACACTGTGTTATAAATAACCAATTTTGTCCTTGAAAACGTGATAAGATTCATTGCATTTGCTTCTTTGCAGAGATGTGGGACAAATGTAGAACATAGTATATACTGTCTGGCTTGATTGATGTGTTTATTTTGATGAACTGTTTTCTTCTGATCACTAACTAGAAATGTGAGAAGGGATATATTCAGAAAGAACAGCAAGGTAAAAAAACTAAAAATCAAAAAAATGTTAACTATCAGGGCAACTAGGTGGTGCATTAATTAATTACCTAGCTGTGTGAACTTGGGCAAGTCACTTAACCCCACTTCCTTGCAACAGTAAAAAAAAGTTAAATATCATAGCAGGGATACTTAAAATATTTAGTAAATATTAAACAATCAGCTTGTATGGGGGAGGAAATAAAAGCATCGAACACTTAAAGTTTAATATGCTTTATTAACATTGTCTTCATCATAATAAAGTCTTAGCTATAGTTTGCAAAAAAAATTATCTCGTACCTAATTGTTTATATTTACATATGAAATACATTTTGTTTCCATGAACATATACAAACTTTTTAAGGTAATGACTGTTTTGGCTTTGTTTTTGTATCTAGTGTCTAGCAAGGTATCTGGCACAAAGTGTTAAACAGGTATTTAATAAGTAGATTGTTGGAACTATCTTTAGGACACTATTTAATACTGAAAAAAATCTCCCAACCCCTATAAGCTCAGGTATACTTCTTCTCATCTCCCTGGCACATCTCTTCCACTGAGGCCTCTACTTACTTTAGCGCTAATAGATTCCCTTTCATCCTTGTTCTCTTTTTCTCCCTAATTTTTTTAACATTCAGGGAAACTTCGCTTTAAACTAAGAACAGCTCATCCCTGGGCATTTTCTCCAGAGCTTTGTAGCATTTTTTAAAAGCACTTACTAGTGTCAGGCATCATGCTAAGAGCTGAGGATACAAAGAAAAGCAAATGACAGCCCTTGCTCACAGTCTCTCTCTCTCTCTCTCTCTCTCTCTCTCTCTCTCTCTCTCTCTCTCTCTCTCACCTGTATCCTACCATTTATTTGGGGATTTTCATATTCACATTAATGTCCCTTCAAACACCAAGGCCTCCAAGTTTTATCAGCCAACTCAATTACTATCATGTACATATTTACTATACTTCAGTCACCTGCAGGGTTGGCCATGCATTAAATTTCACATCATTCTTAATTGTTTCATTTCCATGATCTTCAATTTTGAAATTCTTCTCTCTGATAATTAACTTCTTTACTTCCATGTTTTTCTTTCTTTTCCTCCTCATTTTTTCTTTTCCTCACCATGAGCTCAAATTCATCCTTCTGTTCTCACAACCAATTAATCAACATTTATTAAGCACCAACTACATATCAGACATTGTGCTATTTAGCTCATTCTCTCTCATTCCACTCCCTACACACACATTTTGGATCCTATTGACATTACTGATTCAATAATTCAAACATGTACTGTACTCTACCTCTGAATATCTTTCCCCCTCTATCCTATTGCAATTCAAACCTTGCCACACTTCAACTCTGGATCAATCCCTCTATCCCTTCTCTGTTCCTACTTACGCAGCTGCTTGAGTACATACAATCATGCTAAATCCATTAAAGTTTCAAGTCATCTAATCTCAACTGTTTCCTCACTATTATATGTCCTATTCTTTCTTGACTGTCATGTTCCCACATGGAAGCTGTTCTAAATCTTCTACTTTCACAACTCCCTTCCCCAGCACTATCCCACTTGTGTTTTGCAAATGTTTAACAACTAACTCTCTAAGGGGAAAATGTATTCATGAGGCTCTTTATCTGAATCTCATTTTTTTTTTTATTTTGGAATCAATTAATCAAGTCCTCATTTATAATTTTCTGTTTTCTAAGGAATGAATGTTTACATTTACAATGTTTACACTGAAAATTTGTTTCTTGGTCAATCCCTAGCAAATCCCCTGAACCTACCCAATCTCAGAACATAACTTTAATCTTATTACTGGGAAAATCAATCTCCCCTACCTCTCATCTCCCTTACCTCTCGTCTCAAGACCCATCCATTTTTTCATTTGTTCCCTCTTGTTAGCTCTGAGCAAGAAGCCCTTTTCTTTGTCCTAGCTAATTTACCTTTCTGTACCCTTTAGTACATTCCCCCCGCCCCCCATATCTTCTATGCTTAGAGATCATTCCAACCTTCTGTCTCATCTTTATTCTCTTCTTACTAACTGGCACCTTTTACTCTGCCTGGTTCATTTCCATCTTTAAACACCTTCAATTAGACCCTGCTATGCTCCCAAGATATTTTCTTATATCCCTTCTCTCTTTTGCTGCCAGACTCCTAGAAAGTGCCATCTTTCTCCTATCCCCTACTGACTTTACTTCCTTTCTGTCCACTCACTATTCAACTTCTTTGATTTGATTTTCAAAACCACCACCCTATGAAAACAGTCCTCTTAGAAGTTATCAGTTATCTAACTATGCAATCTAATGACCTTTTCTCAATCCTAATCTTGAGTTCTCTGAAACTTTGGACAATATTGTCTACCCTCTTCTTGAAAACTCTTTTCTGTCCTCTGTTCTTACCTTTTCTGTTTTCCCTTTTACCTGTGATTAATATTTTCTTTATTAAATCATCATTTGTTCCTTGCCTCCTTAATAGGATTCTATCCCAAGACTTTCATCTGAATTTTCATTCCTACCTTTCTCCCCTTAAAGATCACATCTACTACCACAATCATATGCACAGGATTTGAAAATTACTTTGAGATTTCTCTCCTGAACTGCATTTCAAAATGACTAATAGTCTGTTGTTCAACTCTACTTAGATATCCAAGAAAATTATCATGATGTATACAAATAAAACAAATGTTTCTCACCCAATTAGAGTGCATATTCTCAGGATGAGTGACAGAAACCCAGACTACTAGAATCAATAAAAGCTATAGATATTTGTAGTCAGGAAACAAAGGATACTAGAAAAAAGAGAGATGAGTACATTTTGTCAATCATTTTGAATCCAATTAATTTTTGTTACCCAAAGGATAATTTTAACAACATTTAATGCTACTGAAATATAAACTGGCTAATTCTGGACTCAGGACTTCTGGGATACCTGTACATATGATAAAATAACCATTTATAAATACAATACAATTTCAAAATGCATAGGAGTCCAGAAAATTTAAAATCTTAAAACTGTACTAAGACTTCTGGAATACTATAAACAGACATACATATATACATACATACATACATACATAAGTACATTTTCAGTCATGTCTAACTATTCATGACCCCATTTGGGGTTTTCTTGACAAAAATTTTGGATTAGTCTGCCATTTTCTTTTTTTATCTTATCTTAACAGATGAAAAAAACTGAGACAAACAGGGCTAAATGACCTTCCTAGGATCAGATAATACTAGTAATAATATTAATAAATATCTGAAGTCAAACATGGCCTCAGAATTTGTAACTGTATCTAATGTGTCACCTAGCTGTACCATACATATACATGAATGCAAATATATAAATATATGAATATATATTTGCAAATACATATACACATGCATATATAATTGTACATATATATATATATATATATATATATATATATATATATATATAAAATTATGTGTGTGCCCCCTTGTTTCCATCTGGAAATGTATTCTAGTTATCAGGACAGGATACAGTGAAGGACATGGTGCCTGGGTCTTCAGAGGAATCCTGATTATGATCCTACAAAAAAAGTCCTGTGGCTGGAACTTTACATTGGGTAAGTTAAGACATTCTGTCTCCCTGTTGAAGGAGGAAAGATTTGGACCTTTTACACATTCTTGCCAGGGGGAAAGAAGTCTAAGAAACTTCAATAAATATTAGTCAAGATAGGCCTTAAGTAGAAAGCAGTATGTTAGATACGTATAGAAGGGAGTTAGGAATGTCAAAATATAAATGAGTTAGGAAAACATCCCAGACATAGGAAACAACTAGAACAAAAGCACAAAAATAGAAATTAGAATGTTTGTATGAGAAGTGCAAATAGACTATTTTTTTTTTCCTGAAACATTGAGGGGATGAGGTAGAAGAACGTGAAATCTGGAAAGATAGGTTGGAAACAGATTTTTGAAGGATCTTAAATGCCTAGAGAGCCTCTCAAGGCCCTTGTGCAGGACCCAATATAGTCAGACATGAACCATAATTATATCAATTTGGTAGCTATATGAAAGATGGGTTAAAAGAGACTATAAAAAGGGAGATCAATTTGGAGGTTACCCAAGTAATCATTCAGCTTTGCTCTTTACCCTTAACATGAGACCTTCAGAAAATTAGAACCTCAAAGAAGGAATTTTCACAATTAGATATTCTACAAAATCATATAGGATATTAAATGCTCAAAAGGACCTCAGGAGTCATGTCATCTTATCCCCTTCATTTTAGAGATGAGGAAAATGAGACCCAGATTGATTTAATAACTAGCTATCAATCCAAGCTACTGTCCTCAAATTAATTCTGAAAATTACTACCAAAAATTAGTTTATAATGACAATATTTATAAACTTAATTCCTATAGTTTTTGAAGTCTTTGGTCTTATAGTAATTACTGTCAGACAGACAGATGTGCAGAAAGATTACAAACTATGAAAGAAACTTAACTAGTTCCACATTCTTTCTCAAATCACTGAAACAGGGAAGAACCATAATAATGCAGAGTCTAAACACATTACTGCTGAAATCTGTGAAGTCCTCTTTAAAGGGAAGAAATGATCCTCCTGGCTTTGCTGACTAATAATGCCAACAATAAAGGAGCAGAAGACACACACACACACACACACACACACACACACACACACACCTGAATAGAAAGTGTATTCTATAGCAACAATTAGCTTTTTTAATAAAATCAGAACATTCTATAAAGGGAGATCTTCAGAGATTCATGAGAGAAATTGCTTTGTTGGAACAGCACTAAGTTCTGTTCAGATTCTGGCAATACTGCATACTGTCTGTGAGATCTGTGAAATTTCTGAAGTCTTTTCCAACTCTCAAATTTTGTGATGCTCTGAAAATAAGCTCTTTAAAGGCAGGGCTAACATTTTGTTTTGTCAATGTAACTTTAGCACCTCCCTAGAGATAGTATTTGATACTGAACTAATTGGGGAGATGCCATTCCCCTCCCCACTACCCCTCCTTTTTCCTCTTTAATCAAACATTGAATTTATATGAATAGAATAAAAATCTTAGCATCAGGGACATTTGGATTCAAACACTTACTAATCATGTGATCAAAGACTTTACCTTTTCAGACTTGAGACTCTAATTTGTAAAATGAGTCAGTTAGATGAAAAGGCCACTAAAGTTTCTTCAGGTGGTGGATCTATGATCTTAAGAATAGATAAAGGAGGGGTGGCTAGGTGGTGCAGTGGATAGAGCACCTGCCCTGGAGTCAAGAGTATCTGAGTTCAAATCTGGCCTCAGATGCTTAATAATTACCTAGCTGTGTGATCTTGGGCAAGCCACTTAACTCCACTGCCTTGCAAAAAAAAAAAAAACTAAAAAAAAGAATAGATGAAGGTGATTATGAAGAAATTTCTTTGCAAACACTATACCAGTGTACCATCACTTTCATCATTATCCCAGAATTATAGATAGTGTTATAGCAGAAGGACAACTAGGTGGTACAATGGATAGAATGCCAATCTGATGTCAGGAGTATCTGGGTTCAGACACATCCTAAGACACTTACTAGCTAGATAATCCTGAAAGAATCCCTTAACCCTATTTGCCTCAGATCTTCATATGTATAATGAACTTTTTAAATGAAGACAAGGAAATGGCAAACCACTCCAGTGTCTTTGCCAAGAAAACCTAAAAGGGGTCATGGAGAGCCTGAAATGACTCAATAACGATGACAGTGGAGGACCATGGGATTTGGAATCAAAGGATAGATTCGAATACAAGTTCTACTTTTTTACTACCTATATTTTTGGGGGCAAGTTAGATTCTTTAACTTCCTTAAACTTCAGTATTCTCATCAGGGGGTTAGACTGGGCCAAGAGTTCACCTTATTGTGTCATTGATTGTCTTGTGAAGCCTATGGATTCCTTGGCAAAATAATTTTCTCCACTGCACAAAATAAGAAACCAAGATTACAAAGGAAAGCAATTATATTGAATTATAATTATTGTTTTTTTAAAAAGTTCATAAACCTAAATAAAATTGCAATAAAAGTAAAAAAAAATGTTCATGAACCTAAATGAAGAATTTTTTATTCTTAGGGAGATTTTCTAGGGTTGCTTACAAATCTAAATCTTACAATACTATTAGTACTGGCACAGACTTTGAAAGTACTCATATACCATTGGCTTGACTAAATTGAGATGTTCTTTTGGTAACATGTAGTCTGACCTTAAAACTCTTTCTAAAAGCAAGTCAATAATTGTAGTGAGCCCTTTTTCCCAGTAAAGTCTTTCATGATACCAATTACATGTCCTATCCAGAGACATCATGGAAAGCTCTTAAGGCCGAATCCTTCATTACAGAAGCACGCACAAGGCATATGACCTGCTGTACTACTTCTCAGGGAACACAGTCTGAGAGTGGGCAGACTACAAAAGAAACCAGAGATCAGACCTGTGATTATTAGTGTAGTCTACAATGGAGACACATCCCAAAAGGCAGGAAGTCATTTGTGCAAACTGCACGTTCCAGTCAGACTAGGTAATAAGCAGTCATAAACATAACATGACCTACATAAATGTGAATTGTTAGTATTGTTCTATATCTTTGGGCAGCTGAACCATTCTCTCTACCCTTTAACAGTGGCCTCATTTCTTGCAAAGACAAAGAAAGAACATTAAGAGAGATCGTGGGAAATTTATTCAGTTTTAGCTTTTTTCCAGGTTGAATCACTTAGTAGATTTATCTGATATTTTACAGTGGTGATTCCTTTTGTGTATGAGTTGGACTAAATGGTTTTTTTCTGACTCTCAAATTTTGTGATTCTCTTAAAGTAAGCTCTTTAAAGGCAGGACTAACATTTTGTTTTGTCAATGTAGCTTTAGCACCTCACCCAGAGATAGTATCTTGAACCAGAAAAAATGCTAATTGAGGAGATGCCTTTCCCCTCCCCCTCCCCCTCCTTTTTCCTCATTAATCTCTACTCTGAATTTATACTGAATTGAATACAAATCTTAGCATCAGGACATTTGGACTCAAACACTTACTAATCATGTGATACAGACAAACTGTAACATCTCTTGACATCAGGCTGTTTATCTAAATAATAATAATTCAAATGCTTGACCGCAACCTCCAGTGAGATTATGTATTAGAAGTACTTTGCAAATATTAAAGAGATTATAGAGAGATATAACCTATGTTTATTATGTATCAAGTATAATCAATTGCCAATCAATACACAAGGGTTCAAAGCTTACAGAATCAGTAAAAAAAAATTATAGACATTTGATGAAGTAAAAAATCACTGCTTACTATAAGCAAACTAGTTAACTGATATTTATATAGTGCTTTAAGGACTGCAAAGCACTTTAGAAATATTATCTCATTTCTGAAAACTTTGAAGGTGGGCTCTCTATTATCCCCATTTCATAGATGAGGATACTAATTCAGACAGAGGGGATTGGACTAGATGACTTCTGAGATAATATATCAGTGAGGACTGCTAGGTTTTTTGGTGACAATTGGCTTCATTCAGAAACAATGACAAAGTGCTAAAAGGTTTTTTTTTTTCCTTTTCAGTCACAGTCTCTAGACATTTTTTTTCTTCCCAGAAGAAATGTAGTAGTCTCTAACTGTGCCTCAATAACTGGTGCTGGGGGTGGGGGGGGAAGGAAGTGCAGGAAATTCTTGTGATCTTTTAGGTTGGACAATTTAGCTCTTCCATTTTCTATTTGAGCCATATTTACTCCCTGCCAGGAAAACCACAATCCACAAAGGAAGCAAATAAATGACACATAAATCCCCCCCACCCCCAATAGCTAGAACACACAGCATCAACAGATGAGCCAACTGATGTCACTGTGTAGTCAGAGCAAATTATTCATCCCTAGCTGATTAACAAAATAATGGAAGGAGGTCCTTAAAGTCCACATGAATTGTATCAACTGTGAATTATCCAGAGCCAGAATGACTTGCAGTTGGAAAATGGTATAAGATACCTTTTGCTTATTTCCTTATTGAGCAAGGGAATTGTTATTCCAGAAGATGAATCATTTACACAATAGAAAAATGCTGAATTGAAAACAAAATAATCTCCCATCCTACATTCATCACCATCACAGCCATCACCACCTAAACTCAGTGACATTTTGTGACTTCAAGCCTCAGCCTATCAACTTCTTTGCTCCTTAATTTCTTATAGAAACCCTTCATAGTAGTCAAACTGAGACCCGTTAAAGACCCTAGATTAAAAAGGGCCATCTTCAGTTGAGCTGTGCCACCTAGCTGCCCAAATGAGTCCATGACACACATTTTTTAAAAAAGTTAATAACTCCTGCTCTCCCCATTAAACAAATTAAAACAAAACACAAATAAAATCTGGTCAAGACTGGGATTTCAGGGATTTCAAGTCATCTTTAAAAATAAAACTTTTTTGAGAGCACAGGAGTAATTCCTAGTCTGGTTTTAGTGTTATCTACTAAGAATCCATTGTTTAACAAATAAATAAATTTATTTAACAAATAAATTAATTTCTAGTTTTCTCAGTCAATATGTGACTGACAGAGATCTATCTCTACTTGAATTTGACACCCCTGGTTTTTACTCAGATTAGACTATCCAGTTGTTATTTTGTCTTTTCTGTTGGCCCATGAAGAAAAGAGAAGAAAGATCAGGAGAAGGAACTGGGTCTTTCTCTAGAGGAATTGCAATCAACTAAATAAAGCATAAGGTCAGGGCTATAGTACAAGGAATAGTATGTCTGTCCTGAAGTCAAGGAGATTCAACTTTCTGAATACAAATCTAGCCTCAGGAACTTATTATCTATGTCATCTTAAGCAAGTCACTTTAACCTGTTGCCTCAGTTTCCTAATACATGAGAACCAAATGGCAAATCACTCCAAAATCTTTTGCTAGAAAAACTCAAAGGATTTTAAAAGAGCCAGATATTGTTGAAAAATGACTGAACAAAAAGGGTTAGCCTTTTAAAGAAAGATCAAGGGCTAAAGAAAAGCTTCACAAAAGATGTCAAGCCATGCTGAAGAATCAAAGCTTGTGTATATACTTGAGTATATAGATGCTCTGCAAACTTTTATCCTTAAGGATGCCTTAGTTTTAGAAGGTTAGAAAGAGAATTAGGGAGTTACTAAGGATTAATTAATAACAGAAAAAGATGTCAGTACATCATTCAGTAATCATATCTATTAAATTCTTTGTGCCAATTTTTTGTGCTTTCAATAAATTCTACTATATTAATAATAGTAAACATTAGCAGATGATATACTTTGCTGTATTTAATAAAGCATGTTAGTCTTGATAGATCTATCAGATAGTACATTAATCTTTGTTGGGTTTTTTTTTGGTAGCTAAGCCATAAGGAAAGCTATCTAAAATTTCAAGTACCACCACCCTTTTACCTGGTGGCAGTTTAGACACTGTCTCATTTAGGCAGCACCTAGGTGGAGGTAAAAAGCCTTGAACTCACTAGCATTTCATATTAAAATCACAAGGGGATGGTTTGTCATATGGAAATTCAATCCTTTATCCCACTTTAGAAGCAATTTGGGAACCAACTCTTGATAGCTCTGTCCAGGCACTTAAATTCAACCTATAAGCTTACGGTTTTCCTTCTATCTTCCAGAGAAATTTTATTCACTTAATTTCAATATGCTCCCACTCTCACCTCATTTGGATTCTTTGTATTTGACTACCAAAGAAACATCATTGGAGCTTAAATTTACACTTTTTAATGAACTAAAAACATTTTTTCCTTTGTTAATTGTTGGTTGTTAATCTGCCTCCAGCCTAGATGACTGTACTACTTCATGTTTTATTGTTTGCTTAGACAACCCAATTATTTTTTATTCTCTCCTTTGATCCAATTAATTTACCCTTTATCAATTCATTATTCTATCTGGAATTCACTCCCTTTCTTTATTTCCATTTCTTGATATCTTTAACTTCCTTCAAAACTCAATTCTTGTGTCTTCCCCAGATTTCTCCAGCTAGTGATCTCTGTGTAGTGTATTACCCCTTCCTGGCCCTCCTCCAATGTGTCTGTAGCCCTAAGGGTGACTAGATTGCAGAGTGGATAGAGTGCCAGACTAGATCAAATACTAACTCAGGCATTTACTATCTATGTGATGATAGGCAAATGACTTAACCATATTTGCTTCAGTTTCCTTAATCTGTAAAATGAACTGAAGAAGGAAATAGCAAACCTTCTCCACTATCTTTGTCAAGAAAATCCCAAATAGGGTCACGAAGAATTGGGAATGATTGAATAGCTCTAGGATCCAGCACAATGCTTTGCACTTTGTAGGCTCCTTTAAATCCTCATGGAATAGGTGAATGAATAAAGTAGGGAAGAGAAATCTCTTTGGCTCCTCCAGTAGAGAATATATTGATCCTGTTATGACCTACTAAGCACAAATAACTACACTAGGATGGGGGGGTTAAGGGGGTAAAGCTGGAGGCAGGTTTACTTAGAGCCTATTGTTAAATTTTCATTGTGAACATTTATATTTCAGAAATTAGCAAATGTAAGGGCTTGATTTTTTCCTTTGTTAATTGTCTATACCTTGAGAAAGTGATGGAGAAAATGTAAATAATGAGCATTAAACTTAAAAGTGTGCCACATTACACTTTTTTTTTCCAGAGATAGCCAGCTGTTAAATATTTCCCAGCACTCCTCTCCCTGATGGGGTCAATGGAATGGGATAGAAACATGAATAATAAGTTGCTTCCTTTATATAGTTTATAGTTTAGTAAATGTAGGGCTATGTATGGATATTATCCCCCTCCTCCAAAGAAATATAATGCAAAACTATGATTTAAATTTTTTCCCCAATTACATGCAAAGATAGTTTCCAACATTTACCCATTTGCAGTTTATGTTACACATTTTTCTACCACCCTCCTTTCCCTCTCACCTCCCCATGGCAGCGAACAATCTGGTAAAAGTTGTACATGTACAATCATATTTGACATTTTGCCCTATTGTTGCTGTTGCTTGTCTTTCATTCTCAAAGAAGGGCATGACTTCAGGAAGGATCATGAATTGGATTTGAGGGAGGAGGTGCTGTGTTAAGTCACCAGTCTGACTTTCTCCTTCAGAGTCATCTGGGACCAAATGGTCAGATATGAATCAGGATGACTAGAGATAGCCTTGGAGGAGATGCAATCAGGGTTAAGTGACTGAGGCACACAGCTAGTAAGTATAAAATGCCTGAGGTCACACTTGAACTCAGGTCTTCCTGACTCCAGGGCCAGTGCTTGATCCACTGCACCACCTAATTAGACACTTGACATTTACTTAGCTGTGTCATCTCCGGCAAGTCACTTAACCCTACTGCACCAAAAAAAAAATGATGCACTTCCCATTATTTCCACATTGATCATGTTGTAAAAAGAAGAATTTAAATTAAGGTGGGGAGGGGATGAGAAAGAAAGAAAAAACAAAAAAAAACACAAAAAGAAAAGTGAACATAGTATGCTTTGTTTTGCATTTAGGCTCCATAGTGTTTTGCTTTGTTTTGTTATTCTGGATATGGATATCATTTTCACAACAGGTCTCTCCAGGTTGTCTTTTTATCACTGAACTGTTGAGGGTAGCTCTGTATCAATCATAATTGATCCATCTCACAATATTGCCATTAATGTGTATAATACTCTCCTGGTTCTATTCACTTCACTCAGCATCAAAAACAGTTATCTTAAGATTTTTTTTCCACATCACAACATGTGATTAGTTTCATCAGTGAGGGATGAACACAATGCCACAGGGGCTCAGAGGAGGTTGAAATCAAATCTGGTTGAACTGACCCATGAAAAACTCCTTAAATTGTTCAAATTCTCTTAATTAATTTATGAAAAATTATTTGGAATAAGTGAACTTGGGCCCAGGATTGGAAATGTTGCTCAAGCAGTAATCTCCTGGTTATAGGATCTGAACTTTTCATGTTTCTTTTAACAAAAGAGGAAGAAGTGGGGATACTACATGAATAAACATTTTTTTTTGTTTGTTTTGCAAGACAATGGGGTTAAGTGGTTTGCCCAAGACCACACAGCTAGGTAATTGTCTAAGGCTGGATTTGAACTCAAGTCCTCCTGACTCCAGGGCCGGTGCTCTATCCACGGTGCCACCTAGAGGCCCCATGAATAAATATTTAAAAAATTCATAAACTAAGGGGCAGCTAGGTGTCTCAATGGATAGAGCACAGAGCCCCGGCCCTGGAGTCAGGAGGACTTAAGTTTAAATCCGGCCTCAGACACGTAATAATTACCTAGCTGTGTGGCCTTGGGCAAGCTACTTAACTCCATTACCTTGCAAAAATCTAAAAAAAAAATTCATAAATTAAAAGGTTTTTATACAAACAAAACCAATGCAACCAAGATTAGAAGGTAAGCAGAAAGTTTGGAAACAATTTTTACAACAAATGTCTTTGAAAAAGATCTATTTATCAAATATATATAAAAAACTGAGTCAAATTTATAAGAATACAAGTTACTGTTCAATTGATAAGCAAAGGATATGAACAGATATATGAAGATATCAAAGCTATCTACAGACATATAAAATTCTCTAAATCACTATTAATTAGAGAAATGTAAATTAAAACCACTCTGAGGTACCATATCCCACATATCAGATTGGCTAATATGACAGAAAAGAAAAATAATAAATATTGAAGGAAGCATAGTCAAATTGAGACACTAATGCATTATTGGTAGAGTAGTTAACTGATCCAACCAAACTGGAGTGTAATATGCACAAAAAGCAATTAACTGTGCAATACCCTTTGATCTAGCAATACTAGGTTTATATCTTAAAGAGATTCAAAAACAAAAATAGGAGAGGGAAGGACCTACTTGTACAAAAAAAAATGTGTATAGTAGGTCTTTGTGGTAGCAAAGAATTGGAAATTGAAGGGATGCTCATCAATTGGAAAATGAATAAACAAGTTATGGTATATGAATGTAATAGAATACCATTGTGCTATAAGAAATGATGAGCAAGTGGATTTCAGAAAAATCTGGACTGACCTGATGCAAAGTCAAATGAGCAGAACCAGAACATTGAACATAGTAAGAGCAACATTGTATAATGATCAATTATGAATGATTAGCTATTCTCAGCAATACAGTGATCCAAGATAATTCCAAAAGATTCATTAGAAAAAAAAGTTATTCAGGTCCAGGGAAAGAACTGATGTTGTCTGAAAACAGATAGAAGCATACTATTTTTATTTTCTTTATTTTTTTGAAACATTTTTTCTTTTGGTCTGCTTCTATCATAACAAGACTAATATGGAAATATGTTTTACATGAGTGCATGTATATAACCTATATCAAATTACTTATTGTTTTAGGAAGGAGGAAAATTAGGGAAGAAGGGAAAAAATTTGGAATTCAAAATTTTAAATGAATGCTAAAATTTGTCTCTACATTAGAGAAAATTAAATACTATTTAAAAATAAATAAAATTTCATAACACTCTGATTTTGAAAAAAAGAATTTTTTTCTGGCTCAACTCTATCTATTCTGTGACTGGAAATAATTTTGTAGATAACAACCCAGTTTGTTTCCATGGAGAGACTTTTGAGCTACTGGATTCCTGTGGCTTGTGGTTTTTACTTCCCTTGATAAAAAACCTGAAAACATATCTAGTGCAGACCAATTTTTTAAATTAAAAATTATGTAAACCATGCATACTAGTTTTTTTAATTTTATTTTTTATTCTCATTTTGTACAAATGTTTTTTTACATTAATAAAATATTCTTGTTTACAAGTAAACAAAATACCCCTCCCCCCCATGAATATAGATAGACTTGATTGGGCGAAAAAAGTAAAGGGGAGAGAAAAAAATTAAAATAAAAAAATAATAGTAATAATTGTAGGTATGGCCAGGTGGCACAATGGACGAAGCACCAGCCCTGGAGCCACGAGCACCCGAGTCCATATCCAGCCTTGTAAACCCAACAATCACCCAGACATGTGACATGCAAGCCACTCGATCCCCACTGCCCTGCAAAAACCAAAAAGAAGAAAAAAAAAAGACCCCAAATAAAATAAAATAATAATAATAGTAGGGGTGGCTGGGTCATACTAGTTTTAAACTATTAAATTCTTCAATATACATTTTAAAATGTCTACAATTCATACAAAATATCTGAGTATTCTAATAATTCTACAGTTATACATAGTTATACGCACCAGGACACTCATAAAAGCTAATGCTTATATAATGCTTTGAACTTTAAAGGCCATTCTAGATCTTTCAAAGAATTGATGTAATAAAGATGGACAACTGTTATGAAAGGGAAAAAAAATCTATCCTATTGGGTGATGATTTACTTTGGATTTACTAATTTTAAGACACAATGAGATGTCCTGGTGGAGGTGTCCAACAGGCAGTTGGAAATTCAGGACTAGAGCTCAGGAGGGAAGTCCACATTGGGAAGAGAATTATGGGACTCATTCCCATAGAGGTGATAAATGAAGTTGGAAAGATCAAATTAGCAAGGGAAGGAGAAAGAACAGAGAAAGAAGAGAATAGGGCTATAATGATTATAATCATTAATGCAGAGTACAGACATAATTATAGACCGTAGCAATGTACCATGATGTAGGAATTGCAGGGTGAGTGGGAAATCAGCCATTCTTATAACTGGTTCTCTTATATGTTTTAAATCATGGCCCATGCACCATTAGGAATAATTTTCAGTGGAGTAGTTAACAAGAAGGTAGGAACATGACAAAAATCCAAAAATTGAAAAATGCTGAGTACACCTTGAAAACAAGTCAGAGGACAATTAAGTTTGTGTTGCCTTAAAGAAGCGACATAGGAAGAGCAAAAACAGAGGAAGAGAAGAGTTTTTCCATAACAACAATATAATTACCTTTCATTCTGTTCATTCATCAAATATTTATTGAGCACCTACTACATTCAGAGCAGGACATGAATAGGACAGTCTCTGTCTCCAAAGGACTTAAAGGAGGATAGGTAGGCAAGGAAGTTAGTATAAAACTCATTTTATGGGGTGGCTAGGTGGTACAGTGGATAGAGCACCAGCCCTGGAGTCAGGAGGACCTGAGTTCAAATTTGACCCCAGACACTTAATAATTACCTAGCTGTGTGGCCTTGGCAAGCCACTTAACCCCATTTGCCTTGAAAAATTCTAAAAAAAAAAAAACAAAACAAACTTCATTTTACCAAATTAGATAAACTAAAGTTAAATCTGAGCTTTGCCTTGGGCTTATTAAATAACTGTAGAGCAATGCTCCTCTTTGGAAGAAATCATATTTTCTGGAATCAGAATGGCGTAGTTTCAACTGAAAGAGGTGAAAATTGATGGGAATACAGTTCATTTTTAGGAGACAGAAAATAGTTCATTTTTGTTGGAAAATCAAGCTGGGTAATATGAGGGCAGCTTAATATAATGTTGAACAGAAGGCAATATCAGATTTCTGAGAAATTTGAAAGCAGGACCATACTTGCAAGTAGAATCATATTCTGTTGGTCAATGAGATGAAAGAAAATCAAAATTTTACTCTTGTAAACTCTTGTGTCTACTACTTTGGCAAATCACTTCACAGTTTGGGATCTCAGTTTCTTTAATTATAAAATGATGTTGTCATCTACCTATCACACAGGATCATTGTAGGGATGAAATATTGTGAAATTGTTGCAAACACTTTAAAACATCACATGGACCAGCATAAGATAATTTTAGTGTTAGTATTAGATTGTATTAACTATGGTACATGGGGTTTGGTTTCTCAGAGGCCATCTTACTCCATATTTGCTCCTTCCCCAATAGAAATAAATTATGATGTCCTACTTCATTTTCCCCTTTCACTTCTGGCTTCCTACTTCACCACCCTCTGCACTTCTTCACATCCTGAAGCTGAGCAGTTCATTTCCCATAATTGTATGAAGCCAAGTAGCTAATGTGGGAAAATGCCCAGATCAGCTGTTGATGTACTGAATTTTCTGGGAATCATGAAGGTTTCACTGGCAAATGACGCACTATAGTAGTCACATCCATGATGAAGAATAGGTCAGAGGTTAATGTATCTGTAGCTGGAAAAAATGCATCACAGATGAAGGTGATGCACAGATATCAAAAAGAGAACCTGATATAGTTGGTTCATGTCTCACTTTTGGACTGCTAATGTTGAGAGACATAGATTAAAAACAGAGTAGAAATCAAGACATAGAAGCTGTGCTTCTGTCACTATCAGTGTTTCTCATCTTTGAAATGAAGGTGTTGGACTAGATAATCATGAAGGTGACTTTCAGCCTTAGGACTATGATATTTGACTAAGAGACTTCCTGACCACCCAACATGGGCACCTGCTTAGGTCAGGAAAGAGAAAATATAGAGGAAGTCTGAGGTTTGTGAATCCCTCCAAATCTGAGAGAAGTTGTTTTGAAATATATTCAAAGTTTAAGAAAGCTTTTGAAAAACAAACGTGGCATTTTTTTTTTATTTCAAAGGATATGACTCAATGTAATCAAAACATTAAAAAAAATCTGAGTAGATCACATTAATTATATTATGGGAGTAAAATAAATCCAACAACTCTTGATTTGCAGCTGGAGGGGCTGGCTAAGTTTTTGCCCAAAAAGTTCCTGCTGGTATAATGTTTTTCTTTAGGCCTATTACCAGAACTCTATTTGGTCAACAGAACAAGAACCCATTTACTCATAGAAACCCAGAACTGAAGAGGCCATAGGGATCCTTTAGTTCAACTTCCTATCTGATGAATTTTTTCTATTACATCCCAGCAAAGAGAATCATGCACCAATCTTTTCTATACCATAAAAAAAAAAATTGCAGCAGGATCTGGGGAACAACTAAAATATGTAGGAAACTTTCCTTGGAGATTTCTATCCTATCTGGACTTTGGGAAACAGCTAGGGTGAATTGTGGACTGAAACATTAACAATTTTGCTTAACATCTACATGTAACCAGTGATTTAAAGGATAATAGATTTAGAATTGAAAAGCACCTTAAAGGGTAACAAGTGCAACTCCTTTCTTTTAAAGAAAAGGAAACTAAGATCCAGAAAATTTAAGTTACTAGGCAATGATCAGATAATGTAAGAGGTGGGATTCAAAACCAGGTCTTCCTCACTCCCAGTTCATCACTTTATTCACTATAACTCACTGTCCCTGAGAAAGATGAAGAACAAAGGCTGGGTTGGGGCATTAATCACAATAGCCTCGATGTATGGTAATGATCAGAGCACATATTGAGAAGATAAGCAGCTCTGGAGAAATCTTAATGAGGATAGAAAAGAATATATACCTTTTTCCCATGTACTAGGGCACAAAAACCTTAAAATCAAATGCAGAAAGACAGAAATAATAAATACATACTTCTCAGACCATGATGCAATAAAAATTACATATAATAAAAGGTCAAGGAAAGATAAACCAAGATCTAATTGGAAATTAAATAACTTTTTCTTAAATAATGGGTGGAATAAACAGCAAATAATAGAAATAATCAATAATTATATCCAAGAAAATGATAATAATGAGACATCATACCAAAATTTATGGGATACAGCAAAGGCAGTTTTGATGGGAACTTTATATCTCTAAATGCCTATGTGAATAAAATAGAGAGAGATCAATGAATTGGGTATGCAACTAAAAAAGGTAGAAAAAGAACAAATTAAGTGACCCCGATTAAATACCAAATTAGAAATTCTGAAAAATCAAGGGAAAGATTAATAAAATGGAAAGCAAGAAAACCACTGATCTCATAAATAAAACTAAGAGTTGGTTTTATGAAAAAGTCAATAACATAGACAAACCACTGTTTATTTGATTACAAAGAAAGAAAGAAGATAGCCAAACTACCAGCATCAAAAATGAAAAGGGTGAACTAATCACCAATGAGGAGGAAATTAAAGAGATAATTTGGAGCTACTTTACTGAACTATTTGCCAATAAATTGGACAACTTGAGTGAAATGGATAAATATTTATAAAAATACAAACTGCCCAGATTAACAGAAGAGGAAATAAATTACTTAAATAACCCCATTTCATAAAAAGAAATTGAAGAAACCATCAATAAACTCCCTAAGAAAAATCTCCAGGTCCAGAGATTTAAAAGGAGAGGAAGGAATTCTGCCAAACTCCTTTTATGACACAAATATGGTGTTGATACCTAAACAAAACAGACAAAAAAAATTATAGACCAATCTCCTTAATGAATATTGATGCAAAAATTTTAAATAAATTTTAGCAATGAGACTCCAGCCAAGTTATTACCTGGATAATGCAGCATGATCAGATTGGATTTATACCAGGCAGGCAGGGATGGTTCAACATTAGGAAAACATTCAACATGATTAAACATATCAATAGCAAAACCAACAGAAATCATATGATAATCTCAATAGATGCTGAAAAAGCCTTTGATAAAATACAACATCCATTCCTATTAAAAACACTAGAAAGTTTGGGAAGTTTAGGAGTTTTCCTTAAAATAATAAATAGTATTTATCTAAAACCATCAACAATTATATTTAATGGGAATAAACTCAGAGCATTTCCAATAAATTCAGGGATAAAACAAGGACGCCCATTATCACCATTACTATTCAATATAGTATTAGAAATGCTAGCAGTAGCAATAAGAGAAGAAAAAGAAATTGAAAGAATCAGAATTGGCAATGTGGAAGCAAAACTTTTACTCTTTACAGATGATATGATGGTATACCTAGAGAACCCAAGAAATTCATCTAAAAAACTCCTTGAAACAATTACAAATTCAGCAAAGTATCAGGATATAAATAAACCCACATAAATCATCAGCATTTCTATATGTGAACAACAAAACCCAAGAACAAGAGATAGAAAGAAAAATTCCATTTTAAATAACTGTAGGTAACATTAAATACTTGGGATCTACCTCCCAAGACAAACCCAGAAATTATATGAACTGTATAAAGCTCTCCTCACCCAAATAAAGTCAGATCTAAATAACTGGAAAAATGTCAAATGCTCATGGTTAGAGCTAATATATTAAAAATGACAATTCTACTCAAATTAAATTATTTATTCAGTGCCATACCAATCAAACTACCAAATAACTACTTTACTGAAGTAGAAAAAATAGTAACAAACTTCATCTGGAACAATCAATGGGCAAGAATAGCAAGGGAACTGATGAAAAAAAATATAAAGGAAGGTGGCCTAGCTCTACCAGATCTAAAACTATACTATAAAGCAGCAGTCATAAAAACTGCCTGGTACTGGATAAGAAATAGAGTAATGGATCAGTGGATTAGGATAGCTTCAAAAGAAACTGCAGTAAATGACTACAGCAATTTACTATTTGACAAACCCAACTTCTGCGATAAGAACTCACTATTTGACAAAAATTGTTTGGAAAACTGGAAAATAGTATGGCAAAAACTAGGTATAGATCCACATCTCACATCCTATACCAAAATAAGTTCAAAATTGGTACAGGAATTAGACATAAAGAACAATATCAGAGATAAATTAATAGACAAAAAAACTCTATCTGATCTATGGAAAAGGGATAAATTTATGACCAAACAAGAATCAGAGCACATTGTAAACTGTAAAATGAATGATTTTGACTATATTAAAACAAAAAGTTGCTGCACTAATAAAATCAATGCTGCCAAAATTAGAAGAAAAGCAGAAAGCTGGGAGACAACTTTCACAACCAGGAGTTCTGATACAGGTCTCATTTCTTTTTGTTCTTTGATTTTTTGGTTTGTTTGTTTTTTTGCAAGGCAATGGGGTTAAGTGGCTTGCCCAAGGCCACACAGCTAGGCAATTATCAAGTGTCTGAGACCAGATTTGAACTCAGGTCCTCCTGACTCCAGAGCTGGTGCTCTATCCACTGAACCACCTAGCTGCCCAAAGGTCTCATTTCTAAAATATACAGAGAATTGCATCACAAGTCATTCCCCAATTGATGAATGGTCAAAGGAAGTGGAGAGTTTTCAAATGAAGAAATTAAAGCTATATACAATCATATGGAAAAATGCTCCAAATCACTACTAATTAGAGAAATGCAAATTGAAACACCAATAAGGTACCATCTCACACCTATTAGATTAGTCCAGATGAGAAAAAGGGAAGATGATCAATGTGGGAGGATTGGGACATTGATGCATTGCTGGTGGAGTTGTGAACAGATCCAACCTTTCTGGAGAGCAATATGGAACTATGTCCAAAGAGCAATAAAACTGTTCATATCCTTTGACCTAGCAATTCCAATTCTGGGACTATATCCAGAAGAAATTATAAACAATGGGAAAAGTCCTATATGTTCCAAAATATTCATAGCAGCTTTTTTTTTGTAGTGGCAAACAATTAGAAATTGAGGGGATGCCCATCAATTGGGGAATGGCTAAATAAGTTATGGTACATGAATGCTATGAAATATTATTGTTTTATAAGAAACCATAAATGGTCAGACTCTAGAGAAGCATGGAATGACTTACAGGATCTGATGCTGAGTGAAGGGAATAGAACCAAGAGAACAATGTACACATCAAACAACATTATGAGATGAACAACCTTGACGGAAGCAAGTCCTCTCGACAATCCAAAGAGCTAGGACAACTGTATTAGACTGGTTATGGTCTATATTATCCCCAACCAGAGGAACAAAAACAAAACAAAACAAACATATAGAGAAAAAACATCCCTACCGAATCTGATGAACACTTTATAAAAATTATCTCTTATATATCTCCTTCCCTTAATTTCTCATGCCAAAAATTACTAATTTGTTAACATGTATAACAAAGAAGGGTGGAGAATCATTTTGTAACTTGGAAATATGCATGTATAAATGGATGAAAATTAAAAAAAATAAATTTAAAAGGATAAAAAAAGAGAAGCAGGGGGCAATTAGCTGGCACAGTGGATAGAGCCCCAGCTCTGGAATCAGGAGGACCTGAGTCCAATTCTGACCTCATAAAATTCATACTTACTAGTTGTATGATCTTAGGAAAGTCACTTTAACCCCATTGCCTCACAAAAACCTCAAAACACAAACAAAAAGACCTTTACTGGGAGTATAAGCAGAGAAGACAGGTTAAAAGCTTCATACCCATAGGGTTAGCATTCTTAGATTTTCTCTCTTTGTATCTTCACTGGGACCCATCAAGAGTGTTCCTGTGGATTCAGAACTATATGTGTAATGTCCATGTCCTCACTCAGAAGACTTTGATGGTATAAGTAATGTGAATGATGAGAAAAACTTAGACCAAGGAATTTTTAAAAATAAGGAGTTTGCCTTCTTTTATATTTTTCTTTCTCTCTCAAGTTTCCTTCCTCTCTTTAGTTCTAATTCTTCTTTCACAACACAACTAATATAGAAATATCTTAAACAAAACTGAACATCTGCAACCTATATCAGATTGTTCTCTGCCACAGGGAGGTAGGGAGGGTGGTAGAAAAATGTTGAACTCTAAAGCTTACAAAAAAGATGACTGTTGAAAACCATTTTTGCATGTAATTGGAAAAAATAAAATAACAAAACGTAAAACTCCAGAATAAAATTGAAGAACTCCTCCCTGCAAAGAAAGTTTGCTCAAATGAAGAGTAATAGTAGCTAATACCTATATCATGTTTCAGGTTTACAAAATGTTTTTGATATTATTTCATTTGGACCCTATAAAAACTTTGTGAATTAGGACTATTATTATGCCTATTTTACAGATAAAGAAACTGAGACAACAAGAAATCAAATGACTCACTCAGAGTCACACAACTAATATCTGAGGCAAGATTTTAAATCAAATCCTTCTTATTTTGAGTTTAATTCCCTATCTGTAACACTATATTACCTGTAAGTGAAGCCGCAGATGGCGCCATCCTGTTTATGGAACCCATGATGTTTTTTTTTTTAAGTTTTTGCAAGGTAAACAGGGTTAAGTGTCTTGCCCAAGGCCACACAGCTAGGTAACTATTAAGTGTCTGAGGTCGGATTTGAACTCAGGTACTCCTGACTCTAGGGCCAGTGCTCTATCCACTGCGCCACCTAGCCGCCGCTACCCATATTGTTTTCAGGAGAGACCAGCAAAGTGCTTTGAGTTCCTCTTTCAAACTAATCTGATCTATTAATGAACTCTTGTCCTAAATGAGAAATCCTGTATGAACACTTTCACCCTATCCCCATTGGGAAAGATGGGAGGAAATGACCTTTCTAAATTTTGACCTCATTGCTACTGAGAAGCTAATAAAGGATTGTAGAAGGATCATGGCTAAGGGAATGCTGGATGAGTCAGGAGGACAGAAGTTTGAATCCAGTCTCAGACATTTACTAGCTGTATGACCTTGGACAAGTCACTTAACCCTGACTGTCACGCATTCAGGACAATCTCCAGTTTTACTGATTCATATCTGATCATTGCATCCAGATGGCTCTGAAGAAAATGATATTGGTGACAGCTCACCCTCACTCAAATCTAATTCATGTGCTTGTCATGGCATCCCTTTCCTGATATCCTGGTCTTCTTCGAGAATTGAAGAACCAAAACAAAACAAACCAATTCTGCTTTTATCCATTTCTACCACTCTGATTACAATCAGAATTGTCTTAATGAATAACTCACACAGCAGAGTGTAAAGGGACAGAGGGAGAATCCATGCATAGACCCATACTAAAGGGACAGAGGACATTAAAAAATGAGGGAAGATAATTCCTACCCTCCAGACTTGTACTGGCACAGGTGTAGGCATAATACAAAGTATATACAACATATCAGATCTGAACTGTTGTATGGGCCAAGGGATATGCCACAGTATATCTAAGAACTTTTGCTGCCTCAGAACCTAGATAAAAGCCTGCAACAATTTCTTGCCCCCAAATCCCTCTAAGTGGGATATTCAAGGCTCCTCCCTCAAACCAGAGCCCAATCTAATTCTGAAGAAAGATTGATTATATATGCAGTTTAATTATAAAGGTAAGATACTTACATCAGGGCAATCTAGGACAAGGGTTACACAACATATTGGAATTCCCACAACATATTTGATTTCCCTCAAAAATCCCCTAAAATCCCTGTGGTAATTGTAGACATTAGACAAAGGAAGGAGGAGTTTTAAAGACTGACTGATATTTTTGAGTTCACTCATTTCTGGGCTCGGGTCCCAGATACCTGAATGCTCTCTCAGTTCTATTTTGTCTAGTCCTAGGCATGAAAGATGTTGTAATGGTCACTGTTATCATGCTCCAGTCAATGTATTTTCTTTTGGCATAGCTTCCATTGATAGGGACTCCATGTGATGATGATGATGATGATGATGATGATGACAACTTTCAGGACAGCTAGGTAGTGCAGCGGATAGAGCATTGGTCTTGGATTCAGGAGAACAGGAGTTTGAATCCTGCATTAGATACTGGACTCTAACTAGCTGTGTGACCTTGGGCAATTTACTTAATCCTGATTGCCTCTCATCCAGGACCATCTCCAGTCGTCCTGTTTTATATCTGGCCACTGGACCCAGATGCTTCTGGAGGAGAAAGTGAGGCTGGTGACTTAGGACAGCATCCTCTCACTCAAATTCAATTCATGTGCTTGTCATGGGCCGTCTTCAAAAACGAAGGACAAACATTATGATGGCTTTCACTGAGAAGAAAATTTTGTTGGGAATCTACATTATTCTTGCCCTTTTTTTGCCAGAGACTTTTACTAGAAAACCTACATCTTGGCTTTCACTGCATAAAGGGTCCACATTGTGGTCTTCACCAATAGGGACCCCACAACCATAATAGGTAGAGTTGAATGATGTAAAAGATTGATTCCAGATCCAGCATGTAACTATAACTAAGCAAGTTTATTCTCTCTTCTTCATCCTAAAGGAAGAACCAGCCAATAGAAAAACTCCCCAATGCCCTTCACAAGTAGACATCTTCATTCATTCAGTCAATAAACACTTATTAGGAGCCTACAATGTGCAGGCAGTATGCTAAGCACTGTACATACAAAGTGTCAAAATGCAGTCCCTGCTCTCAAGGAGCTTACAATTTAATGAACTATCTTTGCTGCAAGACCTCCAGAGAAGGTTATCCATGAGGTAATGCAAGCATTTAAATGGTTAAAATATTGTAAAAGAAAAAAATAGAAGTCAGGAAAGTGGGTCATGTTGGGGGGTTTCATGAGTTGGGTTCTATGTACAATACCACTCTCTTACTCACATAAAACTTGAAGGGCAGGCATACTACTAAGGGTTTTGAAAGACCTCAGAGCTCCTGTCTTCAGATGATATTGTTGAGCCATGGCTCAGCAGGTGTAACTTAGTCAGAAGAAGGTATGGTGAATCCTCTTCCTGACCATCAGGTCATTTTTATACAGGTCAGGGGATGGATACATAAACCACATGTAATAAAAAAAGATGTAAGCTTTACAGAGAATTATTGAATCACATAAAGAAAACATCATTTCCCTGGTGTTCCCTCTGTTTTGACTTCCTTATCTCATTACCATAATAATGATAGTAATACCAGGTGCCATGCTAACTAAATATTATCTCATTTGATTCTCATAACAAATCATTCTCATTTTTTGTTGTTGAGTTGTCGGTCATGTCCAACTCTTCAGGATCCCATTTGGGGTTTCTTTGGTAGAAATATGGGAGTGATTTATCATTTCCTTCTCCAGTTCATTTTATAGATTAAAGAAATGGAGGCAAATAGGGTTAAGTGACTTGTCAAGGTCACACAGTTCCTATCTAAGGCTAGATTTGAATTCAGGAAGATGAGACTTCCTGACTCCAGACCTGGTACTATTCATGTGCTACCTAGTTGCTCCTCTTTTACAGTTGTGAAAACTGAGACAAATAGAGGTAAAGTGACTTACCTAAGATCATATAGCTAGTATCTGAGGCTGCATTTGAACTCAGATCTTTCTGACTCTAAGTCCAGTGCTATTTAGCTGCCTCCTAGAGAATCCAGGCACTTGCATCAGCCTACACAAATGTATGAAGTCAGGAAAAAAGAATGATGAGATTGGGGAATAATGAACAATCCAATTTGTCTTAAAGTAGTTTTGGGAGGGAAGTACAATGCTATAAACTGGATAGATGGGAGAAAGGTTGTGGAGAGTCTTAAGGTTTAGGAATTTCTCTTTTATTTAGTAAGTGATAGAGATCTATTGAAAGTTTTTCAGCATGACGTGATCAAATTGGTGTATTGGAAAGTTTACTTTGGCAACAGAGTAAAAGATAGCTTGTTGAAGGACAAGACTGTAAGCAGAGGGCTATTGCAATAGTTTAGACCAGAGGGATTTTCATCTTTTTTGCATCATAGGACCCTTAGATAGTCTGGTGGAATTTATCTCAGAAGATTTTTAAATGCATAAAATAAAATACAAATACACCCAAACTCCACAAAATATATTGAGGTAATTTTCAAACTATTAAAAAATTAAACAAACCAATAAATGAAGTATCTAGAATCTATCTTTAGATCCCTCAGGAGTCAGTAGACCCCAGATTAAAATCCCTTGGTCCAAGAAAAAGGTAAAGAAAGCCTGGACCAAGGAGGCAGTGGTAAAAGGGTTAGAGAGGTTTCTATCAGAAGAATGTATGGAACTTGAAAACTGATTGGATAAAGGGGTGAGAGAGAATAATTGAGAATTTTAACCCAATTTGAAATTACATTTCTCAATATTCAATAGTAGGGGAAGACAAGCATGTTTGCTAGTTCAACTATAGAGCATGAAAAAAAACAAAAGACAAAGACAGGGCAAGATAGTCGATAATTCTGATTCATAACACATTTGGATGGAATCAATAAACTTCCAGGGAGACTGAAACACAGGATACATGTCCCTGCACTTGGATTTTGAAAGTGAAGTCACAGATTTGAAGCCATAGCAGTTATCAGGGTCAAAATCAGGTGTGATTCTCCTATGGTGTCAGCCTTAGGTTTGCACAATAGGGCAGCATGCTCTATACCATAGGAACATTTGAGTAATAATACCCATTTTCAGCCCTGGGTTTCAGGCCCAGAGAGGAGAATTTCCAGGCAGGGCCCCTGAAGGGATGAATCTGATTTCCTGTTTACCCACTGTTCTGGATTGGGTCTGTCTCACTCCTGTCCATTGATACTTTAGGTCCCATCTGAAATGAAAGACTCAGATCATTCAAAGGCTTACAAAAGGAGATTTACTTAGCTATAGCAGGAAAACGATGTTTCACAGGAGTATGCAATGAGGACATTTCCTAGTTGATTAATCTGAGCAAACTCCTCTTGGAGTTGCCAGATTGTGTCCACCATCAAAATATCAGAGACCTCCCTGGGGGCTGTTTTACTAATAGCAAGAGATATTAATATGCTGGGCCTATAGTTTACTGAGTCAATCAAGACTCAAAGATAGACTCACCATCTTTAAAGTAAAAATTAATCTAACTGGCAGGAGGGGGAAGAAGGGAGTTAGGATATTTGTCATTTTGAACTTGAGAACTACCCAAGTTTATTATCTGTTTTCTGGTATTAGAGGGTTAATATGAGAACTTGAATTTAGAATTGTAAAATGATAAATTTGTAGGACTGTGCTTGGAGGCAGCTAAACCCATTTCCAAAGAACTGGTTTAGTGTGAACATTTATACCTCAGAAACTAGCAAATTATAAATTAGGATGATTTATTGTTTTATAGTCTAGGTTTTAAAAAGTAATGGGGGAAAAGTTAATAATGTATTATTATATAAAAATATGCATCACATACAACAATGCATAAATTAACAATAGAAATGTCTCCTACCTATTCAGAAATTTAGTTGAACATTTGCTAGAATACTCCAGGATTTAGAATTGGAAGGGACTTTGGAAATCATCGAATCTATTGAATCCCATTTTACAAATGAAGAAACTGAGATTTAGAGAAATCAAGAAGGAAAGAAATTAAATGACTTGTATAAGATCACACAATTGATGTCAGAGAGGAGATCTGAACCCAAGTCATACTGACTTCAAGTCCAACATTCAATTCATTCTCTTTCATTCCAGTGATACAAATGAGGAGAGAGCTATAACTCAAGAGTAGGTTTTACAATGGAGATGGCACTGGAAATATTTGAAATGTCACAGCTTTGATAAAATTATCTAGTGATTTGATTTTTTAACTATGCTTTCTTCTAATCTAATTAAAGTATTTGCTTAACCATGACTATTGAGATTTAAAACCTTGACCATTCAGATTTGAAACTTTTATTTGAGGAACCATCCTCGCCAGCTGGGCTATTTTAAAACCCAGACTAGCCCATGATTCCTTAGACTACTTCTCTAACAAACCTCCATCCACCTCACACCCTCCTATGAGTTTTTTCTATTAGTTCCTTTTTTTTTAGTAAATTTTTTTTTTTTTTAGATTTTTGGCAAGGCAAATGGGGTTAAGTGGCTTGCCCAAGGCCACACAGCTAGGTAATTATTAAGTGTCTGAGACCGGATTTGAACCCAAGTACTCCTGACTCCAGGGCAGGTGCTTTATCCACTGCGCCACCTAGCCGCCTTAGTTCCTTTTTCATATATTATCTTGGCCTACTAGAATGTAAATTCCTTGAGGGCAGGGACTATCTTTTTCTTCTTATATTAATATTTCTATGACACATTAATTTAATCAACTTATAAAACTAACTATTGAATGATCAGCACAATGAAATTGTTTTGGAAGGAATGGGAAGGAAGCACCAGTAGGTTAGGATAGAACTAAGAGTTACAATATTAGGGTTAATAAATAATCCTTGAGGGGAGTACTTGGGTTCAAATCCGGTCTCAGACACTTAATAATTATCTAGCTGTGTGGCCTTGGGCAAGCCACTTAACCCCATTTGCCTTACAGAAAAAAATAATCCTTGATACCAGAATATGGGTTGAGTTTGAGTGCAAGGTGATTGATTGACAGGCATATGACTTGTAATTCCTGTTACACTTGTTTCTAAGAAAAGAGAGGAGACACAGAGGGAGATCTAGAAGGGAAGAGTTGGGAGAGAAAACACACTTAGGAAGAAGAGATGAGCAGAAGAGGGCAACAGAGGGAAATGGTAGGTTTTGATTTCTCAGAAGTCACAACTTCTTACTCATTTTAGGTGGTACTTCAGAGAAGTGGTGTCAAACTCAAAGACACAAAAGATTACCAAACTGTACATAAAGATTCCCTACATATTGACTTAGAGTACCATATGTTATCATTGTCTATGTTCTATTATATTTTTATTTATTTTCTTAAATTTTTCCCAATCCCAGTTTAATTTGGTTCGGACCCCCACTTGGGAATATTGTGGTGTGCCTTTGACAACTATACTTCTGAGAACTTCTGAAACATTAATAATTTCCCACAGTTTTTCAACTGCTCTCATACTTTTTTTTTTTAGGTTTTTGCAAGGCAAATGGGGTTAAGTGGCTTGCCTAAGTTCACACAGCTAGGTAATTATTAAGCATCTGAGATCGGATTTGAACCCAGGTACTCCTGACTCCAGGCCTAGTGCTCTATCCACTGCACCAATTAGCCACCCCATAACTGCTCTAATACTTAATATATCTTATGAGCATTCTTAGTGATAACTCCTCCATAAGGCTTACAAAGCATGACTCGAAGGAACCTTGGAGAAATAATCTAACCTCCCTGGACCTCATTTGTCTTATCTATAAAATGGGGGGGGGGGGGTAAGGCTAGATGGCTTAAGAAGTCTCTTTTAGTTCTAGATCTTTGATCGTTAGGGAAGCTAGGTGATACAGTGGATAGAACTCTGGGTCTCATTTTATGAATGAGGAAACTGAGGCAAGCAGGTTTAAGTGACTTGCCTAGTACCAGCCAGCTGGTAAGTGTCTGAGGCTGGATCTGAACTCGGAGAGAGATGAGTCTTCCTAACTCCAGATCCAGCACTATCTGCTGTGCCATCTCCCTACCCCTAACTAACTCTACAATGGTACAAGGGGCTCATTTCTCCTGAAGGCTTAAGTCATGAGTCTAGGCAGAGCTTAACTGGAAGGGCAACCTTCTCCAACCCTAAACCTCCTGATAGAACTGAGGATCTTCTTTCCTCCCTTACCCTGAATTGAGCCAAAATTAGATTTCTCTGTCCTGAAAAACAGATCTCAGCACAATTCAGAAGAGTCAGTGGTGTTTCCCTTTCCTCCAGGCTCAGGGCTACTGCATGGTAATCAGATCATATCTCAACCTCAGTGTGTATATATATCTTTTTGGTGGGCTGGCTTCCTTTCCTTCCTGCAGAATTTCCCTTGCCTGTTGACACAGACATTTTCTTTCCCCCTTGTTATACAGTCAACACCTGCTTCTTTGGGCTGGGCCACAGACAGCGCTGGTTTCCGGAGAGGCCAGATGGCTGATGATCATTTCAGTAGCAGACAGAAATCCCATGAAATGTTAGGGTTATTGTCTTCCCCAATGAGGCACTTGCTCTGTTTCCCCCCCACTCCCCTTCCCCTGCTTAAGAACCTCAGGGAACAAAGCTGAGATGGTGACTGCTCCACCCTCTCCTCCATTGAACAGTTCATTCCCTAGTGCTTACAGGAATAAACCAAAAGTGGAGCCAACGAGACTCAAATTTGTCACTGAATTCTAACTTCCTTGGAGGAAGCAATGTGTCTAAGCAGGATTCTGGTCATTGCCTCATACCATAGGCTTTCCTTAAAGACTCAGTCAAGGACTGATTTCCAGTGGCCCCGATGGGCATTTCTGTCAAAGTAAAGGAGCTTGGCTTCAGACAGAAGCCACTAGAGACTGCCAGAACCTCTCCCAGATAACTTGGAGATGAAACCAAAATTCTGGAATAATTATGCATAAGTCGGATATATAATCAATCCTAAGCATCTCAGGAGGGGAAGAACAAGCCATATTTCTAGGTGAGGTCTTCTCTCTCTTTCTTGCTCTGTAATGCAATGGAAGGAGCCCAAGGCTGGGAGTCAACAGCACCTTTCTGCCTTTTCCTGCCATTCATGCTATGATTCAGGTACAACCTTGTACTTTAAACATGATATTCCAGGAGCAGCTAAGCGGTGAGGGGCCACAGTCAGGAAGACTTGAGTTCAATTCTACCTCAGATGCTTCCCAGCTGGGTAACCCTGAGCAGATCACACAACCTTTTTCTACCTCAGTTCTCCAACTGTAAAATGGGGATGTTTTACCTCGATTGTTTTCCTTTCACATTTCTTCATCATTGAATCCCTGTTTGTCTAAAGCAGCTAATGCTTTCCCCTTCTAAGGTCATCTTCCATCTATTATTTGGCTAAAATTGATTATATTTGCGAGGTGAAGTATATGGCACAGTGATTAGGGTGATGGTCTCAGATTCAGGAAGGTCTTGGTTACAGTTCTGCTTTGACATCGTCTATGTGACTGGGCAACTCAGTGTGCCATTACTCTAAAACTATAAGTTATAGATGAGATACTGGTCTGCATTGATGGAAGGAGTTTCCCCAAAGAGTTACCTAAACAAATAAAATTATAGGTTGGGGCAGCTAGGTGTGCAGTAGATAGAGCACCAACCCTAGAGTCAGGAGGCCCTGGGTTCAAATCCAGCCTCAGATACTTGACCTCAGCTGTATGACCTCAGGCAAATCACTTAACCCTGACTGTTCTGAATCTAGGACTATCTCCAGTCATCCTGATTCATAGCTGGCTACTGGACCCAGATTACTCTGGAGGAGAAAGTAAGATTGGTGACTTAGCAAAACCCCCTTATTCAAATCCAAATCACTTGTTTATCATGGCATCACCTCTCTAATATCATGTTCTTCGAGAAAGAAAGACAAAACATCAGCATCAGCAGCTTGAGACCCCTAAACAGAAGAAAAGAATTATTTGATACTTATGGAGCTTTTAAAAAATCTTTAAAAATTTAATTTTATTAAAACATTTTCAATTATTAAGTATTTATTATTTCTCCTCCTCCCTCCCTCCCCCCACCTTCCATGAATACCTTCTCCCATATAAGGGAAAAGAAAAACAAGAGAACTGATAGAATTAAGGTGCAGAATGAGATGTAATTTTTGGACATGGCCAATGTGTGAAAAGGGAAAGGATTTTGTAAACTTTAGAAAGCTGTGTGAATGTGAAAGATTATTATTTCTTTCCTGAAAATGTATGCAACTTTGCTAAATATCAGGCCTAGACTAAAGAAATGTGGGGAGAATAAAGATAAACATATCTTTTAATAGAATAGGATCATTGTTTTACAAAAATTTTCTCAACTGAGATATTTGCATAGTACTTAGAACAATGTTGGCATGAAGTGGTGGTGATGATGATGATGTTTTATCCTTAATTCTCAAAGAATACCATGACAACAGAGAATTGATGCCATGACAAGCAAGTGAATTGGATCTGAATTGGGGGGTGTTGTGTTAAATCACCAGCCTCACTTTCTTCTTCAAAGTCATCTGGGTCCAGTGATCAGATATACATCAGGAAGAATAGAGATGGCCTTGGATTCAAGACAATCAGAATTAAATGCTTTACCCAAAGTCACACAAATAATAAATGTCAAGTGTCTGAGACTGGATTTAAAACTCAGGTCCTCTTGATTCCTGACTCCAGAAGGTACTTGATAAGTACATGTTCTCTTCCTTTTCCTTTCCCTGTTTTATACATCTTCATTTCAACATTGTCTCTCATCAGTAAATTTATAAATAATGCATAATTTTTCTTTTCATGTTCATTTCAAATTTAATCAGAAAACTTCAATAGATATTTATCAATGATCCACTGTGTACAAACCTATAAATTGCAAAGACCAAGTTGCAGAGACCTGCACTGGAAAAGGATAGGTAGGCCTCAGACACTTAATAAATTACCTAGCTTGTGTGGCCTTGCGCAAGCCACTTTATCCCATTGTCTTGCAAAAAAAAAAAAAGAAAGAAAGAAAAGAAAAGGATAGGTAACTACATATACAAATATTAACAACAACAGCAATAATGTTTGTCCTTCATTCTCAAAGAAGACCATGACATCAGGGAGGCGTTGCCATGATAAAAACATGAATTGGATTTGAGTGAGGGGGTGCTGTGCTAAGTCACCAGTCTCACTTTCTCCTCCAGAGTCATCTGGATCTAGTGGTCAGATATGAATCAGGGCAACTGGAGATGGCCCTGGATGTGAGGCATTCAGGGTTAAATGATTTGCCTAAGGTCACACAGCCAGTCAGAGTCAAGTGTCTAAGGCAGGATTCGAACACCTGTCCTCCTGAATCCAAGATCAGTGCTTTATCCACTGCACCACCTAGTGGCCTTATGCAAATTAAGTAACAAGTCTAGTCTCCCCCCAAAATAACTTAGCCACTGTGCTAAGTTCTGGATTCTGGGTATGTTTTACCTTTTTTAAGCTAAACTTTCCTTGATCTCAAGGTTCATTAGTAACCTGGTTGCCATCTTTGACAGAATTTGATAGAGATAGGGAAGAAATAATAGATAAATTTCACTTTCAAAGGTGATTTTGAGGTTGCAAAATGGGTTAACTAGAAAGACTTTGGATAGGGATACATTGATTAACTTTGTCACTGAGATCAAAACTATCATGATTTGAAGAAGCTCATTACCAATGCTTGTTACTTGTTTGGTTGAAGGATGACGAATAGATTATGCATTAAGATGAAGATGAATTACAATTTGCATTGATGGACAATCTACTAATATATATTAAACCTACACATGCCAGGCAATGGGGAAACACAATGACTGAAACAATCTCAACTTTCAAGGATTTTGCATTCTAATAATAAAAGCTTCAAATACATTTTATAAGTTTGTGCAGAATAAATATAAAGAGAATAACTATATGGTATCTAGGAAAGTAGGGCACTAGCTGTGATGGAAAATACAGAAAGTCTTTCTGTAGAAGTTGGTTATTACTATGCATGCATGGATGTAGACATAAGGAAGGGATATGGAGATTGGTCAGGACAAAGGTCTGGAGTGGGAGATGGGAGATGGAAAAGTCAGTTGTGGAGAAAAGAAAGAAGGCCAGGTTGTTCAGATCATTTGAGATGGAAAATAGCATAAAATGGAGTTTCCATAAGACTGAAATCCACTGAAGAATTAAAGTATAACAAATGATAGGGATTGTTTTTAAATACCCTTTCAGGCTGCTTGTAATTGTCTATTGAAATAAAATTGGGCCAGTCCAAGCAAAACTGTAAAATATGCAGATTTTGATCTCCTTCTAGGCTTCTTTTTATGTGCCCTCAGTGGTACCCCTTCCTCAAGAAGATAAGAGTAAACTGCTACAGCCAAGGAGAGAATTCAGCACCATGCCCTTGACAAATCATTTGGGAGGAATAGGGAAGGGAGATGAGATTCCTGGACCGGAAGATGTGATAAGGCTGGAAACTTGTTTCAAAGCAAGCCTAGGGGTGAACACAAACTGTGAGAATTCTAAGAGAAAAAAACAAAAATTTCTATTTGGTTTTTTGTCTGCTTTATTTTATTTAGGGAGCCTCCTGCTGGAGATACAGAACTTCAGGGGTGCTCCAAGTCTTGACAATTCCATGCCCTAACTGGGAAACAGAGGCAGAAAATCGCCTTTCGAAAAAGTGACTTCAGAAGAAGAGGTGTCTCCCATCACTAGATTGCTCCTGAATTCATTACTATATTTAAATACTCATTTGTGTCCAAGACTTCTGTATGAAAGCAAAAAGAAAAAAAGATCTATAATTTATATCTAACCTTGTCACAGTTTCACACAGTCCAAGCTGCTGGCAATAACTAAAAAGGTTTCCTTAAAGGTTACTCAAAGACAATTCTAGTCTTTCCAGAGTCTCTTTGCTTTCTATTTTGGGAACCAAGAAATAAGAACATTATTTAACCCCTTCTCCCATGCCAGGGTACTCTGCTTATTTTGAATGATTAATGCACCTGCCCCTTGGATTATTGACAACCAGGCTAAGTGCTCTTGCAGTGAGATTGTTGGGAATGATTCAGCTCAATAAGCCTTTCACATTGAGAGCATTACATCAGCTCCAGTTAATTTCCTATTAAGAATGGACAAGGTTGAAGCTGAGATCAAAGTCAAACTTTCTTATATGCATACACACATACATTTAAACACACACCAAGTTTTCTAAAACTGCTTCAATGCCCTGTCTGTGGTACGAACCCTGGATACTTCCCACCTCCCTACACCTCCCATGAACCCTGGATACTTCCCACCTCCCTACACCTCCCATCTCCCCCCTGATCTCCAGGACATTCCTTAAAGGAAACAGACATAAACAAAGGAAATTATTTCTCTTTGGAAAAGAAATGACTCTAGGGACGTATGATCATTGCCTTTCCAATATCTGAACCATTATGAGAAGGAAAAGATTTTCTTTTAGAGTCAAAATAGGGTTTTGACTCTGGACAGCAAACTAAAAAGTAGAGACCTTACTGCTAAAGGTTCCAAATAGTCAAAGCTATTTTTCTAGTAGCAATGTATGACTTTAGAGTTAATCTAAAAGGAAAGCTGTATATTACCGGATTGACACTTTTGAATTGTGGTGTTAAGAAGACATTTGAGGGGCGGCTAGGTGACGCAGTGGATAAAGCACCAGCCCTGGAGTCAGGAGTACCTGGGTTCAAGTCCAGTTTTCAGACACTTAATAATTACCTAGCTGTGTGGCCTTGGGCAAGCCACTTAACCCCATTTGCCTTGCAAAAACCTTAAAAAAAAGTAAAAAGAAGAAGACATTTGAGAATCCTTTAGATAACAGATCAAATCAGTCAATATTTAAAGATATTATTTCAAGCTATTCACTGGAAGGTCAAATTTGAAGCTGAAGTTTAAACACTTCAGTCACATAATGAGAAAATGGAGATTCATTGGAAAAAGACCCTGATGTTAAGAAAGATTGAAGGTAAAAGGAAAAAGGGAAGGCAGAGGATGAGATGGAGAAATGGTGTCATGAAAACAAGAACTTGAACAGACTTTAAGAGATAGTAGAGTATAGAAAGGCCTGGCATGCCATGGTCCATGGGGTCACGAAGAGTTACACATGACTGAACAACTGAACAACATCAAGGACCAATGGGTTTGACTCAAACATTTTACTATCCATTCTTTTCCCTTGGCTCCTCTGATGGACTGCTAGTGACAAGTAGGTGTTGTTGAAAAAAAAAAGCAAAAACCACTAGACTTTGAGTTAGAAAACCTCAATCTGAGTCTTAATTATGTTGTTCATTAACCCCAGGATCGTGGACAATTCATTGGACCTCTCTAAGACTCGATTTCTGTAAAATAAGAGTGAGAAGTAGTACAGTATATAATGCAGAGTTCCCAGGCTGGGATGAACATATTTCCAGGGGGCATGAGGAATATTTGGTAAAGAACTATTTCCAGTTGATTAATGTTTTATTATTATTAATTTTTATTTTATTTCTAGTATGCATGGACATGGTAACCTCTGACTGATTTCTTTTCATAACAAAGAAAGGAGTGTATAAATGTAGAATGGAAGACAAGGCCTACAGGGACCAAAAAGTTTAGAAGCCCTAGATGTAATGAATAGAAGTATGGTCAAGGTGATATGGATTGAACTCTTGTCTCTTTGTGACTCTGGGCATGATACCAACCTCTATGTGATCTAGTCAACTCTCTAAGGTCCTAAGTGCATTGAGAGGACTCTTCCCTGATCAATGAAAGCACAGGTCTGGACAAAAAAAAATGAGATAATAATTGTATTATCCGCCACACAGATCTACTATAAGAACAATATTTTATAAACTCTAAAATGCTTTATAAGTATGTTATTATAATAAAGTCAAGAAGACTTCTTCCCCAGAGAAAAATAGAAGGCTTGAGAAATTGCTTTTGTCACCCACTGGTGAATATTAATACAAATAATGGCAGCAGAATATATGTAATTCTATCCTGACATTTTATTGGAAATCTTAATTTAATCCAACCCAGTCAATTTAGTAAGCATCTATTTAAGTGCTCGGTATTATTTTAGGTGCTAGGTATACAGAGACAAAACAAAACAAAACAGAGACCTGACCTGGTATAGAGTGCCCATTCTGCTAGAATGTTCTCCCCTGTCATAGGATAATAATCAGGGCAGGCTCTCTCTCTTCTATTTATTCTGAAGGTCCTAACATTACACTTTTGCAATTTGAGATGAGTCTTGTCACATATTGCTGCTCAGACTGATGGGTCACCTGAATAAGTAGACAAGTTGGTGGCTATTAATTTTCTCTTAATTTTTTGTTGTTCAGTCATGTCATTCATTTCTGATTCTTTGACCCCAATTGAGGTTTTCTTAGGCAAAGACACTGGAGTGGTTTGTCATTTTCTTCTCTAGCTCATTTTCTAGATGAGGAAACTAAGTGTCTTAAGGTCACAATTGAACTCAGGAAGATGAATCTTCTAACTCCAGACCAACAATTTAGCCACTGTGCCACCTAGTTACAGAATACTTAATAGAGAGTTGGTTTTAAAGGCAAGAAGATCCAGGATTCAAATCCTACCTCTGGGTCCTTGATCAAGTAAATTAACTTCTCAGCATGTTAGGCAATTCTTTAACACTATAAATTGCACAAAAGGTGTCAGTGTGAATTATACATGGAGTTTTCCCATGTGAAGTTTCTTAAACTAAGAAAATCACAGGTCCTCTCTTTATCCCTTAACACCCTTAATATCATCCGGGAGATTTTCCCTATTTTTTTAGTATTAACTCTGCCTTGATATATCTTATAAAATGACTCCTCAGTACTTTCAAAATGGTGTCACCTTTGGCATAGATTTCTTCAATTTATCCTTGGTCTGATCCAATCACTTTTCCCAAATCAATCTTCTTAAGTGTGATTTCAACTTCTAGTATAGCACACTAGGGACTGAGGTATTAGAGCTTCAAAGGGATGGTTCCTGTCAACTCTGATGAAAAGGATGATTACAAAAACACTGACAGATTTGTTGCACTTTTCCATCTATTCATTTATGTATGAATATTCTTCTTATGATGTTGATCTTCTAGATCTCACACCAAGATTTCTCTAGATTTGTTTTCATTTCCACTGCTTTTAGCTTTTTGGTTTAGTCTCTGGGGATATTATTCCCTACTCCATTTGTACTTGTAAGCTTGTTCCCCAGAGGGTGACTAATTACTTATCCTCTAAGTATTCTAGGGGTAATCCTGAAGTTTTGGGAGTGGTTTCCTTTTGGTTTTTCTTTATTGCTCATGAGTTCCCACTAGTATCTTCTTTGATTTTACAACTGATGCCCAAAAGTCAGACAGTCATTCCTCCAAACCAGATGACACTCTCCCAGAGGGTTCAAGGCAAGGTGGGCTCAGCTTGAGGATATGGTAAATAATATAGCTCTTGGTCTCTAGGAGTTCTTTTCTAGCTTTAATGGAGTTCTTATGAACAGAGGTGTCATACTCATAACCTACGATGCTCTGGAGTATAGGAACTGGATTAAAATGTAACTGATAATATTAGATTTTAAAAATAAGTCAATATATGGTCCCTAGGGATTCTTATGTGTGATCCTGTTTTATTTGAATTTGACAGCACTGCTCATGAAGCTCCCTGTGTCATGATATAGCTTTCTACAGGACTCCTCATAGAGTCCTAAAGCTCCCTTTTCTCATTGTATTTACCTTATCCTTAACTCTCAGTGAAGATTTTGCTGAAGAATATTGTTGGGATGTCTGGGTTGCTGTTAATTTTCAGTTATTTCAGCTGTTTTCAATTCTGTGTGACCCCATTTGAGGTTTTCTTTTCTTTTTTTCTAGGTTTCTTTTTTTTTTTTTTTTTTTGCAAGGCAAACAGGTTTAAGTGGCTTGCCCAATGCCACACAGCTAGGCAATTATTAAGTGTCTGAGGCTGGATTTGAACTCAGGATTTGAACCCTGACTCCAGGGCTGGTGCTCTATCCACTGTGTCACCTAGCCGCCCCTATTTGAGATTTTCTTGACAAAGATATTGGAGTGTTTTGCCATTTCTTTCTTTAGGTTATTTTCTCAGAAAAAAAAATGTATTTTACAGTAAATGTCTAAGACCAGATTTGAATTCAGGTACCCCTAACTCCAGACCAATTGTGTTGTCTACCTGTTAGGATGCTCATTAAGAATTCCAAATATTATGATCTATGAATTCTCTCCTTATTTCTCAAATAATGCCCTTCCAGAGGCTTAGATAGAATTCTTCTATCACCAGGAAGGTCTGCTATTGGAACTAGCTTGCTATTTTTATTTATGTTTCAAACAATCCCAATACAATTTCAGTGTTGCATCATTTCTTCTAATGGTTTTCACTCCTTCCAAAATTATTAAGGACTTTTTTCACCCAGATGAGACCTTTGTTGATTGGAGGTATTTACACTTGATAAAAATACTAAGATTAGAGTATCTTGATACAGTGGAATGGGGGTAATTAATTAAATCAGTCCTCATTCTTACATTATTATTTTATGGGGAAATGCTATGCATACTCTTCTATCTTCCTTTGTTCTTTGCTTTGTTTTTAGCCTGAATCTTTGATTTTATTATTGAGGGGAATTATCCTTTAAGAAAATTTTGCCTTAACTAGAATATCAAGGACTAGCTTACCTGTCAGATCTATGGAAAGGGAAGCAGTTTATGACTAAGGAAGAGATGGAGAGCATCACTAAAAACAAACTAGATGATTTTGATTACATTAAATTAAAAAGCTTTTGCACAGACAAAACCACTGTAACCAAGATCAAAAGCAATGTACTAATCTGGGAAACAATCTTTACAACTAGTATTTCTGACAAAGGACTCATTTCTAAAATATACAGAGAACTGAGTCAATTTTTAAAAAAAAAGAAGTCATTCCCCCAATTGACAAATGGTCAAAGGATATGCAAAGGCAATTTACAGATGAGGAAATCAAAGCAATCCATAGTCATATGAAAAATTGCTCTAAATCATTTACTTATTAGAGAAACACAAATTAAAGCATCTCTGAGGTACTACCTCACACCTCTCAGACTGGCCAAAATGACCAGAAAGGATACTAATACATTGTTGGTGGAGCTGTGAACTTATCTAACATTTCTGGAGAGCAGTTGGAACTATGCCCAAAGGACAACAAAAATGTGCATACCCTTCGATCCTGCAATACCACTACTGGGTCTATACCCTGAAAAAATGATGAAAAAGGGTAAAAACATCAGTTGTACAAAAATATTCATAGCAGCTCTATTTGTGGTGGCAAAGAATTGGAAATCAAGTAAATGTCCTTCAATTGGGGAATGGCTTAGCAAACTGTGATATATGTATGTGATGGAACACTATTGTTCTATTAGAAACCAGGAGGGATGGGAATTCAGGGAAGCCTGGAGAGATTTGCATGAACTAATGCTGAGCAAGATGAGCAGAACCAGAAGAACATTGTATACCCTAACAGCAACATGGAATGATGATCAACTTTAATGGAGTTGTTCATTCCATCCAGTGCAACAATCAGGGACAATTTAGGGCTGTCTTCGATGGAGAATACCATCTGTATCCAGAGAAAGAACTGTGGAGTTTGAACAGTGACCAAGAACTATTACGTTTAATTTAGGGGGAAAAAACTGATATTTTATTGTCTGATCTTGCTATCTCTTTTATTTTATGTTTCTTCCTTAAGGATATGATTTCGCTCTCATCACATTCAATTTGGATCAATGTATACCATGAAAACAATGTAAAGACTAGCAAATTGCCTTCTGTGGGGACTGGGGGGGGAGGGAAGTAAGATTAGGAGAAAAATTGTAAAACTCAAAATAAATAAAATCTTTTTAAAAATGAGCTAAGAATTCTAATTAGAAGAAACATGGGAATTTCTCAAGAAAATAAACTTAGAAGAATCAGAAACATTTAGCACGCTGAAAGGCTCTAACTCCAAATCATAAAATATTCTATGTATTAAAAGTATCTGTAAACATACATTTTCCAGACATGAGCAATATGGGAATTTATTTTACCAGACTCTACTTGGATATATTGAACACTTATTTTTGATCTGTTCAGTTAGGAAGAGGGGGTGATGGGACAGAATAATAAGAGAAAAAATAATGAACAGAAGGGAATAAACAGAGCAATCATATTTGTATATATAATTCTTTTTAAAAAATCTCTGCATAACACAAGTTCAGTTTCTTATATAATTTATATACCTTTCCTTTTTTATCTTGAAATGTTCATTTTTGGTAATTAAAAGTAACTCTAATTCCTCTTAAAAACCATCATTCCATATCTCAGTCCACAAATATACACATTTTATGTAGATTTGGGAAATGCTTTCTATAATTGACAGTGTTGATAAAAGAGAAAAAGTCAATTCATAGAAACAAGCTGTGGTGCAATGGAGAAAGTGCTGAATTTAGGACAAGTAGAGCTAGTTTTCTATCCTGGTTTTATCAAATAGCTAAAGTAACTTTGGGTAAAGCATATAACCTTTCTGTATCTCAATTTTCTCATTTGAAAATCATGAGATCTGTCCTATTACTCACTTAGGTACATAGATATAGAAGTAGAAGGATTTTCAGAAGTCATCTAGTATTTTCTAGATGAGTAACCTGAGAATCAGAATGACTTGCTCAAATAATACAAATCATAAGAGATTTAAATCCAGGTCCTCTAGCTCCAAAGCCAATGTTCTTTATTCTCTCATTCAATCGCTACTGAGAAGAACAAATTAAGCAATGTACGACTGTAAAACTATATTTCTCAATAGCCACACTGATAAATCAAAGGAGAAGACTGTATGCCAACTCCCCAGAGCATCAAGTGGATGCTATTTGTCATTATTCATAGCTCTTCAAATTTCCTTTAGATTGAGGCTCCTTCCCTCACTTCTCTCTCTAATCCTTGAAAATGCTCAGGTTTTTATTTGTCCTTTAGCAACTGCATATCAAGGTCACTATGGCATCCTTCAGATGTTCACATCAAAGCTGAAACTTCCAGGGACTACCATGAAACCTACAGATGAAAAAAGGACAGGATGACGAACTGAATTCAAAGGCAGAGCTCATCTGGAAAAGCCACAGAACTGCTATGGAAAGAATACTGCTGAGCCATGACCATGGTTTTGGAAGGGTCTTCTGAGGTGGCACCATCCCAGCAGCTCCATTCCCATCCCAAAATTCCAGTACAACTGGCATAACTCTGATGATCAGTCACTTTCTCCAGGGCATGGGCAGATTTCCCAATGCCCCAGTTCATAGTCAATAACTATGAACACTTTAAAACCACCTTTAAAGGTAAGAAAGGAACAATGACAATCATCTTAGGTTTCCTCACAGCACCTAGAATATTAACTTGCACAGAAGGTACCTAATAAATGCTTATCTGAATGAGTGACAAGGATATGGATAATTTAGATCTTATGAAAGTGTTATTATTGACAAATGTCTGATGTTTTCTGTGCCCCAGATTTTAGTCCAAAACTCCCACAAGTGCATTTACAACAGAGACTAACTCTGATAAGTCTACCCACAGAACAAGACTGTTTAGATTTAGACTTATATGCTCACAACTCCCATCTAGTTCTCTTCATTTTCTCCTCCTTTCTTTACCCCATAAATCCCAGGTCTGAACTACTGAATACTGGATTCGTCTAAACAGCAATATCAAATCCTCTTCCCTCCTTGCCTTTCCCCATTCTATCCTACAACCAGACTCAGAGTGGGAAAGAAAAGCTTGCCCTCATTAGGACTATTAGTAACAGCTGCTGCTGTTCAAGCCCCGTAACCAACCTGTTTAACTCCTTATGGCAATACTAGGACTCTTTAAAAGCCAGAAATAGTAGTGCCAACAATTTTATTACTATAGCGCAGAAGGACCTGGCTTACATAGAAATCCTGTTTACTAAAGAATTTGTCTTAGATGTGATTGTTATTCTAGATTTACTTGACTTTTTCAGTTTCAATACAGGACCATCTTTATTTCACTCTACAGAGAGAATTCATAAAAACACAAGTCTACCATCATTCTCCCAGGCCCCTAGGCTGTCATCCTAGGTGTCATCATCAACTTCTCACTCTCCTTCAGCGCCCTCCTTCCCTATATCCTATCAGTTGCCAAGTTATGTCATTTCTACAGCTCTCATGGAAGTCTCATCCTCTCTTCCAATATTTTCACCATTTTGGTGCAGGGCCTCATGCTTGGATTACTGGCAGAATTTGCTTCAGTCTGACCTCCACTTAGCAGTCAAATGGATCTTCCTAAAATGCAGCTCTATATTCAGTATTCATTCAAAATCTAATGAATTCCTATTGCCTCTAATATAAAATAGAAAATCTTGTTTGAATTTTAAAGTCTTCATAACCTGGTCTCTTCCTACTTGACCAGTCTTCTTATACCTTTTCTTTTACCCTCCCACTCCCTACCATGTACTCTACAATCTTTGCTATTTCTTGTAAAAGACCTTCTTTCTCCCAATTCCTTTCATTTTTACCAACTGCCCCCAATGCCTATTAACTCTTTCCCTCCTCATCTCTGCCTCCTTACTTCCACGGTTTCCCTCAAGTCTCAGCTAAAATCTTCTCTTTGCAAGACTTCTCCATTATCTCCAAGCCTTTTTCACCCACAATTTATTCAGTGTTTAAGTTTCAGAGAAGATATCAGCTAGAGGGGAGAGGGGGAGTTTCCTCATTTGAGAATGCCCTCTATTAATGAAATAAGAAGTCCAATCCCTATCCCTAACTATAAGCTCCCTAAAAGTGACTGTTTAGAAATTATCTCCCTCATCAGACTCCCTGGGAGAAAGCACTACTTTGTTGTTGTCCTCATTTTTCGTTTATTTTTTCCCCTTTCTTTGTGGCTCCCGATTTTAGAAATGTCCTTGGCATATAGTAATCACTTAATAACAATGGATGCTTGTTGACTGATTGACTCAGTCTGTAGGCTATAAAACAACTGATACAATTCTTTTGCTTCAGTGAGTATCAACTTGCTCATTCTTAGCACTTGTGATCTAGACAAAGAGTTGGAATTGTTAGAAAGGTGAACCCCCATATAGGGTTCTAGCATTATTTAAATTTTTAAAAATTATATAATATTTTGTTATAAAATTTTTAAAAATTGTATAATTTTATTTCCCATCAATAACATGTAAAAGTTTTTTTAAGTTTGAATTCCAAATTCTAATTTCTCCCTTTTCCCTTCCCTGAGATAGTATCACTCTTATGATGTCCTTATACTTCCTCTGGAAGCAAAATCAATTTGGAATTTCTATATATGTAATCCCTTTCACATCAGATTTATACCACCCAAATAACCTATGGAATTAGTGGAAGGCAAAGTCCAACTCTTTGTTATTCATATCATTTCTCAATCTCTTGCTTTAGCTTTAGGGGCTGTGTGCTCAATCTTTGGTCCAGGAACTCTTGAGAATAATTCAGAAGACTGAGGTTCCAAAACTCCTACCACTTGGCCATGTGCTTCTGGTCACTATGGCTGTCAGCTTTTGGACTAAGAGATTATGACAGTACTACTCCAAGACTGAGTCCAGGAATTTCCCTCACTGCTCAGGCCACATTGGTCAGAACATAAACAATTATAATGTGCCTCTGATCCAAGACAATCATTCGTGGCTCCCAGAATGGGGATGAGGGATTCATGTGCATGCACTAGCTGTCCTCTTTCCAAACCCAGATCTACTCATCCCTACTATTCTCTTGTCTACGTTTAGTTTTCTTAGGATCTCTCCCAATGGAATAATTTACAACTGATTTCAGTTCATCACTTAATATTACCTCTAAGTTAAAAATAGTCGGAGGCCACCAACAATAACCCAAGTCAATCACTTAATTCCCAACCAATGACCTTAAGATGTTCTCATCTTCAATGAGCTGTTAATGTGTATGTCCAGAAAATGTCCCCAATCCTCTCAGTGGTTAACCATAGTCCTTACCCATTATAGAATGATTCAAAGCTCCAAAGGAATTCTTATCATCCTTTAAGTTCATCTAGTTGAACAGGCAACTAGCTTCCCTAAGCAATCACCCACAAAAGCTATGCAATTCTTCATATACTTAGTTGTGTTCTTCTTCTTCTTCTTCTTCTTTTTTTTTTTTTTTGCTTAGAATTATCCCTTTTGAATGGATCTATTCAGGTGACATATATGGTCATCTGCAAATAGGAACATTTGAAGATACTCCCCCTTATTTATAGAAACTCTCTCTTCCATTAGGAATCTGTGCAGGACATTCACCTGACATTACAAATATCTTTGTCCATTAAATCATCCTCGCTTATTATAAATAAAAAAAATTTAAACAAAGTTACTTCTGATTGAAACTATCAAGGAATCTTGAATGGTTTAGAAATATAAATGGGGAAGACTTGGAGAATCTTTAAGTCTGTGCTTTGCTTCTATAGTGAAATGCTCCTTTTTCATGACAATGAATAAACAACAAAGTGGGATATTGTATTCTCTACAATCCTTAGAAAATTTTACAGTTAGAGACAAAGCCTGAGAAGGAAAATCATATTAGAAAATCTGTCCTATTCCTTTTTCATGTTTTTTATGAAGTCAACTGTTAATAGGGTTGAACTATTCTTTAAAAGATTTTATAGGCATAAAACAAGGTTACTCATCAGAAAAGCCTGGTTTTGACCTACTCACTTTTAGGGAAGTAAGTATTAGAGAATTTTCTAGAGCGCTAAAATCTCAAGTGATTTTCCTAGGGTCATATATCAGAGATCACACTTGAATTTAGCTCTTGCTGGCTCTCTAACCATTATTCCATGCTGCTTTCATAAGAAATACCTTGATTTTTTTTTCATTTTGGGAGAATCTTTGCTTCTTTAGAATGTCTTGAAAAGGGGCGGCTAGGTGGCTTAGTGGATAAAGCACTGGCCTTGGAGTCAGGAGTACCTGGGTTCAAATCCAGTCTCAGACACTTAATAATTACCTAGCTGTGTGGCCTTGGGAAAGCCACTTAACCCCATTTACCTTGCAAAAAACTTTAAAAAAAAGTCTTGAAAATAATTCCTTGTATCTTAAATTTTGTTACCATTAGTGTAGATTACCTTTGTGTATAGTTGGTTAGGCACTGTTGCTCATCCTGATTTCATTTTCTGAATAAAATTCTATTTCCTTATGTCAAGTAAGGAGGCAATAGAGTCTAAATGTAGTGGTTCCACTACTGTTGATGGGAAGAGATTGCTAAAGAAACATGAGGAAATCTGTTGATTTCACATTTATTGCTCTTCAAGTTGTCTTTATAAATACTTTTGAAATGTTTTGGTTTAGTTGGGTCCTATGCCAAGCTTTCTGCACGATCATTTTTCTTTCCACTGCCTTTCGTTGTTCTCTGAAACAACATTACTCATAATCTTTTGTCATACCCTGAAGGTTCTTTTGGCCCCTTCCTAGTGACAGCTGTTTTGTAATGTGTTTGACTTTTTATGTTAAAACATGATTATAATTATTGTTGATGTCTTTTATCTTTTCCCATTTTTCATTTTGAATAGGTTAGTCTAGAGACGTAATTAGACTCTTCTTTCTATTTTTTTCCTTTTTTTCCCTAATGTGTTGTTAAATGTTGATTGCTGCTCTAATGTGTATAACTAGTTAATTACTTAAGGACAGCCAATTCTAATATGATTGCTATTTATTTTCTATCTGTTGATTAGTCAATTCCATTCTGCATGACATTTTCTGGTAATTGTGATGTCCAATGCCTTCTGATTTTCTCACCTCACCTCACAGCCCCTTTCAAATACCTTCATTGACTCTCTTTTATATCTAAGATAAAATACAAAACCCTTAGCCTGACATTGTCTTCCACAGTCTGGCTCCCATCTACCTTTTCAGTAATCATTTATATTACTCCCCTTCTCTATTTTCCATCTAGGGCAAATCAGGCTGTTTCCTAATCCCCATACATTGCATCCCATTACCCATTTCATGTCTTTTCATAAGTGGGTTGGTTACCATGTCTGGAAAACACTTCTTTGCTTATGACTACCTTAGTTTTTAGCTTTCTATTCAAATGACATTCAAATGCCTCTTTTTGGGAGGCTTTTCCTTATCTCCCCCCCCCCCCTTATCCTCAGATGTTAGCTTTAACATTAGCCTAGTCTCCACTCCCCATTCCTCCCACCCCACTCAGTCCCTCTTAAGTTACTTCTATTGGGGGGCAGCTAGGTGCACAGTGGATAGAACACCAACCCTGGAGTCAGGAGTACCTGAGTTCAAATCCAGCCTCAGACACTTAATAATCACCTGTGTGGCCTTGGGCTATCCACTTAACCCCATTGCCTTGCAAAAACCTAAAAAAAAAAAGTTACTTCTATTGGTGAGTAGGATTTTTTTTTTGTATAATGCCTAACTAGGTGCTTTGCTAAGTGGATAACTTAAATGTGTTGAATTGAATAACAATGCTGTTTTATAACTGTGAAACCTCTGATTCACTTACATATCTTTGGACTGTCTCAATACTAGGCCATATTTTACAAGATTTTATTTTTGGCCATCTTGCACTGACCTGATCACGTATCAAGGAATTGGTTGATTTTCATTTGATGGAGATCAAGTCCTTCATGAGTCTTTTCTACTTATTCATCCTTTCCAGAAGATATTGATAATATGCTATATTCACCATCATGAGGTTTTTTTATATTTACTAATGGGAAGTATGAAGTGAGATAATCAAGGGTTCCATGAGATGATGTTGCTTTTAGCCTGATACAAAATGATATGCCATCAATTCTTTTATTCATCTCTCTGAATAAATGTAGCATGGTGTAGCATTTTATTTTAATCCTTTTATTTTCTTCATTAATTTAATCATTGGAACTCTAAATGTGAGTTCTATGACCAATGATCATGTTAGTAATCTGTGAACTTTTAAGAAAAATGTTTTGCTAAGGTCTCACAGCTAGGTAATTATCAAGTTGTGGGGGGGTCTGAGTTCGAACTCAGATAATCCTGACTCCAGGGCTGGTGCTCTATCCACGGTGCCACCCAGCTGCCCCCCCCCCAAGAAAATATTATGATCACCATATTTTAATATAATTGTTTGTCTTTGTAATTCTATATTTTTAGTTTTATGCTTTTAAAAACACATTCTGAGAGGAGGTTTAAAGACTTCACCAGATTGCCAAAGAGTCCATGACACATAAAAAAGGTTAATGACTCATTGGTGAACCTGGAAATGATAACAAAATTTGCAGATAGATGAAAGGACAGGGTCTCTGTTGAGATGAATAAAGGGATTGGTAGAAGATCAATGTATGCTCCAAAGACCAACATTTTTAAAAATTTGATTTTTTCACTGACAAATCTATTTTCTTTCCCTTTCACCTCACTGTTCTCACTGAAAAAAAATGAAATAAAATAATAAACCTTGTAACATGCATATGTGTGTATTTATATATATATATACACATATGTGTGTATATATATATTTAACAATCACATGCAAAAAATCCTATTGATTATAAATATGTCTCAATATCAAAGTCTAAATTTTAAATGGTACTTTTTATTATTCCTTTAAATGATCTAAGAAGGTAAAAATAATGGGACAAATTAGATGGGAAAAGAATTGTGGTTAAATTGTGGTTGCCTCTTTTCTCCCAACAAAACAGTAGCAAAGATGAAAATGCAGGTATTTTCTTCCTAAGAGATATGACGCTCTTTTGTTAACCAATTATAAACACAAGACAGGCAATGATAAGCACCATTTACTTCCTTGACACCTGCATTCTTAATGATACCATGCTCAGTACTCCTTAAATGTGGGGTTGGAGATTTAATATATAAGAAGAGTGTGTTAAAATGGAATTGCAGCAGTTAGGTTGCAGGCACATTTCTCCTGGCAGGTAAAGATGCAATAACTCCCACTAGTCTTCCAGTTTGATTCCCCCATTAGGTTCTATCTGAGGTAGGACTGGCATAGGTCTGGAATTAAAGAAATGAAGAGGGGGAAACCTCAAACCTTCTCTTTGGTAGAGGGAGGTGAAGTGTAAGACTCATGGTGCATTGTTACAGTAGAAGATCATAGTTTCCAAGGTTATAGTGGGATACAGAAATGCGGCAATTCAGATGAGCAAGAGTAACTGGCATTGATTGATCAGTTGAGGAAATATGATGCTTCCTGGAAGCCTAAATCTTTGTCCTGCCATAGTGAGCACTGGGTCAACTGAAGTTGAAGCCCTGAATGATCCTTCCTGGTATGCCCATGTCCTACAGAGGACTGAGGTACCTGTCCCGAATAGAAGCCCTGCGCAGTTTCTTCCTTACTGAGAATTTATTAGATGTGATCTTTCTGGAAGGATAACTTAGACTAGGATAATGTTGATTTTTCTTTATTGCCATTTTGCTGCCAGCTAAGATCAATCAAGGTTTTATTAGGTTGAGAATTTAATAGTTACCTAATCTTCCACTTCCACATTTTACAGATGAGTAAACTGAAACCTTAGAGAGATGAAGTAATTTGTCTAAGTTCACTCAAACATTTAGGGACTGAGTAGGGAAGGCATAGCTAGCATTTTTTCTCCACTAAAGCAAATTTTATAAAATGCATCTGGATCAAATCAAGCAATCTGAAAAGTGTTCCTCAAATCAACTTTTTAATAAAAATTCAGTTGAAATATTATAGTGACAGACATATGGACATAGCAAGGCCACTTGCCAGTGGAATTAAAAGGGGGGGGGGCTTACCTGAGTGTAAATCTGGAGAATTAAGTAATGGCCATCTGGAACTTCCCTTCTTAAACAATTAATCTTGCTAATTTGATGCTATATTTAGCTATTTTTTCAGTCCTGAGGGAATGTAATTGTTGCCAGTGTCTTCTAAATTTAAGTACAATGGGTCAAGGACCCAGCTCTTTTGCCCTAGTTATGATCCTGAAAACTTAAATGCATTATCAGGAATTCTTAGGGTTCTTGTTAGTGCAATGACTGAGAAAAAAGGATTGTTTTTTCTGTCCTTGTTTCAGAACAAGGACAGATAAAGGGAGGGCAAATTCCAGTTCAACATAAGGATGAACTTCTAATAATAACTTTCTAATAATAGAAGGATGTGACTATTAAAACCATTGAAGAAACCCAATTTCTGGATAATTTAATCATTTTATTAATAAAAGGATGGTTATTGTCTTAGACCAAAGCCAATCATGGTTTTTGGGAAGAGGAATGAAAATCAACTTTGATTGCTTAAGAAAGAATATTACAATGAGGGGCTGAGAGTGACTTTATGTCACCCTTGGAAAGAAAAACTATCTCTATACCCAGACTAACTCCACCCCAGCCTTGAACAACTTATTTAAAGAATTTGTGCCCCATCCAAACCTGTGCAGAACAAAACAACAATTAGAAAGTTAGTCCTGTCTTATTATCAGCAATATCCTTTAAGAGATTTAACTTTTAAAAAATTAGGACTTTAGAAGAAGGGGAGAGCTATGGATCTTCCTAAATCATTGGTTATTAACAATTATTTCTCCTAATAAGAAGCTTCAAGGAGGTATATACAATCTGTGGTACTGAATTGACTATCATTGGAAGTCTTTAGTCAAGGGCTGGATGACCATCTGACAAGATAATTTGGAAGAGATTTAGGATTCAAGTAACCTCTAAGGCTGCCCTCAGCTGTGAAATTCCGTTATTCTGTGAGAACAAGGATTTTTTTTTTAGATTTTTCAAGGCAATGTGGTTAAGTGGCTTGCCTAAGGCCATATGGCTAGGTAATTATTAAGTGTCTGAGGTTGGATTTGAACTCCTGACTCCAAGGCCAGTGCTCTATCCATTGTGCCACCTAGCCGTCCCGAGAACAAGAATTTTTAAAAAATTATTTTGGTTTAAAAGCCTTGTGAGGAATAATAATAATAATAATAATAATAATAATAATAATAATAATAATAATTTTTATCTATATAACACCAAGGCTTTGAGAGCTCAAATGATTGCCCCCAGATAGCAAGACTAGCAGGTGCATGAAGTTAAGATTCAAATGTGAATCCGATGTGTACCAAATGTGGATCTGATGCCAAATTCAGTATACTACCCAATAGCTTTCATTGCCTTTCCAGGAAGGGCAAATGAGGAAAGGAAATAGGAGGAAAATGAAGCAACTCTCCAACCTCTCACACTATTTAATTAGTTGTTTTTGATTTGTTTTGGGGGGGTATTTTTGGTAGGAGATGATATTTATTTTTGAATGATTCCTTCAGATGACTAGATTGTTCTCTGTGAGATGCTGGGATTTGTAGACCAACGTCATTAGAAACATTTCCACAAACTGGAAAGCTGACTGTATCTTCACAAATAGCAATTTTGGGAAAAGGAAAGGAAATTGTTCACTTGTATATAATCTCAAGATGCTAATGTGTTACGTACAGACTGGGTCTGGCAGGGAAGAAAATCACAGTGGATTTAAAACCATAGAAAAACAAGTTAATTTGTGTTTGTATTTTCTCAATTTAAAATAAAAAATGACATTTTGGAAATTCTCTAGTTGAAAAAACAAAAATTGGCTTGTGAGAGATGGAAAAGAAATTTCCTAATGTTTTCTCTTTACTATCATATTAAGGGTTTACCATTTACTAGACGGTTTAGTCATTCATAAAACAGATTTAACATGTCTTGGATTTTGTTCATCTTTGAAGGAGAATTCTTGTTCCTTGATTACGAAATTGCTAGGTTTCGTAGTAAAGTGATCATGAGATTTGAAGTCAGGAAGACAGTTCAAATCTGATACTTGCTGTGTGACTCAGGGCAAGTCAGTCACCTATTCACCTCACTTTTCTTATCTATAAAATGAAGATACTGCTAACACTCTCTTTCAAGGGTTATTAATGAAGATACAATGAGATATTTGCAAAGTATTTTTTTTAATTTTTGTTTTAAGGGCAATGGGGTTAAGTGACTTACCCAAGGTCACACAGCTAGGCAATTATGAAGTGTCTGAGGCTGGATTTGAACTCAAGTCCTCCTGACTCCAGGGTCAGTGCTCTATCCACTGTACCACCTAGCTGCCCCCCCAAAGTATTTTGAAAATTTTGGTATGTCTTCCATTCCTAGCCATGCATTGCACAGAATATGTGATGAATAATGTTTTTGGAATCATGATAATTAGAATAACAAAAATAGTATTCCTAAAAAAAGATAATTTCATTTTTATTTGGAGATAGAGCTTTTGAAAATGCAAATAATAAGTAAATTTGGGTCCTTAAAATAACTGAGTTGGGGAGGCATCTGTCTGTGCTAAGTGACTTGCTCAGGATCACATAGTTACTAAGTGTCTGGAGTCAGATTTGAACTCAAATCAGAAAAGCAAAGTCCCAGCTCTTAAAGAGCTTCTAATCTAGTAGAGATAGTGAAATATCTATACAAACAAAAAGAATACAAATTAGAATATAAATATACAAGAAAACTATATGAAGCCAGCCTATAACTCCAAGTGATCTGGGTTTAAGTTCTGCTTGTCAAATAACAATTGTGATCATGAGTGAATCATTTGTCATCTCATTGTACCCTAAAAGTCACTAGGACTCCAAATGACAAACCAGTTGCTAATCTATACTAATGGAGAGAATTTCTTCACTGTGAGTTCACCTCATTGATGAAATTACATTTCAGAGCCAAAAAGAGAGAGAAATTCAAGTAAACCAGCATGAATTCAAAGAAGGAAGCAATCAGTGCAGTCTAAGCTCCAAAAAAAAAAAAATATTCATGTCCAAAATTCAGGGTTCATGGAAGATGTGACACATTTTAAATGTCTGAAGAAAGGAATTGGCAGATATTAAGTACTGGGCCAGAAACAAATGTGAAATATCCTCATTGTTGTTCAGTCTTTTTTCAGTTGGGTCCCTTTTTAAATGACTCATTTGGGGTTTTCTTGGCAGAGATACTGGAGTGTTTTGTCATTCCTTCTACAGCTCATTTTAGAGATGAAGAAACTGAGGCAAAGAGGATTAAGTGACTTTCCGAGGATTTCTGGCCTCAGATACTCACTAATACTATGACCCAAAGCAAGTTACTTAATCCTGTTGTTTCCTACAAAAAAACTTGTTTCAATATTAACAAGCTGTCCAAACAAAAAAGGCATCCCCCAGAAGAGAGGGAATAAAAGAAGAATGCAATGAAGGGAGGGATAACTATGGATACTGAAACCCTGTGTATAGTTTGGAAGGGTTCATCTTCCCAGATGCCATGGAACCTCTAAATCCTACCCACTCTCCCCTTCCCCCACCCCCACACCCAGTCTACATCAATTGACCAAATTTTCTTACCTGACTCAGCCACCTGGCAGGTCAGTCTTGGAGTTTCCTGGGGGTGAATGGCTACCATACCTGCCACATGTTCCAGGAATCATCTCAGAGTCAAGGGCTGTGAACAAACAGTTCACAAATTAAACTCTCTGGAGAGACAGTGAGATAGGGAGTTACTTAAGGCAGGCTGAATAAGAAAGGTGGAGGTTAAAATACTTGAGGGGAAAGAAAAAATTAAGCTGAAAACAGCCAAAAGAAATGACTGGGCTTAGACCCATGAGGAGCTGGGGCCATAATGGCAAATTATAAGCCAGGAAAGAAATGGTTAAGTTAAAAAGAAAAAGAGAGAGAAAATCTTAGATCAACATAGATCCAGTCACATGGGGTTGGGGCTATATTGTGTTGGGTTTTTTTTAGGTTTTCTCAAGGCAATGGGGTTAAGTGGCTTGCCCAAGGCCACACAGCTAGGTAAGCTAGGTAATTATTAAGTGTCTGAGGCCAGATTTGAACTCAGGTATTCCTGACTCCAGGGCAGGTACTCTATCCACTGCGCCATCTAGCCACTCCTTGAGGCTATGTTGTTAGGAATTTTTTTTTTTTTTAGGTTTTTGCAAGGCATACGGAGTTAAGTGCCTTGCCCAAGGCCACACAGCTAGGTAATTATTAAGTGTCTGAGACCGGATTTGAACCCAGGTACTCCTGACTCCAGGGCTAGTGCTTTATCTACTGCGCCACCTAGCCGCCCCCGAGGCTATGTTGTTAAAGAGAAAAAGCTTAGAAGTGGGAAGAGAGAAAGAGAGAAAAGCTTAGAGCAGCATAAGTCCAGTCACACAAGGCTGGGACCATATTGTTAAAGAGAAAAGACTTAGAAGAGGAAGAGGAAAGACAGAAAGAGAGATAATCTTAAATCAACATAGATCTAGTTAAATGGAGCTGAGTCCATATTGTTCCTGCCATTTGGTCGGACTATATGTGGTTCTGGCTTAGAATGTTGGAGCTTGCATCTGGAAGGAAGAAAAGCAAAGAAGGAAAAAGGGAAAAGCCCTTGGTGGAAGTCTGCTTAAACACCTTTCCACTGGACAGGATAAGGGTGATGCTTGAGGTATTGAACCTGGCTCCAGGCATTCTTCTATTGCATATGCCACAGAGACAGTCTTCAAAGAGTGGCTAAGGCAGTACTCATTGTGCATATGTGGTGTGCTATGTACTACATCTTTCCTGACCTAAAGGGCATGATCTTTAATTCCAAAATGGCAAAGATTACATCATTTCCCTCTGTCCTGTTTCAAGAGGGGCAGTTGTCATTGTTTGGGTTGCAGAAGGCATAGGTCATATCCCTTGAGGGACTCCACTCCCTTGGCATGACTGTCCACAATCACAAATAAACCACAGGAAAACCACTTATAGTGGAATGAAATTAAATGGAATATCACATAGGTCAGTATTCTAGGCTTTCCTTTGTTATGTATAAATTCTTTCTCCTCTGCAACCTTTCATCTCTTTCTGACTTAGTAAAGCCCCTCTTTGTGGGTGCCAGAATTTCTAGTTATGATCTACTACTTAAAATAGCAATAATGATAATAGCAGTAATAATAATAGCCAATATATATTTGAAATAATTTATTATATCAAGAATGGTTTCAGTGAAGTCAGGATTGATTGGATGACTTTTCAGCCTAATGATCCTATTAAAATAATTAGCATTTTAGGAATTCATGTTGAAAAGGATTTATATGATTATTACAATTTATGATTATTTCTTTTATGACTTTCCCTATGGTTGGTTGATGGATTCTGTGTTTCCCTATTTTGTTATTGTTTGTCCTTCATTCTGAAGGAATATGATGTCTTGACTAGCTTGTAAATTGAATTTGAGTGAGGCAGAGATGTACAAAGTCATCAGCTTCACTCTCTCCTTCAGAGTCATCTGAATGATGTGGCTAAATAAAGGTTAAGATGACTGACAATGACCCAAGATGCAGTGGATGAACTTGGTCTTTCTAAATTAAGGTCTTTCCCAGGTCCCAGTTTGTTTTAGCTACACCCAAGCAATGACTAAGGATTAGATAAAAATTGAAACAAAAGACCATCCAATTTACCATCCCAAAGATATCAATATAGAAGCCCCAAAGAGTTTCTCACCTGAACAGAAAATAATTGCTATTTATACTCATTCTAATCCATCAAAACCTAAGCAATGAGACAGAGAGTCTTGGGTAGGGACTATTATTGGCCATTCAGTGAAACCCAGAATAATTTAGATTTAATGATATAGTCAAGAAGTTCTCTTTAAAACACCATGGGCTTTTAAAGCCCGTTTTTCAGAATTTGGGAGAAGGAGGAGGAAGAGGAGAAGGAAGGAAGGAAGGAAGAAGGGAAGGAAGGAGAAAGGGAAGTGAGGGAAGCAGGGAAGGGAGAAGACATAATAATTTCACATTTAATAGCACATTTCCTAACCTCTCTTTGAAAGGCAGGTTGGATCCCCAAAGGGCAGCTACTACTACTCTCAGATAACATGATAATTAATCTAAGATCTTTTAAGAACCTGGTACTCTCCCTCCTACAAATAATACACAGCACCCTTGAGAAGAGTAAGCTTCAATTTAGACCATTGTGTGAGGCACATGTATAAGATATATATATATATCTGATATGGTTTAACCACATCACGTGCCCTGGAAGTCTTTCTCTCCCTGCAGAGATCTCATACAGGAACTTTGTTTTTGTTTTTGTTTTTGTTTTTGTTGGTCCTTCATTCTCAAGGAGAACCAATGACATTAGAAGGGTGAAGTCTAGACTTATGTGTGAATTGAATTTGAAGGGGCAGACACTTACAAAATCATCAACCTCATTCTCTCCTCTCTCCTCCAGTCATCAAAGTATAGTGGCAAGACAAAGCTCAAGATGACTGACCATGGCCCAGGATGAAGTGGGTGACCTTCATTTCCCCATGTGGAAATCATCAGAATGCTAACTCATGAACAGAGAACTGGCCAAGGCCATTTGGGTCTCCATACCAAGTCAAGTCAATTTCTCTCAAACTTATGTTATTCAGACAAAGCCACAAGTAAATTAAAATATCAATACTCTTATCATTCCTAAAGGCAGTCCCCAGTGCACATATCCAGGCTCCTATTTGGCCCTTAAGGGGAAAATTCATTCATTCATTCAATATCAAATAGCTATTGTTGCTATCTATGCATATATCTGAGAAGCTAGGTGTGCTGTAGTTTGAGTATGGGGCACACTACTGAACTTACAACCTAGTAGAGGACACAAAAGAAGGCCCTCATGTCTGGTCTGCACCCTCTCCTCACCTGTCTCATGGAATCCCTAGTTTCCTTCAAAGTACTGAGTGCTTCATTCTAGAAAAGTACCTTCCTTGATCCCCTCCACTCCATTCCCAAACTATTAGCACTGTTTTTCTTTGAAGATATTTGGTGTTTATCTTTTCATTATCTGTTTGCACCTTCTATCTCTCCTTTAATTCAAATTTGTTCAGTTCAGATGCTGTTTATATATCCAGGGCCTAGCATCTTTCCAGACACATAGGAAGCACTAAATATTTTTTTTTTGGTCGAAGTGAAATAATGCAAAAGAGTTGTGTGCTCAGTGCTCTCAGTGCTCAAGATAGGCCTGGGGAGATGAGGAAACTGGGTTCAAATGTAGTGGGTGGGGAAGGCAGAAGGAGGAGAATCAAGGGAAGCCTTTGATAATTTAATATGTTTGTCTTCCCAGAAGTATATGGATATTAATATGAACCAAAGCCTTAAATTAAGAGACCTCTAAAAATGTGTTAATTGTAACAATAGGACTTGGGGAATGAAGTTTTTCTCCTTTTTTCCAGGAAGGGACCTGAAATGGTACAACACAGGTGACATCCTATTCAAACTTCTCATTTGACTACTCCTCATCCCTGGAAAGCCCTACCTCTATTTGCTTCTCCTATTCTTCCTTTCAAACTCAACTCAGATCCCACTTTTCCCTGAAGCCTTCACTGAACCATGTCCTTCCCTCACATAATTAACCCCTCAGCTATAGACTGCAGACAACTCCATTTTTCTTTTTTATCTGATTATGTGTGATACTATCCTTTTTGGTATCTTATCCGTCTATCAGACTATAATCTTCTTGAGGGCTCAGATAGTCTTATCTAAACTTTGCTTCCTCTGTTCCCCTTCTTAGCACAATGTGGGGTAAACCATTTGGCCCAAACTGATATATGAATCTCCCTTAATCATAGTGGTTCAGCCTGACTGAAAAAGGCCCATATTATAAGATTATGGTTACATAATTAGACTGGACATTGAGTCCTAATTTGGGAATGGAATCCAGCACAGCTTGCTTATAGTTTGCTTATAGTTGATGGTACTTAAGTAAGTATTAGATCTGGCATGATGCCAGCTTTGATTTCTACCCTGGCTAGGGGGCAGACCATGCAGTACAGTGAGGTGGTCAGACATTGCATTGCTTGTGGGGCAATAGTGAACAATGGATAGGCCAACTAGGAGTGTACTGGACAAAGAGAAGCAGACTAGGAACTTGGGAAAATGATATGTAAATTTGGGCTATGCAGCTTCCTGTCATCAAGGCTATACAAGAAAAAGGTATAAATCTCTCCAAGCCTACTCAGCATTTCTTTGATCTCTCTGAATAAAGAACCTACAAAGTAATGAAGATGAGAATTTGTTTGAAACATCTTACAAAATTTGTATTGGACTTACAGACAGTATTTGTACAAAGTAAATGCATCTTAGATCAATTAGGGGGCCCAGTACACAGGACCTGGAATCAGGAAGATTCCCCATCCTGAGTTCAAATCCAACTTTAGACACTTACTGGCTTTATGGACCTGAGCAAGTCACTTAACCCTTTTTGCCTCATTTTCCTCATCTGTAAAATGATCTGGAGAATGGAATGACAATGTGACTGAACAACATCTGAGGTCCTAAAGAAGAAACAGGCAGATAAGTAACCAAACTAAATAGCCACCTATTTTCCTATCTCTTTGAACAAAGGGACTAGAAAAGTCTTTTGGGACTTGATTTATTTATGCTAGAGTGAAACACACATTTCTAAGCCTTGAAGGTACTTCCATAAACCATCAAGTTCTTCTCCTTATCTCTAGAGAACGTGTCCAGGTCTTTTTAACAAAGATGAAAATAATATTAGTCACTTACCTGTTGATAATGCTTAGCAGAGCACTACAAAACCATCCTTCCTGTTGTTCAGGTTCCCAACCTTGGTGGCATCTGTGATTTTCTACTTGTTCGTCCCTCATGGCTATTCAAAAGTCAAATCTTGTACTCTCTATCTCTACATAATCTCTTGCATAATATTTTCTTTTGAGTTACACAGTCATTAACTCATTTCAGGATCTCATCTCCACTCACCTGGAATATTGTAATAACCTCTTAATTGAACCCACCTGCTTGAGTCTCTCTTCACTCCTCCAAAATGCCAACCACACAGTTCCCTCACACATCTGATTTTTCCTTAAGCTCAGGTATGTCTGTTATTGCCCCTATTCAATAAACTCCAGGGGTCCCCAGTTACTTCTAGGATCAAATATGATCTCTTTTTTAGAACCTGACATCACACTTCTTTCCAGCTTTATTACACATTACCATCTTTCAGTCATTCTGTGGTAGAGTCACAATGGTTTTCTTACTGTTCCTCATATACAGGACTTCATCTACTATCTCTGGTCCTTTGGACTGGCACAGTCTTAGTCTTTTTATTTTTGCTGTTGTTGAGTTGTTTCAGTTATGTCCTGCTCTCTGTGACCCCATTTTGATGTTTTCTTGGCAAAGATATTGGAGCGGTTTGGCATTTCCTTCTCTAGCACATTTTCTAAGTGAGGAAACTGAGGCAAACAGAGTTAAGTGACTTGTTCAGAGTCACAGCTAGCTAGTGTCTGAGGCTGGATTTATGGTCATGAAGATGAATCTTCCTGATTCCAAGTCCAGTGCTCTATTTCACTTCACCACCTTCCCTAAGACTTATGCTCCTGGAATCACAGTCTTAGAATACTTAATTTCTTTTAATACTTAGCTCAAGTGGCATCATTTGTATGAAGTATTTCCTGAGCCCCCCCTTCCAAATTACCTTCTATCCATTTTAATTTATTTATTCTCTTTGATAGGATGCAAGCTTAAGATGGGCAGAGACTATATTGATATCTCTACTACCAAAATTGTAATAAGTGGTACTTAATAAACTTTTGTTAATTAACTGATTTACAAAACATTCTCACATGTTCTTATTTGTACCCTATAATAGGGTAGAAATGATTCCCATTTATCAGTTAAAGAAACTGAAGTTGAAAGAGGTTAAATAACCTCTGGGAACAAGAATGTAAAATCTAATTCCTAGCACTTTTTCTACCACACAGAAGATTTTTATGTTTAACAGTCCTTACAAGGAGAAAATTTCTATCATTAGTTATTTGAATCAACTTATTTTAATCTTAATGAAGATGGAGAACAACCAGCAACATCTGCTTTAATAGATTTAAGTACTGTTAATTGATGCCTTCTGGATTTTCTCTTCTCTGGGTTTAATCATTCAAATTACTGTAAAGGTGAATATGCCTTCATTCTCAACTTGAAATGTTATATTACACTCTATAGCTTATGTGAAAGATTCACAATAATGAAATATTGCTTTTCATCATGTATCTTGTAGAATAGCCATCTGAAATACTACCATCTTTGCCCTTGTCTAAATATGAAAGAAGAAAATGCGACAACAAATTCTTGGTTTCCATCTAAGGTAACAAGAGAGGTGGGACATTTTTCCTTACTTGAAGCCATTGCTTAATAGTTCCAAAGCTTGCCAGATGATCCACATCCATTTTCTCTCACTACAATATCAAGCATGACATGTTTTGTGACTCACAGTTGTCACAAGAAGTTGAGATTCCCCCATAGTGATAAATGTAGCAGCTGTGGACTGGTCATCTTGCACCAAACATTTTTCTGGAAAGCATTTTGATCTTCAGTCATGTTTGACTCTTCCTGACCCTATTTGGGGTTTTCTTGGCAGAGGTACTGGAGTGGTTTGCCATTATTCTCTCCAACTCATTTTACATATGAGGAAACTGAGACAAATAGAGTTAAGTGACTTGCCCAGGATCACATAGCTAGTATCTGAAACCAGATACTAACTCAGGTCTTCCTGACTCCAGATATGAAATTCTATCCATATAGTCCCACTGTCAGGCAAGTCATTTGACTTTGATGTGAATATGAGTCTCCCTTAATCACAGTAGTCTAGCTTGACTCAATAAGGTCCATATTTAGACATTCACTTAGCAGTGGTTATATAGTCAAGGCCAGACATATAGTCCTTAGTTGGGCATGGAAACAGTTACCCTTATATAACTTATTTGTACTTGATGATACTTATGTAAGTCTTAGTTATGGCATGATGCTGGCTTTGTTCTAGGCTCCTATAACTGTCCAGGCTAGGGGGCAGACCAAACCAAGTAGTTAGAGCATTGCTTGCAGATGCAGCAGCTAGTATGTGGAACAGATAGCAGACCTGAAGGGAGTACAGTGGACAATGGCGGACAGCGAGTGAACAGAGGGAGAAGTGGACTAGGAACCTGAGAAATTATAAGCAAACTTGGGTTATACAGACTGAAATATATGTGAACTTGACCCTGCAGTCTTCTGCTGTCAAGGCTGTACAATAAAAAGGTATAAATCACTGCAAGTTTCTTTAGCATTTCTTTGGAATCTGAATAAAGAACCTAGAAAGCAAGGAGAATGAATTTGTTTGAAATATCCTGCTCCCTTCGATTAGATAAGGATTTACAGGATTCATATTGGACTTAAGATTCGGCTCAAGGCAACAGGTTTTGTCATACATTCTATTTGATTTACAGCCTCCTATCCACTAAGGTGGGTTGAAAGAATAGTGTCGGGTGGCTAGATGGCACAGTGGATAAAACACTGGCCCTGGAATCAGGAGTCTCTGAGTTCAAATCTGACCTCAGACACTTAATAATAATTACCTAGCTGTGTGGCCTTGGGCAAGCCACTTAACCCCATTGCCTTGCAAAAAAACTAAAAAAAAGAAGAAGAAATTATAGTGTCAAAGAACATGGGGGTAAACCGAAAACTGTCACTGTTGCAGACTAAGAAGGCTTCAAAGGAACCATTGCTCAGATCTCTCCCTGTGCTAATTGCATCTGTATTTGCACATAAAGCATTACGTAAGTATTATCTATTTTTATTCACAAAAGCAAATGAAAAAAATTAAAATTTTTAAGAGGTACAAGAAGAATGTTTCTGAAATATATTATACAATAAGTATACTTCAAAGAGGGTAGCTAAGTGGCTCAGTGAATAGAATGCCAAGCCTGGAGTCAGAAAAACTCAGCTTCCTGAGTTCAAATTCTGGGCTCAGACACTTCCAAGCTGGGTGATCCTGGGTAAGTTACTTAACCCTGTTTGCCTTAGTTTTTTCATCTATTAAATGAAGACCATAACAATATCTACCTCCCAGAATTGTTGTGAGGATCAAATGAGATATTTGTAAAGTACTTAGCATAGTGTCTGGCTTATAGTAGGTGCTTAATAAATGTTTAATACCTGAATGATTTATTATATTAATATCTCTTGAATCTACCCCCTCCCTTTCATGCTACCATTTTATTTCAGGCCCTCATCTCTCTGTTTTTTAGATTATTGTAATTTTTTCTGTGTTGGCATGGTGGATAGAGAGAATCCTGAAAACCTGGGTTTATCAACTAGTTGTATGACATTGGGCAAATCACAACCCCACAGAGTCCCAGATAACTCTCAAAGAACAGAAATTATAGACAAAAAATAAAAATACATTGGTGGAGGTGGTTTCCTCATATATAAGTTCCTGTGCTGATGACATAAAGGTCTAGAATTAAAGAAAAAAAGTTCTTCTGAAAGATTACTTTTGCTATGTGACTGCCCTCAAAAATTCTTCATCTAGTTCTCTTAAACTGGAGAAAGGTCATCTAATTTTTCGATTTGCATCCCAGAACTTCACTCCAAGTGAGAAGTTTATAAATGAATTTTGTTCATTCATTCATCCATCAATTCATTCAGAGCAATCCTGGAACTTTTATCTGGAACCATTCATCTCTTAGACTCAGAGAATGTTAGTGATAAAATGGATTTGAAGTCAAATGATCAGTGTTTTAGCTGAAGCTTTACTACTTATTGCTAATCTAGTCATTTCATTTCTTTAGATCTGTTACTTTATGTATAAAAGAAGGAAGTTGGGATACATAACCCCTCAAGTCCCTATTAACTCTGCTTACTGAACCACTCTTTTAAGAATGAGGACTTCAGGCTAAATTGTCTCTAAATTTCCTTTCACCTCTAAATTCTATTCTCTCATTTTGCAAATGAAACTGAACCTCAGAAAGGTGACTTGTGTAGGGTCTACTAAACTGGTTAATGGTGGAACAATAGTCCCAATTTTTTATTCAGTATGCCTTGAACATTGCATATACGTTTTTAGTCCTACTTGGGTCATCATTCTCTCAAGTTGGAGTGCCTCTCTCTCTCTCAGTAGGGTGTTCTAAAAATCTTACTTCCTTTCTAAACTGTGGTAAACTTTGGAACACCCTATATATCTTTTACCTATTTATTCAGACTCTGGTCATATTCCAATAAGTTCATGAAGTCATTCTAGTTTAAAATGAGCTTTTCTGTCGAAAACTTTGAACTTACTTTGACATATACTGTTTCTATCATTCCTTTGGCATTTGATCAGGTGCAATCTAGTGGCATCTCGTACTGGTGAAATGAATTATTAATTAAATCTGATTTTGTTATTTAACTTTTTCTCTTGTCTCCCCAACTAGACTCACTCTTTGAGGACAAGGACTTGATTTTATTAACCTTTACAATGTCTCATAATACTTAACATGTAGGAGAAGTTTAATAAAATTTGTTGATTGATCAACTCCTTGGATCTTTAAAAATGTACAATATGTTGCCAAATTAAATTTGAGCAAATCAATAAAAAGCAAACATGTATAAAAAAACCTACTATGCACCAAGTACTTTACAAATATTTCATTTGCTCCTTATAACAATCCTGCGAGGCAGGTGCATCATTTTACAGTTGAGGAAATTTAGGTAAAAAAAGATTAAATGACTTGCCAAGGTCACATAACCAATAAATTCCCGAGATTGTATTTAAACTCAGGTTATCCTAAGTAGATAGACCTTAGTAGGTGTGACTTGACACATTAAAATGCTAACCTGGGCTGACTTTTAAAATACAATGATTTTGATAAGTTGGTCTCAGGGAGAACCAAAATGTGTAGAAGTTGTGGAGAGAAAGATTTCAGTTCAGTATTAGAAACTTTCTAAGAAGATATTTAATAATGGAAAGAGCTGCCATATAAGGTAATGACTTTCCTTTCTATCGAGGATTTTGAGCAGAGGCTAGATAGAGGGTCATCTCTCAGGAATGTTATAGAAGGAATTCCTCCATGGGTCAGGATGGTTTGAACTAGATGACTTTATGTCAATTTCTTCTCCAGAATTTTATGGTTCTAGGTAAACATAAGTATTACACCAAGGATCTATGAATGTCTGCACTCCCCTGGACATTTCTTTTGTAAAACAATTAATAATAACATAATATATAACTTCTGGAAGGTATGTCCTTAACCATAATAAAGACAGAATAAGAATTGGCCAGTTTCAAAAAAAGATCAGTCAAATAATCACAGCTGATGATTTTTTTTATTGTAATGAACTTTAAAAAGTCAGTTATTAGTTACACATTTACACAAATGACTTCATAACTGTTAGTCATAAATATAGAACATTCAAGAAGTACAAAGTACATTTCATCCACAGCACAATTCACATCCATATGAAGAATTTAACCAGAGAACTAATTAAGTGCTTAACTTGTCCCTTGAAGCCAGTCTGGGGCTTCTTGATTTTTGTTTTTCAAAAAAGGAATAAAAAGATGTCCCATGTCCATGCAGTCCATGAAACCTTAAAATGATGACTTAGAAAATGGGATTCACCCAAATCCTTGGAGATCAACCCGAGCTCAATCATTGCAAAGGCAGCATGACACTGATAAGGCATTTATAATTCAGGGGCTGTCTTTACTTTTCAAAAAGCATACACTTATGTATAAAAATATATGTTTGAGCAATTGGGTAAATCCCATACCGTGTGACACTGTGCCCCCCCCCCCAAACAATTGCAGACAAAGGCAGTACTGCAAAATGTATCTACAGTTTCAGTACGAACTTTCAGGAAAGGAGAGTGGAAGTGGTAGTGAGAGGCACATCACCTGTGCAAGCTCAATTCTGGAACGTGGGAAGTCATGACTTTGGCAAGTCATGTCATTCCCTTTGCTCATCAGGCCACAACAGGAAACAGGATCCTGTCTCTAACAAAATCATTTTTTTCTGGGAAAACTAAAAGTGGTCTCCATCTGTTAGACACCTATTTGATACGGTAACTTGACAAAATCAACATGTTAAGTTTCATTTCATGGCAAACACTGAACTGTTGGAGAGTGACTTTGCCACAAAGAGAAAGTATTCACTGGCGCTACACATTTTCCACTCGTCTTTTCTTCTGGCAAGAAGAAATGCTGGCAAGAAATACTGAATGAAAAATAAATGAAATCACTCTTCTTTACTCCAGATTAGCTGACTTCAATGTGTTCCCCTTTGGTGAGTAGAAACAGGACAATAAGTAAAGTTGGTTTCTTATTTTTCTTTTACAACTTGATAGCAATTAATTCATCAGGAAAAACACAAGCTTCCAAATGAAATTTTGTGGGCTTTAAATAGTATCAAGAAATTGTCAATAGCAATTCCTGAAGAAGGTAACCTGGGCAACTGAAATGTCACATACAGATAACTCCAAAAGATTGCTGATTTGGTGGGGGGTGGCTTGGGGGTGGTCACAGAACCTGCATCCTGGCTCTACCACTTACTATCTGTCTCACTTTGGGTAAATCACTTAATTTCTCTGAGCCTCAATTTCTTTATCTATAAAACATGATGTTTGGACAGGTAACCCCCTAAGATTCCTTCTAGCTCTGGACACTATAAATGTATAAGCAACATGAAGACTAAGGCTGCATTTTCTGTCCTTGGCAGTTTAGAGAACATAGAACCAGTCTTAAAAGTCAGTGCTTTTTTGAAGCAGTTTTTATTGATGATGTCTAGGCAGCTGGGTGGCATAGTATATGGACCCCAATTCTGGGGTCAGGAAGACCTATTTGTCTGAGTTCAAATCAGCTTCAGACATTTACTAGCTATATGATCCTGTACAAGTCATATAATCCTGTTTACGCCCCTTTCCTCATCTGTAAAGAGAGGAGGAGGAGGAAGAAATGGCAAATCACTTCAGTATCTTTATAAAGGAAACTCCAAATGGGTTCACAAAGATTCAGACATGACTGAAATGACTCCACAACAAAATCAGGAGGGGAACATGGCCTCTGTAAAGGTCCCTATTAAATGTTTTTGCTGATTCTCAGGAAATAGGCTGCCAATCACAGAATTCTCTTTCCTAAAGAGAAAAGAGAGCTAGAGCTAACCCTTCTGAGCCTGTCTATCTCAAGGAAAACCATTCAAGCTTTAGCATCAAGATAAAGAAGGAATATAGGAAAAGAGAAGGAGAACATGGACTCTATCAAGATTATAGAATAGGGGAAAGGGATTTTTTTTTTTTGCTTTGTATTCTACAGGAAGACCAGAAAAAGTCATCTACTTTACCAAACCCAGTATAAGCTCCCCAGGAACAGAGGAAGAATGGGTTGGGAGACAATTGACTGAGTCAGCTCAAACTGAGTCTGGGAGAATTCCTGCTTCAAATACATAAAATACCACGGAAAAGATAAATAACTGATTTTTGTTTGTTTTTGGTGACAATTGAGGTTAAATGACTTGCCCAGAATCACACAGCTAGTAAATGTCTAAGATGAGATTTGAACTCAAGTCCTTCAGGATTTGTATTTTATCCACAATACTACCTAGATATCCTTAATTGATTTTTTTCCTTATTCAAAACTAAATGTTCAGACACAATGGAGCAATAAGTACTTTTCCTTTACATGCTGAAACATTCATTTTTATTTCTATTCTCCTTTTCAGTCATAGAGATGAGAATAGAATTATAAGAAATAATTTTCCCATATTCAGTACTTGATTAAGTAACACTGAACTAATTATCTAGTTTGGGAGTTATCTAAGTTTTTTGCTTCTCTCTCTCTCTCTCTCTCTCTTTTTTTAAATTTCTTTTTAGCCATTTCCTTGCTCTATAGGTGAGATGGAAAAATGGAAAATAATATATCTCTGCTTGAGTCTAACTCTCTATCATAGAACCAAAGATCTGGGAGGAATGTATAGAACTTGTTACTTATCCTTATAAAATGTTTTAATGGAAGAGTGATAGGCCAGTGGGATTCTTTGATTTCTATAGATTTCAATTACCTATGCAATCCCAGTCCTCTGCCCCTAAGAATAGTTGAATAGGTTAATCCCTAAAAGAAAAACTTTGTAAGACAGGGAGGGATGAAAACTCTCTAAGGGCAGAGCCCTGTCTGACATATATTCTGAATTGTCCTACAGATGCTCCTACTGAGTTAGGCAGCTAAAGAGACTAATTCTGGTTTACTGATTATATTTTAACGTATCTATTTTGCCTTTCATGTTAAAATCTATCATTGCAATTTGGTTTCATTTCATTTTTCATTTTACTAGGCATCCTCAATATTGTGATATAAAAATTCCTAGGCCTCATTTGAAAGATATGATGACAATGACCAGCAACATACATTTTTGAAACTGTTCCAATTGAAAAGGGGCAAGATGAAGGGGCAACTAGGTAGCCCAGTGGATAGAGCACCAGCCCTGGAATTAGGAGTATCTGAGTTCAAATCAGACTTCAGACAATAATTAACTAGCTGTGTGGCCTTGGGCAAGCCACTTAACCCCATTTGCTTTGCAAAAACCTAAAAAAAAAAGGGGGGCAGGGAAGATGCAGGCAAGTGGAAGCTGTTTCAGGATATCTGGCTCTGTCAGAATGTAAGACATTCAGGAAGTTCAGGGGAAGTCATTTGAATTGCTTGCCATTTCTCCCAGAAGGATAAAGATCCCTGATGTCAGATTGTGCATGAAAGAAATAATTAGATGCCTTGTCATAAATCTCACTATTTTTGTGTGACATGCATCTTTCCTCTTTTTGTATATATATATATACATATATATATATATATATGTAAATAACTGGTATTAATTTTTAGAATGTGAACTGAGAATTCTAGGCTGCTAATGGTATGAAAGTATTCTGCAAAACATTTTCCACAGATCATTATTTGTATGAGATCTTAAGAGCTGAAGGTTTCTGAATATAGAAGTCCCAACCCCAAGGTTAATCATAGGAGCAAATGATGTAGAATTGAATTGACAAGTTCTCAGTGTGCCATATAACACAATGCAATGGGAGGATTCTGAACATGTCCCAACCTTGCTTCTAACCTGTGAGCTCAGCCCATTCTGCATTCAGACAGCCCTAGAATGCATGAATTTTTTATGTTCACCGGAATGGATGGGGAAGGGAAGCACAGGCTATTTCTTGACTGATTCATTAAACAATCATTGGTTCATTCAGTCTTCTGAGACTTCAAAGAACACATATTTTTGCATAAGGCTTAACTAAGTGTTATTTTTTCTATTAGATGGTAATCCTTTTGTCTTAACCATTTGACGAATTAATTATTTCTTTCATTCTTCCACACTAAGAATGTAAATGGGAAAGGGGATTAAATATGCCTTAAAAACTAGAATGGAAAATGCTGAAATATTTGATTGCTTTGTTGAATCAAAGGGCAAAACCCAAAATCTCTTTTAATAAAAACAATCCTGAAGAAAGAAAAAAAGCTAAAAAGCACAGGAGATAACTTATAAGTAATTTCATACTACTCCAGGTATTATTTATAAATAGTGCATAATTTTATGATGAAAAATTGAGCAATTTTTTTTACAAGAATACCATGGCTTAGAGAATGAAGAAAATCCCTGCCAGGAGTAAATAGTGGAGGCCAAATCATTGTGAGTAAAAGGAATTCAATTCAATTTGATGAGCTGACTCTCAAGACTATTCCCATGGCAAAAACTGATGGCAACACTTCTCCTTTAGGATTGTTAATTCTGATTCAAGCTAAAGCTCGCATATTTGGAGTGGATTTGTGTAGAAAATGGCAACATCAGACCAGAGAATCATGGTCAAGTTCACAGCTGAGAGTACCATTCATGTATCTTGAAATGTTCACTGAAAGGGTCCCTGATGACCCTGACAACTCAAGCTCCAATGATGGTATTTTCTGGAAGGTCTTTTGGTTGATGCAGTATTAGTGATATCACTCAGTGCTTTTAGTTTACAAAAAGAAGCTGTGCTCAGCACAGAGCTATTCCTTTGGGGATCCTGTTGACAGACAGAGGCAAGAGGTTCTTTTACTATAAACTATAAGCATGAGAAATAGCAAAAAGTCTCACAGTGGACAGATTTCGATCCGACGGAGATATGAGAATCCCAAGTGGCTTACAGTTGTCACTTATGTTAGGAAATGGGATAAATGATGTGAAAAAAGAAAATTCCTCATCTTTTGTCAGATAATCAAATTCTAGAAGTTCCTTATTGAGGTAACAGAGAAAAAAACAATGACTTGTCTTTGATTTCTAGTTGGTTATTCTTGAAATCTTAGTCTTGGTTATACGATCCTTACAAAATCAGAAACATAAGCATATGTAAAGTATGTAGTTTCTATCCCACTGAATGTGAATTATCAATTTGCAAGAGCATTTCTGAGCTCAGGGAATGCAGAATCCACCACCACGGCTGTGTTTCCCAGTGGACTATCTTCTTTCCCATTCCCCATCCCCAGTACCCTCCCCTCCCCACCCACCCCACTTTGGTCTCACATGACAGACACAAGGTAAAAATGAATCTACCAGAACAGGAAATTCACTTCACACAGCACAAAATATACAAATGGCACTAAGATGTACACACATTCAGATTTAGTTGTTTTGAACAAGGCAAAGGAAAAGGCTCTTGGGCTTCATCTGGCCCATGTTAACAGCTTTTGCTTCTCATCCTCAAAATGAGCTAAAATAGCATGGCAGACAGAAAAAGAAACTGAATCCCTGCTCTTTCTCACCCCTACTCTCCCTGCCAAACAGAAGTTTAAAAAGCAGTATGTTAACATGGTTTTTACTTTCCTGATAGTAGGTCTTAGCACTGGACGTTACCTGATCTCTCCCTTGGGTGTTGACTAAATTTATCATTGATTTTTTTTTTTTTAAAGACCCAGAGTGTCTATCCAGAGGCAGGTCACATCTGATGTGAAGGACCCCTCAAAACTCACTTCTGAGGCGAAATAAAATAAGATGAAATAAAAAAGAAATTACATCTACCACTCCCCAGAGTACCATATCTCACAGCCATAGAGAAGCCCAGGCACTATTAATGCAGATTATACATGAGCACTAAGATGAGGGAATTTCTACTGGAATACAAGAAATTAGATCCCTTTCTTTGTGGGTCATATGGTAGTAAAACACTGACAAAGCCAGGTCCCAAGCACACTGGGGATGGTTTCACAGAATGGCGCTGGGTAGAGGAAGATTTCTTCTTTTTGTTTTTTTTTTCCCTCTTGATATTACTCAGAAAATGGTGGAAACATGCCTAGATCAGCAAAGTCTTCAATATTATAATTGCCTGTTCCCTGTGTTGGGTCTCCTGGCATCGGCAGCATGTCCTGCAGAAGAAGGGGAAAAAGCCGAAGAGAAAGCTGGGTTACTTGGCAAGTTACTGGGCAGATCCCAGGAGGCCAGCCTGCCAGATAGGCTCAGATTCATTTTTCTAAGTGGCACAACCTGGAATTGCTCCACAAGTCTCTGAAAAATTCAGATCAGACTAGTTTTCTATTAATTGTTATAGATTCTCTTTTCTACTAGAAACACTTTTCATTTAAGAGTATTACTATGGATAGGTATTATATAACTAGTTTACTCATGAACAGGTTGAATTTTAAGTTGAGAGGAAGGCACAAAATGCAGGGCAGTCTGTATATATTGTATATGGTAGACACACACAAAACATAAAGGGGAGAGATCAAGCAGAGGATTATAGGATACAATTTATTTTATTTATGGGAAAAACAATGATTACAGTGGCCAAATTCTGCTTCCAGCTATATTGTATGTAGTTTTAAACAAATCATTTAACCTCTCTGTGCCTCACTTTACCCCTGTAGAAAATAGGGACAGAAAGCATATATATTCCTCACAGGATTGTGGTGAATTTAAACTTGGTCATGTGCTTCAAGACCCATTGGGATAAGGAAAGGGTAAGGACAATTATCTTGGAAGCACAAAGGCTTACTCCTTCAATAGCTAAGGAAATGCCCCAAAAGATCTGGCATGATATCTGGGTACTCTATGCATATAAAGATGAAACTGCTGCCTTTTAATGTAGCTATAAACATTCATGCATAGGGGACGCAAAGTGGTGCAGCTAATAATGGAAAAGGGAATCTGAGTAGTTGACAGAGAAAGGGATATACTTCTGAAAACTCATGACCTCCTAAGTATGAAAATCATTTTACCCCACTATAAAAGATTAAAAAAAGAGAGAGAGTAAGAGATCTGAATAGGTAGGATGCCCCAACTCAAAGTATTTTCATTTTTACTGCTGTCCAGGATAGCAGTATAGACAAGATATATTATTCAGTGAAGGCCAGACCACGCCAAAAAAGGAGATTAAGAGATGAAATGGGAAATGAACAGGCTTGGTCCTAATATTAGGGATGGCAGCATAAGGAATGAATGCTATTTGTACTGTTTAGAAAAAGATACAAAGTTTATCTTACCTGCTTGAACCTTCTGAAGGTTTTTTTTAATAATTTGATTAATTGAAATAAAAAAAGAGAGATCATTATTTAGCTCAATTATACTGCAAGACGGTGGGACAACATCCAGAAAGCCAAGTCAAGTCCACCCTGGGCACAAGTGACGGTGCGGTCAACATCATAGCAGAGAGTGAAACATCCCATGGAAAAGATGCCTCAGAGACAAAGTAATCAGACTGCAGAATGATTAAATTGATTAGAAAAAAGGCAAAAGGCTGGGCAGGGTTTGAACTCTCCATCTCTAGCAAAGTGAGAAGAAATGTGAGCTCCTCCCAGGGTGGACAGGTCCTAGCTGATGGAGGTGATTAAAGTCCAAAGAAGTCTGCACAAGTCAGGCAAGATTATAGATGACTATCCATGGGGTATAAGTGACATTTATTTTTACATGTTAAGAATTTTATTTTGTTATATTGGGGAATACTGATTCTGAGCATATTCTCAGTCATAACAAACATCCATTAAGGATCTACCATGCTCAGGATGCTGAGGAAATATAGAATTTAGATAAGACACCACCCTTACCTTGATGAAACTTGTAGTAATTAGAAGGTTTATTCTATTATAACAGTGTTTAATGAATTCATGTACAGAATAACTGGAGATTTATTTTCTCTAGCTTTGGGATCCTAGAACTTTCCCTCCCCCTCCAGTCCCATTTTAATCAAAAGGAAATGTTATGGTCTTGAACCAGGACAAGCAAAATCTTGAATGATGCAGCAGGGGAAAAAGAGAATAGGAAGCAGATAAAAGTATTCAGTACCTATGAGAAGGTACTCTATTTACCTGGAATACTTCAGTCTGATTGGGCTGCTGATGTGAATGTTGGTCACTGCTCTGCTGATTATGATGCTGGTTTTGCCACTGCGACCAGACCTCTGAAGGCCTCCCTTGAAACTGCCCGCTACTTTGTCCACTTTCAGCTGAAAGATTCCGATGCAGGACAGTTTCTTTAAAAAGGATACTAAAGATCTGAGATCTCTAAGAACTACTACTTCAGCTCTAGTGACTTTGACAAATCTGAAAAAAAGTTAGTTCACCTAGAATTCAGTTTATATACTTGTCACATAAAGGAGAATCTCTCTGGATTTAAAAAAAAGATAATGAAATCAAGCATTCACGTGGCATATAAGCTGGGAGAAAGAAACTCTCTACATATTTGTGTTCATGTGATGAGAAAGGCAACACTTCTTCCCAATGCCTGTAATATTCCTGCTCTGGAGACTACCTGTCAGTCTCCCAGAATGGTTTAAATCTTTGTTGCTCATTGATCACCTACTACGACACCTAATAGGCATACTCATTAGTCTTGTCTGGTAATATTTATCATGAGTTGTGAAAAATCAACTTTCAAACTGGATCCCCAGATGTCTGTAAGGTTATAAGCATCCTCAAGCAGAGTTGGATTTGGGACTGTGATTGAGGAAAAAAAAATGAACCACTGAACACACTGTCTCCTGAATCAGCTATTACTTCATAGGTAAAGTCTGTTCTTACTAAGATAATATTCCCCGTACCTTTGAAAGAAAGCTAATATAAGAAAAATCAATCCCAGTAGCATTGCTTTGTCTTTCGTAGTTGATAGAACTGTCTTCTATGTTATCCAATGTCCCCTCTACAAAGACCCATCCCAGTAAATTTATCCTTGAACTTGATCCCAGGAGAGTTTGTTTCTGTAAATGGCTTGTAATGAGTTTCTCTTGTCCATCAGTGAAAATGATGTAAGCCTGCTTTTCCCTTTCTACTTTAGCTTCCAGGAAGTTTAGAGGTGAATTTAGAATCCAAATGTAGGAATTACCCTTCCCTCTAAAGCCTTAAAACATCTTAACTTCCTACTTTCCTCTTGGTTAATCCTTTTCTTTTTTTTTTTAATTCTTAATATCCTAGTCAATTCTATATATTTTTTTCTATACAGTCTCAGATGTTTTTGGTAGCAAATGAAGCATAAATAAACATAGCATTTATGTGACCTGGCACTGATTTGTTTGGACATAGGGGAGTAATTTTGTCATTACACAGACCAGAAGGTCATGCTTACATAGTGTAAGGAGTGATTGAACTTTAAAGTCTTTTGAAAACAAATTTGCTGATTCAAGGTAAATTGGTTTTTGTATTATTTTTTTTTTAAAAGAACACCTGATGGAAAGATGTTTTGCAAAGCAGTATATTAGAAATTTTAGGCAAACATTTTTTTAAATTCCACCAGGAAATGTTGGTTTATTTCTAAACTTCCAACCACATCAAAAAGAATCACATTGACTTTTTCTTTCCAATTCGAAAAATCACAATAATTGTTTCAAGACACTATTAGGTTCTCTCTGAGGGTACATACCAACCAAATGTACCTATTGCATTGCTCTAATTGATTTCAATAGGTAATGCACACAAATATGAAACAAGGACACTATGTCAGTCTTGGATAGGGTGGAAAATGCTCAGGACAAAGAAATACACAAAGTCATATCTTGATAAACCACTATTTACTATCACAACTTTTTTGATTTCTTACTTAGCCTATTACTGGTGTTTATAGAAATATCAACAGTAAAAGCATTCAACAATCAAGAGAGGTTGTACTTTATCTAGACTAATTAATGGCCATTCACTTATCCTAATACAACTGAACTTTTCCATCATTTAAGCAAATGTGATTTTCATTAAAGGGTATATGACAGGGGGTGACTAGGTAGTATAGTGGGTAGAGCATCAGCCCTGGAGTCAGGAGGACCTGAGTTCAAATCCAATTTCAGACACTTAATACTTGTTTAGTGGTGTGACCTTGGGCAAGTCACTTAATCCCATTGCCTTGCAAAAACAAACAACCAAGAGTAAATGGCAAACTCTAATGCCTTTTCCTGCAACACTGCTTTAGGTCTATAAATCTTTCTCATTCAAAGAATTAAATTATCTTCAAAAGATCTTATTCTGATTCCCCCCAATTTTAGATCTGGTCACACTGGGGAGAGGAAGATAAATTATACCATTTAGTGTAGATAATATCTTCAAGTAGAATTATTATTTGAATTTCCACTGCATTTATCTCCTGGGCTGGAATCAATGACCATTCTAAACACAAATATAATTTGAAAAATGTGAACACTTCATTGGGTTCATTATTTCCCCTACTCAGTACCTAACTGTGACCAAATCAGTCCCCTGCCCATGTTTCTGTTTGTATTGAATGAAATTATGCCATGACAAATAGCACTTCACTATTATATAGTTTGAAGATGTTCCCAGAATTTATCTTTTTTGTTGTTCAGTTGTTCAGTCATGACCAACCCTTTGTGACCCCATCTGGCATTTGGAGTGGTTTGTCATTTTCTTCTTTATTTCAGAAACTGAGGCAAGAGACTTGCTCAGCAATCAAATAGTCTGAATCAGGATTTGAACTCAGGAAGATGAAGTTTCCTGATTCCAAGTCCAGTTCTACATCCATTCAGTACACAAAGTTCATATTCAAGGCAAATGGATTACCAAATAATAGGAATTTGACCTAATAAGTCCTATGCAGGTGTATGAACACTTACTAGTAATTTCCCTTTCTATGCGTGTAGATGTGTTGTTAAGGTATGCTGGGACAGACATTCCAAGCCAAGGATGTATCAGATACAGGTAGTACATCTCATAACAATGCAATATTAAAATCTCTAATAGAGTTAAGTGTTCAGGAAGTTGGGAGTACCTTAACATTTGGTGAACATTAGCTGCAAGGGTATCATCAGACTATGACTGCAGATTATGACCTTTTTTGGCAGTAACAAATCTAGAAGACTGCCTATTGAGATGTTGGAGGAGCTATATTCTGTATCAAGTAGAGGCAGTGAGAAAACCAAAAATATCACTGATCATCAAAAAATACTTAAAGAATATTTTCTTAAACCAGAACATTTATGGTATTTCTGAAAAGATATCATTTTCCTTCTCAATTGTCTTTCCTTTAAATCTTTGCAAAAATATGTATGATATATATATATATCAAAATCTATATATATATCCATACCTATAGCTTTAATTTACATTTTGATAGAACTCAAGTTATATATAGTTAATTGAGATTTTGTTACATATTTGTTAACATATATGTATATACACATATTTTCATATATGTATACATGTATATATACACATATCTGTGTATGTATATTATGTATATACACAATTTCAATTAACTATAGCCACTTGGGGTGATGAGGTGTTCTGAGTATTAAAAATAGCATTTATATAACAGAAATCAACAAAGGTCTTCCAAGTTCTTAGTTAATTAGGAAAACCCTTTTAGTTTTAATCCATGTTGAAAAATAATAAGAGAAGAGCAAAAATAATCTTTGATTCTGTGATATGAGGTGCTCTAGTGCCATTATTCAGAAACTCAATTGTAACAAGACAATTTTGCAAGTAAAGTATAAAAGATTCAGGTGAATGTGCCCTGGAGGTTCATTTTGGGAAGGGGGCAGAGAATGGCTTATATGAGTTCTTTTTTTTTTTTCTTAAAATTTGACTCCTGCCAAAAACCAAGTGAAGGGAAAAAAATTCTGATTAAAGCTTCTAATAGTTGAGTTCTCATTTCTTAAGATGTCTTGTCTGTATCTCACATCTCTTCAGTCTCCTTTCCATCTTGCTATGCAGCTTTATAATGTTCCTTAATTGACTGGTTTAATTTACTACCTGTATATTAGTCAGAATTGAGTTATCTTAGAGGTGCTGCAAATACAGACTTGCTATTTTGGTTGCAAGAATCATCAGTCATCATTTCCATCAGCAAAAAATGGAAAGAGAGGCAGTTGGAAGTTGTAATGGAGTTTCAAGCACCATTTCTTTACCACACACCAGATCTTGGTTATCTCCACCAGACAGTGGTAAGAATAAACCTCCACTGAGAGAAATGTATCCTGATGGAAGCTTGCGGTATCCCAAGGAGCTGAGGCAGTGGGATGGCATGCTTCTTTTTCATCTGGGATCAATCACTGTAACTTGAACCTTGCTGACAGTTTCCCTTTCAGGAGATTCAGCTGATTCAGGAATCCTGCTGACAACCACTAATGGCAAAGAGATTTTTTAAAAATGCTTTCTTAAAAGGCTCACATCTCTGAGGTTCACCCTCAGAGATTCCATCTGGTTGCTCCTAATTGGATGAGGTCACCCTGTGGAATAGCAGTGGTAGCACATAACAAAACAGAATAATGGTGGGCAGGAGCCACAACTCACTTTTGGGAGGGGGTGAGAGGGCCTATTCTTCTATTGGTATAGGGAACCTACAACAATGAAGATCAGTACCTATTCTGTAATTTAAAGATTCCTAGAGTTTAGTAACACTGAGAAATTTTGACTTGCCTATGGTCACAAAGTCAATATGTGGCAGAATTAGGACTTGAACCCAGGTCTTCCATATTCACAGGTCAGATCTTTATCCACTACATCTTGTTTTCTCTATGAGTACTCATTTTTAACTACAAACACCATCTTGACATAAAACTTATAGTAGGCAGATGGCAAGAAATGGTGCTTATAATGAAGACCAGAAACTTTTCAAGAATAAGATTATCTTTAATAATTTAGCATCAATAGTCAGGTCTTATGATATTCCTTCCTCTTCTCCATTATACACACACACACACACACACACACACCCCAGACCCCAAAGTCCCATTAAATATAAACAGCTTATTATTTTATTGGTTAAATAATTCACCAAGATATTTGTGCCTAATATGTTGAGACTATTTAGATTTCTGCAGATATTCACAATATTTTGCTCCACATTTGGTTTGGTACTCTTTCCAGTCAATCTCAAAGACAAACTCTTCCATGGGTCAATTCCATCAGCTAGTTGGAAAATTTGAGTTTTGGGGGGTTGAATGGGCTGTTTGACATAGTACTGGGTTTCTGTAGAAATCTCACATTCCAACAAAAATGGGCCTGGCTGAGAGGCTTTACTATGAAAGGTTATATAGTTTAAGTCAACACATTTTGCCAGTAAAGAGTCCCAGAGCTAACTCTTGAAAGATTGAGAAATAAATTAGGGTTAGAAAAACCCAGTTTCAATTTCACTAATCAAATATGCTATTAAGCCAAGTCATCTCCCTTTAAATGGATGATTTCTACCACCTCCACAAAAGCTCTTCAGAGGGGTCTAGTGAATGTTCAATTTGTTTTCCTTTTAACTTACTGAATTAACTGCCAACTAGCTGGCATTTCAGAACATATCATATCAAAAATATCCTTGGATTACTGGACCAGGAAAACAATCTGTATGGCTATTAGTCAGAGAGAACTGAATCATCTTCGTCTCCCTTTAGCTTTTGCTTCTGTACCTTTTGGAGTTGACATTTGTTACTGAATAATCATGTAGAGTTTTGAGGGATGTGCAAACATTCCCACAGTTGATCTACACATTTCTTCAGAGTTATCACTGGTTAACCTAGTCAGTATGGACACACAGAGTGTATGTGTATCATACATAAGCTGGGGGTAAATGAAAATACTGTTTATTATCAATAGAAACACTTGGAGATTGTACTGTTTCTCATTTATTTTTCTTTTAATAAAACATCCTGAAAAAGAGTCTGATGGTTTTTCAGAATGTCTGGATACCTATAAGAGAGTTGTATTATGAAATTACCTGTTGAACTCTGACCTATTTGTGTGTGTGTGTGTGTGTGTGTGTGTGTGTGTGTGTGTGTGTGTGTGATTCTGAGTATAGAGTTGAGGATAAGGACTAGAACTCAGATTCCAATGGCATAAGAGCTCCTAGTGAGAAATGTCCTCTATCAAGGAACCTTCTTTATTACTTACAGTTCTAAAAAGTTGCATGGAGTTTTGGGAGGTCAAGTGACCTTTCCCAAGGTCACACAGACAGTATGCTTCGAGATAGGACTTGAAACTACATCTTCCTGGCTCTGCATCCACTATGCTAGATTGCTTCCCCTGCTGTTTCTCCCATGTGTGCCTAGTTATTGGTTGATATTCATTTTTTCTTCATTTCCACTTAACTGTCTGCCATTTATTCAATGACAGAATAATAGGCAGATGTTAAAAAAAAAACTCCCAAGAAAGTGGAGCATGTGAATGCCTGCCCCCTTATCATCTGTTTTGGCCTACATGAACAAATAGGAAGTAAACTGTAACTATCTAGTCCTGGGATAAAATGCAAGAGCCGCCTCCTCCACTTCTACCTCTGAACTTCAAAGGAAAGCCTACTGAACCCTTGTCAACTTCTATTTTAATGGCAGGTAAAATGGTCCCTGAAGCTTTTCACTTACCAAATGAACCCTTTCCCCCCACAAGTAGTAAACCAAAGAATGGTCCAAACACGTGCTAAAGCAAGAATATGAAAATCCCATCCCTAGCACAGGATGGCTTCTGAAATTCAAACTATTTGGTGACGTGAATTGAAGCTTAAAAAATGCCCACAGATTGATATACTTGAAATTTTTAGGAAGGCCCTATCCTCATAGTCTCTGCAGGGGGGATAGGCTATTATCCCAAACTTTGTTGAGTTTCATATTAAGATGAGGGTTATTTTGTTTGGTACTACATATTATAATGGATTGAAATCATATGTCAGTCTCATATTACAAGTAATAAGATTAATAGTTGGATAGGCATCTGAATTCATGAGGGTAAAACCCAACCAAACAAACCAGTCAGTCTTGGATTACTGTCAAGAGATGCTGTACTCAATGACGTTGAATAGTGCTATTAAGAATTATTTCCATTAAATGTAGTCATGGAATTACTACCAGTAAGTAAAACTTTTTCTCTTGAAGAAATTAGACTATTTTAATCAGATGACAATGAAATTAAGTCCAAATGCAAATGATTAAAATGCCTGAAATGGGATTAGGGTTTTTAGAGTCTTATACCACAACTTCCCATCAATTCATTAGTGTAGGGAACTCTGGGTATGGAAACTACCTCCACAGATAAAGAAGAGCACCTCATCTGCAACTCAGAGGAGTCTTGGAGAGTTCCCCCAGGGCACTGAGCTGTTAAGTGACTTGCTCATATGAGGTCACATAGATTGTCCTGTCTTGAACCCAGGTCTTGTCTTTATCCTGAATGCCACAATGCCTCTCCTTTAGGATAATATGTTGGCTAGATAAATGCCTTATCTTGAAGTTGTCTAGAGTATTCAGGGAGCATGGTCATCACTTTAGGCTTCTCAGCATCAGATTAACTGATTTTTCCTACTTTCTTACTGTCAGCATAGGCAAAAGTCTTCCCTTGGGAAAGACATTGAGGAAATTTATTTTAAAATGAAATATGATCTATGTGGCAAGGACCTCTGGGAAATGCACCAGAATGGGCAGTTAGTTGCTTATAAGACCCTGCTAAATAAAACCCACTGTCACACAGGGAAACATTTTGCAACATCCTGTAAGGAAAGGAACTCAAATTACCAGGACAGGAGTTCCAGGACCAAATTTCTAAATAACACCACAGGTCAAAAAAGTAGTTTCATTAGTTTCTTCCAGACATAAATTCCACAACCCACTGGCATTAAAGGAGCAAAGGAACTGGAGAGATTATATTCAGGAAAGATTCTACTTTTGTGGCCCCCACAGCAAATCATTTCAAACCTACCAAACCCCGAGGTCCTGTTCGCAAGGCTGGAGTAGGCGTTTCCACTGGGCGAAGAAGTGGCCGGACTGGAGAGAGGGCTGTAGGAGGATGGGTCGGCTGGGTAGGTATGGCTGGTCCCGATCCCAAAGGGAGAAGATTGAGTCTTGCTGGACTGTGATGGGATTTGCTAACCCCCACAAAGAAAACAAACCAAAAACATCACAAAGTTCTCCTTATTTTACACCTCCTGTTAGACCCTCATCATTAGGAACCAGTAGGTCTAATGCAAGTGTTGACAGAATGATACTCCATGGATTCTGCCAATCTCAAACATTTTTGATATCCAGAGATCTGCACTTGCTGCCACAGGCATTTAAGGAAAAAGACAGTTAATGTCTAAACATACACTGCTACCTGAGCAGCAAAGGAAAATGACACCTGTTTCTAGGCACCTGTTTAGATGGACAATATCAATTTAATATCTAGCAAGGCAACACAAAGATTTCGCTCAGCTAGTTGTGAAAGTTTCCTTTACCAGTTCAATGTCTCGCTGGCTGATATGACCATGCCTTTCTTTTATTGTCACTTTGAAAAAAGAATGGTAACTCTCAACAAGGACACCTCTTCATAGCCAAAGGAAGGTAAAGAATCCATTTTTTAAATGGATTGGGTAAATAACATTCAATTTATTTTGATTGTGGTGATCTGGGTGCTTTTTTCCTTCCTAAGAGCTCAAAACACATAATAATATAATTACTTACATATCTTCACAGTCATCTAAGGAGGGAGGCGAAGGCTTTTAAGTAAGAAAGATCAACAGGGCTAATTGGCTCTCACTTCAGACTCAAGAGAGAGACAGATATTTTTACATCTAGAAGATTCAGAGGACTAAACTGAGGGGCAGATAACGTAACATGTTAATGCCTACATAATACTGACTTGTTTCTTTAACCATCCCAAGATAACGTAACATCAGAATAATTGCTGAAGGTTAAAGCAGTAACTTTACATAGGTATTGTAAAAAAATTTATGGTATTGAGAATCTACATTTTGAATTAGAACTAATCTCCAGATAAAGTATGGCAGGTAACTAGATGATGAAATGTACTTAACTAAGGCATTAAATTGTTGACTTTAGTTTGGGAAAAGGAGTGATCTGACTAAAAGCATTTTGTATCCTGATTGGCTAACCTTAAAACTAGTTTATTTCATTAAGGGGAAAAATATAGATGCCATGATCAATAATAATAATAATAATAATAATAACAATAATAAATTTAGTCAGTCAAGTTTCAAAGGGAAAGACAATGAGTCAGACCATATTCAACCCTCAGGAACAATGCCAATTATAAAGGACACAGTTCTTGGCTGAACATACCAATTTCCTTATGAATCACCATACCTGTCCAGGAAATGGTGGACGACTCCCAGTCCAGGCAACTTGACTCTGATTTATCTGACGAGAAATCTGTGTCATATTTTGGCCCGTTGAAGAAGAAGACTGAATATCATTGACTCCAGGTACATGAACCACTGAAGAGCTAGGAAGGAAAAAAAACTCAAGTGAGGTAAATATCAGTATTAACATGATTTCCGAGTTATCAACTGACTAGCCCATTATGCCACTCTCTTCAGCCTTCCAACATGCAATAGGTTTCTTTACATTGGGGCAAGGGTAGAGGGTAACCATTTAATTTGACCTCTAACCATAAACAAAAAGAAATGCTGGCTGAAGTCATAAGATTAATTGCAAAGAGATAAGACATCAATCAAAGTACGAACCTTAAGGAAGACCAATAGTTATTGATGCCATATTCCAATTCTTGTTCAAACCAAGGTTCAACTAACTCACTCCTGGTCCAGTAAGGCTACCAAGTTCCTTATGTCTCCTTATGTATGAATATACCTCTATCCCTGTCCAAATTCTCCCAGTCATTTAAGTTCCAGATCAAGCTCCATCTGACTCTTCCAGCTTACCCTGAATCTTTGCAATTTAATTTCCCATAGGTCTTAATATCTGTATTACTCATTGAATTTTCTAATCAAATACTACTCGACTTATCTGTTTGTGAGCATTCTCCCTGATTAGATATTAATCTTGTTGATAGCAAATCTTTTACTACTTTTTTACTGATCTAACTCCTCCCTTTGTCTTATACTTCAGGTGGTTTCTAACATAATTCTAAAAATATATTTAAAGTCTGACCATGCCAATCATCTGATCAATACACTTCAGTGGTTCCTATTTTCTCTAGGAACAAGTATGAATGCCTCTGTTTAGTATTAAAAGTTATTTACAACTTAACTCCAACCTACCTTTCTACTTTATTATATATAAAACTGTCCCTTCACTCAGTGGTGTAGCTAAACTAGCTTTCTGTCCACTGGAAGGGTAGCATGGTAGAAAGAGCATGAGGCTTGGAGAGAAGTTGATCTGAGTTCAAATATGATAGCTGTGTGTCCCTAGGTAAATTACTTAACTTCTGTTTGCTTCAGTCTTCTCATTTGTGAAACAGGGATCATAAAACCACCTACTTCTGAGTGTTCTTGTGATGATCAAATGAGATAACAACTGTAGACCATTTAACAAGATGTTTGGCACATAGAAAATGCCACATAAATGTTAGCTATTATTATTATTAGGTATTATGGGTACCTACCTTTCATATAATAGTAACTAACATTTATATAATGCTCACTATATAATTTTTATATACTAAATATCCATGTCCCCCCATGAATGGAAGACCCCATAGCCTTGCTTTTTCCTCTGAGAATCTCTTCTTTCTAAGATTTGGCTCAACCACCCTTTCTAATGAAGTATTTCTTCATTTTTCCAAACATTTAGTTATTTTGTTCCCAAAGGTACTCGGTAAAGACTTATTAAGCACTTACTATGTACCAACCACTGTTGCTTAGCAATGGACTTATTTTTTATATATTCAAAATATGATTATTTGTGTTCAGGTTGTCTCTGAAATTTAAGTTCTGAAGTCAGGGATTATTTCAATTTTGCCTTTGTATCCCAAGCACAGTGCCTCCCATATAGAAGTCACTTACAAATGCTTGCTGATTCCATTTATTCTCCCCCTTTCTTTTTTAGTTTTTACAAGGCAATGGGGTTAAGTGACTTGCTGAAAGTCACACAGCTAGGCAACTAAGTGTCTGAGGTTGAATTTGAATTCAGGTCCTCTTGACTCCAGGGCCTGTGTTCTATCAGCTGTGTCACCTAGCTTCCCCTGATTGATTCTTTTATAAAAAAAAGATGACATGATCCAACGAGATAATGTAGATGAAACATTCTGCAAAACAAAGTATTAGATAAAAGTTAACTATTATTGCTACTACTGATAATCTATTTAATTGAATATTATAATTGTATTAACTCTGTTAAAGGAAACCTCACTATTTCTCAGGATCATGGTTTAATTTCTAAAGATAAACTGTGGTGGTGCTGGTGTTAGATATTTTTTTTCAACTTTCTTGCTGAAAAAAAAATTGCTAAACAAAAACATTTTTGAAATGATTACCTAAAAATGCTTCCTTCTGTTAACAGTGTGAATTAAAATCAAATTTGCAAACCTTCCCTATTCTTTTTCCTTCCACATTAAAATGCCAATGTAACTGTCAGTGTTGTAACATTATGTGACTGCTCTATTAAATGCAAGAAATCTCGATCAAAGAAGATTCTCCAAACCATGATTCTCTGTGTGACTGAGGCCTTTCAGTTTCACTCTCATTCATTTCTTGCTGCCCCACCACTGGGAGGAGAGCCAGTGCTGTTTTTTGTTTTATAGAGGATAGAAAGTTTAGCCATTTGCTAAAGGAATGTCAAGAACCCTGAGGAAGTTTCTCTTTGACCCAGTTCTGGTTTCTGGTTGCTCTATTGCAACATACCTAGTTCAGAAGAGATTCAGCCAAGAACAAATGTGTTCTGTATCGTATCAAGAGCATGTTTTCTAGGATATGAGGCTACCATGCATCTCTATAATGCTTTCATCTTTTTGAAGCATGCTTTCATGTCTATTCTTTAGGTTAATCAACCTGTATTTTTTAAGAAGTAGTTGCAATAAAAGATAAATGTTTAAAACCTTTCCCTTCAAATTAGGTTTTCTTCTTTTTAGCCTTCCCCATTTCTGTCAAGGAATCTACTATTTGTCCAGGCACTCAGACAGAAGCAACCTCCCTATCCTCCTTATTCTGTCAGTTACCAAGTCTCTTGGATTCTCATTTCACAATGATTTTAATCCTTTCTTTTCCACTGTCATTACCAACATGACCTAATCTAGACTTTTATCACCTCATTGATGGTTGTCTGGAAGTGAGTTCGAATCTCACTTCTAATATTACCTTTGTGACCTTGTGTAAATACTCAGCCTCCCTCAATCTCAGTTTTTTCTTTGTAAAATGAAAGGGTTGACTTAGATGGCGTCTGAGGTTTCTTTCAGCTCTAGATTTATGCATGAACAGCCTCCTGTAATTAACCTTATTTTTGGTTTCCACTCTCCTCAATATACCCTATGTTATCATCACCAGGTTGATCTTTCTAAGACCTTTCTACAAATCACCTTCCTGCTTAGAAATTTCAATACTTTTCCACTACTTACAAGGGCAATCTCAAATTCCTTAGTTTGGAATTTGAAATTCTTTCATTTATTATTTATTTATTCATTCATTCTTTTATTTATTCATTTAATTATTTATCATCTATCTATCTATCTATCATCTATTTTTCCAGCTACATGTGGGGATAGTTTTCAACAATCATTGTTTTACATTTTTCTCCCTCCTTTCCATCTCCCACAATGGAAAGCAATGTAATATAGACTCTACATCTATAGCCATGCTAAACATAGATCCATTTGAAATTCTCTACAATATGATTTCTTCTAATATCCAACTTCACTTTCCCCATTCCCCTGAAAGTTGATTTTCTAATCGTATTGGACTGTTTACTGTTCCCTGAATATTCCATGTTCCTTGCTCCACTCTCCTCAGAAGGCTCTCTCTTATTCCTCTCTACTTGTCTAAGTCTCTCCCTTTCTGTAAGTCTTGGCTTAAGTCTCATAAATTACATGAATCCTTTCCTAGAGACCTCAGCCCTTGGTGATAATTTGCCCCTGAACTCTCAGTACTCATAATGACTGTTTTGTTCTTGGCTTCTATTACTCAATTCAGTAAGCATTTTTAAGTGCCTACTATATGTAAGACATTATGCCAGGTTCTGGGGAGACAAAGATAAAAATTAAGCAGGACCTAGCATCAGGGAGCTTGACATTCTATTGCAAGGGAGCAACTTCATGCATCCAGATAAATAAGCACCAAATATATGCAAAGAGATTTTTCTCTTTTTGGGGAAAAAGAAAGGGAGTTGGGAGCAGGATTAGAGGAGGTTGAACTTGGGATGAATTTTGAAGTTAGTTTGGGAGGCCAGAAGGGGAAGATGAAAGGCATTCCAAGCATAGGAGTTAGCCTCTGCAGAGGCATAAGAGCTGGGGATAGAGTGTTGAATATGATGAATAGTAAGCAGGTCAGTTAGACTGGGACAGAGAGTACATGAAGGGGAGTAATGTAAAATCAGTATAGAATGATTGATTGGAGTCAGACAGTAAAGGGTTTTCAATGTTCCCCCCCCATAAAAAAAGAGGAGTTTGAACTTTATTCTATCAGAAGGGAGTCATTGAAGTTTCTTGAAAAGGTAATAAGAGCCTGAGCACAATGATCCTGTGAGTGGTAAGAAGAGAATAGATGTGATATAATGTGGAGATGGAGCTGACAAGATGTAGCCAACTGGACAGATAGAGTTGGGGTGAGAGAGGGGAGAGAGTGGAAGCCAAGCATGATTCCAATGTAGCAAATCTCAGTTTATGTAAGGATGGTGTTGCCCTTGATAGAAGAAGGGAAATTAGAAACAATAGTTGGATTTTTTTTGGGGGGGGAAGATAATAAGTTCATGTTTTGGAGAAATCAAGTTGATGGTTGTTTAAGTGGATCTAGAATTCAGGAGAGGGATGGAGGTTGAATGTGGAAATGTGGGAGTCATTTTCATAGAATGAAATGAAATTTGGGAGCTAGTGAGATTACTAAGAGAATAGAGAGAGGACAGAAAAAAGGTCCAGGACAGAGCTCCTGAACTATAACCATGAATAAAGAATGGGACAAGATGATAATCCAGAAAAAAGAGTTTGAGGATAGGTAGGAGAACCTAGAGAAAGAAATGTAACCAAAGCTCAGGGAGAAAAGAGTATCTGAGAATGATGTTGGTCAAAATGTCAAACTCAAATTTAGAAAGATGATGACAAAGAAAAGTGTAATGAGTTTAGCAAGTAAGGGATCACTGGTAACTTTAGGGAAAGCAGTTTTAGTTCACTATTAGGTTTGGAAACCAGTTTGTGATTGAGATGTTATCTTTCATTTTTTTATTCATCTTTTTTTGTGCATTTTTAATCTCCCAAATTAGTTTATAGGCTCTCAGACATCAGGGAACATGTTTTAAACCTCTTTGTAGTTCACTGAGCAGTGAATTATAGGTGTTTAAAAATATATGTTGATGAAAAAGAAGTTGCAATAATAAGTGACCTGGAGACCTTCAGGAGGAGTTAGAGAGGCATGTTAACTAACACCTGTAATTTTGTATGGTTTACCTAAATGATACTGGTTTTGTCCCTATCCAGGGTCATGGATTCTGCCAAAAGATGGTACTAATTATAGTCTTGAATGGTATCAAGCTATGAAATACACAGAAACATATTATTAGTTGCAAAACAAGCCTAATATTGACCTCCTTGCATCATGCATCTGGAATAGTTAATGATGCAGCCTCTTTGTGAACTGATTTCAAACAGAAGAAAAAAAAATATCAGTAACACCAAAAATCATGGTGACTCATTGGAGTCTGAGTCAGGTCTGAAGCCAAGACTTATCTTCCTGAGTTCAAATCTGACTTCAGCCACTTTACAGGCTATGGGACCCAGAGAAAGCCATATAACCTAGTTTGCCTCAGTTCTGCATCTGTAAAATGAACTAGAGAAGGAAATGGCAGAGCACTCTAGTATCTCTGCCAAGAAAACCCTCAAATGGGGTTATAGAGAGTCAGAGACAACTGAAACAACTGAACAAAATAACAAAACACCAAACATCTACAAATAAATCACTCATTACCACAACCCTGTTTGCACTCAAAGGTCAGAATTACAGGCATTAAAAAACAACAGCAGGGGTGGCTAGGTGGTGCAGTGGATAAAGCACCGGCCCTGGAGTCAGGAGCACCTGGGTTCAAATCCGGTCTCAGACACTTAATAATTACCTAGTTGTGGGGCCTTGGGCAAGCCACTTAACCCCATTGCCTTGCAAAAAAAAAAAAACAACTTAAAAAAAAACCCCCAACAGCAGCAAGCAAACATAAAATCCACCTCAAGAAGAAGTCACTTGCTGTCACTGTGGGTCAGTTAGCAATCCTGGCAAAATTTATAAGGAAAAAAAGGGACTTCTGATCATAGCCTTGCTCTTCACTCTGGTAACGTACCTGAATGCCTTTCCTGAGTGTCCTGGTTGGAATGGGCTTCCTTGTGAGTAAAGCTGCTGGTTTCCAGCCGCTGAGGCAGAGGCCATCATTTTTTTCTCCGCTAGGAAAAACCAAGAGAGACTTTTACAAGAAAGTAATGAAATGAACCATTGTCTGGTGAGCAAGGAAGTTCCCCTAAGCTGAGGAAGGAGATAGAAGACATCACTATAGAGAATATACAGAATGTAAAAAAAAAATAAAAGAATATACAGAATGTACTTAGCCTGAAAAGTGACTTTCTTCACATGTTACTGTCTGCTTTTCAAAATGTGATGCTGGAAGATCCATCTCCCCTTCTTCCATAATCCCTCTGACTCCTGTATTTCCGGAGTCATCTCTTTTTATACTTCTACATATAAATCATATTATTGAGAGTGTGCTCCACATCCAAGAAAGACTAGAAAATTCTTGATAAGAGGGATAGTATGCTCTTTTTTTCATTTTCACCATGAAGTACTTGACTTTGCAGATCTTTGACCAGTATGAGAGATGAGAAGATTTGATCTGAGGGTGCCATAACTGGGGATTATGTCAATGTGCTTGTCTTCACATTTTACTTCCCTTCATTACATATGCTCACGGGCACATAGATTTAGAGCTAGAAACAGCCTTTGAGATCACCTAGTTCAATTCCTTCATTTAATAACTCAGAAAACTGATGAGCAAAGAGGCAATATGAATTTGCCCAAAGTGACACAGTATCTTGGATTTGAATCTAGTAATCATGACTAAAAGTCTGGCATGTACTATTCAGTCTCTATCCAAGTCCTGAAATCATCCTGTTGTAATTTCTTACAGCACAATAATATTCCATTACAATCATAAGCAATGGCTTTTTTAGCCATTGCCCAATTGATGGCTAAGTAATTTCAATTTCCAAATCTAAGCCACCACAAAGTGAGCTGCTATAAATATTTTTGTACAAACATGTCCTTTTCCATTTTTTTGGATGTCTTTGGGATATAGACATAGTAATGATATTGCAGATCAAAGTGTTTGCACAGTTTTATAGCCCTTTGGGCATAGTCCTACCAAATCCAATGTCTCACTATGGCATGAAAGTGACCCTGGGTTTTATTATTTTTTTTTTTAATTGTAGTATGAGGTCCCACTGGATAGGAAAGATTTTGTCTTGGAGCCAGCACTGAAAAATAAAACTTTCATCTCATGACCAGTGTAGCTAAGTTTGGAAAGATTCATCAGCAGACTGCCCAGAACAGGATGGTTTTTTTTTTCCTGTTAAAGAAACTGTCATAGATCACAGGTCAGTATTAGTTGTACAGTTCTTTCAGTCATATCTGACTCTATGAACCCATTTCTTGACAAAAATACTAGAGTATTTGCAGTTTCCTTCTCCAGCTCATTTTACAGATGAGGAAACTGAGGCAAACTTGTTCAGAGTTACACAACTAATAAGCATCTAAAGCTAGATCTGATGCCAGGAAGTTAAGTCTTTCTGACTCCAGGTCTGGTGCTCTATCCACTGTACCATCTTGCCATCCCTTAGAATCAGCAGAGAGAGTAACTACACTGATGAAATAAAGATCCTACATATGTGTGTGTACATATATATATATATATATATATATATACATAACTCAAATATGCTCAGAGAAAAGAAATGAAATGTAGGGTTAAGGACCATTAATAGTTTTTTAAAAGCGCATGAACACCTTTATACAGAAAAGAGAAGGTTCTTAATGTAAACTGAAACAAGAACCAAGAAAAATTTGCTTTTTTGTAGCAGTAGGGATTTAAATTAATTAAAAGGAAAACATCATTGAGAAAAAAACGCAATGTTCATGACGAGAAAACCAGAGAAAATACTGCACTATTTTATTCATTCTTTCTTATTAAGGAGAGGCTTAGTGTACCAGTAGATGATTGTGTTTCCACATCATCTCACACCATAAGGTATTTCTTGAAACTTGAGTCTCCTTTGACTGCCCCATGGATCACGACACTTAGCTCCTTATTCCTTTTCTTGCCATTTAAAGCCTGGGTTTGCTTTGGGATCCCCCTGAAGTTTGAATGCTATCACTGCTACGTATCACTGCTACATATCACTGCTACATATCACCTGGGCCACATTGGCCAGATCCTGGATCCATATAGAAAATGATAGGACTTATTATCCAGGTCCCTCTTTTTGTTGAATTGTTAAATTCTATGGTACTCAACTTTGGTGGGGTAACCTGGGCAAGTCACTTCATCTTGTTCACTTCAGTTTCTTTGACTGAAAAATAAACTGGAGAAGAAAATAGCAAATTACTCCAGTATCTTTGCCAAGGAAACACCATATGGGGTCATGAAGAGTTGGATCCGACTGAAGTGACTGAACAGGATTCTGGCTCTCCCTTCAGATCAGTTGAAAGAATTTCTTTGGGCTCTTAATTCTCATTTCTAAATTTCTGATTAGTCCAAACCCAGGAAAAAACTTTCTCCCCATCCAAACTCAGGTAGATCTGGTCCAGTGTAGATTCTTCAGATCTATGTGTGGGGAAAGAGCAATAGTGGACCTATATAAGATTCCATATTGGGCTATCAGTAGAATAACTGCTCTAGAAATTTTTAAAAGTCAGATGGATATCTAGCAAAGTCAGCTGGGTTTAAGTATAACCTTTTACACTGCAGCCTCTATTAGGGTTGGAACACCTCTTTTATTTATTCTTGGTATCCCCAGTACTAACACATAACAAGAGTTTAATATATGTTTATTGAGTTGGTTGAAAAAGAGGACTGGATAAAAACTGATCTATTTGGCCCCAGTGAATAGCATTCTGTATCTAAAATCAGGAAGACCTAGGTTCAAATCCTGTCTTAGACACTTACTATCTAATTTTATATTTTTTTAGGTTTTTTTGCAAGGCAATGGGGTTAAGTGGCTTGCCCAAGGTCAATTTACTATCTAATTTATAAGAATGTCTTAAACTGCGAGTGCAATAATAAAAATAAATCCATATGTATAAAGTAATTTAAGAGTTTTCCTAAGAAAGACCCTTTGAGGTGGGTATTGTATGTATAATGATCCTCATTTTACAGATCAGAAAAGTGAAAGGTTAAGGGAATTTTGGTAAGTTCAAAATAGCTAGTGACAAAATTAGCCCTCAGACCTAGTTCTTCTGATTCCAAAGTCAGTGCAAAAGAAAAAAAAGTATCTGAAGATTTAATAGTTAACATTTTCATAAATTCATAAAAAAATGCCAAACCTCATTTCTCCCAATTTCTCATCCAAAAAACTCTGTACATTGGGGCTCTCTGATCTGAGTTTTTCCAGTTTACCTGAGAAAGTCACCTAACATCTCTCTCTGTACCTCAGTTTCTTCATCTGTAAAACGAAGGCCTGGGGATCATGTCTGTGGTAATGTGGTACATTTCTGTGACTACTGAAGAGTTAAGCATTTTGTAAATCTTCTCTGGTTTTCAAATTCAGCATATATTTGGAATTAGAGGGCCTATAACTGAGTTCTGAATCATTTATTCACTACTTAAGAAACATTAGGCAATTTGATTCTCCCTGACTATTAATTTCTTAAACTGTAAAACAGGTGAGAAGTAGATTTAAAACAGATAATATCAAAGCTCATTTCATGCTCTTCATTCTATGATCTGAAATAAGATTTTGGTCCTTACTCTTTATTGCATCCCAGGTTTTTTTCCCCAATTTTTTTTTCAATTTTTTTCCCCAACTAAAAAAATAAAACTATAAGAAAAAAAGTTTTAAGGTCATAAGTACCAAAGCTATATATCCTCAAAGCTTCCCCCTTATTTTTATTTGATATTTTATCACGTCTTCTTGGAAACTTCTCTTCTTATTCTTAAACAAATAATTCCAAACACCTGATTAGATTTCAAGAGCTGTTCCCTCAACACCAGTATTAGAAACTGTAGTTTGTCATGAGGTAGAATGTAAGAGCACTGGCATTCATCAAAACCTGGGGTTTGTCCTCCAGCTGAACTGAGAGCCTGCTGGGCTTGGAGACCCCACCCATTTTCTTCTAGCGTCAGAATTTCTGGAAGCCCAGTGAAAGGAGGACTGTCCTGGGTTCAAGCTCCGGGGCCTGGGGAGAGAACTGAACCACCCGCTTGGGCTCCTGTCGTTTCAGGCTCCGGAGCCTGGGGTGGGAATTGAGTTGCACGGCTTGGGTTCCTGTCTCACAACAGGAAAAGTCCCAGTACATTCAATCCTTCAAGCAAATAAACACAACAGAAGTAATGGGGATGGGGCAGTTAGGGAAAGGTCAAGTTGTATGGATGTCTCATAGGCCGGAACCCTGTCCCCTGCTGGGAGACCCTATGAGGAATCTCTTGCTTCATTCCAAGCTACTTAGCAGAGTTTATTTAAAAAAAGAAAAGACATGGGGGGGAGAGAGAGAGAGAGAGAGAGAGAGAGAGAGAGAGAGAGAGAGAGAGAGAGAGAGAGAGAGAGACTTTGGTAGTCAAAAGGGAACAAAAAGAAGCATAATAGAACCCCAAATCACCCAAACAACAATATATAAAACCATCTTATATATTTTTTCTTTTTTCAAAAAAAATAAAGGAAATGTAGCAGGGTCTTTGGAAAACTAATTGGCAAAAAGGCAGCACTGATTTTGTTCTCATCACACAAGAAGATAAAGGATGACTTTCTCCTTTGCCCCTGAGTAGGTCTTGCTGATATCCATAGAACTGAAGAATTTTTGTTTGAGTTTCCTTAAAATCATCCCTGGAGTAGACATGCTTTAGTGCAGCTTTGCTTCACAGTTGCTATCAGGACAACTGCTCTCACCTCAAGTGACTTGGAAAAATCCAGGGAAGATTCTAACTGATTTAATTATCCTTCCCACAGTTTATAGGATCCCAACAAAGTTGTGAGTTTGGTCAGCTGGGATTTGGAATAAACTATCGCTTGTAACTTTCTTTTGAAAACCTTGTAATTTGTTTATCTGCCCAGGCAGTCAAAACAAAAAGTACTGATTGTGAGATATCCAAATTCTTTATCCATATTTTTTCCATTCCTAATGAAAAATTATGGGCATTTGGTCATCTTACTGTTTAAGTTGAGAATGAACTTTACAGTCGCAGCTGTGCTTTCTAGGAGCAGAATTCTGAATCAGCAGTGATAGCTCTGCCTAACAGTTATTGCATAAAAAATAAAATAAATTAAAAAAAGAATTCTAAAGATTGCTTACATGCAGTTATTCCTGCAAACATCTCCGCAAACCGAGGATCTCTTTCTTGGGAAAAGATTGTGTCTGCCTTTTCTACTGGCTTTCCAGTTTCATGAACATTAGCTGGTATATTTGGGACAGGTACCTATTAAAACATAAGAAAGAGACAACACTTCAGTCATTTGACACACACAATGTCTCTTTTAGTGGCTACTAATGACTCAATTATTTGTCCTTAGGTTTCTCCTTCTATCTGGACATTAATATTGTTTTACTCTTTATGAATTGTCAGAAACATTTTTCTTCCTGAGGGTTACTGATCCACAGGAAAACCCCACAATCAATTAAGGGTAACAAAAATTTTAAAAAACAATTATATGAATGTTTTTTCCCCTTTAGGGAGAGAAAGACCAACTGTTCACTTTATTTACCTTTAAAATTATCAAATGGGAACACAAAGTTATAAATACAACAAATAATCAAAGAGACATTTCAGTTTCATGTTGTGTGTGGCCAGTTAAAAAGTGTTGATGGGGGTAGTGGAAAAGAAGGGAAGAGGAAAAAGAAATATACAACTTGGGAGAGAAAGACAGTAAAGATAAAATGATTCAAATAAGGAGCAGAATAGGTTCAAATGTGGGAAGATTAGTCAATTTTTTTGTAACACTTTGCTTGGACTTCAAACTAAGCAATTATTTTTTATCCTTACTATCAGAAACACAAGAGAGGATATTCATCACTATGTATGGTTCATGTGCTCTAGACCTTAAATCTTTCGTAACTCCATTTTGAATGGTACAGCCAGAATAGCCCACCAGAAGAAAATCATTCTCTGTCCCAATAAGAGTAGTCAAAGCAATATCACCCCTTAGGAAAGATGAAAATTAAGTTTAGGAATGACATTCAGCTTGAAGATATTCCATTGCTGTTTTAAAGATAAGTAAAGAACTATCAAAATTCACCTGAGATAAGTCATATGAAGATAATCCATCTCTCTGGTGCACTTCAAGTTCGGCCTGCTGTTGCTGAAGTTGTCTGTAAATATGGAGGAAAATAAAAGTTATGAAAAATATAAAATGAGATAACATGCAACTTTTTGTCAGTCTTCAAAAGAGTGAGAAATTATTATTATTAGAAAAGATAGAAATTGATTACAACTTTCTTTATCCTTCAACAGACTTAATTTTTCTTCCAGGAAGTTGAAGGACAGGTTTCTTGTAAACTTTGAATCTTTTCTTTCTTCCCAACAAAGAAAAGACAAGAATCACTCTCCTGCAATGAAACATTTTTTTGTTTTTTTCCCTTAGTTTTTGCAAGGTAATGGGGTTAAGTGACTGAAGCCAAATTTGATCTCAGGTCCTTCTGGTTAGAGGGGCAGTGCTCTATCCACCACACCACCTAGCTGCCCCAAAACATTTCTTAAAGGCATGTATTCTGAATTATGCCTTCATTTTCCCTATAACTACATTGAGAATAATTTTTAAAAAGAACTAAAATGGGAGGATCATAGGTTTAGATCATGAAGGAACCTTAGAGGTCACTTTAATCCCAATTCCCACACAGAGAAGGAACCCGAGATCCAGTAAGACTAAGTAACTTTTATCAAGACATACAGCTAATAATGGAAAGACTAGGTTTCAAATGAGTAAATCCTAGGGTTTTTCCCCCCACTGAGCCATATATCTTTCTAGAAAAGTAGGGAAGGAGAACAGGGTGATGTTCTTCAAATCACAAGCTCATATTGAAACTTAAAATATCTCATTTTAATTAATCTTTTCCTATTCTTTCTCTCTGATGGTTTCAAGTCCTTTGATATCCTATAGAGCCTAGCAGGTCACTGACAAATTTAATGAAAACTAATCCTTTTCAATCAATCCAATACATTTTTTTATGAATTAGTAAAAAATAATTGCTATCACTAGAAGATTAGCTTCCAAATGATGAATTTTTGGACCATAAGAACTGATAAAGACTATATATTAAAGCATAGAAGGTATACAATCTATATTTCTAGGGGAGGGAATAACCATACTGAAGAATCACTGATCTTTTGAATTACTGAAGTTATTATTAAACTAATTTTTATACCCTTATTAAATTAAAGAATAAAAACATTTAAAAAATTTTCATTTAAACTTGAAATTCAGTTGCATTTACACAAACTACTTTTAAGTGTGGAGCTTTCAGTCTCCCCTGGGAAACAGTCTGTTAAGTCAAAAAAGTCATTGTAGAGTGAGAAGCCTATTTAGAGAATCTGAGGCAGCTAGGTGGTGCAGTGGATAGAGCATTGGCCCTGGAGTCAGGAGGACCTGAGTTCAAATGTGGTCTCAGACACATAATAATTACCTAGCTGTGTGACCTTGGGCAAGTCACTTAACCACATTACCTTGCAAAAACTAAAAAAAAAATTCATCCCATAACTCATATTTTTCCAAAATTATTATTTGATCACTTTTTATTCAATAGAAATACCATTCCTTTTCATGGGACAACTCAATATTGCAGTCAGATCTTCCCAGTTACAAACTGACCACACCTTCCTCAACATTCCTAGGTCGTTTATTATTTTTATTATTTATTTGTCAGTAATGTTCTTCTATGTGTTTTTTTAAATTTTATTATCACTGCTAACCATTATCCTGGGTAGGTAGGTGGCACAGGGGCCAGACCTGAAGTCAGGAAAAACTCCTTTTCCTGAGTTCAAATCTGATCTTAAACACTTGCTAGCTGTGTGATCCTGAACCAAATCATTTAGTTCTGGTTGCCACGGTTTCCACATCTGTAAAATGAGTTAGAAAAAGAAATGACAAACCATTGCAGTATCTCTGCCCAGAAAACCTCAAATGGAGTCACAACTGAAATGTCTCAACAACCTTCCTAGTGACAGAATGTGAGGCTTTAATAATTACAGAACTGGAAGGTAAGAATCTGCCTACAGTGAAGGTTCCAAAAATCAAACCTGTCCTAACATTCTGCTTTTTGAAGAATCACACCCTCTATGATCTTCCAGATAACTGGCATAATCTTCAAGTTGTAAAGTACTTACATGCCTGTAGGATCTAGCCCTTTTAGTTTAAATCCCTATTCTGGTTTGACCCCCATTGACCTTTTTATTGCAACATGGGGTGTTTTAAGAAACATGTGTGGTATATTACTAAATATGACCAGTACATCATTATGCATATTCCTGGAAAAGGAGGAACGTGGCTTAAATGCAGCAATGGTAAAATATAAGAAATGAAGAACCCAAGGGTTGCACTGATATCCACAAAATATTAAAAAACCCTAAAGGAAGGACTCCAGGGTATTAGGTAGTTCCTCCAGGGAAAAGCTGGATATGAAGTCACAAATGTGTTGTAATCAGTGTACCTGATGCTAATGAGATAGTAAGTCTGTCAAGGCACCTATCTATCATCTATCTATCTATCTATCTATCTATCTATCTATCTATCTATCTATCTAATTTTATGGGTAATAGAACACAACAATGGTGATAGGAAAAATCTGCAGGTTGATTATGACCTAGACACAGATGCCAATTTTTCCCTTTTGTTGTTATCCAAAGTCTTTTCAGGGGTATGCTGGAGTCAGCTCCAGAGATTAGTTTGAATTTTAACATTTACACCTCAGGAAATAGCAAACACTACAAATCTTAATTTATCATTTTGTTGATGGTCTAGCCTTAAGAGTGTATTAATAATACATATTAAATTTTTAATTTTTAATTAATTTAAACTTTAATATTAAATTAATAATCCATATTAAATCTGAGAATCAGGTATTAAAAATTTAACAACACACTTCTCAGATTCTCTAAATAGGCTTCTCACTCCACAATGACTTTTTTGACTTAACAGACTATTTCCCAGGGGAGACTGAAAGCTCCACACTTAAAAGTAGTTTGTGTGAATGCAACCGGATTTCAAGTTAAAAATTAACTCTTGAGAATAAACCCAGAACACCCACATGGCTCAGGAGAACTATTAGAACAGACAATAGTATCACACCTATTACTCCCAGTCCAGTCTTATCAGACTCAAATGGAACGTGATCCCTGAGGTCTTTAAATTGACTCAGAAAACAACAAATTAACATTAATCTGGATTGTATTTTTCTTTTGTTAAATATTTCCCAACTGCTTTTTAATCTAGTTCCTGCGAGTTGCAAGTCTGACACCTCTAACCTAATCATATATGAAAGAAGACACAAGATAATAAAAATAGTGTTTAATTTATCTAATCTTTCAACGTCAAAGCCCCTTAATCAGTAAAAATGAAAAGTTGAGAAGTCAGCTAATAGGAAGAGCTACCCTCTGAAATTCAATCCCCTTCTTAAATCTAAATTAAATTTAAGATGAGGAGTTCAGCAGTCTCTCTTTAAGTCAAAGGTCCTTAATCTGGAGTCTCCAAATTTATTTTAAATATATTTTGATAAGTATATTTTTATATAATTAGTTTCTTTTATAATCCTATGCATATTATTATAGATATTCTTCTAAGAAGAGAATCCTAGGCTTCCTCAGACTTCTAAAGGGGTGTATAACACTCAAAAAGGTTAAGAATGTTTGGTGTAAGTTTGCTGGAGATAAGACTAGAGATAGGAGATCATTACTTAGGTTACTGGAAGATGGTTTACAACCAGCCTGCGACTAGAAAAGAGACTTGGTCCATCACCCATCTAAGCAGGACTCCAAAGGGATTCTCTAAATATTTGGTATTGCCTAACCTCCCTTTCTGGTCCTAAAAGCAAAAAGAAAAACTGACAAATGTCATTATCAATTCCAAGAAAGTTTTCCAGATGGGGGTTACTCTCCCTTGATGAGTAGTTCTGCCACGAACCTACCCAATCAAAGACTTACTGAGTGGGGCATCTAGGTGGTGCAGTGGATAGAGCACCAGCCCTGGAGTCAGGATGACCTGAGCTCAAATCTGACCTCAGATACTTAATAATTATCTAACTGTGTGACCTTGGACAAGTCACTTAACCCCATTGCCTTGCCAAAAAAAAGACAAAAGCTTACTGAGCCTAATTTAATCTGCTTTTATCATCTTCCTAACCTGCTAATAGGGTAGCTAGGTGGTACAGATAGAATTCCAGAATGGGAGTCAGGAAGGCTCATCTTCAAATCTAACCTCAGACATTTACTAGCTGTGTGACCCTGGGCAAGTCACTTAACCCTGTTTACCTCAGTTCTTCATCTGTAAAATGAGCTGGAAAAGGAAATGGCAAACCACTCTAGTCAGTATCTTTGTCAAGAAAACACCAAATGAGGTTCCAAGGACTTGGACATGACTGAAATGACTGAACAATAACAATCTGCTAATAATAATAACTAGTATTCTTGTAATACTTTATTTTACAGATGAGGCAACTAAGGCAAATAGAGGAGAAATCACTTTTCCAGGGTTACACAGCTGGTACATAGCTGATTCTGGTTTTCCTCTAAGGTTTTCTTGATTCTAGGCCCACCAAATAGGAAAGGTTTATAAACAAAGGTACCCGAAAAGAATTTGTCTAGTGTAGGGATCAGGAATTTTTGAGGCTTTTTTATTTTTTTAAAATGCCACTGTACATATGTATTAAGGGTTGACAATAATAAAAATAACAATAATGATAATTCACATGTTTTGACACTTTATAGTTTAACCACAGAGAATAACCTCAATGATATAAACTAAAAATTTTCTTCAAAATTTGAGGTCAATTAATGCTCTACAAAGCACTTTCATAATAACTGCCCTGTGAGATATATGCAACGTTATCATCCCCATCTGTAGTAGATAAAACTGAGGTTCAGAGAAATTCCATGCTTTCTCAACTTAGCTAATAAGAGAGTTGGAGCTGGGCCTTGAAACCAGGTCTTATTTGCAGTCCAAAACTCTTGCCTTTTTCTACCACATGGTTTCTCTACAATCTGAATTTCTGTGGAGGCCCTCTTACAAAAAGAAAGAAGATTCTATTGAAATTGGCCTCCAAGTAAGTTACTCAGCTCTCCATCTGATCAGGAAGCCTGAAATGAATATGTGGTCCTTTCTTTGCTAACTTTTACCATTTTTTTTTCTGACCTCTGAAACAGAACTTATCAGGAGTCATTTTTTTTTAAAGAGTTGTCCCTTTAAAAATTTTACTTATTTCAGAAAAAAATAGAATATGCTGTTTTTAAACAAAAATATATGATGACATAGGTATCTGGCCCATCTTCTCGTCATTTGCCCTGCTGCTTCTCAAGGACCCAGAAGGATGCCATTTCCTCTTGAATGGTTTCATTTATCATCCCTTTATCTTTCTAAACCCAAACATCTTTTAGCTATCACTCTCTTATATGTGGTTATCTCCTCTAATAGAAAGAATGCTATTTGAGGGCAAGGATCAGTCTCATTTTTGCTTTTATCAGCTATTACCTTTAGCTAATGACAATTCTTTGTATAATATAATCTGCCCTCTCCTCATTTTTTTAGGTTTTTTTTTTGCAAGGCAAATGGGGTTAAGTGGCTTGTCCAAGGCCACACAGCTAGGTAATTATTAAGTGTCTGAGACCGGATTTGAACCTAGGTCCTCCTGACTCCAGGGCCAGTGCTTTATCCACTACGCCACTACGCCACCCCTGCCCTCTCCTCTTGATCCTTGTCTTTACCCCTTTTAAAAAGTGAGTAAGTCCATAAGAAATCAAATCCCTTCTAATGTCCTACTTGGGAAAATATCAAGGTTATATTTCAAATATATTACATTTCTAGAATAATAAGGTTTTTGCTGTTGATTTTTCCACCAAAGGATATATCATATGTCAAGTTTTGGGGTACACTGTGATCTTCCTGTTCCTTTTATTATCTGATTGAAATTCCAGTACTTTCTATATATTCCAAGTAATACAGAGCTTTGTTGAATAATGTAGAATTCCTTCCATTATTCAAATTTCAGTTCCTCAAGTTGTTCCCACCTCAAAAAAAGACTTAGAAATTCATTTCTTAAGACTATAGTCTGGATTAATGTTACACACTAGCCTAGAATATACTTTGAATATTTTTAGTTTAAATATATTCAGAATGAAATCTAACTTTGGATTGGCATGTTATTATCTTTGTAGAGGAAATCATGATGATTTTCCCATTCCAATTCTGCATACAAAGGAAACAACTCCATGATTTTTTTTGGATTTAGAGAAACAAATTCTCCACACATTCCAGGTAGTATAAATTAATGGAAAGAACACTGGATATGGAGTCAGGAGATGAGGGTTCTTGTCCCAAACCTACCACTTACAGTTATATATGACTTTGGACAAGGCATTTTACTCCCTTGGCCTTTACTCTTTAAACTTAAAGGATTACATGAAAAGATCCTGAAGTTTCCTCCATTGCTAATATTCTGTGAACTCAAGAAGAGTAACTTTATGAAGTTTTATAATACACAGCCTTCAGGTCAGAGAAATTGGGAAGTTTCCTTAAAAGTCTCCTTCTACTTTAGAACTTTAAGATCATACTTTGGAGGACTTCAGACTGGGACTCCACCAATGGAAGGCAAGGTGCATAAGTGAATGACTTATAGGTTCATTGTCACTAGGCTGGCTCCTCTTACCATAGTTCATTTCACTCTTCAAACACCTTCTGGCCAGAGGTCTTACTCTCTCCCATTGTTCCCCTTTTTCTAATTCTGGAACCTTAATCAAATCAGTATTTCCATTTTTACTGAAAAATATGTGTCAGTCTACTTCTCAATAGTTCTGCTAATTATCACCCTAATTTTCTAAACCAAACACCCCTCCTTGGCCATTGCCCAGTCTTGTGTGTTCTCTATTCCTAATATTTAAACTCTTTTTTTTCTTTTAGGGTTTTTTTTTTTGGCAAGGCAATGGGGTTAAGTGGCTTGCCCAAGGTCACACAGCTAGGTAATTATTAAGTGTCTGAGCCCAGATTTGAACCCATGTAGTCCTGACTCCAGGTCCTGTGCTCTGTCCACTTCGCCACCTAGCCGCCCCCCATTTAAACTCTTAAAGGGTGGCAGAAGCTCCTTTTACTTTTGTGTTTGTATTCTGAGCATTTAGCACACTGCTTAGTGAAAAGTAAGCTCTACTTTTTCATTGATTCATTCATTCCTGGATATTTGCTATTCAAAGAACCAATTAAAAAAAAGCCTGCTTATGGAATCTGCCTGTGAATGGCATTATTATTTACTAACATTTTAAACTTCTCTCCATCTATGTTCCTTAATTTCAACCAGTTAGGTTAGGAGAAAACATTTAATTAAAAAAAATGTTCTTCTAGCTTAAGTGAGCCTACATTATACAATGAGTGCTTCTTTTTTGTCTCTAGAACAACTAAGGGAATTCAAAACAACTTAAATCTCACAGAGCTCAGAAATTGTCTTCCATCCAACAATTTGAACTTGAAAGATTTTTGTTCTTGGCTCTGATTCTATGTGGGATTGGTCCTGAGGGAAACAAGGTCCTCCACCTCTCCAGCTGAAATGCCTTGTGGAACTGCAAAAAGTTGACCCTCACCACAGTCAGGACACCAGTTTCCTGGGCCTGGAGTCCATTTGCTTGCACTTCTTTTGTTGAGTGGCCATGGGACCTAAGGCACTGTTCTGGGAGATTTCCTCATGTTGAGAAGAGCACCATAGGAGGCTTCTTAAACTTTTTTATTGCAATGTTATAAAAAAATAAACTGTGGAATTCCTGTACATTCCTAAGCAAGAGAAACCATGCATAGCTAATATTGAAGGGTTTACTGACAGCAGATACAAAAGACCTATAGAATAAGGAGAGTGAAACAGGCTGCACTTGTATTTTTTACATTAGTTAGTCACTCCTGGTCACAAGTGCCAAACATTTATTCCAAACCCTCCAACCCCAAATGCATACACACATACATCTATTTATAAATGTGTGTGTGTGCTTTTACATATATGCACACATAGACACATATGTGCACACACACATACATACATGCATACACTATTTCTCCCAAAAACTTATCAATCTTTCCTCTCTGTCCCAGGAGTTTTAAAGAAAATCCATATTCTTTAACATTCATCTGACATACATTTATTCCACAAAAGTCAGAGATCAAGAAGCATCAGTGTTTAATAAACAAATTTAAGCATTGTCTTCAAGTTAGAAATAGCAAAAGTAGCAACCTCAAAGGATGGGAAAAAAAACTCTAAAAAAAAAAGAACTTGTTAGATAAACAAAAATTAGATTCTAGATGCTAAAAGAAGCTGCAAATAAAATCTCAGGAATTATAACCCTAATAGTATTCCTAGAACCCCCAGAAAGCTAGAGTTGGAAACAGAAGCAAAAGAATGGAAAGGGGTGTGTGTGTGTGTGTGTGTGTGTGTGTGTGTGTGTGTGTGTGAATAAACATTCATATAGCACTTACTATTTGTCAGGAACTGTGTTGAATGCTTTTACAAATATGATCTTGTTTGATTCCCACAATAATCCAATAACCTGGTTAGATGAGTACTTGTACTACTACTACTGCTACTATTACTACTACTACTACTACTGCTACTACTACTACTACAACTACTACTACTATTACTACTACTACTATTACTACTACTGCTACTATTACTACTACTACTACTGCTACTACTACTACTACAACTACTACTATTACTACTACTACTATTACTACTACTGCTACTATTACTACTACTACTACTGCTACTATTACTACTACTACTGCTACTACTATTACTATTACTACTACTACTTCTACTATTACTGATACTACTATTACTGCTGCTGCTACTACTACTACTATTGCTTCTGCTACTACTACTACTACTACTACTACTACTACTACTACTACTACCACTACCACTACCACTATCATTTTAGCATTTTACAGAATCAAAGAGAGTTTAAGTGACTTGTTTAGGATCATACAACTAGTCAGTGACTTAGATTGAACTTAAACTCAGGTCTTCCTGACTCCAGGCCCAGTGCTATTTACACTGTACCACCAGCTGCCTCTGGGAATGGGAAAATATTATTCTGTTTGTTAAAGAGGAAGAAAGGGCAGAAGCTGTGAATTTCCAATATTATAGTAAATTCCCAAATTTCTAGAACACACTACTAAATATATGGGATGAGAATATATAGAACAGAATTAACTAATCACTCAGAACCAACATGGATTAGGAATTGGTCATTTAAATTAACTTCATTTCCCTTTTTTTTATAAGGCCTTTAGGCTAAATAGATGGATATATTAGTGTTTTGATTTATTTTTTTTAAAAGCAACTTTTCTTTTCTTTTTAGTTTTTGCAAGGTAATGGGGTTAAGTGGCTTGCCCAAGACCACACAGCTAGGTAATTATTATGTATCTGAGGCCGGATTTGAACTCAGGTACTCCTGACTCCAGGGCCAGTGCTCTATCCACTGCACCACCTAGCCACCCCTTTGATTTCAATATAATGCTCAAGTCTCTTTTTTTAAATTTAAGGCAATGGGATTAAGTGACTTGCCCAAGATCATACAGCTAGGCAATTATTAAGTATCTGAGGCCAGTTTTGAACTCAGGTCCTCCTGACTCCAGGGCCAGTGCTCTATCCACTGTGCCATCTAGCTGCCCCTCAACAAAGTATCTTAAGAATGAATTGCAGACTTGATGCTAGTACACAGCTTTACAGATCATGGAATTGAGAACTGGTAGAAAAATAGCTTTTATTTGGAGAAAAGGATAGCAATGATTGGAAATTATGCTGTCAAATACAGATGATGTGTGACCAGAACTGATCTGCCTGTAGAATAAAGCAATTGAAATCTAAGGCCATGTCTGGAAATGGCTTAGCTACAAAGGAAACTAATGGATTACAAAAATAAAACACCTACTGAAACCAAGAATGAGTTGTGGACAAGCCCAAGGATTGAATCAAGAAATACAAAGGAAATAGAGTGAACAGCAAAGTCATCCTTTTAATGAATGGAAATACAAAGAATTTTGATGCCATGATGACTAGTGGTCTCAGAACCATGGACAGATCTCAATAAACTTTGTAAATACCAGAAAAGTTCTGTGTCACTTTGAAAGTGTTTTGACTCAAGCCTTATTATAGAATCAGGATTAGACTAAGTAGTGCAAGAGAAAATTTAATTAGTAATTTATTTAGAATTTATTACTTACTGACTTCCAATAAGATTCCAGCATAACTTAAATCAAACATTTTTAGCTTAAATCAAAAGCATTTTAAAATGGCTTAAGAAGAGATGATATCTTTAAAGCTGTAAAGGACCCAACCGAGTCCTCATTTTAAAGATGAAGATACTGAAGCCCAGAGAGATGAAGTAGTTCTTCCAAGTTCCCATAGGGAATAAATGATAGTTAAGGCTTCAAACCCTGGTTCTATGAATCCAAATGCAGTTTTTGTTTCTTTAAAGTCTGACAGAAGGGATGAGATAAGGAGAGGAGCTGAATATCTTGCACAAAAGGATTATGTAGGAGGATCTTTGAAAAATCGAAGCACCATAGTGATGTCCAGTGGATCTGCTAACTTTTAAATTCTGACCATCTTTTTGCCATTTATACTGTTACTGAATCCTCAAGACCAGAGACAATTGGTGAGGGGGAATTGCTTTAAACTTTTTAGCTCTGGAACTCTCACACTGCCTTTATTGACAAGTATCTCACATGGCCCATTCATTGGTCCAATTAAGCCTCAATTTCCATCCTAGCCTCTTATTGATATTTTGTCTGCCATGTCCTTGGGTCCTGCATTTGTACTGGAAAGGCATGTCAATCATTTCTTCAAATGCCCCACTTACCATCACTCTGAGACTTTACAAACCAAAACACTTCTCCCTTGCTATCACCCTCTTATATGCGGTGTCACCTTCCTATTAGAATGCAAGCTTTTTGAGGACAAGGAGTCTCATTTTAAAAATTCACATCCCAAATTCTTATCATAGCACTCTCTACACAGTAAACAGTAAATCCACACTCATTTATTGATTTATTCATTCTCTTGCTATAAATCCAATTCCACTATACATTTAGTTCTCTTGATTTCTCATTAGCCATTTTTTGTCAAAGCATTTTTGTCTTGATTTCCTTCTTGGGAATTGACATTGAACTTGTATAGACCTTTATGATACCTGTCTACTCTTCCATGCTTTATCTGATTGACCCAAAATGATCCCATCATTTGATCATCCCTCCTATTCAGGTAGACTCTCAGACTTATACCCATCCTGAGTTATATCTGATTGACACTGAGACCTTGTTGTGATGGCATTCTAATACCTTCTCTCTTGGCCCCAGTTGAAATTATCATGAACCTATCTAATTAGTACTTATTTTGGTATGAATGTGCCACCCTGAAGAAAGAGAAATATGTTCAATGGGCATACTTATCAACCGGTATCTTTTTCCTCCAACCTAGGTCTTAAATCATTTTGAAAGCCCCACTGCTGCCTAAGCAGTTTGATGGAACACTAGACTAGCTATTTTGCTTCATTCAACAATACCACCTATCCATAAACCCACTTTCAAAATCCAGTTGGTCTCATCTTTTAGAATCAAAGAACTTAAGTGGTGGAAGTTCTCTCAAGAGTTCTCCTAAAGAGGCTTCCTTCCCAATGTATCTGGTATGCCACTTCTCTCTGAAAAACTCTTGTTAAAGAGGGATTAAACAAATATTACATACAAATAACATCCCTGGGTAAAACAAGGCTGGTAAATGAAGGACAGTTTATCAAAGTTGTTTTTCTAAAGGGTTGTTCTATGAAATTGGAGTTAGTTTTGCAATCAAAACTAATCTAGACAACAAGCTTGTATACTTACAAAAGGAATAAATGATAAGCTCATGACAATGCAATTACTACTTGCAGGAAAGTGCCACACCACTTTTAGTAGTGCAGGTGATCCCACCATGACAACTCCTGATGAAGTCAAAGAAAATTTTTATGGAGATCTGAAGATATGCATCATCAATGTGTTGAAAGATGACAAGTTTATAATTCTGGGTGACTTTGATGCAAGAATAGGCACAGACTACTAGATATAGCAGGAGTCCTTGGGAGGAAAGTATTGAGAAACAGCAAAAGCAATAGTCACTTACTGCTGAAAACTTGTGTATCACATAAACTTATCACCAACACTGTCTTCCATCTCCTTAAATTCAGTATAACTCTATGGATGAATCCATACAGCAAATACTGTTTTTTAATAGTCTATGTTATTGTCAGAAAAAGATACAGACAAGATGTGAGTAACAAAAATGAGTGGAGCAGAATGCTGGACCAGTCATAGACATTCTCTTTAAGCTTAATATTTACACCCACTAAACTGGTGGCCCCAAGACAAGATGACCACCAGAAGATTAATATCAATAGATTAGAATGTTTTTCCAGTGGGAATATTCATTGATAACTTGAAGGGAAAGCTAACACATGGTTGGTAAGAGTGGAACAGAAAAGGAGGGGGCAGTTTTCAGACATTTTGTGTTCAGCACTGCATTTACTCATCTGGGCCAGAACACTCACAAACTAAAAGTTGAGAAAATTTAGAAGTTATTAAATAAAACATGAGAATGCCACAAGGTTTGACATCTTTAATAGATGAGTGAAGAGGTATTAAACCACCGACCAAACTGAAGGTCAATAGAGTGCTGACCTCTTTGTTGTATGCTTGTGAAACCTAAATTGTGTACCAAGTGACAAGCCAGGAAACTGAATCATTTCCATTTGGATTGTCTTAGGAAGACTCTGAAGATCACCAGGCAAGATAAGGTCCCCTGACACTAAGGTCCTTTTTCAAATTGAACTATCAAGCATTCAAACTATTGCAGAGAGTACAACTTCTATGCACTGGCCATGTTGTTTGAGCACCAAATGTACATTCGCCTGAAGAATTTACACAAAACCAGCATTCATGTGAAGATCAGAAGAAGTGATATAAGGACACTCTCAAAACTCCCTCTGAAGAATTTTGGGCTCAGTTGTGTGATATTTTAGACAAGGCAAAGGACTACCCATCATGGCATGTCTGTATCAAAGAAGATGTTACATTTTATCAACAAAACAGAATTTTAGAAATTCAAAAGAAATGTGAGATTTAGAGACAAGACATTCCAAATGTTCTTATAGACTTTTTGTACCCAGTCTGGTACTTTCCTGTGGTGGTACTTTCCTAATTTGTTTTGGTCTGCTCATTCATAGGTGGACACACTCTACCCTGATTCCAACATAGTGATGTTATTTTGAACCTATTAAAAAAAATGAAAGATGAAAACCAAATCAATCCAAATCAAAATTGTGTTTCCTTCCCAACATATCTGGTTTTTCATGTTTTCCTCTTCAAATTGTACAAAATAACCATTTCCATGACTTGGGTCACTCTTCTCCTTTGATAACTATATGGGAAATATTATTCCAAGTGGATCCTGGAGCTATTTTGATATAAATGAATATATAAAGAATTTATTAATTATTTTACTCTAAGCAAAGCATTGAATTGGATGCTGGGGATATAAATGGAAACAGGGAAGGGATAGTCAATGCTCTTAATAAGTTTACATTCAAATGGAGAAGATTATTTTCAGCTTCAGGTCAGATGGAAAGGTCCCATGTCTTTAAGGTCATCAATAAAGCAGATAATAATTCCTCTTCTTTAATGTCATATCCACTGAAAATAAGTATCAGTTTCTGATATTAAACCATTTGACAGTGCCAAGAACTTTCTTTTAAGGATCTTCATAATAATGAATTCTCAAATAAGGATGAGCATATTTCTTGATGGGAGAAATGTTATGAGATGTTGAAGTCTTTATCACCATTTAAGGAAAGATTGAATTTTAGAACTCTGAGCTATAATAAATACCTTTGGGTCCTAGGCCTCTCATACTCAGAAAACAACATAAAATTGTGAAGACTATGGGGTTGATCTTCTTACTAGACTTGTTTTTTTTTTTGCCAAGGTAATGGGGTTAAGTGAGTTCCCCAAGGTCACATAGCTAAGTAATTATTAAGTATCTGAGGTCGGATTTGAACTCTGGTCCTCCTTATTCCAGGGCATTGCTCTATCCACTGCATCACTTACCTACTCCTTAGACTTGCTCTTACTGATTCTCTGACCCCATGGACTCATGACTGCTTGACTGCCTAAGCCTATAGTATCTTCTACATCCTTCCTACTTAGTTGGGCTCTCTAAATTCTGGCCCATTCTGATCCTCCATGTATCATCACCAAGCACATGCCAACATGGCTAAAAGACCTTTAATAATCTAAATCCACATTATCTAATGTCACCTTATTTTTTTATTACTCTCCAACCAGCAGTCAGGTCTCATCATTTTTTCCATATAGATCATGCTGCTTCTTACCTTCAAGTGTTCAGTTAGGTTGCAGAGTGAATAGCGTCAGGAAAACCAGAATTCAAACTAGGTGCAAGATAATTACTAGCTGTGCGACCTTGGGCAAGTCACTTAACCTCTCTTTATCTCAATTTAGCATCTACCTCCTAGGGTTGTTTTAAGGATTAACTGAGATAGTGTTTGCAAAGTGCTTAGCACAGTATCTGGCACATGTGCTATATAAATAAATGCTGCTGCTGTTGCTGCTGCTGCTGCTGCTACTACTACTACTACTATTACTACTACTACTACTACTACTACTACTACTACTACTACTACTACTACTACTACTACTACTACTACTTATTGTTACTACCAGATACTAGTAGTATCATCCCTACCTTTGCTCATACTATTCTTCTTACCAGGGGGTATCTTCCTTTCCCCTTCCATTTATTTATATCAATTCTTCAAAATCCATTTTATATTCTTATCTTTGCTTTTATATAATCTCTCCTTTCACTAATCTTTGGTTATACTAACAATATCAAGTTAGGCATAATATTATTAACAATTCACATCTAGAGAATACTTTAAGATATGAAAAGTACTTTCTTCATATCAATCCTATGGGATAGTTGTATACCACCACCCCCAATCATAGAAACAAAGAAACTGATACTCTAAGAAGAGAAATGACTTGTTGATGGTCAAAAAGTCAGTAAATGGCTAAAGCAAGAATTGAAATCAATCCCAGATATCTCAGAAGAACAGAAACAGAAGACTGTTCATTTATGATCTGGGTGATTTGGCTATCATTTCATCTCTGTCTCAGTTTATTTCTGAAATGGGAGATTGTTGAAAGGATAAAATGGAATAATTTGTGAAATCATTTTGCTAATTGTAAAGCTCTAAAGAAATGAGTTTTAAAAGTATCATTTAATTTAACACTAAATTAAATCTTCATATTTACACATAAAATCCAAAATGTCTTCTGATTTTCCACATGGGAGTCAATTCATTGATACTATCTCTCATCTTTCCATTCTCTGTATTCAATGAGACTCCATCTTGCATCAGTTATTCTGCACTGTTTCAACTCCAGGAACAAAAGATTCCCCTTCCAGGATAAACTCATCACTTTTAGACTCACCACCATTCTGCTAACTCAAGCCTTAATTGATACCATCTTCCTCACACTTCTCTCCCTCTTGGAGAACTGGAACCATATTGCCAAACTCCTCCCAAGGCCTTTTTCTTAATAGAGGGCAGAAACTGGACTCAGTTCATTCAATTCCACAGGATGGGAATGCTCTGTTTGGGGTTTCCCCGGTATCCTGTGTACCTCCCCTTCCTCCCTTCTTTTGCATTGTCTTCCCCCTTTCTTTTTGTTTAAATGAAACATATCTCTACTCTTAGCACAATGCTGGCAAATAATAGGCAGACCTTAATAAATTTTATTGTATTGGATTACATCATGAAGCCTCCACCCTAGTTCAGGCTCCTTATTAGACTATCAGAATGGTTTCTTAATTGGTATCACATCTCTCTCCTTTCAAATCCATCTTACATATAGGAACCAACGTGATCTTTTTTCTTTCCAAAATGATTTTCTAAAATACAGGCTTGACCTTGCCATTCTGGACTCAGTAAATTCTGTTGGCTTCTAATTATATCTACAAGAGATTCTAAATCTAAAGCCTGTGAACCTTTTTGTTTATTAATTTTGATAACTGAGTTTCAATAATTGGTTTCCTTAATAATCCTATGTAGTAAACATGACAAAAATATGATTCTGAGGGGGGTCCAGAGGTTTCACCAGACTATCAAAGGAGTCCATGGCCTAATAAAAGGTGAAGAGGGGGTGGCTAGGTGGTGTAGTGGATAAAGCACCGGCCTTGGAGTCAGGAGTACCTGGGTTCAAATCCAGCCTCAGACACTTAATAATTACCTAGCTGTGTGGCCTTGGGCAAGCCACTTAACCCCATTGCCTTGAAAAATCTAAAAAAAAAAAAAAGGTGAAGAGCCCCTTGTCCAGCATCAAGGAGACTCTCCTATTTGTTTATAACCTGGTTTCAATTTACCTCTCCAACCTTATTATACATTATTTCCTTTTTTGCATTCCACAGTCTAGCTGAATTAACCTTATTTTTGCTCCTTACACAGGAGCATTTCTACACTTTTGCCATGGTTATCCCCATGCCAGAATGCATTCTTCCTCATTTCCATCTGTTAGAATGTCTTGTTTTCTTTAAAATTCTGCTCAAGCACCACTGTTTACATGAAAAAATGGTTAGTATCTCTGCTCATTTATTGTAAATATTTTTTTCTCCCAAAAGAATTGAATTCCTTGAGAGCACAGATTATTTTAATTTTATCTTTATGTCTCTAGCCTAGCCCAGTACTATAGGTGCTTAAAAATACTTATTGATTGGGTCATTGATAAAATACTCATTATTTCTTTCCAGCTAAATTATAAGCTCCTAAAAGACAAAGAATATATCATATTCATCTGATATTCCCAAAGTGATTATTATAGTGCTGACCTTATTATCAAACATTAAATAAATACTTGTGAGCATCTATTGATTGTTTGAGACAACAAAATTGACTATGAAGGGGAAGAATTTGAGGTGAAGGAAATAAGTTTTGAGACCCTACTATGACAGGAGCCAATGTACATATTTGGAAGAATATCTGTATAATGAGAAGGCTTAAGGCTAGGGCAGCAGCAGGCAAAGAGGTTGAGTTGACATCAGGTCACTGACCCAAAGTTGCTCTAGAAATATGGGCCACACACCAGTTAATGGGTTATGAAGTAGGTAGGTTATGGAAATGGAAAAATACTGAAATGTCTAACACTGAGAAAATAACTCTATGACTTGTCTTCATAAAAATCTGAGTTGACCACAAGACACAGGATAGATGGACTTGTTTTAAAAAGTAGCTCAGCTAACAGATTAAATAAGTATTGCCTTTTTCTATTTTTCTCCATGATCTGGAAGTTGATTAGTATTGACGATGAAAAAAAATAGTAGGGAGATGAAGAGCTCTTTCCCTCAGCAGCTCAAAAAATAGTAAACATTAAATCCTCTATTTTTCCAGGAAGTTTCTTTTGGATGACTATGACTGAAAGTAACTAAGCTACCTTTCCCTCTCCTTCTTCTTGCCCCAATCTCCCACCCCCACCCAAGGAACCTGGTTAACATTTGGGCACAGAATTTAATGATCTTTCCATACCAACTCTACGATTAGTAAAGTTCAGCCGACAAGCTCAAAGGTGGCATTCTTCACATTTGGAAACTGCCCACTATAGACAAAAGCAAACTTTCAAAATACTTTCACTGAACAATGCTAAGGGAAAACTCTATTTAAGGGGTCAACTTTCAAAAACAAATTTTGTCTAAGCCAATCTCAAAAGGATACCTCTATATCTAATATAATCTCAGTGAATCAGAAAGTGAAATTATTTAGGTCAATCAATCAACAGCATTTATAAATCACCTACAATGTCCCAAGTCCTGTGCCAAGAAGCTTATATTCTATTAAAGGAGACAATGTATAAATAAATAGGTCTTTTCAAAAGAGATACTTTGCCTAAAACAAAAAAAAAGATTAATTCTGGAAAACTTGACTCAATTTTATCTTGGCAAATCAAATCATATTTTGAATAAGTGAAAACCAGATTAACAATGTCCCATGTAAGATAATTAAATACTTGCTTTAAAATGGAAGATGGAACTATCTCATGTGACCCACCTGCAACTTTTCTTTCCCTATATTTCTATCTTTGAATATTTTATTACCTTGGACTCCCTGGGGCACATGGTAGTCATATGGTTCATTTGGAAAGTGGTGAATATAAACATGACTCCAAAATCACAGAACTCTGAGTACCACAGACTTCCTCCAGTCCACTATTTACAGAAACCTTACAGAGAACCTTTCTGTTGAATTAAAAAAAAAAAACCTCCTCTAATTTTTCTGATTAATTTTTGTCTAATGGGCTTTTCTGAAAGATGTTTTTTTCCTATTATTCAGTATAAATGTCTTTACTTATTACTATGACAAATAATAATCATCAAGGTAATATTAGTAACTAGGATTCACAGAAATGCAAGAAATTAACACAGCAGTAACAATTGAAACTGCCATTTATAATTTAAACAGATATTCTAGAATGAGGATGTATAACTTGAATTCCAGTGACTTTCCAGGAATGGATTTCAGGGGATCCTTAACTTGGATGGAAAAAGAAAGCTACATCTTTATTTTCACTAAACTTTAGCTAAATGTTTGCATTTTCTTCATTCATTTAAAAATAATAACCTGAGAAGGGGTCCTAGACTACACCAGACTGCCAAGGGGTCTATGACACACATGAATAGGCACAAAAGGTTAAGAATGTCAGATCTAGGGAGGTAGAAAAAAATGGAGACATCTTTTCCCATCAACATCAAGATATTCCCATGTTAAGCTTTGCAACATGGCTTCCATTTTTCATGTCTGCAGATGCAAAAACACTGACCATCACTATTTTCATGTCCATACCATACATACACATATACATATATATGTATATCCTTGTTACTGGAATACTTAGTGCACAGATTAATTTATAATTTACCTGTGGCATATTACTGACAAATGACAAATGCTGGGGTACAATTTAATAAAGATTTTGAAAATCTGACTCCTAAACTCTTTACAGACCCACAGCTGCATTCTATTATTTCTCACCAAAATAAATGGTACACTTAGTCTTCTATTGTACTCTGGGGAAAACAGAGTGGCCCAATCTACTCAATTCTTTGAGCCAAGTCTGGAGGACTCTGTCAGGTTCCAAACACTTGTACTATTGTGTTTCCTGAAGAATGCAATGCCCGGGCTTATTCTCCAAGGAGCTTCAGAAAGAAAAAAAATGTGCCTTGGCACTCATCAACATTTCAGAATAAACTAGTCCAAGACAGATTATAAAAACCCCTCTCAATTCAATAGTCAATTTATAATTATTCACTGAATGGCTATTATGTACAAAACACATTAAAATAAAAAATTTTTAAAAGGGGAGATTGAATGAAAATAAAAGGAAAGAAATAAAAGAGAAAAGAAGAAAGGAGAAAAAGAAGGAAAAGAGGAAGAGAGGGAAAGAAAAAAAAGAAAAACAAAAAAATGGCTGATATATACTTTCCTTAAGAGAAAGGATTTAAAGGCATAAAAATTATTCCTACTCACAGGTGAATCAACCAGGAGATTGTATGTCTTTTTTTTTTTTTTGCAGGGATTTCTAGCCTAGTTCATTACTTTACTATTTGACTTGACATGGTAAAGAAAGAGGGGGGAGGAAAGTGTTCATGTGAAGAGATGTTTAGAAAATTTTTAACAATGTATTAATTCAACATTATAACCTCTGAATTAGGTAGTTAACAAAAATTATCTTTTGAAAAAATTGATATTTCCTAGAGAATTTATATGGACAATCCTACAATTTTATCTTCTTTGAACAGTTGGTACAGTACTTTTTTTCTTATTTGATTCTTGTGCTAACCTACAATGCTAAAAATAGTCCTGGAACATTTTGTGAAAATGATCCAATCCAAGGAAGATAAGAAAATATATGTTTTAGACATATCCAAGAATATTATATATATATACATATATATATATTCATAGAATTTTCATGACTTTGATCATCATGTCCTTCCCCTTTATGAATAGAAATTAGTTTCTTGGTCATGGGTCTGGTTTACTGAGAACCTTTCACAGCTGTGGTGGATCCTATTTTTATCATCAGAAGAAAAAGGTTTCTACTCTTCATTCATTCAGTCCTTATATAAATATTACAGATGTTCTTATACTTTTACAAACTTTCCCAAGTGCTGGGGAATACAAAGAGGTATCCCCACATAGACTTTTCCTTTGAGATCTTATAAAGTAGACATCAGGAAAAGGAAGGAGGGGTTCAAAGTTACTGACTTTCAGTCCTAGATATCTCCATTTTGCCAAGAAAACCCCAAATGGGGTCATGAAGAGTAAGACACAACTGAAATGACTGCACAACAAAATTTCAGTAGCAACATTTCTCTATCCTACCCACACCTTATCCCATCCCTAACCTTCTAGTGTAGACCCTGATGGAAGCAGCATCTGCTTCTGCACCACTGTCATGTGTAGGAGCAGCCCACTCCTTGTGAGCTGTTGGGAGTCAGACAGATATGGTAGGGTCAATGGTTGGGTGTCAGCCTTGATTTATGGCCAAAGGGAAACCTGCTTAGCAAGAGCTCGTAGTTTCTCATTCTTTATCAAATCAGATGGGTGTTGCCACTTCTATGCAACTATGCAGAGCTTCTTCTACTTAACTTTGAGATACAAGGAGTTAAGTGGGGTCTCAGATTATATTTGATCACCAAAATGACAAACCAGCTGTGTTTACTCAGTTACCTCACATTTGATGAAGGGTCTGGAGGATTTCTTTCTCTCTTGCTCTGAGCACAAAAACTGCTTGGCTTTATCCTTCCTTCCCTAGTTTGAACTTCCCATCATCTTTCAGGTCACCGCATATAGTTAAGCACTGAGTAAACACTATGTCATAATAATATAAGGAAGTTTTCCTTGACTAATTCATCTTCACTCCACCTAGCTTCACCACACCTTCCCCTGACCTTCCCTGTGTGCAGACAAACATACAAGATATATATAGGCTTTGTTGGACAGATAATAACCATGGCTGACATTTACAGCACATACAAATAAGTAATAAATGCGGTTTCATTCATCTCCATCCATATATGCAAATATGTACAGGACACACACATATACATGCTTATACACACAAACATGCATAAATACAAATATGTATATGTATACATACACTCATATACTACATACATGGATGTATGTACATGTATATGACAGAGAGATACTGAAAGAGAGAGTGAATTATCTACATTGTTTCAAATGATTTTTCACAAAAGACCTGTGAGATAATTAGGAAATAAAACTATTATTCTCTCTATTACATAGGTATTGAAATTGAGGATAAGAGACACGGTTAAGGTCATGTTGGTAATATCTGGTAGAGGAAGGGGCTATAACCAAGTCTTTGCCTTATATGAGTAGTGTGTGTATATATATATATATATATATATATATATATATATATATATATATATATATATATAATATTTACCCAAAAGGTAAAGTAATTGTGTGTCCTGGAGAGATAGAAGAAGAGAGGAAGTATTATGGAAAAGGACAGAAGGGAAAAGAGGAACAACCTATTTATTAGCACTTTAAAGTGTGAATATCACTCTCTTCACAACAGCTAATGAGGAATTTAGTACAATCACTATTAGCTCCATTTTACAGATAAGAAAACTGTGGTTATAGTCACAAGTGACTAAGGAGGAATTTAAATTCAGGCCTTAGCCTGGCAGATGCTCAGCACAGATTAAGCCTAAATAAGTATTTTTAAACTCATTCATTCATTCCCCTGGCTCTAGGTCTAGCTCTCTTTCCATTATAATATTATAAGAAATGGAAAGATACAGAATGAGGAAGGAAAAGGAAAGCAAAGTACAGAAAAGTAGACTTGGAGAAGGGGAGAGGAATAGAAATAGAGATAGAATGCTGGGAAACAGACAGAAAAGGAGACAATGGGAAAGTAGAAAAAGGAAGGAGGGGAGTGAAGACAAGGAAACATCCTTTGGAAGAAAGAGGGGAGAAAAAAAGATATTAGAGATCCCCTCCAAAGACAGAATTGTGGAAGAACTAGAAAGCCCAAGACTGGGGGTAGGAATTACAGCATTCCATGCTTGAATGGGATAGGGGACCTCAGGCTTCAAACTGAGTGCCCTTGCATTTAAGCCCCATTCTCCAAAGCAGTTCTCTGAGCAGCATAACCTCCCCACCCCAACATCCCAGCAGGATGAGGAATCTGGGCGATTGCAGCCAGAATACTGGAGAGAAGGATTTCATTCCAATGCATGAGCAATTTAGTGGGGGGGCGGGAGGAAGGGTGGGAGGAAAAAGGCACAGGAACTGCTTTGAAAGAGTAGAGAGGGGAAGGGAGGGAACCATGACTACCAGGCTTTTTTTGTTCCTTCACCCCAGATAGTGTAGGGGGTGACAAAGATGGGGACCCTAGAGTGGAGCTGCAAATCTGGCTTGGCATCCTGCCTTTCATTTACTCTAGCCCCTTATAGATGTACTAGTTTCTGTGAAGGAAAATGAATCCTTTAGAAAGGCATTTTTTTTTTTTACAAAGCAATAGCAATGGATTAGTATTCAATATTCTACTTGAAAACAAGAAGCGTTCTTTTATGAAAAATCATTTCCATTCGGAATAAAAACATAGGGTAGGGGGAAAACACATACTTGACATTGGTGTTGGTGCAGATGATGTATTCAATCTCATCAGAATAAGGATTCTGAAAAGTGAAGCTGCTGGTCCTGATTAACATCCACTCCCGGTTTTTGGTCCGAAATCGATACATGACCGACAGTACTTGGCCTTTCAGTTTAACAACCTGAGGAAACAGTTTAGAGATAAGCAAGCGGAAGGGTGGAATTAGATGAGAAGGGGAAAAGGAAGGAAGACAAATATTTATATTTGTGGTATTTATATGGTAAAGGTCAGGTTAATTGCTAAGTGCTTTATGAATAATTATTTCATTTGTTGTTTAAAGAACAGGAGGCTGGTTCTATTATTATCCCCTTTTTATATATGTATGAGGAAAGTGAAGGCAACCAGAGGTTAAGTGATTTGCCCAGGATCACATAGCTGGTAAGTGTCTCAGGACATATTTGAACTCAGATCTTCCTGACTCCCTGTTCAGAGCTCTACCTACTACATCACCTAACTGTTTGGGAACACAGATGGTCCCACTACCACCAGTACCACCAGCACCACCACCACTACCACTGCTATTACTACTACTACTACTACTACTACTACTACTACTACTACTACTACTACTACTACTACTAGTACCACCACCACCATCACCACCACTACTACTGCTACTACTACACAACTGTCAAAACTATAACTACAATTGCTACTATTGTTGCTATTGCTACTTAGCTAAAATTTAAATAGCCCTTTAAGATTTATTTATCTATCTATCTATTTACTTATTTATTTGGCTTTTGCAAGGCAGTGGGGTTAAGTGGCTTGCCCAAGGCCACACAGCTAGGTAATTATTAAGTGTCTGAGGCTGGATTTGAACTCAGGTACTCCTGACTCCAGGGTCGGTGCTCTATCCACAGTGCCACCTAGCCACCCCACCCTTTAAGATTTATATAGCACTTCATATATATTATCTTTGATCTTAACAACAATTCTGTGGGTATTATTATTATTATTATTACTACTACTATTATTCCCATTTTTCAGTTTAGAAAAGTTAATTTTCCCAGTGTCTGAGGTGCAAATGCATCACCTACCTCTCTCTCTCAGAAGCTAAGTCTCTTGTTTGAAGCCCCAAAAGTATTTAGTGGCAAAAGCAACACTAGAACCCAGGTCAGTACCTTTTCCAGTTCTCTGCCTTGCCTACAAAGTACTTATTACCAAAATAACCCTCTGCCCTCAAGATTACAACAGTCTTCATTCAATGATATATCTTATCACATTCACTTTGGGGATTCACAACTGAAGCTTGATATGATAAGCTTGGAAGGTGTCCAATAGTTAAAGAGGCAGGCTAGGTTATCTAATAGAGAAAGAAACTATGGGCCAGGGTGTGTGATGTTAAATAGCAGTTATCTTTTCCCACTAAGAACAGAATAAATGACAACAGATAAATACAGGCAAGCCCGTTCCAAATCAGTAGTAGTAGTAGTGTAAAGCTGATGTAATCTTAGGCTGGTGGTCTTCTGGGGAACTTCTAATTGTCAGATGATTTTGTGAAATAATTAAGTCTGTTTGAGAAGATACCAGTCATGCTTAGAGTAATGCAGCCCTAAATGTCAGCTATCTAATCAACTAGGATTTATTAAGTACCTATTATATGTCAGGAAATATGCTAAGTCTTGGGGAATAAAAAGAAAGTCAAAAAAGACAATCCTTGCTCTGAAGAATCTCACAATCTAATGGGGAAAACAACCTGCAAACACTTATAGACAAACAAAATATATACAGAGGAAAGACACAAACATTATGGGGGATTGGGAAAGGCTTCAAATCAAAGGTGGGACTTTAATTGATTCTTTTTTGTTTGTTTGTTTGTTTTGTTTTTTAGGTTTTTGCAAGGCAGATGGAGTGAAGTGGCTTGCCCAAGGCCACACAGCTAGGTAATTATTAAGTGTCTGAGACCGGATTTGAACCCAGGTACTCCTGACTCCAGGGCCGGTGCTTTATCTACTACGCCACCTAGCTGCCTCCTTTAATTGATTCTTGATGGAAGCCAGGAAGAAGAGAAGCAGAGATGACAAGGGGAAGAATGCCAGGCTTGGAGGGACAGCCAGAGAAAATACTCTGAGAGATGGAGTGACATTTGTGAAGAACAACAGCTAAGAGGATAATGACACTGGATCCCAAGATGTATGGGTGGAAGGGAAGGGGGAGAGGTCTAAGGCATAAGATAATTGGAAAAGTAGGAAGGGGTCAGATTATGGAGGGCTTTTTAAGTCAAAGGAAAGAAAGGATTCTTTTATTTTAATCCTGAAGGTAATTGGGAGCCTCTGGAGTTGTCTGCATAGATGCATTACTTGGATTTACCTTATTTAGGTAGGTGTAAACTATATGCCTCTGCAGTGTCATAGTTATTTGCCTAGTTCTTTGAACCAAATCAATGTTTTTAGGGTTTTCCTCCATGTTTATTGTTTCTTTTTTTCCAGGATCTCCAGAGGTAATATACAAAATTATTGGATAAAATGGGGATAATTTCTCTAGTTGCAAATAACTGACAAATATATTGAATCAATGTCCTTTTGTTGCAAGTAGGCAAAAAGGGGGTTTTCTTCAGTCCCTGTTTCTCAAAGTGAGCCTTCTGCTAAGTTGTCTTGTCCCTATTTCTTTATGTCTCTGAAACTCTCTATACATTCTCCCCCAACAACTCTTTCAATATTTGGTCATTTACTAGTCTCTCCATTTTACTGATTAGAAAACTGAGATGGTGAGCCCAGCTACTTACAGACAAAGAGAACCGAGGATTTCTGATTAACATGACAGTACTTTCTTTTACTCTTATGCCTAGAGAGAATTTCAGAGGAATCATGGAATGTCCGAGTTAGAAGGCATCCCGGAAGTGATGTGAATCAACAGTGCCAGAATGTGAATTTTCTCTACAACATACCTAAATAAATAAATGATCACTCAGCTTTTATCTGAAGACATCCTGTGAAGGTAAATCCATAGCCTCCTGAGGCAATTCATTGCAATTTGGGATAATTCGGGAAGTATGGAATCAAATCTGTCAATTCTTAAAGACTACTTAAATTAATTTGGGTTATCCCTTAGAAGGTTTAATACTGAAGTTGAAACTTAAATAATTGGCCACATAATAAGAAGACCCTGATGTTGGGAAAGGTTGATGGCAAAAGGAAAAAGGAGATGAAGAAGATGAGATGGATAATGTCATGGAAACAACAAACATGAGCTTGGATAGCCTTCAAGAGATAGTGGACTACAGAGGAGATTGGCATGCTATTGAACATGGCTTCATGAAGAGTCAGAACTGCCTGAATGAATAATGACAACAAATTGGTTATTATGAAGTTTTTCTTTATATCAACTCTATGTACTTTTTATAATTTCTATCCTCTGCTTTCTTCTAGCTTTGGAATCCAACAGGATAAACCCAATTCCTCTTGTACAAGGCAATTTTTAAAATACATGCAGATAGCTATTATATTCTCTGTACATTTTCCCTAATTCAAGATAAATACTCTTATTTTCTTCAGTTCTTAAATGGCAAAATCTCAAGGGCCCTCAATTTCTTTGGATGCTTTCCATCTTATAAATGTCCTTAAATGTAGGCAAAATGATCATCTTCTTAGTCATGGAGACTCTTCCTCTTCAGATAGAGTTTAATTCTACATTAGCTTTCTTGGTTGTATTAGCATCCTTTTGGCTTATATTTAGTATGCTGAAAGCCCTGGAATTTTTCCTAATAAACTTCTATTTAAGCAATACCATCCTCCATCTAGAATTTATGAAGTTCAAGAGTACATTTTTTCCTACTGAAATCCATCTCATTTGATTCAAGATGTCTGTCAAGGAATCTCTTTTTACTTTTTAAATTTTATTTCCAGTTTTGTGTCATATGCAAGTTTTGGTAAGTTGTGTTGTGCCAAGCAAAGAGTTCATAAATATACTCATCACATCACATAAGATATTAAGTGTAGGATATTCAAATACTTTTGTTAAAATTAAAGAGTTCATTTTTATTTGAGACAAACTCCTCTGCAGTTCAAATGAATAAGGCATTTCCCTTCATCAACAATTTCTAACCACCACACCCAATGGCAGAATCCCAAAGAATACAAAGGCTGTGTCAATGTCCAGCCCAAGGATTTCCTAGTGGATATTAGATAGCTGGCCAGTAGATCCTTTGATTCTGGACTACATTTATTATTGTTGGCCGAAAGGCATTACTGTCCTGGTTTAATTTTCCCACCATATGAATAAATTTGCCTTCTCAAGGAACTGATGCTATATGAGCTGGGTACTGGCAAGATATCAGATGCCATATAATTCTTTTTCCTTTTTAGTACCTACCAATTTTTGAAAACCTCAGCAATTTGCAATCTCTGTGACTCTATAAAGTGGAGATGTTCCTCAAAGTCATCCTTACCATTTTAATTTAAATGTTGTGTTGTGCTGTGTTGTTTTGTTTTGTTTTGTTTTTTAAGCTGAAGCACCAATAGTAAAATAAGCCTTCTTGTTTTGGTCAGTTTTCATTGACTAAGTGAAGCTGACGAATTTTGTCATAATCTATTTTAAAGTATGGGAGGGGGACAGCTAGGTGGAGTAGTGGATAGAGCACCAGCCCTGGAGTCAGAGTACCTGAGTTCAAATCTGACCTCAGACACTTAATAATTACCTAGCTGTGTGGCCTTGGGCAAGCCACTTAACCCCATTGCCTTGCAAAAAAAAAAAATAAAGTATGGGAGGACTTTTTTGAGAAAAATATATAAATAGATTAAAAAGGTAAACATACAAAAACTCAACTGCATAATTATTAAAGAAATATTAACTGGAGAGAAGAGGTAATGAGAATACAGAAGATTGCAAAGGAAAGAATTTTGGGAATAACTTGCCCATGTTCATAGAGATAGCAAGTATCAAAGCCATAATTCAAACACAAAATTGACTTCAAATCCATTGTTCTTTACATAATACTAAGAAGAAGAGATTGCAATAGAAGAAGTCTTTCCCTTTTCTAATATGCTACTTTCTAGGATTTAAGCTGCTTCTTGCTAGCTGGCTATTTAGATAGAATCATGATTTTAGGTAATAATAGTAATACTTGTATAGAGTATTTATATAGAGTACTTATATAGAGTATATCAAGATTAGCAAAGCCTATGTTCTAATTTTTTTTTTGTAGTAGTGCTGATTGATATTTACTTATCCTCTCACTTTCTCATTCATTCTTTTTATGACCAATAGCACATTGACAAGGTTAGAGGTAGAATATGTGACCACAGAGCACAGTACATTTACTAGGGCATGAAAGGACTGTATCCAGGCATAAGTAATACTACATTCTAAAATAATTGACCAGTTAAATGAACTGTCTATGAACTTAAATTATGTCAAATGTAAGGGGATTCATACCTTTACAAAAGAGTGAATTATTTTTATAAACATTAAAGTGCTATATGAATTATTATATACTAGGATCAAATATACAAAGGCCCCTAGCCTAGCTATCATTGGGTATGACCCTTCCCCATTTTTATAGATGAGACAACTGAGGCCCTTACTCAAAGTCACACATATAGCAAGATGGCAGAGCTTTTATGTGGACCAAGGTCCTTAGATTTCCAAATCCATCACCATTTCCACTATGTCATGATGTTTGGCAGTAAGAGTAAAAAACCAAGAAAATAATGGGGAAAGAGGAAACATTGAAAAATAAGGTTAAGGCATGGAATATAAAAACAAAATGGATAGAGGATATAGAAGAAAAATATAAAAAAGAGAAGAAAAAGAAAAAGGAAGGTAAAAAACTTGAGAGATATTATGGTAAAAGAAAAAAGAAAGGGAAGAAAAGATAAAGGAGAGGAGAGATGGGGGAAATATTAGGGAAAGATGGAGACAGAGAATATGAGAAAAGGGAGGGTGGGGAAAAAAGGAAGAGTTGCTGTAGGGAAACTGGGAGGGTATTTAAAAGATAGATGGTAAAAGGGGGAAGATGGAATAGGAAAAAGAAGTAAGAAAATGAGAAAGAAAAATAGAGAGAGAAGAGAGAGAGGGGGATAGAAAGAAAATTCCTCTTCCATAGTCAGGAGGAAGCATCTTGAAGTCAATTAGACCTCTGTCAAGCATTTCTAACAATAGATTAGGAATGGTCCCTACCCCAGGTCTATCTTGATAATCCAAACCACCCAGCCTGAAAAACTTCCAGTAAGCCAGAATGAAAGGGAAGGGTGAGGAGGGAGGACAGGTTGTGGCCACAGCTGCAATAGCCCCAGGAGCCCACCCAAGCTTCTATTACTAGGACTCGATAAAGGAAGTGACTTGAAAAAGCATTATGCAGCTGTTTCATTCATTGAAATAAATATATTTAAATGTCAATTTAAAAAAAAGAAAAAAAAGAAAATTCTCTAAAAAATAGGATTGGACCCAGGACCTAAGTGGTCCCATTTCCAACCCCTCCCCTCTCAGTGTGCCTCAAACTTCCTTGCCTTACATATTTTGTTACAGAAGGAAGCATGGTAGCTCCTTTCAAGGTCAAGAAGAATGAACTATCATAACCTAGGAAAAATAAGAATTTCCAAAAATCTATGGTTGTGCTGCCCTATATTTAAGCATGATGAAATACAGCAGACATTTCCATTCAGCCTTACTCCTGCCAATAACTTTCCAAATTGGCAGTTTTGGGAAGTTAACAGGGGCCCATCACTTCCAAGGCATGTTAAATGAAGGCATCTCCAGGTTCCAAAAGCAATTCCCTTAAGCCCAAACTCACTGCTTTTCACACGCTGTTTAACTCTCCCAAATGCTCCTGGAAAGTTTTTTTAAACACTTTTTTTTCTTTGAAGTTTTTAAAGATAAGAACAGCTCTGTCATCATCACAGGATAAAACATAATGGAAGTATAAACAAACTTCTCATGAGGAACTCATAAAAATGAACAAGCTCATTAACAGAAGTTAGGTGATAAGTCTATGAAGCATTTGAGTTAAAAACTAACTTGGGCAGACCTCCATTTACTAACTGGGTTCTTTCAAATTTCCAACTCAACTGTTTGGAACTCAAAATTAATTTTCCCCATAGAAACCATGTTATAAATGCTGATTAAAACAGTTATCAAATCCCTTTATTCTAGGCACTCTAACCAGAAAACAGAGCTACTTGATATAGGAAATTATCATACTTTAATGACTGATCTAACAGAAGAACAAACCAAGAGAAATAAAGAAATAAATAAACAATTAAGAAATGGAGAAATAAATAGGGAAATAAAATGACAGACCCACTAAGTTAATGGCAGAACTGAGGCTAGAATCAGGTCCCCTGATCCCCATTCCATTCTCTTTCCAGGATAGAGAGTACAGTCAATGATAATTTGTTAAAATTTAATTTTTCTATTATTTCTATTCCTCTTTCTAATATTTCTATTTCTCAATTACAGAGCAAAGACCATTTTTATAAGTCTCTATGAAAAAAATATGGTTCATGTTCTAATTAGCTAGGAAGGAAAGAAGAAAACCAAAAATGATCATGTGCCTCCTATGCATTAAGCACTGTACCAAAACCCTGCAAATATTATATAATTTGATCCTTATACCAACCCTAGGATGTAGGTGCTATTATTATCCTAATTTTATAGTTAAGGAAACTGAGGCAGTCAGGGATTAAGTGAGTTGTTCAGGGTCATACAGCTAGTATGTGTCTGAGCTTAGATTTGAACCTAAGACTTTCTGACTCCAAACCCAACACTCTGTCCATTGCTTGTATAACTTTCTCTGAACCTCCAAGCCCCTAGGTCAGTGATGGTACCTCTTCTGCTTATGGAAATGAACAAGGATCATAGAATTATACCTCTAACTTTCAGATTAGAAGGGACCTTAGATTCTTTTAGGATATTTGGAGGCATCTTGTTTCCCAGAGCTAAGACCCAGCAAGCAGGCTGCATCCTGAACTTGATATAACAACAATCCTTTGCACTCTGGATGATCTCACCAATGGTAAAGTGTATTGCTTTGGTGAACGCTAAGTGTTCAGTGAGGGACTTATGCCTCCCTGTTACCCAGGGGCCTGAGAGCTAATGTGTTGCTCACAATCTCTGTTTCTTGTAACTGCCAAGTGAACAGAAGCAGCTATGGCTCTCCTGTGCCTAAGAGGCAGATCCAAGAACGCCTACATTGTTCCAAGAAATGCCAATCATGAGACCTGTCTCAAAACCTAAGAATAATTATATTGTGGTCCAGCTCTATACATATATATGCATATATATATATATATATATATATATATATATATGTATATGGATCTGCCATAAGCAGTATTAAGCCCCCATTCTTAGAGTAGGGGGGCTTTTGCTTGCAAGTGTCATTTTCCTTACTCTGAAATGACTTAAACTTCTGTTTGTGTCTGGAATCTCCTGTCCTAGTTTGCTTTGTGAGGCTCTGGCCACCCACAGGTTACAGGTTAGTTCTGGTCTGGCTAGTAAGTCTAAATCCTTCTATTTGCAGTAAGTGGACTGGTCAATGAGAAATGAGTCCTTCTGAACTTGTGTTGCATGCCCTGTTAGATTCATTCTTTCACATTGACTTTGGAGCATAAGCAAGTATTCTATGACTACTTCCTGTCCACTTACTATGTAGTGAAAAAAGACCTTTGGGTTGGCTGCTGAACTAACTCTAAGAGTACATAAAAAAGAAACTAACTGATCAAATTGCCCTTTTTTTCCCTGGTTGCATTCAAGTGAGGAAGCAATTACTGCTACATATTTCCAAGTGGAGAGAGTACCAAGATCTTACATACTCTCAACATCAACTAATATGAAGCCATGAACTCAAGACTCCAATGTGGCTTCTGTGCCTGCTGTCTACGTTTACTACTTCCTACCCTAGGTAAAGGAGTATTGGAGAAAGAATAGAGAAGACTATGATCCTATAAGCTTCGAAAGGCTGGAAAGACAATAAGAGTCCAGGAACTAGAGTCCCAGCTAAACAGTTAATTTTAATAAGGAGTGATCAACTTGATCCAGTTTAGCATTGGACTGAAGGCAGCCAAGAGAGGGGTTTGTTTCTCAGCTAAACCACAATCAGAAAGGAAGTATTCGGGGCAAGTGCTTTGAGTCTGAGCCCAATCTCCTCAGGAAGTAAGGGGAGGCTATGTTTCCAGTTGGAGATAGGTGGGAATGTATTTTAAATTCTGTTTTCACTATAAATAACCACCTTTAAAAGCTAATTGGTTAATTGAATTGAAATTGAAAGTTAATTGGTTAATTATCACTGGAGTGAGAATCAAAGATAGTGATGACAATGAAATATGGTGATATTGCAATAATCACAAGTTAGATGATACTGAAGTGATTGGACAATTAATATTGGTAAGAACACACTAGAATGGGGACTCAGGACAAAAGCTTTAGAAATATATCTTCCACTCCTAAGGGGAACCAGGAGAATTCTAAGGAAGAGATGTAGTCTGACATTAGCTCTCTGAGAATATGACTTGGAATTGTGGGGAGAGTTGGGGGCTTAAATATGCTACATTAAAGATGAGGAAGCTTCACTTAAGATCATACAGACAGGTAGGTGTAGAGGTGGGGCAGGAGTCCTGGTCTCTTGACTCAGATGATGATGATGATACTTGTCCTTTGTTCTGAAGGAAAAGCATGACATCAAGGAAGTGATGCCACGACAAGCACATGAATTGAATTTGAGTGAAGGGTGCTGTGCTAAGTCACCAGTCTCATTTTCTCCTACGGAACCATCTGGGTCCAATGGCCAGATATGGATCAGGATGACTGGAGATGGCCCTGGATGAAAGGCAATAGGAGTTAAGTGACTTGCTCAAGGTCACACAGCTAGTAAGCATTAAGTACCTGAGGCTAGATATGAATTCAGGTCCTCCTGAATGCAGGGCTTTTGTTCTATTCACTGTACCGCCTAGCACTCTCAGCTAGATGTCTCAGAGTAGATACCTTTGAGTTCCCTTCCCCTGGTGAACTCCTGAAACTTTTAAAAGGAACCTGTCAATCCTTATACATTTTCAGAAGACATTTATTTTGGTATAATAGAAAGAGCAGTGAATTTGACTTCAGAAGAGAGAAAAAAACTGTACCTCCTTCCCATCTTTGCAGAGGTGGCAAAAGGAAACACTACATATACTGTTAGATTTGTGTGAGGCATTAATCAATTTCCCTGAATTTACTTTTCCTCTTTGTTACAAGGGATGGTTTACTGGGTAGGAAACATAAGGCGTACAATTGAGAATGATGTTCATATAAAAACAAGAAATATTAATACTTAATAAAAGTCATATAAAACAAGATTAATAATACTTAAGAAAAATTTTAAAAAATTAGCTTGAGAAAACCTAGCTAGCTTTTGTCACTTCATTTCTCTGCATGTCCATTTTCCCAACTGAAAAATCCAATTAAAGGTGGGGGAAGGTAAATTAGAGATTTCTAATGCATATAATCCTGTTATGAACTACTTGGGAGAAGCAACTTCTCTACATCAACTTTCCCTAAGTGTTCTAATCTGTCCTTATGGGGCAGAAGAACTCTAGATTTGGCCTTCTTTTAAAGGCTATCATTAAAAGAGCTCATTGTTGTGTTCTAAGTGGGGGAAACACTTCTATTTGTAGGCAGAAATTTTCTTGAAAGCATTAATTTATGGAGATGTCCTTTTTATTGGGAGGCCAAATCTAGAACTTTAAATGCACAGGTGAAACATTCAGAATAGATATTCTAAACCAGGTTTTTCTTTTGATTAAAAATCCAATCCATCTAATCCAATCCAATTCAATCTAATGTAATTCAATGCAACAGAAAGTTACAAGCATCCTCTTTATAAAGGGTGTGATACTGTGCAAAGTCCCCCAAATGGAATAGAGCCTGCCCTTGAGAAAATTACATTTTCCTTGCAGATAATATATGTGCAGATAAGTAAAGTAAGAAGATTTGACTAGATAATTCTGAAATGCCTACTAATTCTTTGGTTCTAACATATGTAATTCAAAGTTGTGTTATAATCAGCTGGAACTCATGAAAGCTGATTATTAAACATTCAATGGAAACATTTACTCCTCTGAAAATTAGCAAATACCACAAATTAGGGCTTGAATGAATGCTTTAGTGATTGTCAAAACTTAAGAAAGTGATGGAGAAAATGTTTCTGATACAGATTAAATTTAAAAATATGTCACATATACTTTTTCCCTTTGAGAGAGTCAATTGATAAACATTTACCAACACATTTCCATTATATACACTTTCTTTAAATGGAATCAAATTTTTATTACTTATTTAAGGCAATGGGGTTAAGCAACTTGCCCAAGGTCACACAACTAGGCAATTTTTAAGTGAGGACAAATTTGAACTCAGGTCCTCTTGACTCCAGGGCTGGGGCTTTATCTACTGAGCCATCTAACTGCCCTTGAATGGAGCCAAAATTTTCTCTATTGTTAGTACAAATTTAACATACACACACATACATTAACACATTCCCCAATTCATCTTGTTGATAATATAGAAAAGTAATCAAATTTATGAACTAGTTATAGACTTATTTTAGGATAGTACCTGCTGAAAACTCTCCCTTAAATGGCTCTGATCTTCAGGATGACAGAATTCCAAAATGTCCTTTCCCAAAAGATCCTAGACATAAAAGCAAAGCTTCAGTATATAATTTCAACTTACATTGTACACATTTCATTTCTTTGCTGTAAGGAAATCAGTCTTTTCCATATCTACTAGTCCCCCTCAGACACTCTTTAAAATACAGTTGAGAAATCTTTTCTTGGTGTCTGTATGCAACTGTAGCAATACTACATTAATCAGATATAGTTGATGGCAAGATCAGTTGCCTATATAAGGCAATACATTAATAACCCAAAGAACTAATTTTTTTCCTAGGATGATAGATTTTTAACATTGTTTGCTTTGGAGGAACAGAACATAACAAACATGTTTCCAATAAAAATTAAAAGAAAGCAAAATGACTAAGTGAAAACAGGATGTGTTGCTTATGAAAATTGTAATTGCTTAAATATGAAAATTACAACTTTGTTAGTAATGAAAAGATGCTATTTTACATGAAAAAAATTGTAATTAAGAGAACATTTACTATCTATTTCCATTATTTGATGTCCATAGAGAAGACATATTTCTAGACAGTATTACCCAAGAATTACGAGAATTAAATCATCTACTGACCTGTGGTTGATAGCCAATAACACTGATGCATCTTGGATCCACAAATGTGATGATTCCTTCAGAGTTGTGTCGGGATAAGAACTCAGCAGGGACAGACATCCCATTCATGTCCATGCACACAGGAGAGCTAGTTACCTAAGAAAGTAGAATCAGCAGCAAAAATTAGAATTTCAAGAAAATAAAAAAAATCATCAATTTGTTGACTGGTTCTTGTCCTTTGTTTTTGAAGAAGACCAAAATGCCATCACTATGTTACAGACAAGATGCAGTGTGTACAACTGTGACTAATCAGACTAATGCAAGTTCAGAATGCTCTACCCTAGGATGGGCACAAATAGTTCATATGAACACCCAAGGTGGGTAATCGAAACTTATGCATCTCATATTTCCTTTGAGTTGCTTCAATTTTGTCTTGATCATCACGAACAGTACCCTCTCTGATTAGGGCACATCATACTAAGAAGTCTTGCGCCAGTGTCTCCTTACAGCAAATCAATTCCAAAGTTCTTAAGAGAGACCTTCAGAGTGTCCTCTATGGCTTCTTCTGACCACATTGTGAACATTTGCCCTCTTTGAATTCTTCATAAAAGAATTCAAGTATGTATCTGACATTTGAACAATGTGGCCAGTCCAACATTGATTGCTAGGAAGATTAGCTAGAGAAAGGATCTCACTGTCTGGTATCTTATCCTGTCAAGTAATCTTCAGAATATTCCTTAGGTAATTTAAATAGAAGTGATTCAGTTTCCTGGCAGGGCCCTAGTAGACTGTCCAGACTTCATAGACAATTCAGTAATGAGGTCAGCACAACAATTTTGTAGACCTTCAGTTTGGTAGTCAGTATTAATATTTCTGCTGTCCCACACTTTCCTTCAGAGCCTCCTAAATACTGAACTATCTCTGGCAATGTGTGTGTAAATCTCATTGTCAATGTTTACCTCCCTGGAAACTACACTGCCAAGATAAATGAACTTATCCATAGAGACTTTTCCATTTTCTGTTTCTGATGGTTCTACATATGGATGGTGTGGTGCTGATTGGGGCACCTGTGTTTTTTTAATGTTAATTGTTAGGTAAAAATTAGCACAAATAGCAAAGAATTGATCCATACTTTGCTGCATCTCAACTTCAGAGGGTGCATTGAGTGCACCATTGTCTGCAAACAGAAGATCATGTATTGATATTCCCTTCACTTTGATCTTGACTTGTAGTCTTTTCAAATTGAAGAATTTACCAACAGTGAGATAGCTGACCTTGATGCCCTCTTCATTCTCAGTGAAAGTGTTTAATAACATGGTTAAAAACATCTTGCTAAAAAGCATGGGAGCAAGGACACATCCTTGTTTAACTCCATTGTTGATTGGGAAATCACTAGAGCATTGCCCACCATCCAGAACCTGGGCAACCACTCCATCATAAAATTGATGTATAATATTGATGAACTTCTCCAGGCAACCAAATTTTGACATAATTTTCCATAAACTCTCATGTTTGATGTTATCAAGGACCTTGGTCAGATCAACAAACATTTTATACAAGCCTCTATTTTTCTTCTGGCATTTTTCCTGGAGTTTTCAGGCAGCAAACACCATATAGCTTGTTTTTTAACTCTATCTGAAGCCACACTGACTCCCAGAGAGGTGACCATCTTCTCAGACTATTGAGAAGGACTTGGCAGGAATCTTATCAGCAATGACCAAGAGAGAACCCTGCCTGTGATTGCTATAGGACATTTTATTCCTTTTACCTTTAAAGAGATGGACAATGGAGGCATTCTTGAATTCCTGGGGGATAACTCCTTCATGCCATATAAGGTGGAAAATTTCAGTCAGTTTTTGCATGAGCAATGGACCTTCCACTTTATAAATCTCAGCTGGAACAGAATCAACACAAGGTACTTTGCCATATAAAAGGATCTTAATGGCATTCAAAACTTCTTCAGTTTGAACTTCAACTAGGGATGGATTGACTTCAAACTGAGGTTAATGGTCAATGTACTGATTGATGACAGTCTGTTAAGAACAAAGTGTTTAGCTTATCTCTCTAGAATCATGTTCCTATCCCTAACAATGTTAATTCCATCAGTGCTGAGTAGTTGAGATGTATCATATGTCTTTGGACCATGAATAATCTTCAGGGTATCATAAAAATTCTGTTAACTAACAAATGTTTAATTCACTAATGGTTTATCTTGATTTACTAATGTGAACCATTGGTCTAGGCAAACTAGTGTGTATCTATAAGAAAAGAAACTTTTGAGAATTAAAGTTGTTTTGGGGAAAGTTTTCTCAACTTGAAAATTGAGCTTAACAATATAGGGAAAATGAATGTATGAAGGTATTTTAATACCCATTTTACAGATGAGGAAACTAAGACCCATAGTCGCAAAGCTAGGAAATACCAAAATAGGTACTTTACAATATATCAGAGTTCCAAAGAAAGTGATGTGATCATTTCAAGAAGAGAAGGATTACTTTCAGATTAAGAGGAAGAGGAGGGAGAGTTAAAGAAGGTAGAGATGCCCATCTGAGTTCAGGTCTTGAAGAGAGCTGTTTAAACAGACAGAAGTAAAGTGAGTGATGAGGGAAGGCAAAATCTATTCCAGCCATATTTGTTGATGCTGTTTCATTGTTTCAGTTGTATCTGACTCTCATGAACTTTTTTGGGGTTTTCTTGGCAAAAACGCTAGAATGGTTGCCATTTTCTTCTCTAGCTCATTTTACAAATGAGGAAACTGAGGCAAATAGGATTAAGTGACTTGATCACTCATCTAGGAAGTATCTGAGGCCAGATTTGAACTCAGGAAAATGAGTCTTCCTGATTCTAAGCCCAGTGCTCTATCTACTGTGCCACCTGCACATTCCAATCCTGTGGGATGCCAGGAAAAAAAAGCAATGGAAGAAGGCAGGGGGTTGAAAACAGGACATAATTAAGGAATGTTGAGTAGTCAACCTTGACTAGAATCATGACTAGGAATCATCTGAGATAAGGTTGAAAGGATGGTACAAAGTCAGGTTAAGAAAGAATATAAACTTTACAGTAGATAGTAGTGGTGGAGGTAAGTGAGCCAGAGATACCAAAGAAGGGTTTTTCCTATATTTTTTCCCTCAGGGGAACAGAAGAATCTGATTTGTTTTAGGAAAGTTACTTTGGAAGTGGCATGAAATATATATTGAAGAAAAGTGGAAAAAAAGGAAATTATTACTTAGGAAATTATTACAATAATTCAGGTTATAGAGCTAATGAGGGCTGATAATTGGTTCATGGCAGTAGGAGGAAATGGATGAATACACAGGAAGTTTACAGATAAATGATAGCAATGAGTTCAAATCTGGATTCAGATTCTAGATTGTGTTCTTGGGCAAGACACTTAACCTGAGGACCTCAGTTTCCTCATTTGTAAAATGGGCTTGTTGAAAAGATAAAATAATATTTGAAAAGAACTTTGCAAATCTTAAAGCACTATATAATTGTTAGTTATTGCTGCTTTTACTGTTTGTCCTCTGGTAAAAAATACATGACTAAAAGACTCACAACAGTTCATTCCCTAAGGATTTTTAGCTTTCCCCTTCAACTCTGAATAAAAGCAGAGCTGGATTTTCTTTCTCATATGGACAATATAGAATTCAGCTGTCTTCATGGTGATAATTAGGATGGTAGAAAGAATCAAGTAACTCATTGCTTAGGGGTTTAGGGACAGGGATCCCCATTTCTTGTCCCTTTCCCAAATTCATCCTTAAATGCATCTAATCTTGGAGCAATATACATATATATAGGTGAAAGATTTAAACAATGTTAACATAAAATAGCACTATAGATTTGGAGATGGTAATACAAAGATGTGGTAAAGATAATATATGAGAGGTAACAACAGTGCTGGTGATCTGTAATGATATACAAATAGCTCTTGAATACAAGAATCAGAAAGTGGGAGAAGAAGGAATAGAAGGTCAGGCTTCCTTGAGAGGCAGCAGAAGGCAAATGTTTTATTTAGGGAAAATAAGGCAAAGAGATGAATGGAGAAAATAAAGGAAAATTTTAGATTCAGAGAAGTGTAATCACAACGGAATTATAATTTCATCATTCAATCAATTTAACAATCACTTATCAAATTTCTACTAAATGCAATGCCCTGTTCTAGGACACAAGGATAGAAACAACACATACCAGTCTCTGGGTTTTGTGCTTTTGAATCATGGACACTCTCTTCAGATAGGTCATAAGTCAAAGATACAGAATGGGACCGTTTATATACTGTTTCCAGGCTTACTTCTGTGGACATTGCCCTCCTAGCAGGGTTCCAGCAGGTGCAACTCATCTGTAATGGGTTGTACAAGAATAACTCTGGCTTCCCCAGAAATAAATGAGCCAGGGTCATATCCAAACTTCCCATGAACTGTGGTTAAGCTTCCTTCGGCTATCCGGCTGGGACAGGATAGTTTTCTCCACCCTTCCCACAGTCTCTGCAGGTAGCTTTTGTTGGTGTGCTCCTTCATACAGAGAGCAAGAGGAGATCAAAATGAAAAAGGGTAAAAGTCACAGCTGGAGAAGCAACCAAGCCTTTTCAGATAACTTGTTTCACTCAGGGGATGCTGAGCTTAGAGGGGACGTGAAATATAGATCATGGAAAGTAATATCCCTCAGAACTTCAGTCTGTGACCTTCTCACTAGGACTGTGGTCTGCGAAAAAAGGAGTAAGAGATTCCTAATTCTAGGATAGGAAGTTGGACTATGAAGACCTGCTAGTCTGGGAGTAGATGAACTAACCGAAGAAACAAAGAAAGAGAATTCTATTTCTAGTCCCTTCTCTGTGACAGATTTAACAATAGGTGGTTCTTCATCTGTATTTTGGGCAAAGACGGAGAGTACACCATCTTTAGGTTCTGAACTTATAGAAGGTAAAATCACAATGACAAAATGTGGGCTATTAAGGGACTGTAGAAAATGAGAGAAGAGGGAATTTACTGACAGAAAATGTTTTCAAAAGAAAGACTTTTCATGCCACTACATACTATAAAATTTTATTTCATTTTATTAGTCATCCCCTGAGATTGACCTGGGTTCAAGTTCTGCCTTCGACTATACTAGCTATGTGATTCTAAGCAAATAGTTCACTTAATCTTTCACTAGCCCAATCAGCTTTCTGTAACTGTAAGATGCAGAACAATTTCTGATTTTAAGGAGGGAATTCCCTTCACTAATGAACTCACAAATTTGGACAAAAGAAAAAAATGTGTTCTTCCACCTTGTTTATGTTTAGTTGTTTTTCAGTCATGTCCAACTCTCTGTGACTCCATTTGGGATTTTCTTGGCCAAGATACTGGAGTAGTTAGCCATTTCCTTCTCCAGTTCATTTGATTGATGTGGAAACTGAAGTAAACAAAGCAAAGTGACTTGCCCAGGATCATACAGCTAATAAATATCTGAGGTCAGAACTAAACTCAGGAAGAAGAGTCTTCCTATCTGTAGTTTCAGTATGCCCTGCTTCTACTTCCCTCCCTGCCCCTCCCTCCCCACCTTCACCATGTATCCTCTACATCTCTACATATTATCTCATATGTTTAAAAACACTCTTGCTTATTTGGTACCTTTGCTTTTTTCCATCAAGGCACTCGCTCTACCCTCAAGCTTATTTTGTCCTCCATGTCTTAAATCTATAGTATTCCTGTAACTTTAAGGGTATATTTTCATTTGGTCAGGTTTTTGGCACTCTGAAAGGCACCGATGACTTCCTTGCTCCTATATCTCAAGGTGAATGTTCCTCTAAATAAGAGATTGGCCACAGTCACTATTTGACTTCACACCAGCTGTACAAAACTTATATTCATTGTAGCATAACTCTTAATAATGTATGTTGTACCCTCAGGATCTCAGGTTTACCAATGCCATAGCTTTTTCCAATTTTTCTAAATTTTACCTGACTTTCAAAAAAGAATTAAAGTATTTCAAGAACTTGGCAAGATGACTTGCCATGCAGTTAATATATATATATATATATATATATATATATACATATATATATATATATATATATATGTATATATATATATATGTATGCCATTAGTGTATGTGACAGATTATTTTATTTTAATTAAAAATTCAACTTTTTTGGAGTGAAGGGTCACATGGCTGATTATGAAACCTAGATTTAGAATGTGTGTACAGTTTTTGAAGAAATCCTTGCTTTTTTTTTTTAGGTTTTTGCAAGGCAAATGGAGTTAAGTGGCCCAAAGCCACACAGCTAGGTAATTATTAAGTGTCTGAGACTGGATTTGAACCCAGGTACTACACCTAGCTGCCCCTAAATCCTTGCTTTTCAATTGGTACTTCTCCTTCTTTCTACAGAGTTTTATAAATTATTTTGAGAAACAAGAAGGATCCAAACCATCAGGTATAGGGATGATGGAATAGTTCACCTAGGGTAAATTTCTTTTTGTCAAGGAAAGTATTTGTAATCTGAGTACCTGAACCCCTCTGGAATTCAATTTGTCTGGTCCCTAATACCACTCTATGCCGCAATCAATGTTGTCCAATGTTTTAAATCAGTTTCCTTAGAAATATGGTTCCTAAGAATGCACAGTTAAATGTGCACTCCTGTGGCTTTGCTAAGAATGTACAGTTAAATGGAACAACTTGTTGTGCTACAGATTTTCTGGCTATTTTGACTCATAGAGTCTGAGAATTCTATTGTGGTATAAAGGAAATGGAAATGGGGAAGAGTCATTCAGTCTCATAGTTTTCTGAAAAGAAGAGAAACTTTATTAAAAATTCTGAACAAGGATGTGCATACAAACTATGAGAGAGAGAGAGAGAGAGAGAGAGAGAGAGAGATTAAAATGTATCATTTACTGACGATTTGAGAAAAGAAATCTGCCTGGATTCTTTAACCCATAAGAAGAAGAAATGAGATAGAAAGAATCTTAGAAGTCACCCAGTCTAGCTTCCTCATTTTACTAGGTAATAGGTCAAGAGAAGTTAATTGATTCACCCAAGGTCATACACATCTCTTCCCTCAAAGGATTAGAAGGCAGATAAATAAATTGCCCTTTACACATTTATTACTTGTCTACTCTAAGACTTAGCACCATGCTGAGAGATGAAGTAATATATTATTAAGTGTTAATTATAGTGATCTCTCAGTTCTTTGAATTCCTAGTAATTAGCATCTGGATAATCCTTTTGGCCATTAATCACTTACTGTCTTCAATTGCCTTTAACTGTTACTTACAACCCTAGTTATTATTTAACCTTTCAGATATCTATCTTATATCTCTAACTAAGCTCAATTTAATTCAACAGTTCAAAAATATTTATTGAATATACACTCTGCACAGGATCTAGGTTCAAATTCTCCTCTGACATTTATGAGTTATGTGAACTTGGCCAAATTACAGAGATAGAGAAAATCAAAGCTCCTGCTTTCAAAGAGTTTACAGTCTAATAACTGCTATAAAGCAGATCATGCTAAGCCCTCTAGGATAAGAATAAACAAAATACTGTGTGAAACATAGAGCATAAAGAGAATTACTTTCAGCTTGGAGGAATGAACAGAGATGGTTTCATGGAGTCTAAGGTGTTCAGTGATGAGTTGGAGTTCACAGTTAGCAATGGGCAGAAGAAAAAAATTCTATGCAAAAGACAATTGTGCATGTAAAGAAAGAGAGTGACATAAGGAAGAACAGGGTATGAAAAGTAATTGGGGAATGGTAAGTGGTTTGGTTTAAGGCCTTAATGGAGATCCCTAAATGCTACCTCAAGGAGTTTAGAAATTATTCCTTTTTTTTTTTAGGTTTTTTTTGCAAGGCAATGGGGTTAAGTGGCTTGCCCAAGGCCACACAGCTAGGTAATTATTAGGTGTCTGAGGCCAGATTTGAACTCAGGTACTCCTGACTCCAGGGTCAGTGCTCTATCTACTGCGCCACCTAGCCAGTCCTAGAAATTGTTCTGTAGATAATGTAGAATCACAGAAGTTTTGATAGTAGAAGGGATATTGAAGTGACCAGAAATTTATTTTAAGAGTAGATAGGTGGCACAGTAGATAGAGTACCTGTCCTGGAACCAGGAGGACCTGAGTTCAAATTTGACCTCAGATACTTGACACTACTAGTTGTTTGACCTTGGGCTTAATCCTCTATTGCCTCAAAACAAAAAAAAAGAAGTTTGTTTTACTTTAGGATTATTTATCTGGCAACAGAACACATGATAGGTTCTAAGGATCAATCAATGGACATTTATTGAAGAATTTATATGTAACAGGTTACTAGCTACTAAGGATTCAAAGATCAAAGGGAAACAGTCTGTCCTTCAAGGAGATTACACTCTAAGGATTTCTATTTTGATAGACCAGATGATAGGTAAGGAAGGTCTCAAATTGTTACACAGTACATCTAACACAATGTCTTGTACCTAACATATGTACGATTTCGACCACTTGCTATAGCAGTTCAGAGATGAGTGAAGGTAGATTAATCAGGGAATACTTCATGAAAGATATAAGATATAACAGAAGACTTGATGGACAAGTAAAGATGTAAGGGAAGGATATTCTAGGTGAGGGCAAAGACAAGAGAACATGGCATGGTCAATAGGCAACTGAACTTGGAATCAGTTCAATCTACAATCAAATCCTCCTCTGATGCTTATGAGCCCTATGTTTTTGTAAAAAAATCCCTTAAATTTTCTGAGTCACTGTTTTCTCATCTGCAAAGTTAAACACTCTATTCATGTCAGTTATTTTCCTAATACAAGAATAAAGGGATGAACAATGAGCACCTCATGTTTCATAAGCAGGTTGAGGTCAGCCTGAATAAATTAGCAGAAGGTATGTGATCAAACAAAATTCATTTTAATCACAATTTATATTCTTTATTATTTCTGATCTAGATGCAAATGCTGGCTAAGCCCACATAAAGAAAAGGTTTTTATCTCATACATGGGGATACCAGAAATAGAATACAGCTGAATGTATCAAGGTTTCAAGATAACTTGTGTACTGACAAAGAAGGCATGGATTTCTGATTATCTCTCTAGTGTACTGGATGACACCAAACATTTTGGTTCTTGGATAAGGGTAGCTTATATAGATTTATTTTATGTTGATAACCATGTCAATGAGATTCTTTCTACCCAAGAGTCCCTTATGCTGTCTATAATTTGTAGACATCCCAAACATTGATGTATCATGATTGAAGATGGGATAAAAATATAAGGATATTATTGATCTTACCTGAAGTCTCCCAATTGCCACAAGACAATATTTACTGCCTTGTCCCACATCAGTATCTTCTTCTGGTATAGTCATTCCTGAAATGAGGAATATCACACCATCACCATTTTGTGTTAGAGCAATAATAGGAAAAGTGGTCTGATTTACTCAATTACAAATACAATCTCACAATTATCCAAGGATTAATTATCTGGTATGTGAATTAGCCCTTCCTGATCTTTACACTGTTTGCCAGAACCTTTATCTGTGGTCTAAACAAAGGAATTACACAAAACAAAATTCACATAAGTTATCATTTCTCTTTATTAACAGTAATAGTAGTAGTAATAAATAGTAATAGTAATAGTAATAAATAGTAATAGTAACAAACAGTAACAGTAACAGTAACAAACATCATGAAGATCAAATTGAAGCTATCATTCACCACACACTTTTTAGATTATGTGTGGAAACTTCTCCAGACCATTTATAAAAGTGCTAAATAAGACTAGTTATCACATGAATTGGGAGAACCCAATGTTTACACTTCTCCATATGGAGAAATACACAGTCATCTCTTACCCTTTGTTTCCTGTCTCTAACCACTAGTTTCCTGTCCAGGAAAAACATTCTATCTAATTCTATGATGATTCCATTAAATAAAAATGTTTAGTGTGGAATCTTGACAGAGGTTCCCAAAAGTTTAAATAAATTCGCCATTTTCCATATACATATGCTACCTGCTCAAAAAACATTATGTCCATGCTGGGCAGTGGAGCAGCTACAGGATTCTAAAGGGAAGGCTAGAAACTGAGACTGGTTAGATAGAGAAGGAAAAAAGATGGAGTTGTAGCTGCAGTCATGAGGTAAGAAAGAGCACTAATTCAGAGTTGCAAAACCTAGGTTCAAGTGCAAGTTTGTTCTGATATTTTTAGCACTGTAACCTGAGATAATACAGTTTCCTCTGCTGTCAGCATGAAGTTCCTAAGATCAAGAGCTAGAAGGAACCTTAGAGATAATCTAGTCCAACTCTTTCTGATTACAGATGAGGAATTTAGAGCCCAAAGATAGCAAATACTTCCCCAATTTTATAAAATGGCAGAGCCACAACTCAAAACCTGGATCCTCTGACTCCAGCGCATTTTCCACAAGTGTGAAGAAAGAGTTTTGTAAACCCTAACATATTTGTGGAAATGACCATAGCTATCATTTAAAGAGATTAATCATTTCATCCAGTAACTATTTATAAAGCCCAAATTATGTATAAAGCACAGTGATAAGCTCAGGTGAAGTTCAAAATTAAAAGATTGATAAGAGTACTGGTAGAAAGTAGGAAATATCTCAGTAATACTACACAGAATAAGATTCTATTGGGTCAGCTACTCAATTTGTGTGACATTGGACAAGATACTTTACAATCTATGTCTCTGTGTTCTCATCTGTAAAATGAATTTAGTAATATTGTATTGTTATTGTATTGCCCTCTTCATAGGGTTCAGGGCATCAAGACTTCAAAGCAAAAATAGCTCTTGGAAGTCACCTAGTCCAGATTCCCTCATTTTACAAATGAATACAATGAGATGCAGATAGGTGAAATGGCTTGTCCAATGTCCTGCATGTTGACTAAAGTTTCTTGACTCTATTTTCAGTGGGTTTGGATTTCCCCCTCCCCACCCTACAATCCTATTCTGATTTATGTATTAACAATAAACTTTCATTGACTTAAAGAAGGGTATTGTAAACTATGAATCACTAGAAAAATATTCACTATTCTATTCAAAGGAGTAAAAAATTCAACATCCCCCCAATGCAAAAATTTTCCTACCAAATCCCTCTTCAATTAGAATGCCTCTAGAGATGAAACACTCCATCATTCATAAGCAATCCTTTTCTTCTATTAATGGATATTATAATAGTTTGAACATTTTCATTATATTGAATTGAAATCTGTTTCCCTTTTAGCTTCTTCCCACTCATCTTAGTTTTGTTTCTTGAAGCAACATATAACAAAACTACTATCTCTTCTATACAACAATCTTGAATATCAGAAGATGTCATCACATCCTTAAATGCTGAAGCTGTATATGTTATGATAGTGCTTCACCAAAAACTATTTGCTGTATATACTTATTCTTAGGCCTAAGTCCAGCACACTATTTCTTTTTTTTGTTTGTTTTTTGGATTCTAGAATTGGTTATTCTTCATTCTCCTAGAAGACCAAAATGAAATCACTTTAGAGTCTTGCAAAATGTTCGACTGCAGCTGATTAGACCCATACAAGTTTAAAATGCTCTACCACAGATTCAGCACAAATGGTTCATATGAATTCTAGAATTACTTGTTGTAGGAATCAATAGTTTGTCTTATCCTCAATCCTCACCCCACATGGAATACCAAAGAGGCATCTCTACAATAGATTTATATGTTTGTGTAGATAATGAAGATTTCTTTCAATGGGAAGAGGGCTCCATTTCAATAGAAATGAGACAAGAAATGTGGTTTTCAATCCTGCCTTTAACACTGAATAGTTGTATGATTATGACCATGGTATTAGAGGTTTCAGTTTCCTCATTTCTTTTTTTTTTAGGTTTTTGCAAGGCAAATGGGGTTAAGTGGCTTGCCCAAGGCCACACAGCTAGGTAATTATTAAATGTCTGAGACCAGACTTGAACCCAGGTACTTCTGACTCCAGGGCCAGTGCTTTATCCACTGCACTACCTAGCTGCCCCTAGCTTCCTCATTTCTAAAATGGACATAACACCATTTGTATTACTTATTTCAGACAGTAGCTTCACATGCAAAAAGGCTTTATGAACTTGAAAGTGCTATGTAAATTCAAAGTCATATTGTATTTATTTGTGTTTATACACATTTGTCAATATATCCCTGATACTTATACATTGTAAAGTCATTAATTCATTACTTGGAATAATTTCCAATTTCCTTAATCTTGTTTAACATTTCTGGCCTAGTACTAACAAAATTATTAGGTCTACAACATAGTTTTACATTAACTTTTTAAATTATTAAAGTATAAGGCTTTTATAATTCTTTCGCTATTTGGTTAGATTTCAAAACAGACTATTTTAGCTTATTTTTTATACTGAATGCCATACTTGCTTTCATCTACACATTCCTAACCTTCTTATGCCATTTGTAATCCAATAGCATCATATCTAGTTAACCTTCCCTACAGGAAACTTTTCCCAATCTTCCTTAAATTATAGGGTCTTTCCTCCATTGATAATGCCATTTTAATTTAAATGTAGCTTGCTTATTCATAGATATTGTGAGTTGTATTTCCCATTAGACTACTTGCTCCTTGAGAGCAAGGAGTATCTTTTTCCTTTCTTTGTATCCTCACCACTTAATATAATTCCTGGAACATGTTACATACTTAATAAATATTTATTGACTGACAAAGGTCTTGGAATGTCCATGATATCTTGGCCACCCATTGCAGCTGATTCATTCATTTTACCTTGGGGGTTCCATCATTGACAGAGAAGCATTCTGATGTGTTATCCTGGCTACTTCTCTCACCAGTGTGTTATGGTGAAAAGAGAACTAGAGGGGGAGTCCAGAAAAATGAGCTCTCATCTCACCCTCCTTTAGTTTGGGATTATAGGCACATCACTCACTCTCTTGGCTGAAGCTTCCTCAGAAATAAAATGAAGGAGTTGGAATATGGCATCTCTCATTTTCCGTTTCATTCCAATTCTATGATTCTGTTTTTCAAGACCTTTAGATGATTAACTGTTTCAATATAGTCTGCCTCTCCAACAACATATAAGCTTTTTCACAGCAGAGATTGATTCATTTTTGTCTTTCTTTCCCTATAACTTAGCATGCTTGGCACATGAAATTAGTAGGTGATTTTTTTCATTAGTTGATACCAGTTTTTGCCTCAGATATGACTTCAGCCTCCCTCCCAACCATTCAAGTGAGGGCAATGGCAATCGAAGCCATGTGTTCTTTGCTCTTAAAGGCATCTTTCCAAGTTTCAGTTACAACCGGCAATTTCACCTTTTCCATCATTATTGCCAATATCTTAACTATTTAAAAAAGAGTCAGGAATAGAACTTTCAAGATGAAGTAATTCAGAAAGGTTTAGAATCATAGAAATGAGACTTAACAAACTTCATATCTCCCTCTGTTCTTAATTTAGAATCAAGACATTTGCTATTTACCTTGATCACCAGAAATTAAACCATTTCTGTTATTTCATTTTAAATACAATCTAATATTTTATGGAACACTTTATGGATTGCAAAGAACTGTCCTTACAAAAATCCTGCAAAACAGATAATATTAGTATTATCTTTTTATTTTACAGATAAAGACACTGAAATCCTAGAAAAATCAACATAGCTGGCTAAATGTAGTTCTGAACTTGAATTCATGCCTTTTTTACTCCAATTGCAATTTTTTTTTCTGGTACTCCATGCTATAGAAATGGTTGAGGGGAAGACTAGTGATGTCTATATCATTGATCTGTTGCCTATTTTGATATATATTTTTAAATTTCAAATAAACATATCTGACTGAAACCTCATAACTTAAGAAAATATGAGAAGAATTTTCATATTAGAAGGTGCAGAGGATAGGGGTAGGTGAAAAGGTTCTAAGATCAGGAGTTCTTAACTTGGCATGCACAGACAGATTTAAGGGAGAGTACGTGAATTCAGATGCAGAAAAATTATATAAGTTCAATTTAACTGATTTTCTTTGTAATCTTATTTTATGTTTGTATGTATTTTATTTTATGTACTTAAAAATATTGCTCCGAGAAATAGTCTAAAGCCTCTTCCCAATGGCTACCAGTGGTCCAATCTTTTACAAAAAAGTAAAGAACTCCCTACTAGATTTGAATCAAAATACTAATTCTTCCATGAATTATATGATTGTATGATCTAGGCTTCAGTTTTCTTGTTTGTAAAAAATAAGGAGGTTGGACTATATATGAAGGTTCTTTTCAGCTCGAGTAAGGAAGATAATAAATTCAAATCCAGCCTCAGAAACCTGTGAATCTAGGCAGATCACTTAAACTCTACTTGCCTCAGTTTATTTTTCTGTAAGATGAAATTATAACAGTATCTACCTTCCAGTATGTTGTGAGGAACAAATGAAATAATAATTGTGAAGTACTTAGCAGAGTATTTGGAATGTAGTAAGTGCTATGCAAATATTAGCTGTTTTCATTATTATTGTCATTAAGATTGTGGAAGAAGTTTAAGTTCACAATTCTTCTAAGAAATGATACTGAAGGAAAAAAATAAACTTTATTGTTTTTTAAGTTGTACATTATTATAGTATCCCATAATAACTGTACATTTGGTAAGAAGGCCATGGTCTAGCCAGATATCAGACTCCTTTAAGTAGTAAGAGGCAAGATTAATTGCACATCATCCTGGGCTGATAAGAGATGAGGGATCTAAGGTCTCATTCTCCATTATTTTTCACTAGTTAATCTCAGATCATTCTCTTGAACTGAAAGTTACACTCTGACTTTCCTCTTGAACTTTTCTTCTCTGATTTGTTTCTCTTCTTGATGAGATATAGATCTCACCTAATCCTGCTCCTCATGACTTGATTCTCCCAGTTCTTGAACTAACAATAACCCTGTTTGATTTTTGCTTTTGCAACTGGCAAGCATCTTACATTATGCAGTAAGATTCTTTTTGTACATCACTCTGGTACCCTTACTGGGCTACACTTGCTACTACAATCTTCTGGTAATACCATAGCAGAACCTCAGAGCTGGAAAGAACCTCAGTGGTATACAGTTATACATAAATCAGAAATCATTTTCTAATACTTTCAGCAACTAGTATTTTAGTCTCTTCTTTTAATATCTTCAATGACAACCCATTCTAAAAGCTAACTCTCTGGCTAGATAATCAATATTAATTAAAAATCACTGAGGGGATGCACATTAGTAGAGAATGATGGACTATAAAAGTAAGGGAAAAAAACCCTAACTTTAGTCAGAGGGTCTGAGTTCCAAATCTGAGCAACATTGGCTAAACTTTCATAGGAAATGAAGTTAGCCTGTCAATTTCTGTCCTTTATCTAATTACCATTTTCACCTTCAATAGCTTATTTAAATAGGCCATGTTGGGGTTTTTAATTGTACACCATCATAAGTATAATCTGATAACTGCTTTTCTCTCCTGTCTCTTTTTTATTTTGTAAATAATGGTTGGATTGTGGGAGAACTTTCCTGTTTTATATGTAATAGATTAAAAGAGGTATGAAGGGAGGGAATTGTCCCCGTGGGACCACAGCAGATCAGCACTGCAAAAACTGTAGATTTTTTAAAGTTTTTATAAACTCTCATTCCCAATACAGCATGAACAAGCAACTTTGCTCTGGGGAACAACAGAAGGTTAACATCCTCTTCTTCATCATGTCTTATTTAAATGTGTAAGCTTGAACTTAAGGCACATGATAACCTCACTTATAGAAATGATATTTATCTAGAAACATACATGTCAGGCCCCAAATTAAGAGATGAGTAGAAAATCCCTTCAAGGTATTAAAATAGATGCCACTATGTTCAAATATTAGAGTGCATGCCTTTTAATTATGAAAGAGTTCTTTAGACCCTTACTTTGAGTCAAGGTGATTTAAAAAAATTCTAACAAGCCTGGTTTTCTGATTTCCAATTCCATAACAGATTAGGAATATCAAATTAGAAAGCAAGGGGTAAAGGTAAGGTGTTAATGGGACATACTATGTATTCACACTAAAAGATATAAAAAAGGGATGACTGATAAGCTGATAATTAGGATAAGACTAGTGACAGAAAAAACATAATTAAACATAGATAAACTTACAAAGCACAACAATCTGAGGCCATCTCATCATCATAGACTTAAAATTCAAATATCATACTTCCCCTTTCCCTATTCCCTCCCTCAGACTCCCCCCGCAACATAGATTTGGATTTTCAATCCCTTGGATTATCTTGTTGGGGTCTGTATCTCCATTCACTTCCTGCAATATCCCTCCCCCTTATCCTTGATACCCTTTGTAGCCCATCTTTCTATGTTCTATTAGAATATAAATTCCTTGAAGAAAAAGAACATTTTTTTCCTTTATATTTGTATGCTAGAGCTTAGCATGGGTGTCTAGCATTTAATAAATGATCTAGCTATCTATTTAGGTATCTATCTATCTATGGATATAGCTCTATTACAGTCCAGTACAACATGAATGTTTATAACAAGAGAAAAGGTTAAATTAAGTTCATATTCTACTTAAGAAGCCATGGATATGTATCATGTTTTTGAAAGATTTCCATTTAACATGATTAAAGTAAAAAAAAAACTCTTGACAAAGTTATTTGAAAAATTTGCTTATGTGAAACAGCTCATTCCCAAATGGTGCCAGAAAAATGGAATGTGCTTAAAACTGGTTTTCAGAACTTTTTGAATACATTACTTTGATTGATCCTTGATTTGAGTATACTTCTTCCCATCCCACATGCCTTCTTATGAGATATGATTATCTTCTACATATTTTTCTTTAAATTTGCAACAGAGAATTCACCCAACATTTTGAAGTCCTTTCACTGTTTTTTCTTTCCCATATGAGTATAAATTAATGTACTGCTTGGTTAGTCCATCTGACTAAATGATCTTCTTTGCCAGGTTTTCTTTTCCATGTCCTTCTTAATGTTCCTGACTATGATTTTCATGTGTAAATAATTACTGATTACAAACTGTAGCTTTCCTTGTACTTACCATATGTCTTTCCATTGCCCTTTTGTTACCTGTATTTTTCATCCCCTCAGATTGTGTTATCCAGTGATTCAGTCATATAGCATGTTCCTTCATTACTATTACAAAATGATGGTGAAATGTTGCTAACAATAGAATCTCAAATTGAAAACATTTGGTTTAAATATCTTAGACATATCTTTCCAAATGCACATACACAAACCAATGAATTCTATTTGTTTTTTTTTCTTCAAAGAGAAAAAGTTATAAAGTGTTTTTTTTAAAAAACATGTGTCTAGATTTGCTGGGAATATTTTTCTTTTGCTAAATATGGTCATTTAAAAAATAAAATAACAAACAAGGGACTGTGATCATTGAGAAGTAACATAATAAAAGAACAAAGGATTGGGAGTTCGAAGCTCAACAACCAAGAACAAGCCAAGCAGCTTCCTGTAATTTTACCTGCAAAATAAAAGGGTTTCTTTACCTGTAAAATAAAAGTGTGCACTAGATGACATCTAAGGGCACATGCAGCTCTCTGGTTCTTTAATATCACTGAAAGAGGACTCAGAATTCCAGTTCTGCACATATCTATTAGGAATTATTGTTTATGAGGAAAGACTATTGAGCTTATATCTTTTTGGTAACATATTTCCAAGAATCTCAATAATTATTATTTTGTTTTGTCACTTGGGCAAGAAGTTGATCTCATCTGATAATACAAGACTTTGACATGTTAGGCTAAGAGATTTGACCATGCTAATTTATTTACCATTTTAGCAGGATTTTAGAAGCTCAAATCTGCCAATAGGCATTTATTTAATGCCTACTATGAGCCAAGCCCTGTGCTAAGTGCTACAGACACAAACATTTGTTATTATTCAGTTTTCTCCAAGTCTTTCTCCTTGTTCCATGAAAACAAAGACAACGTTAGTTGATGCTGCAATTATTTCCAGGAGGGTCTTTCTAATTGAGCATGTTTTAACCATGATGGATCTACTCTACTATTTTTCAACTGATGGAGTTCAAGACCTATTGGAACAAGTGGAGAATAGCAGGGATTTTAGTGGTAAGACCATTAGTCTTAGAGACAGAAGATATGACTTGGGTTTGAGTATGGGTTTCACATTCACAATAAAGTGACTCTGAGCAAGTCATTAACCCCTTAAATCTTTCTCTCTCTCTTAAATGAACCATATAATACACTATTATTTACTAGTTTATTGCAAAGGAAGTACTTGGTTACCTTAAATTGCTACATGAATATGAATAATTATTGTTATAGTTAATTTGGATCCCTGAGCCTTTCTGTGAACCTCTTCATAGGACACTTGTAATAAACCTCACTCTGGCAGGTTCCAAAACTTTCAATGAAAAGATTTCCTGATCATCAGGAGTCATTTGGGAAAAAAAAAATCTCCTGAACTTTTTTGCACATCACTCTGGGAATAAATCAGGAGGTCATCATGAGTAGGTTTGAGATATGTGAAACAGTACCCGAGTAGCTGCACTTGACAGTAATTCTGTTCAAATAAAACTTTGGTCCAGCAGTATTCTTATCTCTTGAAATTCCCAATCAATTTGTCCCTCTGTCAGGTTTTCCCTTGTGTACATCCAATTGGGAATCCTGCCTTACTCAAATTATCTAGTAAAACTTATCATCTTGTTCCTCCATGTAATGTTCTTGCTCATTTTCAGTTGACAGCTCTGTTACTTAGAATGACCCTTGTCTCATTTCATTCTCTCCAGTCACTGATTAAAATCAATCTGGAGTTTTGGCTGGCCACATTTTAAGCCTTCTAACTCCTACTCAGATGGAATGGATTGAGCAGCTCATAAATTATCCTCTCAGACAAGAGACTGGATCCTCAGGTTTCAGCTTAGCTCAGATGAGATACACCTGACCAATCCCTGTTCCCTGTATAATAAAATTCTATCAAATCTCTAAAATCAAATGGGTCTATTTGCTTCCCCTTTTCATGACTCCCCCTTGAATGCCTTGAAGGAATTCACCTTTTGCAATGATTAAACATTCTATGTTGAATGTGGCAAAATAAATAATGACATGCAAAGTTCTTATTTTTCCAACCTTCTAGACTAGATTTAACATTATCTACCTATAAGAGCAATGAATTTTTGAAGACAAATTTCCAATGTGCCAGGTTTCAGTAAGCAACCCTTTTCATCTAGCTACTTACCAATGCCACTGTGGTAAAAGAAGGATACATTAATCACTAGGATATAAGTTAACAGTACCTTGAAAAAAGTTTGTTCATATACTTGTTGACTTCTCAAATGTTCCATGCTTTGTAAATGAAGATGATGACTAATTAACCATTTGTATCACATATACTTTGAGTTATTTTTCTAGTACTAGTTATGAAAAATCATTCCTATTCTTTCACTCAGGGCTTTCTGTGTCCAAGGCTCATATTTGCAAGATGTGTGGCTACTGAAAATTATTTACTTATAGGAAGTCTCACAAACCAGTATCCTCTCATAAATTCAACCACTGGCAAAATACATTAAGTCAAATAATTATACAATAAACCTTCCCTTAATTCATCCTTACTAGCCAGAACAATCATATTATGTTGCATATTCACCATACTTCATTGATAATATTATGTCTGAGCAAGGAGTGGTGGGTAGAATGCTGAGCTTGGAGTCAGGAAGATCTGAGTTCCAGTGCTGCTTCAGACTCTGACTAGTCAGCTGTCTGACTCAGAGCAAGACTCTTAGACCTTCAGCCTGTCTTTATTCATATGAAAATGGAGATAAATACTACCATCTATTTCTTGGAGTTATTATGAGAGATAATGTATGTCAACAAATTTGTTGTAAAATTCTATTGTTATAATTGCCATTATATTGATAAGACTAATTAATTAATGGTATATAATTACCATTAATATTATTATCATTATATATACTGCATTGTAATCCATCAATAAGTAGAAAAAGTTTCAACATTTTCTGGTATGAAAATTATGGAAACCTTCAACTTCATTGAAGTGGCTTTGAATATTAAGAAGATAATGGGATAGTTTAACTGATTTCAGTGATTCCATAATCTATTTCACAAGATTGTCTTTGCTAAAATCTCTGCAGTAAATTATGTTTTCCTCTTAGGAAACATAAGTCATGCCAGGTCTAAATAAATTTAAAGCAATGTAAACATCCAAATTAAATATAACCTAAAACTGCTGTTTCTGATGGAACATAATATAGGAAAGATTTTTCCCCTTTCTCCTTATATGGATCCCATTAACACTGAGAAGTACTGTGTTTTCCTGCATTAACAGGATATTCCATAAATACTTTTCTAGATGCCAACCAACAAATTAGATTTTCCTCATCTACAAAAGGAGAGACCTAGAACAGGTGATCTCTAAGGTCCCTTCCCATTTGAAATGTATGATCTATAGATCTTCTGACCATTATTATTACTATTAGCAGTCTTGCAAGCTCTATTTCTGCATACATATTAAGTAGTTTTATTAGAATGGCCTCTATTTTCCCTTCCACTTATCCCAATCCTATTCACTCTTTTTTTTTTTTAAAGATTTTTCAAGGCAACGGGGCTAAGTGGCTTGCCCAAGGCCACACAGCTAGGTAATTATTAAGTATCTGAGGTCAGATTTGAACTCAGGTACTCCTGACTCCAGGGCCAGTGCTCTATCCACTGTGCCACCTAGCCGCCCCCCTATTAACTCTTAAAGGACCAGCTCAGACTAATTTCATTCATTTTTATTCTAACCCTTATTGTTCTTCTCTTTCCTCAATTTCTGCAGCACTTATAGTCGTGTGCCACATATTTTAGAACTTAGATACTACTTTCTGTGGTCAAATATTATTTGCATAAGAGGAGTCTCTCTGATATAGTAAAGTATTTGAGAGATGCATCAAATCTCACATTTTGTATTCTCTAAAATGCCTAACAGTACTCATCACAAAATACTTACTTTAAAAACAAAGCAAAAAAAAAAACACTTGCTGATTGATCCTATGTCCTCTCATAACTCTAAATATTTGATCTTATTTTATTTAAGGTCTTTCATTTTTATAATATATATCTCTCCATTTCTCTTATCCAATAAGAGACCTCTAGTAACAGATGACCAAGAAAAAATTTTCAGTAAAATTAATAAACACATCTAACAGGACACTCAGATTCCCAAAACTCTGAATGAAAATTTTCACTTAAAACAGATGGGAACAGAAGCTGTTAACTCCATTTTAAGGTTAGGAGTACTAAGGAACAGAAACATGAAGTTATTTGCAAACCTTTAGACAATACCATAAATACTGGAAATAGAATGTCTCTCTCATATCTGCCAGAACAAAAGGATTTCTAGACCTTTGCTTCAATTTCTTATCAAGCTAGGATAATAATCTTCACTTTAAAAATAAATCTTTTTAAATGATCTTTCACAAAAACATACTAATATACTGGTGTTCAAGTTGTGAACTGGTCTAATCATTTGAGAAAGCAATTTGGAATTATTGTCATAAAACAACTAAAAAGTCATTATCTTTGACCTACTTGTGTTGTTAGACACATACATGTCTTACATAAGAAGGGCAATGATGATAAGAAAATTACCAAAATATTTAATAATATTTGTTTATAATAGCCAAGAACTAGAAAAAAGTAGATGCACATTGATAGCAGAATAGCTAAACCAATTATGGTACATGAATGCAAAGGAATATTTCCATGTTGTAAGAAATGATGAAAATGATGAATACGGAGAAGTATAGGAAGACCTATTAAAGGATTCAAAGATAAAAAATAAGAACATACATAATGATAACAAGACAAATAGAGGAACAAAATTGAAATGACGCTGTAAAGCTTGGCTTCAAAGAATAGAGATGACAAAGTAACTCACTCCTGTCTTTGCAGAGGTGGAAGACAATAAGGTTTGAACATCGAATATGTTAGATTTGGCTGATGACTTGATCAATCTTGCTGGACTATTTTCCTCTTTTTTATTCTTTTTTATTAATATAAAGGGTGGCTTTCTGGGAAGAGGAATGGGGAGAATACTGGGGAATGAAGGTGTTGTTAAAACCAAAGTTATCAATAAAAATTTTAAATTAGAAAATAGAAAAATAAAATTATCTTTCACATAAAATTATACAACTTTACAAAATGGGAGGAGATCTCAAGAATAATCTGGAAAGCTTATCAAACCAAGGAAAAATTTCCACTTTGTAACCATGCAACCAATTATGGTTGATTTCATACAAGCTACAAATTATTGAGAATCAACATAAGGAGCATTAAAGATGAGAATCTTAAGATGAATAAATGATAGCAAATCACAGAGCTAGGAGTCAAGTGGGACATCACTAATTGAAAAACATACATCATAATCATACAGCATAAATTGGTGATTTCAATCTTTAAGATGAACATAGATCAATTTATGGTGAGATTAGAAAGAGGCAAGGAATATAACCCACACTTTTCAAGATGATGAAACCAAGATATAAGATATTTAGGAATATTGACTCATGCTCCAGATTAAATCAATGACCAAACCCAAGAAGAGTTTTCATTTCCTGACTGCATCAAAATGAAACACTGTCTAGCAGTTCATATTATCCATATAATTTTCTGAGTCTTGCTTATATTTACTAGTGGTACAGGAAAAGATATGACTATATTCTCTTGGCAAGTAGCCTACATATTATGTCAGAAAAAGAATCACCTTTAAAATTTTCCAGAATTAAAATTCTGCTTATACATAGTCTTTTAAAAATTTTAACGTAACACTCCACTCAGTTCAAATGATTAAGCATTTACTTAACAACTATTGGACATGACTCAGCATGTCCTAGGTCCTGGATAAGATATAAAATTTAGAGAAGGCAAAATCATTGTCTTTGTGAAGTTTATATTTTTATAGGGGGTTAGGTCATATGAACAAATGGCAATAATAATAAATGATGAGTTCATACAAAAGATTCAAAATATTATATTATTCATATGCCCTTGATATTTTTAATGAGTGACTCTAAGGTGACACTGTTATTCTATGCTTTATTCAGTTTAGTCTGTCGACTCTCTTACCACTTTCTATTTAACCAAATCAAATCTAGATTCTTGACTTGAGTCTATGAAGTCCAATTAAACAGCTGAACTGGGGGGGGTCACTAGAAAATAAAAGTTATAAGGTAGGAAGTTAAAAACCAGTCTTTGAATTTGATAATCTAAGATAGTATTATTCTTGAAAACAACAAGGCCTGACAGAGCAGGAGACTAGAGAAATTGAAAGCATTTACTCTCCGAGCAAAAGCCTAGGAGCATCTGGTGATTTTAACTCAGAACAGTTTGGACCTTTCTGTTCAGTCCTACCTGACTTGCCAAGTTCATCTGGATTTAAAAAGTTTTCACTTCTTCCCAGCTAAAGTTTCATACTTCCACTTTCCTTTATTCTTGATAACCTGTCTTGTCAAGGCCCAGATGTTGGCTCTAGGAACAGGGTACTTGATTTGGAGTCAGAAGGCCTGGTTTCAAATCAGACTCTGCAACTTATTACCTGTAGGACCAGGTGCAAGTGCTATGAATTCTTGCAACCTCAGCTACATCATTTATAAAATGAGTACATTGGGTTGGGATTCTATGATATTATGTCTATATAGTTCATTTCACCTCTATGATTCTATGATCCAAAGACCCAGCTGCCATAAAGAAAAGTCTTTTTAATAACATGTGTATAAAATAAATTGCTGTAGGTTTCACACAAGGAGAATCTAACCACCAGTTTATTAGCTTGTGACTTCATATAAGTGGGTTGCATATAGAAAATCATTTAATGAAATTTTTAAAAGAAAAGAAAAAGCAAATACAAAGTTCTTAAGAATGACAGTGCTTTTAATGAAAGATTAACAGAAGGATTATGTTTTGCCTAGTAAAGTGAAACTGTGTCAGAGTAATAAGTCAAGAGTCCAGCCAAAACCCCAAAATAACATAACTACTTTGGCATGTTGTGGTTAAGTAGTTACTGAAAGTCTAATGTGGATGGTTCAAGACTGAAAACAACACTATTGCAATCTGAAAAATTAGAGATAAAGATGGAGTTCTAAAAAAACTTGAAAATCATTAGTGACTTGGATTGTCTCATTGTATACTATGACAATGAAGCCAGCACTAGGGGGGTATTTTCCCCCTAGCAGCCTGACTTTGACTTTATTTTTGTACTTGCAACACCACTAAAATATGGATAGACTTTAGTTAACCAAATATTTTCCATAAATTTTTATGTGATTAAACCAAAAGAAATCACATGAAACTTTTCCTGGAAAAATACTCTTTTATTCCCAAGAAGTGATGGCTTTTTTTTCAATAATGAATGTCTATTTGGTGAGATGAGAGAACCAATATTGTCTAGATATTTGGTGGAGTGTATGGTGGTGGAATGAGGAAATTAGCATCTATATACATTTTCTAAGCTTCTTTATGATTTAAAACATATCCTAGGAAATGAGAAACACAGGTTTTTATGGCTTGTTTACTACAGACTAAACAAATGAAAGACTGGACAAGGATTTACCAAGAAGTAAACCTACTGTTTCTTTTTCCCCCTCAAATTATTTCTTATAAAACATATTATTTACAATATGGAGAGGCAAATGAAAAAGAAATAATATAGAGAATTGTAGCACAATAAAAACATCACCTAGTAAATGTTAGAACTACCTTAAAATGTCTTTTTTCATAATGGCATCAGCAGCCACCAAAAAAAAAATTAGAGCTCTTACTAACTTCTTTGGGAATGAGAACAAACAAGTTTTTAACTTTCCAATATGACTAAGTAGTGGCATGGTGTAGCAGAGACAGTGTTAAATTTGGAGAGAGAACTTGAATTCCAAATTCAGCTATGTCAGATGAGAGGTCAAACTACCCTTGAGAGTAACTGAAGAAGAGAATCAAGTATTGGTATTGGAGCCAGGAATAGCTAAGTTCAAGTTTTGCCCCTGACTTATACTTGCTGAGTGTCTCTAGACAAGCCATTTTTAACTCTTTCTTAGTGCTTCAGGAAACTTTTAAGACTATATGTAGAGGATAGTATACTGGATTTGAAAGGTGGAAAGCTCTGGCTTTGAATCCTACCGCCAACATTAACCAGGTGTGTGGAATCTGAACAAATCATGAGGAAGTTGACTCAATGACTTCTAAGGTTCTTTCTTACTTGAAATCTATAACATAGTAATATTTGTGACCTTGGGAAAAATTTAACGTCTCAGGACCTCAGTTTATTAATCTGTAAAATGGGGGGGGGAGAAATTCCCAACTCTTAATCTATTACTTTATGGCTACCAATGCTGATAATTTTCCAAAACAGTGAGGTCTGACACTATCAAATATGTCCAACAAATATGGTTTAATTTCACCAACATTTATAAAATGGTAATTTTATACATTAGTGAGAAATTATCATTCTGAGGAGCTTGACTCAATGAAAAGGAAGAAAACTTAATTATTTAACCAGGAAGCTCATTTACCTTCCCCTGGCCCCAAAATGGTCTGTGCACTCCTATTCTGGTCTGGGAGAGAAGAAATTGACAAAAGAATGGCATCCATTCAAAGGAAAGGTAATGAGGACAAACCAAAGGAAGGTAGAAAGATAAGCAAGGACAAAGAAGGAAATAGAGAAGTCTACTTTATAAGGTTAAAGCAGGGGCCCTCTTAGCTAGCCACACAGAGAAGCAGAGGAAATCTGTCACCAACAATGAGTCTGTTAGAAATATAAGAGGTAAGGGCCAACTGTTATCTCCTGTAGTATTCCAGAGGTGATTTACTTTGAGAATGACCATTATCTAAAGCACTGTTAGTTTTAGGTCTAAGAAATGATCCCATCCAGGTTCCTATACCATAAGTAGCAGATTCTGGAAGAATCTTTTTTCTTTGCAATAACAACTTATTAGAACAATCCTTTTATCATCTGAAGACCATTTCCAAATTCCCATTTAAAAGGATTATTCCCATTTAAAGGTTACAACAAATAGATGAATACAAACTCTGCTCAAGTGTGGAAAATCAAAGAAACTTAGAAAACCAAGAAGACATTGACCCTTGGCCAGAGTAACGGTTCTCCTATTTTTATTTCTTTTAAAAAAATTTGAGATGATAATTTTATTTTGTTATTAGAGGCAGTTTGGTACATGGGGATTAAATAAAATATTTAGAAAAATGGTAAGAATAAGTCCTGACTCTTCTTTTCTTTTCTTTTTTTTTTTTGACTTTAGTCTATATTCAGATCCCATCAGCTCTATCTTTGGGAGAAAGCATTCTTCAACCTAAACTGTATTTCCCTTCATCCTATTCCTCCACACCCCCATTTATTCTATTCTCTCTCTTCTTTTTTCCTGTCCCTCCTCAAAAGTGTGTTGGATCTATCCTCTTCCATAATCTTCCCTCAAAAACATGGTTGAATGTCACAGAGAAGGTATCAATACCATAACCATATATATGCTGCAAAGGCCACCAGAACCTCTTCCATATTTATCAAAGGGAGTACTAACCTTCTCTCCTTTCATACAACACAGTTTTTTATTTTTCATGAATTCTAAGGAAGCAGTTTTCAAAACTCTAATTGCTAATTCTTCCAAGTTATATGATGATGAGTTGAATGAACTGGGGATGTTTAACCTGGGAAAGAAAAGATCAGCAGAGGATATGAAGCACTTGAAGGGCTGTCATATGGAATAAAGGGGCAACCTGGGTGGTGTAGTAGATAAGTGCCAGGCCTGGAATCAGGAAGATTTCTCTTCCTGAGTTCAAATCTGATCTTTGATTCTTATTAGCTATGTGATCCTGGGAAAGTCATTTCATCCTGTTCGCCTCTGCTTCCTTGTCAATAAAATGAGCTGGAGAGGAAAATGACAAACCACTTCAAGGATCTTTGCCAAGAACATTCCAAATTGGGGACAGAATTGAACAGCAACAGCATATGGAATAAACTTTTCCAGACACTTAAAAATGGAATAGTTTTCCTAGAAAGACTACACACTAGAAGTATTTAAACAAAGTCTATGTGACTATTTGTTGGAAAGTCTATAGGGAACTTTAGAAGAAGTTGAAACAGATGGCCTCTGAGGTCTCTTTAATTTCTGAGATTCTATGATTATATATAGTTCTTATAAGTAGAGTGTAAACTTCTTGAGGGTAGGGATAGGGCTGTTTTGTTTGCAACTTTTTCAGCCTAGCAGGTGTTGACAAACTATAACATGAAAGCCAAATTGGACCTCTTAGATTTTATATTCCTATAAAAGAATTTTTTATATCTTTAAATAAAGATTTATTGTATTTAAAACTATTCAAACTATTTATAGTAAACCAGTTTTGATTCTCAGAACTATTTGGGGCAACAGTTCTTCCTGCCCCAAAGCACAGTTCAATGATTTGCACAAAGTAGGTATTTAATACTGAATTGAATCTGACTGAATTCTAATTAGGTTAGACTAGAAGTAATATGGTTAGTAGATAAAGATTTGGCCTCAAAGCCAGAAAGACCCAGATTCAAGTCCTATCACTGATATATCTATTAACTGTGTTTATTAATTGCACAAATCATTTAGCTTCTCAGTGCTTTAGAGACAGCTCTTTATGATGCATTGCAGAAAATGTTCCAGTCTGTATTGGTAGACTGTTTACTGGTCTGAGAATTCCCTATATTATGGGTTTAATACCTATCCCTCACCTTACCTACTTAGTTTACTCTTTAAACTTAACATAATCTCTTCTTCAATATGCATAAGGTGGAAAAAACATTAGTTATTTGTCCTCTCCCCAAAATTGTTCCTATCCCAGAGCTATGGCAAGCAAAAAAATGCTTTGCATGACTGTCTGTTTCATCGCTGGAGACTTTTATTTGCTAGAAATGTCATGAAGAAATTGAGAGGTCAACAGATTAAATTTCCTCAATATTTAAGTCATGTGTGCTTCACATATCAAAGGACACTACCATTGGAAAAATTAAAAACAAACTCTAAGTACTGAACATCAGCTTGCAATGATACCGTGATACCAATTAGGAGTCAAATTCCTATGAACTGTAGTTAGGAAATGCACATTACAGCTTATTAGCATTATTACAGGAAAAAATACCCTACAAAATTACGTGGTTAATATCCATAATTCAAAGAGTCATATTCTCTCCCCATACACTGAGGGATCAGACTGTTATAAGCATGTAATGGATATCCTTAAATGTTTATGAGAAGACCATGTTTTCCTACAATGTCAAACATACAGACACTGTTGTTCTATGACTTAACATGGCAGTCCTGCACGTCCCTTCAAACCCAGAAAGGAACATGGCACTAGAATAAAAGAACATTCACAAATATACTTCTGAAGGCTTTCATCTTCATCTGTTGCAAAAGACAATGTCTTAAACAATTGCAAAATTCAAAACCTGATGTTACTTTAGTCTCTTCATTTTTTCCCCTCATGACATGAGTTTTAATATTTAGGTTTCATCTATCCATTTGCATAGATGAGTATGTTGGATAGGTGAGTATGTTGTTTTTCAATTTCTGGCAGACAGCTTTACAGTTTTCCCCAGCAGTTTTTGTCAGATAGGGAGTCATTACCTAGTAGTTAGAGACCTTGGGCTTATGAAGCACAGAGGCACTATTTGATTGCTTCTGGGTTTTCCTCATATAATCTATTTCATGCATTTGTTTTTTTGTTATTTAACCTGAACCAAATAGTTTTAGGTGATTCCTATTTTAAAAGCACTGTCATTTCACTTCTACCTTCTTCTTTCCTAGTATTTCCTTTGATATTCTTGACCTTTTGCTATTTCATATGTATTCTATTATTTTGTGAAGTTTTATAAAAGATGGGGCAGCTAGATGGCACAGTAGACAGAGTACTGATTTTGGAAACAGGAAGATTCATATTCTTGATTTCAGTTTTAGTCTCAGACACTAAATAGATATGTGACCCTGGGTAAGTCACTTAACCATGTTTGCTTGTTTCTTAATCTGTAAAATGATCTGGAGAAGGTAATGATAAACCACTCTAATATCTTTGTTAAGAAAACTTCAAATGGGGTCATCAAAAGTTAGATATGCCTGAAAAACAATTGAAGAACAACAAATTAAACTAATCCTGGCATTGCATTGTCTAGAAATATATTTAAGTATAATCATTTTTTATAATATTGGCATGATTCAAATATGATCAATTAATAGTTCTCCAATTATTTACCTTCATTTATTTCTTTTCTAATTTTTTTTATTTATTTAAGGCAAATGGGGTTACGTGACTTGACCAAGGTCACACAGCTAGGCAATTATTCAGTGTCTGAGGTTGGATTTAAACTCAGGTGCTCCTGACTCCAGGGATGGTGTCCCCCATTTATTTCTTTAAAAATATTTTGTAGTTGTTCAGAGTCTGATTTAGTGAGTAGATTGTCAGATATTCAGAAGTTATTTTGACTGAGATTACCTTTTCTTTCTCTTCCAACTGGTTTTTGTTAATGTAACAAAGCAGGATTCATAACAGATTAAGGGTTATAAGTAGAGTAAAGGTGCTAAGTTCATAACAATTCTGCCCTTGGAATTGGAGTCATGAAACATGAATGGTTCATCATGGGGTATCTAGTTAAAAGGCAAAAACTCTTTACAAATAGGCTGGAGTTTGGGATTGTAGCCTTATACTAGGAAAGGTCATTGTATCTCATATATGTTTGCTAGAACTGTACCATGTCTTCAAAGACCAAAATCCAGAAGTGATGGCAAAACCATACAATCCTGATTTAACTGCTCAGTGTTAACTTTCTCTTTTCTTTCCAGGTAATGTGCTGTAATATCTGCTGATACAGGAGGAATCGAAACCATTTAAGGCCAGGAGACTCCCATCTTGAATAGTCTCATTTCCTATAAACCAGGCCCTGGGATAGAAAGATTCTGGTAAAGGATGTCTTTTTGCATAGCATACCCCTCATTATAATAAATATAATTGTGCAATTCATGCTTCCAATCATGATTGGTTGGTGTGGTACTCTTTGGTTCTCTCCTTTTAAGGCGGTCAAAGAGTTCAGGCCTGACCAAAGGACTATTATATTTGAGTTTTCTTGGCAGAGATACTGAAATGATTGGCCATTCTTTCTCTAGTTCACTTTACAGATGAGAAAACTGAGGCAAACAGAGCTAAGTTATTTGTTTAGGGTTTCTCACCTACTATATGTTTGAGGCTATATTTGAACTCAGGTCTTCCCAACTCCAGGCTCAGTGCTCTATCTAGTGAGTCACTTAATTGCCCCAGGTGACTCTCTAGGGTTCTCTAAGTAAATCATCATATTGTCTGTAAATAGTGATAATTTTGTTTGTGTTTATTCCATCAAATTATTTCTTGTCTTATGTAATATATGCTTCTAAAATTAGATTAAGTAATAGAGGTACCAATGTACATCCTTGCTTTACCTCTGATCTTCTTAGAAAGGCCTTTTCTAGGGTTTCTTTGCTAGAGATAATTATGATTCTTGTTTTTAAAAAGACATTGTTAATCATTTTATGGAAACATCTATTCCTGTGCTTTCATGAATTCTAAAAACAAATGAGGGCTGTTAACTTGTTAAAAAGCATTTTCTTGGGGCAGCTAGGTGGCATAGTGGATAAAGCACTGGACTTGGAGTCAGGAATACCTGGGTTCAAATCCAGTCTCAGACACTTAATAATTACCTAGCTGTGTGGCCTTGGGCAAGCCACTTAAGCCTATTTGCCTTGCAAAAACCTAAAAAAAAAGCATTTTCTTCATCTATTAGCATAATTATATAGTTTTTGTTTTTATTATTTTGTAGTTGTTTTTGTTGCTTATAATCTATTGGACCAACTCTCACTTTTTAAATAAATCTGGTCTGATGATAGTGAATAATATTATCAAGATACTAATTGTAAAGGGTTTAACACAATAAGCTCTAAATAAATATAAGATTAGTAGTAGTAGTAGTAGTAGTAGCAGTAGCAGTAGCAGTAGCAGTAGCAGCAGTAGTAATGGTCATGGTGGTAGTAATGGTAGCAGTTGTGGTGGTAGTGGTAATAGCAGTGGTAGTGGTAGTAGTGGTGGGAGTGGGAGTAGTAGTAGAAGTGGTAGTAGTAGTAGTAGTAGAACTCCATGACTTCAGACTTTACTTACTTCAGACATTACTTACTCTGGAACAGCTCTAGTCTCCTAGGGTATCTACAGATACCTAGTTGAATTGGTCTTGAACTGATTTCCTAGACTCTCCCCAGTAGGAAACCTAAATTCCTGGAGCAGCCCACACTTCAGTTCAAATGAGATAATAATCAGAAAGCATGCTATACACCTTAAATTATAATCTAGCTATGACAATAATAGATATTGTACTCCCTTGAGCTGCTCTTTATGGGAAAGGGGAACTCAGTGATATTTTTGTTTGATTCTATTGTTTCACAAGGTTCTCTCTCTCTTTTCTTTTTTAGGTTTTTGCAAAGCAAATAGTGTTAAGTGGCTTGCCCAAAACCGCACAGCTAGGTAATTATTAAGTATCTGAGGCCAAATTTGAACTCAGGTACTGACTCCAGGGCCAGTGCTCTATCCACTGTGCCACCTAGCTGCCCCAAGGTTCTCTTTTTCATTATTGGTAAGTGTTCCTCCAGGGACCCGGGTTTGACTAGAACCTTTCAAGTCTCCACCTCAGCTGGAACTCCCAGAAATTTTTTCAATATAATCTTAAACAAACTGTCAACCAACCTATACTTGAATATTTTCAGGGATGGAGAATCTGCTAGCTTTAAAGAAGCTCATGTTATTGTCAAATAGCCCTAATTAATTTGTACATTTTTTCCTCTCATTGAGTCAAAATCTGATTCTCTAAAATTCCAAATATGGCTCTCGGTTTTCTCCTTTGGAACAAATCTTTTTCATCTCTCATTATAGATAAATCCTCTTCCTCTAAAGTGTAATTTTTCTCACACTAAACATCCCACACTCTTTCAAACATTTCTCACACAATATGATTATAAAGTGTTTCATCATTCTGGTCACACTTTCAAATAAAATTCAATTTGAAAATGTTCTTCTTAAGATTGGCATTCAGAATAAGGCATTGTTCTTCAAAAATACTCTGCTGGGGGCAGACTATAGTAGGACTATTTCCCTTTGGGAACTATCCTTCTAGCAATGTCACTGAATGTTTTTTCAGTTGTTTTAGCAGCTTCATCACATTCTTGGCTCATGATAAGTGTGTTGTGATGAATTGACTTTTCCTGGGGGTTTTTTCACATAAAGTCAAATCTCCATTCTGTAAGTAAGCAATTGATAAAAAAAGAAAAATCTTATATTATTTTTCATTTTCTAAACTTAAATGTCAATGAACATGAAGTTAATAATACTAAGACTTTGGAATTGTCAGTTATAAACTTTAAAAACAAAAGGTATACTTTAAATTTAACACAGGAGTTAACAAAAATACAGTGTTTGCCATTGCCTCCTGTACTTTTCTGTTTTTAAAAATGCATTACTTTCTGTTAAATTTCATCTTTCTGGTTGCCAAGATTATTTTGAAACTTAATTCTGTTATTCATCAAATTAATTATCCCTCCAAACTAGATTTTATTCATAGATTTAATAAAAATGCTTTCTTATCCAGGTCATTGGCAAAAATGCTGAAGAGTTCAGGGTTATAGACCTGTGGAAATTATAAATTTCTCCTTCTGGGTTGGTTCTAAGTGATCATTAATACTTTTGGTTTATAGTTATTGGAAATGGAGCTAACAAAACATTTTACAAGCCTTATCTATGGATAATATCAAAAATGACTTTTGATTAAAGAAAAATACACTATGCTTATAGCATTCTGCTGGTCTAGGAGTCCTATCAAAAAAAGGGAAATGAGCTTACTTGGATATAAATTATTCTTTAGGAGCCCATGCTTAGTTTTAGTGATTGCTATTTTTTCTATGTATTCAAAAATTATCAATTTTTAAAAACACTTCTGGAATTTTGATGAGGATTGACATCAAGTCCACTAGTCTGTAGTTTTCTGGACTACTTATTTTGGTTAAAAACAAAAAATAGAGTATTTGAATATCCTTAGGTTTCTGGTACCTCTTGCATTCTTCATGATTTCTTGGTTACCCAACAATAGTTCCATAATGACATCAGCAGGTTCTTCCTATACCTTGGAATGTAATTTTTCTTGGTCTGGAGACAAATTTAAAGCAGTTTGCTACTTGTTGACCATCCCTTGGAATAGGAATAGCAACTGGATTTGCAGTCAAAAGATAAAGGTTTGAGTACTAGCTCTACCACTTCCCAAAGAATCCAAGAAAGTTTTGAATGGAAGGAACTTCAGTGGGATTCTAGTCCAGTTTATACTTGAAAGAATTTCCTCTAATTTTTATGCATAGATTCCTTTGGTAATTTGCTGATAAGCCTGAGTATCCTTATAAGAAGAATGTTTTCAGATGTGTAAAAAATTATATAGAACTAAAAAGAATATATCAAAATAAAATTTAACTTTCCCATTCAAAATCATTTTTTATTGTACAGTTGTGTCTGACTTGTTGTGACTCCATTTGGGGTATCTTGGCAAAGATACTGTAGTATTTGCCATTTCTTCCTCCAACTCATTATAGTGATGAAGAAATTGAGATAAATAGAATCACACAGCTAGGAAATGCTGGAGGCCATATTTGAACTCAAGTAGACGAGTCTTTTGACTCTCGATTCAGCACATTATCCACTGGGCCATCTGACTGCCCAAACTATGGGGATTCTACTAAGCTGGAATGACTTGGACAACAATGAACAAGGAACTCTTCTGTCAGTCTAGACAAAGCACCCCAGAAGACTAATAACCACTGCACCCCACCAACTCACCTGGTTTCAGAAGCTAAGCAGAGACAGACATAGTTAATACTTGGGAGGAATATCAGATGCCATAAGATTTTCTTGGGGATACTGTGGAGCTCAGTGGAAAACATATTGACTTTTTGGTCAGGACTATGGTTCAAATCACAACTTTGATGGCTTTACTACTTATACTTAACTTCCTTTAGTTTCAGTTTCCTTATCTATAAAGCCTGAAATGAAGGGATTAGACTGGGTGGTCTCAGAGTCTCTTGACACATCTAAATGTATGGTGCATGTGTATGCATGTTTGCATGTATGTATATGATTCTATACATGCATACATACATATATATATTTCTATGAAAATAGAGAGGGAGCTAGACAGACAGAGGCAACTGTGCTTTTTTTTTAAAACATATCTTCAGCTTGTGTCAAATTTGTCAAGGTCCACCCTAAAACCAGTGAACACAATGATTTAATTCTCTTCTAATTAGATTTGAGTACCATTCTAAAGCTTTAATTAAAACAGGATTGGTTTGGGGGGTATATTAAAGTAATATGGAAACTGTTTTGGAAATTATAAAGTGCTTTCCAAATGTTGGCTATTACTATAATGTCTCTTGCTATTTCTTCCATAATCAAATATGAAAGTCTATATTATATTTAAATCTGTTTGCAAGTTGGCCCCTCCAGTCTACCTTTCCAGAATTCTCACACTTGACTTCACTCTTGTACTACAATCTAGCTACATTGTCTTACTTGCTCCTCCTTACATAAGATATTACCTCTCAGCTTCATGCTTTTTCACTGGCTGTCCCCCAGGTCTGAAATGTTCTCATTTTTCCACTTTTGCCTCCTGGATTCCCTAAATTCTTTCAATACTCAGCTCACATTCTTCCTTCTACAGGAGACTTTTCTTGGTCTCTCAATGTCAAACCCTCTATTTTCCCTCCTTCCTTCTCCTTCTGAGAATTTCACTCTATAGCTCTTGCATATGTATAGTTATTATCCTTAGTGTGCCGTATAACATCTGGCTCATGATAAATGCATTCAGACTAACAACTTTCATGCTTCCTAGAAGCTCCAGATTACGTTAAACCAGGGGATTTTAACTGTGTCCATGATATTGATTTGTGTATTTTTTTTTAATATTTCCTTTATAACACTATAAAGTTTATTTTATATATTTTACAAAAAAGGCTAAGAACCTCTGCTTTAAATGATTAATCATCAAAAACTATTTCAAATATCTATGAACTAAAGTCAAGGGCAAGATAGAATGGGTCTATAGAGTAAAGGGCTGGAAAAATGCTCTTAAAGCAAGATCACTTCTTCAAATTTTTCAGGGATAGATGGGCAGTCATGGCGGCTTCCTCTCTTGACTTCTAAGAAGTTACAAATAGAAATTATAACTCCACAGGATTTCTTTGCCATGCTAGTTCATATTCACTTTAAAATAGGAATTCAGATTTTTCTTACCTGCTGGAGGCCAGGCCTTGATGTATCCTGTGCAATGGACTACAGCATATTGTGCTTCTCCTTCCTTAACTGGACCTAGACCATTCCTAAAGAAAAGACATTTGTGAAACAATTTATATCAGGACCACCCTGTCCCTATCCCAAATCTGATGGCCTATGATGGTCTTAAGAGAGACCAGCACAGACTAAAAGAACTCATGATAATACACGTTACAAATGAGAAACAAACTGACCTGTATCTTTTCCTCATGGTGGTTATTCTGTTAAGAGGAAGATGGTCCAGAGGGGCATTTCCACACCTAAGTGTAAATCAAGTCACCAGTAGTTAACACCTACAATGCTATATAACATTATTCACACACTTGGCATAGATAAAACAAAAATACCAGTTTAGCTAATTACTTCAGCACAATATCATCAAACTTTTACACTATAGTTTTCAATGAACTCATTTTCACTTCTTGTCCTTGGTAGTTAAGCAACAGGCTAATCAAAATGATGCTAACTTTGATTTCCTTCCACTGGACTCTGGAAGGGTTTTTGTTTGCTCTGTGATACTATTTTTTGATCCTTATGTGAAAGGAAGCAAGGCTAGATGCTATAAAAGGGTGAACAGGAAGGATGAGAAGGTTTTGGAAGCTTTCTGAAGGATCAGACACATTGAGACAAATCTAGGGGGTTTGAAAAGGCTGAAGAAATTCATCATATGTTGCCAGGTAACCAACCATTTGGTCAGATCTAGTGAATCATCGAGGTTAAAAAGAATCAGGCAAGACTCAAAAGTCTAAGCAGATGAAAGCCACAGAAATGAGGCCCATGTCAGAGAAGTCCTATAAAGAAGATGTTAAGGTACCAGGGATCTCAACAAAAAAGGCTGTTTTCTATATCTTCTTTTACATTATGGATGAACAAACCATGACCTGTAGGTTTATGAGTTAGGACCCAGAAGGTGTGACTTGATTCTGGTTACAGCAAAAACAGAAATACTAGACCTCTTAGAGGCTGAGAAGCAGTTTGATATGGTAATTAGAGATATGGATTTGGATTCTGGAAGACCTGAGTTTGAATATTACTTTCAACATTTAGAAATGTGACCCTAGGCAAGTCACTTAATCTGAGTCAACCTTTGTTTCCCCAAATGTCAAATGGTAAAAATGATAGCATCTCTCTCTCATGGAATTGTGTGAGAATTAAGTGAAATAACATATGTGGTAGTATATTTATAGAAACAAACTTTTAAGCAGATGAAAACTGACAAATTATTTCAGCAGCAGCATCTAATAGAAGGAAATCATAAACATGATTCTAAAAACCTTATCATTAGTAATTATGAAAGCTACCAGAGTTTTGCTTACCAAATTACACTAAGGTATTAAAGTTGAAGGGAATGGGAATAAATATTTTTATAGCACCTATTATGTTCAAGGGCATCTAGATGGTAGAGTGGATAGAGAATCAACCTTGGAGTCAGAAGGACCTGAGCTCAAATTTGACCTCAGACACTGGACACTTACTAGCTGTGTGACCTTGGATAAGTAACATAACCCTGATTGCCTTGCATCCAGGGCCATCTTCAGTCATCCTGATTCATCATATCTGGCCCCTGCACTTAGCTCTAGAGGAAAAAGTGAGGCTGGTGACTTAGCACAGCAACCTCTCACTCCAATCCAATTTACTTGCTTGTTGTGACATCAACTCCCTGATGGTCTTCTTGGAGAATAAAGGACAAATGTCATGTGTAAGGCACTATAATAAATACTTTTATAAATAACATTAATCTGGTACTCAAAACAACCTTTGAAAGTCAGTGTAATTATTATCCTTATTTTATAGTTGACGAAACTGAGGCGATCAGAGATTAAGTAACAAAGGATCACAGAGCTAGTTAAGGGTCTGAGGCCAGATTTGAACTCAGTCTTCCTGACTCCAAGGCCTATTATTCTATCTACTGTGCTACCAACTGCTTCTAAATCTGAAATTCAGTTGAAATCCTTGAGTTAAAATTCAAGACTTGTATATTAGCTGAAAGATATTTGACTTTAAGACAGGGTTCAGAGTATTTTTATTATTATTATTATTATTATTATTATTATTATTATTATTATTTTATTTAAGGCAATGGGGTTAAGTGACTTGCCAAGGTCACACAGCTAGGCAGTCATTAAGTGTCTGAGGCCAGAGTTGAACTCAGGCTCTCCTGACTCCAGGGTCAGTGCTCTATCTACTTTGCCACCTAGCTATCCCAGGATTCAGAGTTTTTTTTAAAAAAACTCCCATTTAAGCTTTAGGATTAGACTATTTTTTTTATTACAGGTAAAGGTTAGTGAAAAAAAGGTACTGAATTTGTGACTTAAAAATATTTCTCTATTTGAGTTAAATGCTTACATTTAATAGAAGGTTTTTAATAGATGTTAATTTAAATTGAATTAAATTAAGGTATTTAGATAAAGCAATATTTAGGAGACATGAATCCTCTGGAAAATCTATAGCTCTAATCTCAATTTCATCAATGAGGAAGTGGATCCATTTAATTACTGGAGTATTTTCTGTCTTGGATAAAAGCAACAACACCCAAACCACTTGCTTAGAGTTCAGATTATTTCAATGAGGTCTCACCACCCCCTGATGGTACTGAACCTTTACTGCAGGGCAGAAAAATCTTAATAGGACAAAAAAGACAAAAATCCTTCCCTTGCTGGATAGGATAAAAGATTAAATAAAACTCTACCCCCTCCCAAAAAGGGGAGATCAGAGCATATTTATAGACAATGCTGAAGATATAAGAGAAAGATTCAGAAGATTATAGGGAGCAAGGAACAATAAAAGAAGGTTGCTTAGCTTAGCTTCATAAGGAATCAGGACTACTATATTTGGGCTTAAAGGAAAAATGCCACTTTGTTTAGGGTAAGTATTATGTTAAAGTAAAGAAGAAGTTTTATGAGGAAACTATTACTGGATGGCGTCCATTTTTTTTCTGTAAAGTAAGATCATTCATTGAAAATGAAAATGAATGTGAAGGAACAAATATGGGTTTACAGATAGATGGTCTAAAATAACCACTATGGAAAGTATAGTAGGGAATCAAAAAAGGAGGAATTCAAGGATAATTGAGCACCAGTAAATATTAGGTTGGTTAGTCAGTGGAAAAAAGAAATAGACTAGGTCTGCACATTCTGAATTATTTCCATCAGTATCCTGTGGCCCAGGCACAGAAGAGAAAAGAAGAGAACTGAGGATTGGTGTGGTAATTTTGAGAGAAACTTCAAAAAATGAAAAAGTAGCAGCAACAATTGTGCTAGCCGACCACAATGTCTATATCATGGAAGGATGATAGGATCATAGATTTAGAATGGGAAGGGACTTTAGAGGTTATTAAATCAAACATCCCCTCAGCTTACAGAGAAAGAGTGGCAAAGTGACTTGTCCAGGGTCATACAGGTAGTTAAAGTATCTGAAGCGGGATTTGAACCCATTTTCCTGACTCCACCTCCTGAATTCTAGTATTTCTTCCTTACCTCCCACACTTTCTTTGTCATCAACTCCTAAATTCATCATTTGCATAAATTAGGAGAAATTGAGTGATTGCTGTCTCCACAAAGCAAGAGAATAGGCTTTATGGGTATGGCAAACTACTGGTTAATCCCTGTATGCTTGGATTGGGATCACTTTTTATCCAAGTAGGAGGGAGGAGAGTTAGTAAATTATTAAAAAACACTTTTTAGCATGTGGGATTCAAATTCAGAGGCTTTTTTGGTGGTTTAGTAGCTAAAGCACTTAACTTGGAATCTGGAATTATTCTGCTCAGATCCTGGCTCAGACACTTAAGAGTTATGTGAACATGGGCAAATCATTTCACATTTCCTATTCTGAAGCTCCTTGTCTGAAGAATGGGGATTAAAAAGAAGGAACTTCATAGGGCTGTTATGAGAATAAAATAATATATTTCACATGCTCTCCATAATGTAAAGTAGTAAATAATTAATATTTATTAGTATTATTATTCCCATTCTATGTGCTTCTGAAATTTTCACCCTCTGCAGAAAGCTTGAATTTCCCCAGATTTACACACTTTCTTTGTTGTTATTCAGTTGTTTTTCAGTTGTCTCATTCTTATGTCCTCATTTATGATTTTCTTGGCAAACCTCAAATTTGCCATTTCCTTCATCAGATCATTTTTATAAATGAAGAAACTGAAGCAAACAGGATTAAGTGACAGAGTCACATAGCTAGCAAGTGTCTCTGGCCAGATTTGAATTCAGGAAGATAAGCCTTTTCTTAGTTCTTTTCTTTTTCCTCTGATCATGAGTCTGACTTTTATCTCTTACCCTAATAATATTTTCATTTCAGAAGGTACCTTTAAGATCAGTGGTTACTTCATGAATACAAAGAGAAAAACAGATAGCATTAAGCGAGAGAGAGGGAGAAAAAGGCAGAAATAAAAGCAGTTAAAAGTTCTGCAGGAGTCTGTCTAAGTCTGCACACATGTTGTATTAACAATTTGACAAGAAAAAATGCACATATATCCTCTTCCCACAACTGTGCCAAACTCCTCCTCCTCCTTGGATGTTCCATTTATCTTCTCCTTGTAGCTTTTTGTAATTCTTCCAATCAAAAGAGGTCCTTCCCCTCTGTGGAATCTTTTAGACTCTAGATTATTACAGTCCATGTCCCTTCATATGCAGATTTGCCTGGTTATTTTGGCACTTTTTTTAGTCTCACAAGATAGTAAACTTCTTGAGTATGGGGACTATGAGTTTGACATCATGGGGACTGACATCACTCTATTGTCTCCTTTGGCACTACTCCTTACAAATAATTGAAACTCAAGAGATAGTGGACTGAATAGAATGAATGAGTTAGTGGTTTGTGTTCAAAGTCAAAAATATCATTAATAATCTCTAAAAAATTCCTGAACTCTATGAGAATTAATTAATTGATATTCTTGTTCAAAATTCACTAAGGTTATAGAATAATAATAGTAATGAAAATTGACATCATAAATAGACCTTATTGTTTAGCTTGTAGAATGTGGTTTGAATTGCTATTTATAGAGAATTGAAGCAGAAATGGATATCTCACAGATCTGCTACCAGGTATGGCATTTTATGTACTAATGGGAATATGGGTAAGCTTGGATTGGCCTTTACCATTTGTGAATAATTGATCCAGTGTATTTACTATAGTCTTATTTAGGAGCAGGGAAATTATGGTAATAGAAACAGGCATAGAACCAAAAATAATGGATTCATATAGAAAATAGAGGGCCTCATATAGAATCATATAATGATGGAACTAAACTCCATCTTGTCCAACCCTTAATTTTACAAAGGAATAAAAATGAAGCCCAGAGAGGCAAAATAATTTGCCTAATATCGCACAACTTATAAATAAGAGAGGCAGGACTTTTTATCCAGGTTTATGATTTTCATAGCTTCTTTCTAAAAGTGATGGCATTTCCCCCTTTCTGGACATATTTCTACATGAATCCTTCATCTCATCTATTCCCAAATTCATTCATTTACTTATTTAGTCAATACATATTTATTGAAAACCTTCTAGATGGTAAGCAACATGCTGACATTGAGAGGAATACAAAGATGAATAGGTCAGCTAGTTGTTTTTCAGTTGTCTCATTCTTACGTCCTCACTTATGATTTTCTTGCAAACCTCAACTTTGCCATTTCCTTCATCAGATCATTTTATAGATGAAGAAGCTGAAGCAAACAGGATTAAGTGATAGAGTCACATAGCTAGCAAGTACCTCTGGCCAGATTTGAATTCAGGAAGATGAGCCTTTTCTTAGTTCTTTTTTGCCTAGAAGGCACAGTGGATAGAACACTGGAACTGGAGTTAGGAAGACTAGAGTTCAAATTCAACCTTGAACACCTTACTAGATGTATGACCTTGGCAAGTCAGTTAGCCTCTTTTTTGCATCAGTTCCCTCAAATGTAAAGTAGGGAATATAATAAATAGCACCTATCTCTCAGGATTGTTATAAGGTTCAAGTGAGATATTTGTAAATCACTTAGCAAAGAGTGTACCACATAGTAGATGCCAGAAAAATTCTTAGCCTACTCCTTCCCCCACCACTGCTCTTTATTTTTAAGGAATTTAAAATTTAGTAGTAGAGACAAGAATATTTAAACAACAATATTTTTGTCAAGAGATCAAATGACTGCTGGGGGCGGAGTTTTATTGCATTGAAGTAATGAAGAAAGTCTTTGAGGTGGTAGAACTTGAAGGGTGCATATGAATTAGGTTGACAGAAAAGAAGGGAAACAGAATTCTAGGTGGAGGAAGAACATAAGTAAGATGATAGGTAGGCAAGTCTTGGGAGAGAGTTAAGCCATTCTGGTTAAAGAGGATAGTTTATGTAGACGTTAGTAAAATAAAAGGATAGAAAGGCAAACGAGCTAGATTATAGAATCCTCTGATTTTCAAAGGAATGCTAAAAATAAAGTTTCTCTAAATCAGTGAAAAGTTCAGCTCTTATTCTTTTGAGAAAGATGAAAAGGTTTGGGCTAGCCATTGATAGATGGAATTGGAAACTGTCTAATCGGCAACTTTAGTCATAAATGGCTCCATGTCAACTTGGAGAGAGGTTCAGCTTGACCTTAAAGAGTGAAACTAGGAGTAATTGGTGGAAGTTGTAAGGAGACAGGTTTGTATTTAATGTGAGGATATGATCCTAACAATTAGAACCATACAAAAGTGGAATGACCAGGAAGTAATGGATTTGCTCTCTCTAGGGATCTTAGAGTTGATGGTTATTTTTTTAAGGAAGCTGTTGAGGTTATCTCAGTGAACAGTGGGTTGAATTTATCTCTCTGTTTTTTTTTTTCCAGTGTAATTTCATGTCTATACATTAGCATTCATTTCCTAACTTTTGAAAGCACTTACTAGGTGCAAAGCACCTACCTGCTCTTGGGGGTAACAGAGCTATCTCAGGGTTTGGAAGGATTTAGAATTAGAAAATGGGATTTAGTTCTAAATCTACCACATGTTCCATATGTGGCTTTAAGCAAATCATTTGCTTTCTCTAAGTCTCAATTTCTTTAGCACAAAATGGGGATAAAAATAGTGAGGAAAACACTGTAAAATATGAAATATTATTGTCATGAAAGTAATGGGCAGCCACTTAGTATTCAGCCTTTCCCATAAGCAATATCCATGGCAAACAATAGCTTGAGACAAGCTCTTGAGAGTAATATTATTACAAACCTCATCCTGCAAATGAAAGAGCGTCTGGATCCCATGCACATTCTCATGGATGACTGCTGACCTTCCTTCTTGACTGTTCCTGTCTTCAGATCCAAAATCCGTCCTTAAAAAAAATGAAAACAAATTTGGCATAAAACTTTTGAAAAGAGCAGAGAGTAACTTTCTTCCCTTGTCTTGTGTACCAAGAAAAAGGTAACTATATACCTATATAAGAAATATTCATTTCTTAGTACAGTCATGGCTCTGACATTTTCCCATGTAGAATATGAATCAATGAGATTTACATATAATACAAATAACTTACTAGAGTAAATTGCTGTTTTCTTTCCTTTGTGGGAAAGGAAAAAAGCCTTTCCTAGAGTTGTCAATAGAGAATAAAAGAGATTAAGCTTGCTGACTTTCAGGGCATATATAGTTCTTTGCAAATTTCTAATAGAAAAAATTCTGCTTTTCATACACAGATGTAACAAAATAACAGCACTTCTATCTTCTTGGCAACAATATTCATTTTCTCCTGGGATGATGATGATGATGATATTAGCATTTATAGAGCATTTGAAAATTTACAAAATATATACCTTTCTCATTTGGTTTCCTCATTTTCTTTCTTTTTTTAAAAAGGTTTTTGCAAGACAAATGGATTTCCCAAGGCCACACAGCTAGGTAATTAAGTGTCTGAGGCCAGATTTGAACTCAAGTACTTCTAACTCCAAGGCCCATGCTCTATCCACTGCACCACCTAGCTGCCCTGATTTCTTCATTTTCCAAGAAGCAAATCAATACTACAACTCCTGCTAGAAAAGGCATTTCAATTAATTGCCTAATGGATCAATTCACTATCCTTCTACCTTCCAAGACAAAAATTTCCTTCCTTGGCCACCATTCTCTGTTTTATATTGATCCCCTTTATTAGAATATATGCTCTGTTAGGGAAGGGATTATTTATTATATTACACTTTTGTATTTGCTTTTTAAATGTTTAGTCTAGTTCCTAACACAGAATAAAAGTTTAAGAAATGCTTTTTCATTCACTTTTCATTCATTCATTCATTCATTCATTCATTCATTCTCTTAAATATTTAAAAGTTGCTGTTATGGTTTCCTCACATTTCTATGAAGGAGGTGGTTAACGTATTATGATCCCTGTTTTGCATATAAGAAAATAGAGACTGAAGTGATTTATACAAGGTCACAGTCATTCAAATCTGGTGTTCTTTCAATATACAAATACAAATATCATGTCAGTGAGTACAAAGAATGTAATCAATAAATACTTTTTGACTGATAAATATATTGACAAAAATTACACTATTTTGAGAGTTTTTCTTTCCTTTTTTCTCCCTGCAATACAGGAATTCAAGATAGTATATATATATATATATATATATATGTATATATATATATGCACATATATATTATATAGATAGTAAGATGTTTATAAGCTCATGTTTTTGTTGTTCTTAAAAATCCAACGTTCTTTTATATTTTTACTTTTTATTTTTTTTAGTTTTTTCAACATTCATACATTTGCAATTCATAAGTTTTACATTTTCCTACTGCCCTCCCTTCCCTCCCCATTCCCCATGGTGGCAAACCATCTGGTAAAAGTTGTACATGTACAATTATATTTAACATATTTACATATTAGTCATTTTGTGTAAGAGGAATTAGAAGTTTGCTTCTGAACCGCTGAGAGGAGCTATGTCCATTACACTTGATCATCTTACAATGTTGTTGTTAATATGTACAATGTTATCCTGGTTCTGCTCACTTTACTTGGCTTCAGTTTACATAATTATCTAAAGTCTCATGGTTTCTTTTTTTTTTTTTAGGTTTTTACAAGGCAAATGGGGTTAAGTGGCTTGTCCAAGGCCACACAGCTAGGTAATTATTAAGTGTCTGAGACCGGATTTGAACCCAGGTACTCCTGACTCCAAGGCCCATGCTTTATCCATTACACCACCTAGCCTCCCCTCACTCATGGTTTCTTATAGAATAATAGTACTCCATAATATTCATATATTATAACTTGTTCAACTGTTCCCCAGTTGATGGGCAAGCTCTCAACTTCCTATTCTAAGCCACTATAAAAAGAAGTTCTATAAATATCCTTGTACATATGGGATTTCCCCCTTTTAAATGATTTCTTCTGGATATAGACCCACTATTGCTATTGCTGGGTCAAAGGGTATGATCATTTTTATTGCTCTTTGGGCATAGTTCCATATTGCTCTCCAGAATGACTGCATCAGTTCACAACTCCACCAATAGTGCATTAATGTCCAAAGTTTCTCTCATTCTCTCCAACACTGATAATTTTCCTTTTTTGTCACTTAGTCAATCTGATAGGTATAAGATGGTACCTCATTGTTGTTTTAATTTGCATTTCTCTAATCAGTAATGATTGTAGCATTTTTATATGACAATATATAGCTTTAATTTCTTCAAATGAAAACTGCCTGTTCATATTCTTTGAACATTTATCAATTGGGGAATGACTTATAATCTTATACAATTGATTCAATTCTCCATGTAGTTTAGAAATGAGACCTTTATCAGAGATACTAGTTGTGAAAATTATTTTTGTTTTCTGTTTTCTTTCTAATCTTCGTTGCATTGACTTTATTAGTGCAAAAACTTTTTCTCCCCTTTCCATAGATCTGACAAATAGAGTATTTCTTGGTCTCTTAATTGGTCTTTGGCAGCACTCTTTATGTCTAAATCATGTATCCATCTTGACCTTATTTTGGTAAAGAGTGTGAGATGTGAGTCTATGCCTAGTTTTTGCCATACTATTTTCCATTTTTCCCAGCAGTTTTTGTCAAATAATGAGTTCTTATCCCAGAAACTAATGTCTCTGGGTTTGTCAAACAATAGTCATTTACTATTCTTTCTTTTGTACCTCCTCTAGTCCACTGGTCCGTTATTCTATTTCTTAACTAGTACCAGGCAGTTTTGATGAATGTCATCTTTTAATGTAGTTTTGGATCTGGTACAACTAGGTCACCTTTTTTTTTGCATTTTTTTCATTAATTCCAATAATATTCTTGATCTTTTATTGCTCTGGATGAATCTTGTTACTATTTTTTCTGGCTCTGTAAAATAGTTTTTTGGTAGTTTACTTGGTATGGCACTGAATAAGTAATTTAATTGGGTAGAACAGTCATTTTTTTATTATAATAGCTCATCCTAACCATGAGCAATTGATGTTTTTCCAGTTGTTTAGATCTGACTTTATTAATGTGAAAAGTATTTTGCACTGTATTTATATAGTCTCTGGGTTTGCTTTAGGAGGTAGATTTCCAAGTATTTTATAGTTACTTTAAATGGAATTTTTTTTCTATAGTTTGTCCTCAGGCTTTATTGTTCATATATAGAAATGTAGAATATTTATTTTTTAAAAATCAAATTGATTAGTATAGATTGCTGTTATGAATACATTAGTAGAAAATAAATAAAAATAACTTTTAGTCAGTAAAATGTAAAAAATGTAAAAATGTAAAAAAAAATGTAAAAAAATTTTATTACTAAAAGTACAACTCCCTCTATAATTATTGATGATCACTAAAAAAATTTTTGCTCATACCTTTATATATATATACACACACACCAACAAACAGCACACACACATGCATACAGGTAGACATGCACACATATCCATGAACATATATATATATATATATATATATATATATATATACACACACACACAATATATATATAGACACCAGACACATACATTCATACATATATATCCACATATGCATAATATGCATTAATATTAATAATACTAAATAATTAATTTAAATGATTAAAATGTATGTGTATGTATTCCTCTGGTAGGATAAAGACACTAAGCTAATGCAAGCCCTATTATAGACCTTGCCTTTAAGAGGTAAATCTTACAGCAAAGACTCTAAAATTGGGGGTAGTAGAGAAAGAGGATAAATATTTATATAGAAGTTACTATGTGTCAGCACTGTGCTAAATGCTTTTTATACACATTGCCTCATTTTATCCTTGCAACAGTCCTGCAAAATAGACACTTTCATTATCATCATTGTAGTTCTTATGCCTCATTCATTCTGGCCAGAGCACCTTTTAAGGGTACTACAGGTAACCATCTCCTCAGAAAGCTCTGAATCACACATTAAAAGGTACATCATACGAAGCCCATTTAAACCCCCTAAACCCAGGAAGAAAACCAGCTGTGGGTCTACATTTCGATTTAGAAGGTGGAATGTGGTTTACATCTTGCTTAGGATACTTGCTGGCTCTGTGGCTATGGGCAAGCCATTTCTGTTTCTTTAAATTTCAGGTCCCTCAAAAATAATGATATTTGTAGTAGCTACTTCACACAGTTATTTTAAGGCTGAAATAAGAATGAAACCTTAAAATATGGGCTATGAACCTCTTTTTGTCCCAGGGTCCCCTTAGAAAGTCTAGTGAAATCTATGGATCCTTCTTAGAACTATGTTTTTGAATACTTGAAAACCTATAAAGGTTTACAAAGGAAATCAATTATGTTATAACATAGTTATCGAAACTCATTTTAAAAAATTCAGTTTCCAAGGTTAAGAACCCTTGCTGCAAGGGGAATAAATAGCAATTATTATTATTATTATTATTATTATTATTTTAGTCTTATCTACTATTCTGTTCTAAGCCCTATCTTCTTCTCCCTCTGGCCCCAGCATATATCTGGACTTAATCTGCAGTTCACCTAACCAAGTATCAGTCCAACTCTACTCTGATTAGCTGGGCTCTGCAGCACACATTCCAGATCTATGCTCATTTCACATTCCAGTTACAGATCAGTCTTGAACTCCAAAATTCATCCTGTTAAACCTTGGTCAAACCCAACCCTATCTCAGACAGGCAGATGGTGTCTTGACAAAGACAGCTATTTAGAATTCTTTTTTTTTAATTCCTACGTGCCTCACTCTACCATCTTGTGAAGAAAATTTTAATCAACAGACATGTCCTAACACTTACAGTATCTGCGAACAGTTTGTTTAAGCTGTCACCAATGTGTACAATAGGGGCACCCTGAAGGCAAGTGTTATGTCAGGGTAAAGCATAACTGTTTATCTCTTTTAACTTTTATAAAAGATATAGCATTCAAATAACAGCTCTAAGACCTCAGCTGAAAAAGAAATAGGTTATTCTCTCTTTCTGGCAAGTAGAATTGATAAAGTAGTAGCTTAACACTTGAGGCAGCTGTTATTTCATCTATGTGGGTATCCCCTTCACTAAGATAAGCCAAAACCCTTCTATGCCTCAGGGCCCTGATTAATGAAAGGCTCTGGCCAAAAAAGGAAACTCTGGGCAACTGTTCTGATGTTGAATCTCTCCAAACTTTGCTAGACTAGACCTTGAATGACAGCCATCGAGTCTATCACCTGGGCCATTCTCAAATGCTTTCACTTTAGTAGAACTTGCCAGGGCTTGTGTTCCATTACTATAAAAGATTTTGAATCTGAAGTGAATTTTTTTCTTAAACTAATTTTTTAATAACCATAAATTACTTTATCTCCCATCTCCCTGCCCCCACTGAAAAAATAAAAATAAATACCCTTGTAAAAATATGTATATCAACAAAACCATTTCCTACATTAGCAATGTTCAAAAAATTCATTTCTCAACCCATACTCTAAGTCCATCACATAATCAACAGGAAGTGAGTTAGCATGTTTCATTCTTCATCTTTTGCAATCACAGTTAGTCACTGCATTCATAGAGCACTGGGCCTGGAACTGGGAAAACTTGTATTCAAATTCAGCCCAAGCCATTTACTAGTAAGTTACTCAACCTCTGTCTGCCTCAGTTTTCTTGTAACACCTACATTCAAGGTTGTTATAAAGATCAAATGCAATAATATTTGTAAAAGTGCTTAGCCAATGCTTCACAGTTAGTAGATATTTAATAAGTCCATCATTCCTCCTTCCTTCCTTCTTCCTTCCCATAAATTATTCTCCTGGTTCTGCCTAACTTTGACTTAGTAGATACAAGTCTTTCTAAGTTCATTTGAAACCATACCCTTTATAATTTCTGCAACATAATAATATTCCATTACATTCATGTACTAATATTAAGTGGCTTGCCCAAGGCCACACAGCTAGGTAATTATTAAGTGTCTGAGGCCGCATTTGAACTCAGGTATTCCTGACTCCAGGGCCAGTGCTCTATCCACTGTGCCATCTAGCTGCCCTATATATTAATATTTTAGATGGGAATACAGAGATCATCTACACTATCTCACCTTGTTTTACAAAGAAGGACCAAAGACCAGGGAAATTAGATTTGCTCAGTGGCACAGTTAGGATTCAAAGCCCAGGTCTTAACAGATCAGCTTAGATATTCTTTCCAGAAACCATGATGCCTCTTCATAAACTCTATCTTTATCTCTAAGCCAAAGTGAGGCACTTGAGAAAAGTATTATAGTATTTTTAAAAATCAATTTAGAATCAACTGAATTGGATATATACATTTGAACATAATTCAGTTAGGAGAAGCTTAGTTATAAATTCTGATCATTAATTAGCTTTTGTGCTACTAAAATGTATTCCCATATAAGTCCCAATAAATGAATAGCTGTCATTTGTATAATCCGCATTACAAACACAGTTTGGTGCTTGTCTGTTCTCACTCAAGGGTTCTGGGGTTTTTTTTTCCTGTGTGTTTTTTTAACAGCATTTTAAGTGTAAATTGTCACTTGCTTTATCATCACCCAAACGGCAAATGGTTTCAGCTGTGAGGAAGGCAAACCTTGCAGTCTGTCAAATTCCAATCCAGCACTCTGAAAATAAATCACAGCTGTGTGCCACATGGACCGCTGAACACAAGGAGATCAGAAAACATATTTTCATGATATTTCAGCCACGACTCTATAAGACAACTGTTTCAATGTTTATTTCTCCACGTTATACTCCGGTTTCAGTGGGAACAATGGGGTCCTTTGCATACCTCCTTTAAAATGTCAATTTCACTCAAACTTTATACAGTAGATGGGCACCCAAAAACTTGAATGTGAATAAAAGATTTTTAAATAATAGGATTTTTTGGTATACTGGGATATACGTTATAGAAACATAAAGCATTTTAGGAGAGGAGTAGAATATTAACAACTAAAGATAATGGGAAAAGTCGTGTATATAGGATGTACTACTTGGCCTGAATCTTGAAGGTGGAGAGGGGATTCTAAGACACAGTAGAGCATTCCAGCTATGGAATGCACAGTGGTTGGAGGTAAGAGATGGAATGCTGTATATGATAGACAGCCAGTAGGTCAGTTTGTCTGAAATGCAGAGGGTCTGAAGAGGAACAATGTGAAATCAGAAGAAAATAGATTGGAGACTGATTATAAAAATTTTTAATGCCAGAGGAATTTGTCATTTAGAAGTGTTGAGGAGCCAATGACATTTTTTTTTTTTGCAAAAAAATGACATTGGCAAAACTGTGCTTTTTAGGAATTTCTGTTAGGCAGATTGATTTGAAAGAGGACAGACTAGAGGCTGGGAGACCAGTTAAGATGCTATTTCAATAATCCAAGTTAGAAGTGACCTTGAATAACTTACCAGGGGATAAGGACCTGAATAAAGATGGTGGAAAGGAGGCTGTTTGTAGAGATTGATTGCAGAGATGCTGTGAAAGCAGAATCAGAAAAACTTGAAAACTGATTAGATATAGGAGGTGGGGGAAGATGGAATACAGGATAATTTCTGGTGCTTGGTATTGTCCATAACAATAGGGAAGTTAGGAGGATAGGTGCCTCCAATGTCTGGCACACAGTAGACACAAATACTTGATTGGCAAAGCAAGAATGGATAAAGGATGAGAATGAAGAATAGATTTTGGAGAAAGGATTAAGGGACATGAAAAAACAAACAAAAGTAAAATATGATGTCTGATGTTCAAATATGGTCTTTTAAAATGCAAATAACACTGTGAATCTTCAGAGCCTCACTCTCAAAGTAACATTCTACTTTTTTCAATATTATATAACATTTTCTTATTGACTACTTGGCTATGGGACCCATGAGATCCCTGTGAGGTCCATATGAACTTCATTTGACTATTAAGAAAACCCAGAGACATATGTAGGCAAGCCAGGATTATAATGAATTCTAATCCCTCACAGAATTTAGAAGTAGAACAGATTTTAGAGGACACCTAGTCCAATTTTCCAACTACAGATAGGACAACCACATTCACAGATGTTCATTCAGGTTCTGCATGAATAAAGAGTACTCACCACCTAATAATTAATAAAATCAACTCAGCACACATTTGAGCAGAGAATTATGGCAGATAATGAAAAAAAAATGAAAGCACTAGTCATTATGCTCAAGAAGCTTACATTCAAGTAAATAAGTTTAATTGATAACATTTATATAATTCTATATAATCCAAGCATATTGCTGATGCTATCTTACTTTGACCCTTACAATAATTCCATTTTAATAATAATGCCATTTTAATTCTCATTTTACAAATAAGAAACTGACTCTCAATGATTTGCCTAAAGTCACATGGTTAATAAGTTAAAAAGACTGATGCTTCAAATTCTAACTCAAAATCTTGTGCTATTTATAATATAATGGTGCTCACTGAGGAAGTCCATGATATTCTTTTTTATGTTTACCTTAAATCTAGCTTTTTTACTATTTCTGCCTTTGGAATGACAGAAGACAGGACTACCACTCCCCCACAAATAGCCTTGTCAATACTTCAATTATTCATTAATTCAGAAAAGCATGACCTCCACTGATATATATCACATGCCCTATGAGTATGTAACAGTTCATATCCATGAATGGCAGTAATAGCTCATCAGCAAGTGGATGAAAAATTTCTCTTTTTTTGGTTAAAAATTTCAGATAATTCAGTCCTTCAAAGGATTTTGACTTTCACTATCTTGCAATCCTTTGAATAATCTACATTTTATGAGTATCCTTCTTTAAAATATCCCTATATGAAGAGAAGATAGGTAACATTTAATTTCTCATTTCCATACCATGTACTCAAGAGGATTTATTTAATAGCTTAGAATTTTGCCTTTTGAAACCATGTATCAGATCCTGGCAACTTCCTTAGTGAGATTTTCAGTTTCCTTTTATGTCATAGAACCAACCTCAATCATCTAGATAAAATTTCAGATTCTGCTCATATATTGTTGAATAAAAATCTTTCATTTAGAATTTCAGTCGTTCAGTTGTTTTCAGTAATATTTGATTCTTTGTGACCATATTTGGGGTTTTCTTGAAAAAGATATTGGAGTGGTTTGCCATTTCCTTCTCCAGCTCATTTAACAGATGAAAAAACTGAGACAAACAGATTAAGTACTTGCCTAGAGTTACACAACTAGTAAGATTTGAACTCAGATCTTCTGCCTCAAGGAAGGCCCAGCACTCTAACCACTGTTTCACCTAGCTAAATAATAACAGTTAGAGTAAGGATTTTAGATTGTCTAAGATATGGAGGTGGATGGATAGTCAAGTTAGTACATAGGTAGATAGATACATAAAAAGACAGATGAATGGACAGATAGATAAATATATAGATAGAGACAAGTAGATAGATATTCCTAGCTATCTTAAGCAAAAAAAATGAATAGAAAGTGATTCAAATTAAACATGAAATATTATAGTTCTTTCAATGATCTCATTACTTCCTGCCATCAAAGTCCTTTTCATTTTTTTAATATCAGTATTCTTATAAGGCTGTGAATCATGAAAAAACATATTCCATGAAGAATCAAAATTTTAGATGACCAAAGTAGAAACTGAAAGATTGTGGTTGTAAGTAGAATGAAGCATGCCAATAATGACTTATGGTCATGAAATTACAGCTCTAAAGCTAGAATATACCTCTCAGATGCCATCTTATCCAACAAAACTCCTTTTTCAACTGAAGAAATAGATAGAGAGAAGTTAAGTGACTTGTCCAAGAAGTGAATCTAAAACCAGATACTCTGCCTTCAGAATCAATGACTTTTTTTATTAGGCCATACTACCTCAAAGACATGTATGATCAAAAAATAGGTGGATCCATCAACTAGTTAAGACAGAGGGATCAGCAATGGATAGTGCAAGGGCTACATTGGTATTATCTTTAAATTAGCCAAAGTAAGATCTCAGGAATACTAAGTAGATCTTTCCAAATGGTGGATTTATGAAAGGGCATGGACCAGAGTCATACAGGATAAGGATTTATGGATGAGATCAACACTGGGGTAGCAAGTATCCATACCAGTGAGATATCAATCCACCAGAGTTTTAAAAAATTTCATTCCTTACCTAAATCTCAAACTGTAGTATTTACATCCAGATTCAAGGATGCAGCTCCCTTGACTGTTTTTGTCATACACCACTAGTATCTTTCCTTTTTTTCTGAGAATCTAACTATGACTATTGTGACTTATGAAAGTAAAATGGGGGCAGCTAGGTGGCGCAGTGGATAGAGCACCGGCCCTGGAGTCAAGCTGTGTGGCCTTGAGCAAGTCACTTAACCCCATTGCCTTGCAAAAAAAAAAAAGAAAGTAAAATTCAAATGGCTACACTGATTCATTGTCTTTATCAAAGGAAGGGCTATGTTTTGTTTCATTTCCATTCATTTTAAAATATGATTAAGACTGGTGCAAAGTATATTGCCTAAAGATAAACTATCTCTGCATGACCTTGATACTTTGTCACCATAGCAACTCCAAAAGATAAAATTACATGACAGTTCCGTTTTGTTGAAAAAATCACATAAATCACTGATCATAGATAGAGCCAGGGGAAGCAAGCACTCTATTAGGTTGGGGGTATCATGCAAAACTTTTTAGCAATTTTCTATATTACAGTGTAACTTCAAAATATGTCAGTAATTAATTTCACGATATAATGCCTCTTCCTCAGGAAATCAATTAAAATAGAAGTTGAGTTTGGTTAGTATTATGTATAAAAGGTAATATTATAAATGGATAGTTCAGATGTTTTATTGCTATTTTCATTAAAATAACCAGAAGAAGGACTCTATGGGATCAAAATGGATAGTCTAAATGTTGTGTTATTATTAATAAAATATCCACAGGGAGGGATTTGGAGGTAGAAACTAAATATATTCACTAATACATTCAATAATATGCATGAGGAATAAAAAAAGGAAGTATTACATAGGACCCTATCCTTAGTACTACAGTCTAACTGAGAAAGTAAGACACATAGGTGCAACTGGAAAATAAGATAGTGGGGCACAGACAATGAGTACCTTAGAGTTTCAGGGAAGTCAGAAATTAAAATGTGCCAAAGCACTCAAGTTTTATGTAAGATAGACTTTAAGATGATAAGAAAAGTAGAGAGGAATAGGAGAGAGCTTCTTAGAGAGATGGAATAAAGAACAAAGTCATGGAGATGAGAGAGAAAAAAAGCATTAACAGGCAGCCTCACAGCCTTAGATTTGGAATATCAGAATAGTAGCTTGGGATGCAGGTAATAATTACAGAAATTCCTGAAATAATTCTATCCCAAGGAGGTGAAGACTGTTTGCTGGGTATATAACAGGGGTACCAGAAGAAAGGAGTGATTGAAGAGATTTTTTTAGCTTTTGTTTTTTAAAGTTCCCTCTTATTCTGCAGCAGCAGAATACAGATTTGAATTATTTGAGCAAATGAGAGAAATGGGAGTAGATTCTACCCATATGTTGTACAAGTGCACATTTCATCTTGGGAAGTCTGGATTTTCCCATCTTCACATAAATATTTTCCACATCTTACCAGATGGATTCAATTGGACATCCAGGGGCATGTCTAGGTCTATGTTTCCTGCAAAGGGTGGCAGCCATGAACTGCCACTGGCTGGAACTATACAGGGTTGCATATATGGCAGGACTAAGAGATTTGAGAAATGATATTCACCAAAGACAATCTGTCTTATAAACAACAACTAGCATTTATATTGTGCATTAAAATTTGCAAAGTTTTTTCTAAGTATTATCTCAGTTTGTCTTAAAAACAACCCTAAGAGTTAGGAAATATCACTATCCTCATTTTACAGATGAGAAAACTAAGACAAGAAGATGGTAACTGACTTGTCTAAGATCATATAATTAGTAGCTGAAAACATATTTGATCTGAGATCTTCCTGAATTCAAGTATGATGTTCAATCCACTATACCACTATTTCTAACCTATTCCACAGAATTCAGCTTGATGGAACATACTCTAACTGTATGTATTTCTTTTCCTCTAGGGCAGCATTTTAGAAGCCCAAAGATCCCTGTCTGTGATGAGTTGGGGGTAAAAATAGTTCTGACTTGATGGCAGTGCAGTGTTGATGTTGAGAAATAATGATAAGTAAAGTTGGATAAATGCAGTAGGGTCAGATTGCAAAGGGTTTTAAATATCAAGGTAGAGAGTGAAGTTGATTTGATGGAAAATAAAAAGGTGCTACATATCTTAGAAATAGAATGGCATGAAATATAGGATAAATGACAATGAAAATCTCTAGGTCAGCATTTCTTGATGGAGAGGTTACATATTTTAATATTACTCCAATGTGTCTGGGATATGGTACTTGCTTAGTTGGAAAGGAGACCTCAACTCATTCCGTGCATTCCATGAATTCTTTGCATCATCTTGTATGCTTATCCATGTCCTCCTCTAAATTTTTTTCATGAAGGATTTTATACAATGCCCTAGAGGCTTTCCTTGAGGTTTTACATTCAAGTTATCCATTTGTCATTCTCTCACCTCCTTTTTTTTCCAGTGAAATATATATTTTTAATTGATATTTTATTTTATTTTACCAATTTCATGCTATGATAGTTTTTCAATACTTATCCACTCGCACATTTATGTTACAAATTTTTCTACCACTGTCCCTTCCCACCCCCTCCCTTTAGCATCAAAAAGTCTAGTAAAAGTTGTACATGTTCACTTCAAATATATATTATACATATGTATAATATATATAAATACATTTTTATAACATTTCTTGCCTGCCAATCATCATTGGTAATATGCTTGCTGCATATATATATATATATATATATATATATATATATATATATCTTTAAATTGTCCATTAGATCACTTGCTATCTTGATTGTTCAGTGACTTTAGGATAGGGACTGGTCTTGTGATTTTGTTTCTGTTTGGAATACCATGGTGAGCAAACTCCCTCTAATAAGAAAGGTCAGCATCACCTCTGCAATTTAGAATCCCATAGAGTTACCTACAGCACTGAGAGAGAAGTGATTTTCCCAGAGTGAGGTAGTTCTTAGACCTAGGTCTCTTCCTGGCTCTGAAACCAGTTCTTCATCCACTCTGCCATAGCACCTCTTCCAGAGGACATGACATTTCTAATTTGTAGCCATGTAGCATCATTAGGAAATATTAATAGCAAAATGTTGGGCTTTGGTGGCAGGATGCAGCTTGGGATCATTGAAGGAACAAAAGAACAAACAATATGCATATACAACTAACAAAGTTGATAGCCCTTTCTCTTTTGAATTCAACCCTTTTATATATTGAATAAAAGTGAGAGCCTATGGTTAGATATCACTCTGCTCTCTAAATACAATGAATTTTGTTCTTCAAGAATAAATTTCATTTTCAAACTGCTAAGTCAGACGGTTATTTATTTGTAAAAATTTTTCAGCTTGCTTTTATGTATCTTATCAGCTATAACTCTCAGTAATCTCCCAACAGTGATGCTGTTTTGCTCTGATGAAAATCTAATTTCTTAAAGACACAGATGTAGAACTGATTTTAGAGGGTGTTGGCACATTAGTAACATTCTGACTGAACATACTGTTAAGGTAACTGGACCTTAGTCCTCCCCAGAGTCCTAGAAGACAAGAATTCTCTCAGTTCTCTTTGAAGAATCACCAATCTGAGTACTGGTGGAGGACAAGGAAGCAAAGAGTGAATCTTAATTGCAGCTATAGCAGGTAAAGAGTCATAATCTATCCAAGTTCTAGCTAACTGTGATCCACTGGGAGTCAGTAGTCAACCAGAGAAGAGACAGGAGAACAGAATATTCTGGGGAAGTCAATTCTTTTGGCTTGTGCCATTTACTGAGAGTCTAAGTTCAAGGAATTCAGGAGTGATAGAAGCATCAGATCTAAGGAGGCAGACACATAGAATCAGATATCAGTCTGAATCAATGCAATGTGTAGGTTGTACTATCTGAAAAAGATAACATGAATGAAATAGCTGGGAGAAATGAAAGGTGAAACTGGGAGACATTGAGAGACTGGGTCAAAATTACAAGGGAGCCAGATAGGAACTTGGAAAACAGACCATGGCTGACACCAGTTCTCCAGCTTCAGAGCAGGTTGGTTTGCTGGATCCTCTTTATGCATGCCTACTCACTTCAATATACTAAAGATCCTATGACCTTAGAATAAGAACAGTCTATTTTCTAAAGAAAGAGGATCTTTCCTTAATTGTTGTCATCCAGATGGGTTTCAAACAGTTTTTTGGCTAATACTGACTTTAAAAAAAAGACAAATTAGAAGTTTGCCTTGGATAAGATCACAAAAGAAGACTTTGTACACATAAAAAAATACTCCACAGGCTAGAAGAGGAAGACAAATACAAAATAGAAATTTTTCACCAAAAGAATTCTTAAGAAAACTGAAAACATCTTATCTTGGTTATGAAGAGGAAAACCAAGATAGGAAGGGGGAGTGGGAAGGAGAGAACAAGAGGAAATGATTAAAAATAAAAGCAAAATAATGGTCAAGTTACAGATAATATCTGAAGTTGTTCCAAATATGTACAGTCCTCTGAATTGAGGGGATAGAGAGAGAAAAAAATTCTATTCATTGCCGTGACAAAATGTTCTTATTCTCAAAAGGTAGAACAGTCATTTTAACAGATGTATACATGAATCTGACCTTGAAAAAACTTCACATTATTAGGAAAAGCATCCATCAAATTTGGGGAGACTTACTCCTGCAAAGACATAGCATTCATGAAATATGCAGCATGGGTTCTAAAGTAAAATTATATACCCCTGAAACAGCACTTTAAATATGTCCCTTAGCCTAGGGAAGAAGTGACACAGCTGGAAGCTAATTCTTTTAAAGGCAACTAAGGTTAATTGGTTGACCTAGGAGGTTAAAAATTAGAAAACTTGGTTCTCAAGAAGAAATTGTTTTGGAGAAAAATGGTATCAGTAGTTAACAATCTCTAACATTGCCTTGACTCACACTGAATTGCAAACTCATTTAAAAATAAAAGGTAAGCATTTTATTTTAGGATCATGCTGACCTTTACAGTGCCAAAGAAAGGCATAAAAAGCATCCATTTAAAATTTCTCCTTCAAAATACATTCTGGACATTTCTACCTAAATGTCTCAATGATGTCTAAAGTCAGCATGCCCTGAACTACAACACCAGCTTAGTTCCATCTCAGCACTTCTTTATATATATTATGGTCATGGCATGGTCCTCTTCCCAATCACTCCATCTTAAAATCTCAGAATCATCTTTTCTTATTCCCCTTCCCTCCCAAACCAAATCTTGTTAATTCTGCCTCTACTCATACATTCTTCTCTCATTCACATGTCATAAGCTTGTCTGGACAGCCTGTAACTGATCTCCCTTATTCCTGTCCATTCTCTCCCCTGATTTATCCTTCATATTGTAGTTTAAATTCTCCTTTAAAAATTTCAGTGATTTCTTATTTCCTCTAGGTTAAAATAAAAACTCTTTACTCTGGCATTTAAGGTCTTAATCTGACTCCAACCTATCCCTTTGCACTTCTATTGTCTAGCAAAATTGGACTGTCTACCAACTGTTCCTAAAACTGACATATTATCTTCTGCCTCCATGGTTTCCCCTAAGAAGCTTTCTCCCATTTTGGAAATGAATTTCCTCCTCATCTACACCTTTTAGCATCTTTATTTTCACATTTTGTTATAGAGCTTCTTCACTTTGGAGTTCTCTATACACATGACATCTTAGTACCAGTACCTATCCCTATCACTAGTTTTTTCATAACATTCTCCAGTCCAAAAGAAAACCTTCTCTCTTTCCTAGATTTTTTCTTAAGCATTTTTGTCTTGATCTTTTACCTGACTCTGTCATATTCCACCTTGAATTAATCTTAACTTTATATACTCTGTTTAGCCTTGTCCTCATCCCTAATAATAATTCCTTGAAGTCAGGGTTTGGTTTGTTTTTTTTTTTTTACCTTAAGTGCTTAGCACAGTTCCTTACATAACAGAAGCACTTAAAAGTTTGCCAAATGCAACCCAAACACCAGAGCACAAAGCAAAACAAAAAATGTTAGGCACCAATTTTTGTCATTTTGCACTGAGTTCCAAAAAAGATTTCTAGCCAATTCAAGCTAATAAATATTTATTATATATCTTCTATGTACAGAGCATTGTAATAGGTCCTAGGAAACATATAAAAAGTTAAAGCATGACCCTTGCTCTCAATGTTCTGGTAACAGCAGAGGTTCCTCCTAAACCTCTGAATAAACAAATAAAGTCTTGGCATCATAGTTATGGTATCTGCTAGTCTAACTCTCTTATTTTATAGACAGAATAAGGCTGGCACTACATAGTAGTTGTCAAATGCCACTAGGTGGTCATAGAACTAGAATTTGAACCCATGTCCTTTGATCCAAATTCTTCATTCTTTCTTCCCCTTTAATATTCTTTCTCTGAAACCATTGAGTATTTTGAGAAAGAAAATGAGATAATCAGATATGGATATAAATCAATCAATTAATATTATTAAGCACCTACTTTGTGCTAAGCATTATGCTAAGTAAGATTATTTTGCCACATATTTCTAATGAATGAGAGAGGGGCAGAAACTCATGAAAGGGAATAAAGAGATTATTAGAATAATCTCAGCATGAAGTGATGAAAAAATCCAAGTTGGTCTCCAAGATGCCTAGAACAATTCAAACTCTCTTTATAGGAGGATTGAAGGACTATGGGTATGGAACACTGTATATCATTAGACTATGTTAATATATTGGTTAGTTTTCCTGAAATTCTTTTTATTCTTCTCTTACTTTTTAATTTTTTATTACCTAAAATGGCTTGGTAAGTAGGGGAGAGAAGAGAATATATTCTCAAAAGAAGATAGAGAGGAGCACTAGGTGGTACAGTAGATAGAGCATCAGTTGTGATGTCAAGAGGACCTGAGTTCAAATCCGACCTCAGGCACTTAACACTTTAAGTGTTGTGACCTCCAGCAAATCACTCAACCCATTGCCTTGCTAAAAAATTTTTAAAAAGATAGAAAACAAAGGATATCAACTTTTTTGAAAACTAAAGTGACAGAATATGGTAGTATGTGAATGGAAAAGAGAAAGCATGAGAGATGTTCTGGAGGAAGAATCAATAGTATTTGGAAACTGACTGGATGTAGGGGTTAAAAGAGAAGGAGAATCAAAAAGAAAGGTGAGTTGGGAGGATGATGGTGCCTTCAATAGAAATGGGAAATCTGGGGAAAAAAGAATAGATTTTGAAGGATAAAGTTCTGAGTTCAGTTCTGATCATTTAAGTTTGAGTTAGCAGTGGGAAATTTATGTAGAGGATTTGAGTAGCAAACTAATTTTACAATTTGGACAAGACACTCACCTTGTACAATCCTCAGTTTCCTTATGTGTAAAATGAGTGGGAATGGGCTAGATAGTTTCCAAAGTACTTCCCTTTTTAATATTTTAAGACTGTAGAAAATGTTGACTAACTGCTGGGAAAAGTGAATCATCATTGATTTAGAGCTAGGATGAACTTATCGCTTTTTACTTTTCACTTATTCTTCAGACTCTCTGAGCCTGGGACCTTCTTACCCTAAAACATTCATCTTCCCCTGCCACCTTCTCATCCTGGATTATCTCTTCAATAAGTTGTCTCCCTTTTCCAACTGGAAAATTCTATCAGTCTTCCATTTGGGGGAAGGGGTTCAAGCTATTTAAACTTCATTCCCCTGCTAGATGTGCTTCTGACTTTCTGGAGCTTATTATTATTATACTCCCATATAGGTATCTTCATAACCTCCCCACATTTGTTTCCTTTTAGTTTTTTTCATTTGTTTATTTTTGTTTTTGCAAGGCAATGGCATAAAGTGACTTGCCCAAGATCACACAGCTAGGCAATTATCAAATATCTGAGGCTGGATTTAAACTTAGGTCCTCCTGACTCCAAGGTCAGTGCTCTATCTAATGTTCTGCTTAGCTAACCCCCTTTTTTTTTTTTGGTTTTCGTTTTGAAAGCAGTTTTCTCCCTAGATTGTATGCTTCTTGAGATCAGATGCTGTCTTTTCATTTTGCTTGTGTTTGCATCCCCAGAACTTAGTGACTGTCACAAAAGTGCTGAATAAATGTTTGTTGCTTCACCTACAAATAAAGAAATTGAGGCCCAGACAGAGATCCAGCAACTTGTCTCAGGTCATACAGCTAGGAAGTATCTAAACCAGGATTTGAACTAAAGTCTTCCCAATTCCTAGATTAGTACCTCATCCATTTTCCCATTCTATCTATCTTTTAAATGACTATGAAGGAGTAAAGACAGGTTTCCCTATTTCACTAGAGAAGGCAACTAGAAATTGGCTTTTCCTAGATGGAATATTATACAGTAGAAATCTAGTCTTCAAGTAGAAGTCTACCAACTTCAAGAATGTGTGGGGAGGAAGATGCTGTGGATCAGTGTCTCTCAGTCTAGACCAGCAAACATTAAAATACCCAAATTCTTTCCTGAAAGTTTAACAAGATGGCAGCTCTGGAGGACAAGGAGGGAAAAGAAAGAAAGAAAGAAAGAAAGAAAGAAAGAAAGAAAGAAAGAAAGAAAGAAAGAAAGAAAGAAAGAAAGAAAGAAAGAAAGATCAGATGGAGAGGAACAGGAGGTGGAGGGAAAGTTTTTAGTTTTAAAGGAGAAAAAAATCTTTGTCAGTAAAAGCTTTGTTGAGTGGTATTTGGGAAACAATGACTTAGAATATTTCAGCAAGATGTAGTGGAAAAAATTTGAATCTGAAATAAAAAACAAAGTCTAGGTTTGAAGTCAGAAAAACTCAGTTCTGCCACTTAGTAGCCGTTGGTAAATCCCACATACTCTGAGTCTTAGTTTCTCAATCTGTAAAATGTGCAGTTACGTTAAGGCATTATTAGGATGACGAGATAATTTGATGGACTGTAGATTAAATTTCCTTAGACCATGATTTATTAATATTTGTATCCCCTGATAAAGCAACAAGCACAAGAAGGGAATTCAAGAAATACTTATTGAATAGAATTCATATAACAGCAAAGTGCTTTGTACTCTTAAAGGGGTTAGGGATAGGGACTAGATCTTTGATTTTCTTGTTAACTCCTAGGTGAGGAAACTCCCTTAACCAAAACAGGTCAATAATCCCTACCATTTACAGATTCACCCAAGTGCCCTAGACTCTAGGTCTTAAAACATTAAAATGTGAAATGATGTTTCCAGAATTACAAGCCAATATGGGTCAGAAGTAGGACTTAAACTGAGATTTTCCTTGCTTGAGAGTAAGCTCTCTGGTGGAGTACACAATCACTCCAAGCATTTTAAAAATTATTCTTTTTCAGCACAGTTGAATCAATACAGTTGATCATTTGATAATGATCAGTTATGATTGACTTAGCTCTTCTCAGCAAGACAATGATCCAAAACAATTCCAAAAAAGATTAAAAGATTCATGTTAGAGAATGCCATCCACATCCAGAGCAAGAATTGGAGTCTGGATGCAGAGAGAAGCATACCATTTTTCACATTTTTTCATAGTTTTTTCCCTTTTGTTCTATTCCTTCTTTTGTAACATGTCTAACATCAAAATACATTTTACATGATTGCACATATATAACATATATCAAATTTCTTACTGTTTTAGGGAGGAAGGAGGGAAGAGAGGGAGAAAAATTTGGAATTCAAAATCTTTTTAAAAAATGAATGTAAAAAATTGTCAAAAATGTATTTCATACAGAATTGAAGGGGAACCAAATAATATCAGGGAGGCACAAATTTCAAACCTTTTAACACCTTCCTCTTTTTCTCACCATTTCTATGAATTATAGAAGAAAACTTGGAGAATTCAGAATGTTAATATAAATTGCTTCTGAATGGCCCATATTTTCCCAGTTATATCTATTCACATGTTTACACTTAATATCACTTTGTATATGCAACATATCTCCAAGAGGACTCAAAACTTTCTTTTATCTTTACTATTACTACCTCAACCATGACTTTGATGATCACTCTACCACCACCACCACCAAACCACTGCCATCACCAGTTCCAATCATCATCATCACCACCATTACCACTATTACTAGCTAAAGTTTATATAGCACTTATTAAGTGTGAGGCACTATGCTAAGTTCTTTACAAATATTACCACTGCCACACCTGTTCCTACCACTGCTACTACCACCACCCAATGTTCCCTTAATTGTCAAATCTAATGGCTTTTTTAAATGTAGTCTTTGATATTGCCTGTTATTCTTTTCCACAATCTTTCCTCTGTAGGTTTTTCCTTACATTAATGTCTCTTGGTTCTCTCCAACTTTGGTGGATCTTTATTCAGATCACACCCACTAAACTGAGTATCTGCCAGTTCGTCTGTTATAGGATCTCTTCTCTCTCTATATATATTATCTTACTTGGTGATCTCATTAGCTTCTAAGGTTTCAATTATTTCCTCTGTATAGAATATTAATATATATTATGTGTACATACATATATTAATGTACAATGAAAGAATCATAATTTCTCAAAACTATTTTATAATAGAAGATTAATTTCTATTAGAGAATGTTAGCCTTCACATGGGTCACTTTGCTTCCTAGTTAAAAATTAAGACTCCAAAAGTATTTCCCTCTATGTTAAACACAAATCTAGAAGAACAATGCCCAGGATGTAAAGAGACCATCCTCTCAGGAAGAGACAAACAAGAATTTATACAAAGATGATCATCTTTGAGGTAGTAATAGAAAAGATAAACAGATATATTAGGTAGCAACATTGTGCAATTTCTATGTTTAGGTTGCCAAGGAGGTTAATTATTTTTTCTATTTTTAAATGATATAAAGTCTAATTTCTTTCCCAGGTCTGGGTGACCATCTAGGAGATGGTCTCCATGCTATATTTTTAAGGTTCTTACAATTTTAGGGCTCACAGTATGTATGTATGTATGTATGCATGTATGTATATGCATATATTCACTTAGTCTTTCTCCTTAATTCTTCAATCTTCTATCATTGCTTTCTGGGACATTTTAAATTGGATATTCCATGGGAACTTCAAATATTAAAAGTACAAAACAGAACTTTATCTTTCCTTTCAAAATCATTCCTTCCCCAAGCTTCCTATCTTTCCAGGGACTAAGGTTCACAATCAGTTACACCCTTTACTTCTAACTTTCAGACACTCCACGTAACCAATCTGTTGTCAAATCTTGCTGTTTTGATCTTCTCATTTCATATATATATATATATATATATATATATATATATATATATATATACACACACACACACATACATATATGTTTGTGTGTGTTTGTATGTATGTGTGGTTTACACATATACATACACATAACCACACAATATATAATGTGTGTTTGTGTGTATTCCTTCTCTCTATTTGTGTAGCTACCACCCAATGCAGTTCTTATCACCTCACACCTGCATATAACTTGTATTTACCTCATTATTTTCAGATTATTCCTCCTTTATAATGTGAGTTCCTTGAAGACAAAGACTATTTTGGCCTTTGTAATTTCCAGGATTCAGCATTATACCTTGCATATTGTAAATACTAAATGAATGCATGTCAGTAACTAATTCTGAAAAGCAAATAAACTTATTTTACAAGTAAAAATGTCAAATGTTTAGATAAAGAAGAAATCATAATTTTAATGTATTCCACACTATTTCATTAGCTTCTTGGTGAAAGACCTCACACCTGGGTACTCTATTGATGGATTAATGGTGTGAAAGTACTTTTCATTCATAGTACATTCTGGTAAGTCTTAATAATAATAGTACCTTTATGCTTGATGGAGACACTGCTGACCCACCAACAGTAGGGCACAATTGTCCTATTATTTTTCCAGAAGTTGGGTGTGGATATACCACTGATCCATCCACTCTCTCCAGTCCAGTTACACTTGTGACCAACAGCATGCATGTTCCAGATGGCTGGCTAGGGTTCAAGTTACAGTCTATGGCCACAGGATACTTACTGGCCCACATAAGGAAGGTCTTGATTATGTGTGGCAATGGAGAACAGGATATCATGGATAACTGATACCCACAGATAATCTAAACAACTGATTTAGCCAAGTAGCAAGGCAGACTGGTTTGAATTTCACCCCCTTTTATTTCTCCTCCCTACTGTCTGGTAGAGGTGCTAATTAGACATCAGATGGCCAGTAGAAGGGCAACAAGAAGAAAAAGAAATAAGAAATAAAAGATCCAAGCAACTGGAAACTAGATAGTCATTCTCTGGGTAATCAAGTATTGGTTGTAATACTTCCCCCAATGTGATAATAACCAATATGTGTTAATATTACTATCCACAAAGACATCAAATGATGCTCTTTCTGCATTTTGAAGAATATATCATCATTTTGTACTTTTTTTTTTACAGCCTTCATGCTCTAAACATGACCCATTATCATGGGACCAAAGCTCACTGCATCCTGCTGCTCTGTTCTCCATTAGAAAATCACCACTACTCTGTCTTTTTGCAGCCAGCACTTCTTCTGGGATTTAATCTGTACATAAAAGTACAAATTCTTCATTCTGTTTAAAATACACTGGGGGAATATGAAAAAACACATCCTTTTCCAGCTATCATGCTAGAAAAATGCCAGAAATGTAATGACTTGGTCTTTGATTTTTAAGTCAATGGTTAACTCTTTGCTGCACTATTCTACCACAAACAATAGAGAGAAGCCTTTCTTTGAAATATTCATTCAAGAAATAATTATTAATTATTAACTACATACATAATACCATGCTAAAAGTTGGACTGTAGATACAAAGACCAATAAGACATAGTCTCTACCTTCAAGAAGAGAAATTGCCTTTATTCCAGCTAGATGTACCATAGCCATCTCAGACTAAACATGTCCAAAACAGAACCCCTTTCCCCAAATTGTGCTGCCTCCTCCTTCTAACTTCCCCTGTTTCTGTGAAGGTACCATTATCTTTCCATTCAATCAGATATGCAATCTCAGAATCATCCCTAAATTAAAAATAATTTATTTTTTCAATTATAAAAAAATCTTTATCCTACCTTCTATCCCATAACAAATATGCATAATCAAGCATAAAAAATTCTGCATTAAACAAATCCAAAAAATTTATGTCCCAATTTTTACTCTGAGTTTATTAATTCTCTGTGGTGAGTGCTATGTTTCATCATGCTGGCCACTACACTGAGCAGCAGTCTCATGCCTTTCAAAGTAGTTTGTCTTTATAGCTTCACAATGCTGCTACTGTTGTAAAAATTGTTTCCCTAATTCTACAATCAGCATCTATTCACACAAGTCTCCCCAGATTTCTCTAAAATCATTCCCTTGTAGAAACAACATAGTATTCCATTATGTTTTTAGTATTCCTCAATTTATGAGTTCTTTGTTTAGTTCTTTGTCAATATAAAATGAATTTTCTAGAAATATTTGTGTACATAGAGATCTTTTTTCTCTTTTTTTGTCTTTTTTAAAAGTATAGACTCAGTAGCAGTACTGCCAAGATAAAGAATATACACAATTGAGTAACTTTGGGGCCTACATCCAAAATGCCTTCTAGAACGGCTAGACCTACTCACAGCATCATACACGTGTTTTCTTGAAGTCTCTCCAACATTTGTCACTTCAACAAATTTTACTTTCTTGTCATTTTTTGCTAATCTGTTTAGATGTTTACTTATCTGTGTATCTGTTGTTTCCTCTGAGACAATGTAAATTTTTTGAGGGCAATGACTGTTTTTTTTTAATTTTTTTGTCTTTATATTTCTGGTCCCCCAAACAGTACTTGCACATGAGTTCAATAAATGTTTGCTGAATTAACTATAGTGGAGAGATAGAGCTTTAGTTAATAAAGATGTGAATTTAAGATCTGTCTCTAAGACTTACTAGCTGAGTGTCTTTGAGCAAGTCATTTAATTCTCTAAGCTTTAGTTCCTCATCTGTAAAATAGGGTTGATGATAATAAAATGAAGATAACAATGACAATGATGATTTTGATAATAGCTGACAATTATAGAACACTTTAATATTATCTTATTTTATTCTCAGAACAACACTGGGATGTAGGTGCTATGATTATCTCCATTTTATATATGTCAGGAAACTGAAGCAGGTGGAAGTTAAATGACTTGCTTAAAGATACTCAGCTAGTAGGAATTAAAAATTAGATTTTGACCTCAAATCTTCAAATTAAAGTTCTAACTCTATATCCCTGGTATCATCTAGCTGGCTAATGTGTATTAAAATTAACAATACATTTCAAAGGATTGTTGTAATGAAAGTGATATGCAAATATTAAAATGTTATATAAATATAAAAATGTTTTTCAAATCTTAAAGTGTGAAATAACTATTGATAGGATATTAATTAACACTACTATTAATAATAATAGTACAGTTTAATAAAGGAGATAAATGCACAAAAGACTATAATACATAGTTACATATGCTAAATATGAGTTATAAAAAGTACTTCAGGGAGAACTCATTAAAGACTGTCTCAAGAAGGAGGTGTCATGTAAGCTGGGCTTTGAATGTCCTTGTAGTATTTTGACACATAGAGATGAGATAGGGCCAGCTTTCCAGGAGCAGGGGCTGTCCCAAAGACAAAGGTAGGATACTGTTCTACATATATATAGAGAATTGGGGCAGCTAGGTGGTGCAGTGGATAGAGCACCAGCCCTGGAGTCAGGAGGACCTGAGTTCAAATCTGTCATCAGACACTTAATAATTACCTAGCTGCGTGGCCTTGGGCAAGCTACTTTAACCCCACTGGCTTGCAAAAAGAAAAAAAAGAAAGTACATATATAGAGAATGATTGGAAACAAACATGGATAGTCAGCTCTGGGACATGGGGAGGAGAACTTGCTTGAGGGTTTTGGATAGCTGAAGGCTAGAGAGTTGGTCTCAGCTTTGCTCCTTTCCTTCTCTCTACCAATAAAACCAGCTTTCCTCACTTTGAGATGTAGCAATAATAGCTTGCTAAATCTCAGCATTAGCCTGGGGTTCAGAAGAGAGATCTGATACATCTCACTTTGGAGACTTCAACTAAGAGGAACCAAGACCCCAAAAGAATAACTTGTCTAGAAAGTCCGTGTGCCATGCTGTACAGTATGAACTTCTCTATTTGCTGTTACAAAATCTGACTTTGTGCCCAAGCAAGTCATAGGATCATAGAACTAGAAGGGACTTCGGAGATCATTTAGTTCAACCTCTTTATTCTAGAGGTAGTTCAGAGGATAGAGCACTGACCTTGGAGTCAAGAGATCGAATCTGACTGTTACTAGCTGTGTGACCTTGGGCAAGTCACTTAACTCTGGCGGCCTCCTATCCAGGGCCATCTTCAGTCATCCTGATTCATATCTGGCCACTGGACCCAGATGGCTCTGGAGGAGAAAGTGAGACTGATGACTTAGCATGGCACCCTCTCACTCAAATCAATTCATTTGTCATGGCATCACCTCCCTGATGTGATATTCTTTGAAAATGATTAATTGATGTGAAATTAAGTGATTTGTCCAAGGTCACAAGACAGTAAGTTGCAGAACTAGAATTTGAAATAAAAGGAAAAGCTTCTATTCTATTGTTGTTGTCAAGTCATTTCAATCATGTTCAACCCTTCATGACCTCGGGGTTTTCTTGGTAGATACTGGAGTGGTTTGCCATTTCCTTTTCCAGATAGTTTTACATTAGAAGAATCAATTAAATATGGTTAAGTGACTTGTTGGTTGTCCTTAGTTCTTAAAGATGATCATGACATCAGGAAGGTAATGCCATGACATGCAAATGAATTGGATTTTAGTGAGAGAGGATTATGCAAAGTCACCAAAATTCTTTTCTCTTCTGGAGTCATCTAGGTCCCATGGCAAGATATAAATCAATAAGATACATATGAGGAAGCTGAGGCAAAGAAACCAATCAACTAGCATTTATTAACTAATTTCCCTATGGTTACATTGTCAGCAAGTACTGGTGCCAGAAATTCTGATACAAAGTCCAATTTTTTTTTACGGTACACAACACAATTTTTGGCAGCCATCTCACATGTCTAATCTCTTTAATACAAACTGCAATGTTTAACAATAAAATAATACTTATTACACGTGCTCAATTTAAGGCAAAAGTATGTGATTCATTTCAACAACCAAATGAAGAAAAGTGAAATCTATCCATTTTGAAGTTTCCTGTGTAAAAACTATTGGCAATAAAATGCTCCAATGGCACCTATAGGAATATAGACAAAATCTTATGCAGATTTTTTTCAGTTTTCTTCTATTTAAAAACAATAAAATCAAAATGCCTCTGTTGCTTTTTAGTTTTGTTTTGTTTTTATAAATTTATCATCAATCTGAGTCATACAACGTTTGCCATTTTAGAAGAAACAAATCTTTCTTCAGCAAAGCTAAAGGAAACTATTTTAATTTTCTAAATCTTGCAATAAAGTTATTTTTAACATGGGCATTACAAAACATGACCAACATCACATGTGATTTCCTGAAATTAAATCACACTAACAGGAAAGAATGTTCCAATTAATCTCTTTAAGGTTCCAAAAAAAATACACGTGGATTAAAAAAAATGCACAGTCAGATAACCTCTAAGCAATGTTGGCAACAGAAGGCTTTTTTTTCCCCACAAGTAAAAATTCTTTGCCTAGGTTGTTTATTTGCTATTAATGTGAGTCTTCTGTCTATCTACAATTACAGTCATGAATCAACTCAGTATGGGGTCAAGAATCTCCAAAAGAGAATGTCTTAAATTTTTTCATTCAGCAAGTTGTTAAGTGCTTTCTATTTACAGAAACTTGTTTCTTGAACCAAGAGGAGATACAAAGAGCATTGCCCTTAAGGAGCTTACAATGTAGTTCAACTATGTTGGGTTACTTAACCACATCTTAAAGTAGGTTTGTAAATAAACATTTGCCCAAGTAAAATACTTGTTGACTTGGTTTAAAATAAATATTTCTTATTGATAATTAAAGAGAGTGCTTCAGAATTCAATTATGTTATATCCAATGTGTCTTCCAGGAAAAGAGTTAGCTAGTGGAAGTCTTCCAAAGAGCAAATTGGTTATTTTCTTCTACATTTATTTACAGGATGTATTAAAGTTCCTTAGATAAATACATGTATTATTTGCTTTAATAATTTAAACAATTGGAACTATTGAATGAATTATTTTACAAAATAATTAATCATTTCCCTAAAATTTTTCATTCACTAAGTAATTCATGAATTAGCTAATTTTAATAAGTCAATATATATATATATATATTTTCAGGACACATTTATTGCATAAAATAAATCATCTGTACTAACTAGGATATACTGGGCTTGATTCACTTATCCTTTCAGACAACAAAGAAAATTCTTCTGGATGGTTTCAGAGGTTGGGGGAAAAAAGTTTCTCTCACTAAATTGAATTTACCCCATAGGGCAATGATGCAATCTGTTGTCAAATTTTGAGAAACACATATATTTTTACATAACTGTTTGGAGTATCATAATTAAGCAAAATTCATATAAAGTATTGTTATTGGTATTACTTTTATGCCAGATTTTTAGTTTTCATGTCTTACCTTGTAAGTTCTCCTATATTTAAAAATCGTAGTCCATATTGACAAGTTTCTGTGATATTAATGACTTTTTAAAAAATATCAATCGTGCATTTTGAAAAGCAAATAGTACCATTGAGGAGGCAGCTCTAAAATCCCTAAAAATCTCAAAACTCCAAAGATTCAGAATCATAGACTGCCAAAGCAGAAGTTATTTTTCTTATCTATTATTCCCTATTCTCTTTCACATATCTATATATGAAAGTTCCTAGACCAGTCTGCCTGTCACTTTCATTGTGCCCTGTAGCAATCCATTCTATTGTGAGTAAAATGGCTTTCTTTTTCCTCTTTCTTAATACTCTGTTCTTCCACTTGAAACAAAAAACCTGGGGTTCTACTATTCCCTGGTGCTGAATCCCTGAATAAAGCCTTCTCTTATTTAACTGAACATTCCATTCCTTATTCATTCCAATTAAACACATATTCTAGAAGATTATATTAGGCCTAGAGGAAAGAATAGAAATGTTTCTAGCTCCTCACTGCCACATCAAGATTTTCCTACTCAAAATTTCATTCACTAATTTCTCCTTTTTTGAGATTACATTCCAACCAGATTTAACATTTTATCCGGAATCTGGTGGCGATTTTAATGACTTGTAGGTCACTCTCCCTTCTATCTTTGAGGACATAATACCTGGCTCAGTCTTCCCCTACACTTTTAATTTACATCCTAATGTGAGCCTCCTTGTTTCCTGGTTCATCAATCACCAGTGCATCATCTACACTGTTATTCTACTCAGGTACACCAAGGGATAGTCATAATCTTGGTCTCTTCATTAATTTGAACTTTACCTCTCCATAATCCATTCTTCATCCTCACAGAATCCTTTAGTCATTCCAATCTCCCCCACCCCCATGATAGATATCATGGTTATCATCCCTGTTCAGATCTCACTTCCTGCCCTTCAGTATCTTGCCTTATGATTAACAGTTCAATTTTGCACTATCATATAACTTTAGTCCTTTTTTCCCCCCCTACCATATCCCAACTTTGTTTTTGGGTTTGTTTTTTGTTTTTGTTTTTGTTTTGCAAGGCAAATGGGATTAAGTGGCTTGCCCAAGGCCACACAGCTAGGTAATTATTAAGTGTCTGAGACCAGATTTGAACCCAGGTACCCCTGACTCCAGGGCCAGTGCTTTATCCACTGCACCACCTAGCCGCCCCCATATGCCAATTTTGAATTACTGCCATCACTTCCTCTCCACAGTTGAATACTGATGGAGGAAGTCACACAATCATGTTAACTGGATCCACCATCAATTTATGTTACCTAATCTCAACTGATCCCTCCTCACTACTGCACTACAGCAAGCTAGTTTTTTTATTCTTACCTAGTATACTTTTTAAATTGTTCACACCTTCTCTCCCCTTAACAAACCACCTATGCCACCTATTTCCTTTATTTATAGCACAAGATCTTGTTTCATTCTCTATCAAAGAAATTGAAGCCAACTATTTTGAATTCCTCTATAACCCAATCCTTTGACTCTAATCCTCTTTTGATCATTCACTAGCTTCTCCTACTTTGCTCCAGTGTCTGAGAATGAAATAATCAATTTTATAAGACTTTCTTGATCATCCTCTCTGACCTCTAAATAGGAGCCTGCCTCTTTGATCATCCCCTCACCCTCATCTTTAATCCCTTTTTATTCACTGGATCCATCCCTAATACCTATAAATATACCTCTCTGTCTCTCTCTCCCCAATTCTTTAAAAATTTTCAACCAAGTAAAGATGAATTTAAGTGTTTACTAGGTATTAGATCCTATGCTAAGTGCTGGACATAAAAAGAAAGGCAAAAATAATTCCTGTCCTCATAAAGATTATATTTCTAATGGGGAAATAACATACAAACAACTAAAATTGTACAGGTTATATACAGAATAAATGGAATGGAACTCAGAAGACGCATTAGCATCTGAGAACTGTGAACTGAGAAAGGGCTCTTGAAGTGGATAAAATCAGGGAAACATGGAACTAGAGCTTGATCCTATCATCTACTCAAGTTATCATTCCATATCTCTTCTTTCTTTTACAGTCAAATTCCTAGGGAGAAGAACTTTCTACACTCCTTTTGTCCTCTTTCTTCCCTCTACACATCCTTTATGCTCTTTCATCTGCTTCCATGACTTCAATTTTCTTTCCTATTTATATGACTTCCAGATCAACAGCATATAACCAGCTTCCTGATGGACCAGTTGGATGTTCCCCTGGGTATCTCAAGTTCAATGTCCAAATACATCTTTATCTCTCACAGCCCCACCCCCTGTCTCCAAATTTTCCAATTTTCCAGTCAACCAATTCACACACAATTCTGGCCATTCTCAATTCTTCCTTCTCCTCAAGTTCAATCATTTGCCAAATATTTTTACTTCTACTCCTCAGCACTTGTATCTGTCCCTTTCTCTCCATTCACACAAACAGGGCATTACTTCAAGGCCTTGTTTCTTCTTTCCTGGACTGTTGTAATAGAGTCCTAATTGGTCTCCTAGACTCTGATCTAATCCTTTTTTAATTTATTATCTTCACAATTACCAAATTGATTTTCCAAAAACACAGGCCAAAATATGGCACTCTAGGGCTCAAAAAGTCTCAGTGGTTCCTAAGGCCTCTAGGATAAAATATGAGCTTCTCTGGATCTTATAGCCCTTTGTAATCTGGCTCCAGGTACCTTTTCAGGTTTGTTTCACATTACTCTCCTTTATAAGCAATAAGTTCTAGCCAAACCAGAAATGTGCTGTCAATACACAGCATTCCATTCTCATGTCCAAAACTTTACCTAAAATGTCTACAATGCTTGTAATCTGTTACTTCCTCACCTTAATCTCAAAGAATACTTGGTTTTTGTACCATTTTCTTGTACCATATTGCACCATTTTCTACTAAAGTCCTGTCCTATTCACCACAGGAGAGAAGATGACTCAACTTATCAAACTGGAAGAAAGCTATATTGGGTGCCTGCCATGACCTGAGGAGGACTTCAGCTATACAGAAAATATCTTGATAACTTACTAAGTAGAGTACCTCTTAAGAAGTTCAAGTGTTTAAAAATCAACTTATTCCTTTCAGTGTACAAATGAAAAAGGTATCTGTCCTTCTACCATTTGCAAAGGAAAAGCAAAAAATCTTTTTGAAAAGAATGCTATCCCCAATTTTATATTCATCTTGCATGAATGCAACTGTATTCAAGATATATCAAGAAAGATAAACCAAGAAACTGCTAAGATTAATGGAACACAAGTTGCTGAATAGCTCATTCTTAAAATTACTTTGTATATCTATTTTGTATTTAATTTTCTGTGAATATATACCTGTTATCCCACCCTCCCTCTGACAGAATATAAGCTCCTTGAAGGTAGGGACTTCATTTTCTCTCTGCATACTCAAATGCCTAGCATTGGTAGGAACTTAAATGCTTGTCAAATGAATGACTAGTCAGATATTTGGGTATAATAAGGAATCAGCTTTTTTCAATGGAAATCTCTGGAACTGGTGGAAAAAGACTAGGCCTGGTAGAGCCAAACAAAATACCACAAACTCCACTCCCTAAAGCTTGCGTACTTTATAGTAAAGGTTCTTACTAAATAGTTTTAGAAAGGAGAAAAAATTTCACATATTACACACAAATTCTGATAAGCATACTTTCTGGTTTCTAGCCACAGTAGATTAGATGTTCCAATCTAGAAGGGAAGGTAGGGAAGAAATGACAATTAACAGCAAGGTAGAAGACAGAAGCAGACTTGAGAATTAAACAGCTGTTTGAGATCATTTAGTTGGCTATGCATATTGTATTATCACACAATGCAATATTTAATGTTCATAAAAATGACTCTGAGTAAATAAGAAAAGGTGAAATGAAGTTCAAAATTCTATGTTTAGAAATGGAAGGAAGTATGTAATATATTTTGGAAAGATTTCCATCCAAGATGTTTAAAATTAAGAAAAAGATTTGTCTTAAAGGGGTGATTAATCAGGAAATCTCAGTATTGGGAATAACTCTGGTATCCAGAGCAATTAATTATCTCTGCAAAGGTTCTGGATCAATGAAATGTTATTGTATTCATAAACTAGGTCATTCGCTTGCAGGTTACTTATATAGACATTTGTTCTTTAGAGTTCAGTAGCTATTATTCTCCATCAAATTCAAGTCTAGACTCTATCCAGCTAAAAGTGCCATTCTTATTACTTGGAATCCCAGTAGTGATGAGGCCTCTAAAGTCAGCATCAATCAACCATGGATTTACCTAAAGTGACAGATTCTCTTCTCTGAACTGGTACTCTACACAAGGGTACCCAGAGCTGTTGGGGCACATGAAATCAAGCAATAGGAGAGGATACTAAAAGGTCCACAGCCCTATATTGGGAATATTCATCTTCTAGATGAAGATGAGATTTTTAATAATAATAGGCAATAGACAAATAGAGAAATAAATAATAATAAATCAATAATTTTCAAAACCATACCCTCTGATGGGTATACATGTATTAATTCAAACATAAGGAAGGGGCTGAACTACCTCAGGGGGTTTTGACCTTTTGGGTCATGTATTCCTTTGACAATCTGCCAAAGTCTAATAACTCCTCAGAGTAGGGTTCTCAAATATATCAAATGAAATACAAAAGATTACAAAGGAAACATTATATTGCAATATAATTATCTAAGTATTTGTAAAAACAAGCTCATGGGCCCCAGGTTAAAAACCCCTGGGTAAATTATCTCTCTAAGATTCCTTAGTCTATATGTTTCTATGCTTAGTGGAATGATGTACGTGTATACAATCAACAGTAATAAAAGCTTACATTCAAATAGCTCTTTATAGATATAATTTTACATTAATTAACTCACAATGTGATATAGTAAATCTTTAAGATGTAAGGGATTATATGCACAATTATCTCACAGATGAATTAAAAACTGGCTCAGAAAAATTAAATGAGTGATTAGTAAGCAAAGAATCTAGAATTCATACAAAGCTCTCCTTATTCCAAACTGTCCTTCCTTTCCATTAAAGCATAATGATTATTTAAAAACCCAGATAGTATAAACTGAATCCATTTAACAATATAGTAATGAAATGACCAATAAATAAATGCATTCATGGGACCACAATATCACTAATGAGACAGAATGTGACTGAATAGAATAAAAGCTGCACAAGGGAAATTAGGCAAGCTTGATTCAACATGTCAAATTAGGACCATGAAACAACAAAACTATCTGATATGGTCAACATTCTACCTGGTGAGGTGACACAGTCCAGCTAGAATGCTTGGGTGCAATGTACATGTCACCAAAAATCCTGAGATAATGGAATAAGACCTGAGTCATGATTCTTATTTTGATACCAGAAAATCAACAATGATCTCACTCAAAAGTAAATGTGCCCTCATTTCTCCTCTCCATTTACATTAACAGTGAGACAGCTATTACAGTGACTACTCAACAACTATTATAGAAACTACTCATATTTCTATAGCATATTAAAGTGGCAAGTTGTATATTGTAATAGAAAGAACAGTTCATTTTGATTCAGAAGACCTAGATTCAATTCTCAACTCAGTCTCTGGCTACCTGTGTGACCCTTGACCTCTCTGAACCTCATTTTTCTAATATCTAAAACAAGGTCTTGGAATAGAGGAGCACCAATATCCTTTCCAGTTCTAAACCTAGGATACTCATATATTTTGATCATCACAGCAAGACTGTGAGATGGGTTGTTATTCATGAGGATACACAGGTGATCAAAGGCAGAACTTTGACCTCTCCTTCATCCCTTGTCCTCCACCCTTGTGTTCTTTCCTGTGACTTCAGAGTAAATGAGAACAATCTTTGTGCACTGTTCAAAAGCAAGTCTTATAGGATTTAGCCTTGGGTGGGGACTGAGGGTCAATCCAGTCCAACCTACTCATTTTAGCTAACATTTATATGGCATTTATTATATGGCTAAGTCATTTTATAAGCTAAGTATTTTACAATTATTATCTCATTTAATAATAATAGTTGCTAATACTTTTCTAGTGCTTACTATATGTTAGGCACTATACTAATCATTTTTAAATTATTATCTCATTTGATCCTCACAACAACCCTGCTGAGGTAGGTGTTATTAATATTATTCTCATTTTCCTGATGTGGAAACTGGGGCAGACAAGAGTTAAGTTATTTGCTCAGGATCACACAACTAATATGTGTCTAAGGCTGTATTTGAACTCAGTCAGATCTACCTGGCTCTAGTGGCCTAAAAGGTAAAGTGCCTTAAACTAGGTCACAAAGAAAGGAAGCAACTAGCTGGACCAGGATTGGACCTGACCTCAGAGATCTTCCCACAATAACACTATGGTTTTCTTCAGGGAAAAGGTTATTTATCTACTTCCTTTTCAAGAGCAGCCTCAACTCTTTCACTCCTTTACCAGGGCCTGGTGGTAAGAAAAATTGTTGAATTTAAAAGTTGAAAAACCAATTTTAAAAATAATAACCTTTCCAGGTTAATAGGAAAAAAGAAAAAGCAGCTATTTGCTTAACACATCTATCCTCCAGTTTGTGCCAGTTCTTCAGACGTGCAGAGAGAGACAACTCTCCTTGAACCTGGTAATGTTTGTCCGAACACTGTTCTGCTGCCTTTATCTGCTACGATACTAGAATGATAATGGGAATAGCAGCCTTGGCTGGAAATCTACGTCTAGAATTCGTGAAATATTTTTAGATCTAAAATATGAGAGAAAAATATAAACGGTCCGACAATGTTAGTATGCTTTGTATGCAGTAAAACAAAACAAAGCAAGTTGTGTAAATATTTAAGAATGAAAATGAACTGGCTCCAGCAAACATCTGGGATAACAGATCTAAGTAGGCTACAACTTCTAGTGAGAAAAATCAGCAGGAAGGTTACCAAAATGATAGCAATTTAAATTCCATTTGATACACACATTCCAAGCACCTTCTGTAAACCAATTTTAAAATGCAATTATCTGTTGCTTAAGTGTTACTGTATAATTGGGCAGTTTCCCAAAATACCTAAGTCAAATAGATGTGTTTTTCTTTCATTAAAATACCCCATTACTATTTCAAGCAATAAACATGATTTTGTAAAGTAACTTGACAACATAAGCAGAATAAAAGAATTAGAAAATTAGTTCTTAAAAATACCCCCCCATTAGATTGTAAAGTCCTTGTGAGCAAGGATTTTCTTTTGTTTCTTTTTGTAAATCCAGTGCTTCACACATGCATTTTATATGATTTATTGATTATATATTTCTTTTATTAAAATGTAAGTTTTATAAGGAAAGGGACTATTTGATTTTTTGAATTCTTTGTGTTTATCATAGTTTCTGGCATCTAGTAAGTGTTTATAAATGTCTATTGATTAACTGATTTAATTTGGACTTTATAGATCTTCTTGGAAAATCCTCTCATTTTTAGATAGGAGGAGACCTTTAGCCCAAAGGAATGAATCAAAGTGCCCAAGATCACACAGAAAAATGGGGAAGGATTTAAATCCATGTCTTTTGTTTCCAAATCCCATATAAATTTCTATATACTCTGACTTAAAAGGTCCACTGATAAACCAAATGAAAAGATAATATTTATGAACTTGCATAGTAGAACCCTGAAGAGTACCAAAAGGGTCATTATGAGGTGGTTTTCTAAAATGTTCATAAAATAAATTTTGGTAGCATTTTAGTTATGGGATTTTCACTGAAGTTGATGTCCATCCCTATTGAATGATCCACAGTCAACAATCACACAGTCAGGTGACCAAACCATCTGAGATAGATTTTTTCCCTACCAACTCTCCACTGAGGGTTTTATTCTGAACAGTAGCCTTTGTTGTTGCAGTCATTTTTGAGTCATGTATAAATCTTAGTGAGTTCATTTGGGATTTTCTTAGCAGAGACAATGGAGTGGTTTACCATTTCCTTCTCCAGCTCATTTTGCAGATGAGGAAATTGAGGTAAAGAGGTATCAGGAACTTGTCCAGAGTTACACAGCTAGTAAGTGTCTGAGGTCAGAGTTGAAGGGTCTTCATGACTCCAGGTGCAGCCATCTAACCACTATATTACTACTGGTCACATACATTCTTGCTATCACTGGTTCTAAGCTTCAAGGGCCCATCTGTAATATAATTTTCTTGTCAAAATAGCTTTATCAGACCCAGAAGTCATGAATTCATGATAAAGGTATTATATGTTCCTAATCTATTTGAAAAGTCATGATTTTTAGATATTTTTAAGAACAAATTGGCTAGCATATGAGAAAGACTTTGATGTTGCTGGGATCACAGTGATTATCACAGTGGCTCAATTATGGCAATCTAGAATTTCTTTGTGTTTGTCTGTATTTGTTTGGTGGGGCCCTTGTGGCCACAACTATCTTGGTACATTGCAAAGAGCAATGGAGTTTAAATTTTGCCTTTGATATTTACTATTTGTATAACCAAGGACAAGTCATTTACTCTCACGGAGTCTTAGTTTCAATACAATATAAATTAGACTAGACAATCTCTGAGGTTCCTTCTGATTTTAAGTCTATGATCCTATAAATCTATGACCTCTTTGGTTCAGTCATTAGTCAATGTGACATACAATGAGGCAGGAATCTGTGCTTGGGTTCTCTACTATGCTGGAATAAGAGATAGAGAATATATTAAAATGATGATCTCAACACTGATAAAATGTCCTGTGGATTTGTCTTATGAGTGAGGAATCTGAACTTTCATGACTAAGTTCAATTCCCTATTGCCTGAAAAGACTGCCTAATAATTGGCATACTTTATGATGTGTGTACCAATACCTACCTGAGATTTGAATTCAAAGCTACATTTCAATCCTTCTTTTTCCTAGGTAAACTTTGGATAACTAATCTGATTTGTCCAAAGGCAAGGTAATTGTTGTCTTCCCTGCCTCCCCCCCCCAACTTTAGGACCTTTGAGCAGTTACAAAACATACAGGTATACTTTCTCTTCTGTTTTCCCACTATACCCTAGAAACTCTAAGGGGAAAAATATACTAGAAACTCATGTATTATACAGTATCAGAAAGCACAAAGAATACATATTGCTAGGCCTTTAACTAGCCAGTACTATGCCAAAGAATATCTAATAAAATGTTTTGCATATGGTGACCACTTTGATAAATTTAATAGAGAGTGGAGAAGGAAGATGATAGTTCTTAATAATTTAATTTCAAATGATCAGTTCAGTATATGCCCATCCCTTCATCAAGGTCTATAAGCCAGGAGCTAGGAATAGCTCTGGGTATTAAAAGCTGTTCCAACTCAAGTTGATTACTAATTCTATGACTATGGTATTAACTGTGGGGCTGGTCTAGGCTTCCAAACAACTCTGTGAGGTTCCTGTGAAGTGTAAGTTCTGTCCAGATGTGGCTCACAGTCACAAGTGGCTCAATATTTCCCCTGGATGGCCTCAAATTACAATTATTTCCATGGAAATTTCCAGAACTCTAGAGCTCATTCCAGGCCTAAAGCAGAAATGGGAGGATGCCTGCAGGTCAAAATAAATTCATTGTATTTCAGTTTCGCATCTCTACATCTACACAAAGGCATTGAGTTTCTTGGAGCTATGAAAGTATTGGCTGAGTGACTCAGTGCAGTTGTTTTTGGCCACAAGGTTTTTGTACAACTTTTCACTCACAAAGTATAATACCATTAATTTTATGGCAGGCATCTCTTCATTATTCAGTTGTTAATGTAGCATTTAAGATTATAAGAATAACATCTTGATTGGTATAAACTTTGTAGCTTTCTAAGTGCTTTCATTACCTGGCTTCATTTCATTTTCTCAGCAATCATGTGAAGGAAAGGAAAAACAATTAACATTATCTTTATGTTACAAATGAGGAAAATAAAACTTAGTCATTTGATAATCATTTATTTTTGTTATTGTTCATTTGTTTCAGTCATGTCAGGCTCCTTGTGATCCCCTTTGGGTTTTTCTTGGAAAAGTTACTGGAACAGTTTGCCATTTCCTTCTCCAGTTCATTTTACAGATGAAAGAATGAGGCAAACAGGTTTAAGTGACTTGCCCAGGGTCACACAGCTAATAACTGTCTGAGGCTGGATTTGAAGTCATGAAGATGAGTCCTCCTAATCCACTGTGCCACCTAGCATCCTCAACATTTATTTATTAGGTTCCTACTAAGTGGGGTAATCATGTAACATGAAAGAGGAATAATCAATGGACAATCAAACTCCTTTGATATTCACCCAATGCTAAGCAATGTAAAGGAAAATCTTCACCCAAAGACATGAAGCCACTATGGTGAATACATGGGAAGACATGAACAAGATTGTGTAGTGATAGCAATATCCACCAGGACTCCCTGCCATAAAAGGTAAGGAAGTTGACCTAAGACTTAAATCAGGAGGCTAAGCCTGTCACCACTGACTGACTTCCTGGTCACCATGGGGCATAGACACAGTCAGTCCACATGGAGTTAGTGCTCTTCAGAACTGGAAGTTCTGTTGATCAGCTTTGTTTCTACATGGATATGAAGGGACCCTGTATTCCAAAACAACTGCTTTATCCTTACTGAGTACCATTTAAATTTAATAGATTAAACAACCCCCCATTTGCAAATTGATGAAAGACCTACAAGTTTTTATTTATTACAGTCCTGAACCTGAGCTATCAGCTTGGCCTGGTTATCCCAAGTTAAGGCTAGTTTATTATAAAGTGCCCAAAATAGGGGAGGCTAGGTGACTCAGTGGAGAGAGCACTGGCCCTGAAGCCAGGAGTACCTGAGTTCAAATGCGGCCTCAGACATTTAATAATTACCTAGCTGTTTGGCCTTGGGCAAGTCACTCAACCCCACTGCCTTGCAAAAAAAATACTGTTCATGAATTTCCCAAAATAAGAAAGCAAGGATGAATTACTATCTATCCTGTTGAGTATAGTACCCATGTCAAATCAAAGAGCAAAGTATTTCAAAGCAAAATAGGGTAAAGTATTTGCCTAGGAACACATGGCTAGTAAATGGACATTCTAAGGCTAGAAGAGATTCCAGGTCTTTTACTCTTAATCCAGAACTGCATCATGATGTCTCTCAGTAAACTGAAGGCACACATTCATTCCACTGTGATGACTTATCTTCCTGCTCACTAGAAATTGGGGAAAAGCTACTTCATTATTAAAAAAAAATACTTCTTTTAATGGTCCTTGAGATTTTATTCTCAAAAAGAATTAATTGAAGATATTGATCTGATGGACTTTTGATTGTTGTGCCATAGAATAAGAAAAATTGGGTTCCAAGTCATTTGGTGAACTTCAAGAGCTTTTCCAATAGTTGTGTTCAAAAACGAAGAAACTTAGGTTTTCTTTTTCATGTAGGAATCTTGATTGCCAGGTTGTCATAGAGGTAGAAAATGACAAACATTTCCAATATCTTGGAATAGGAGTCATGCATAGACACCAGAAGGAGAAAAAGAAGAAAGAACAAACAAACAAACAAAGAACCTAGCTCTGTTGCCACTAGAAAGAAAATGATTCATCAGTACCAGCCTCCATCACACTGGTGTACAGCCACTTCTGAAGCAGCACAAATGTTTCATGCAAATTTGTAACTCCTCTTGGGTTTGTTGGCTTTCTTAATCTCAAGTCACATTTCATGCATTTCACTGAACAGAAACCCACTATTTCGTAGGTGCCCTCTTCTCTTGGGATACTTACAGAGTATGTGATGCAGTGTCATAAAGGAAGAAAAAAACTAGAACACTTTAATCTATGGCTAAAGCAAAATAAATTCAAAAGGAAGCATAAATCTCTTGATTAGAGCTGGGGCACCTAAGAATGCTTTGTTGGTGTGTATGATCTAAAGGACTGGTTTATAGGGCAGTTGGATGGTGCAGTGGATAGTTTCAGGCCTGGAGTTAGAAAGATTTATCTTCCTGAATTCAAATCTGGTCTCAGACATTTTCTAACTCATGACCCTGGATAAGTCACCTAACCCTATTTAACTCGGTTTTCTCATTGGTAAAATGAGCTGGAGAAGGAACTGGCAAATCAATCCAGTATGTTTGTCAAGAAACACCAGATGAGGTCATAGAATGGGACACAACTGAAACAATGAACAACAAAGGGGGGTTGATGTAAGTATATTCAAGTTCAGTTGTTATTTCAGTTTAAATTCAAGGTCAGTCATTCAAGTTAGAACTACTTCACTGGATTTCCCCACTGCAGAGACAATGGTTATATAAGAACTATGGATTGCTTATTCAATCTTATTTGCTCTGCTTACCAAGTAAAGGAAAAGGCATTTAGTGTTAAGATTAAAAGCTCAACAGTTAAGTAGGATTTTTTTATTCCCTTTATTCAGCATGTTAAAAAAAGAGGACTCCATTAAGGAGAAAACTATTATACAATTTAATTAAGTTAGAATTACTGAAGAAAGCCAAGTATTATGTGTTCAGTAATGTGTTTGATGCTATATGGCACAGGGATATAGAAGATGTGTTCCATGACTTCAAGTGGGTTTTTATTTATTTGGAGGATAGAAAACTAAACCTTCATCCTTCCTTGCTTCTGTACCTCACATAATGATCTGTTTCTGTACTTAGCAAGTACTTAAAATCTTTACTGAATGATCAAAAAAAAAAAAACAAACCTGGAACAATATGGGAAGAACATGGTAAAAGAAAAAAAAGGTTAGATAATCTTAATGATAGTTCAAAATTAAATGATTGAGTGGTATAGATGATAAGCACCATGGTATTTTGCAGAAGAAAGAGAATATGTTAAACTAGAGGGATCACAGAACATTTCATAGAGCTAGAGGTTGGGATGGGCCTTAAAATAGGAATAGGATTTAGATAGGAAAAAAAAGGGATGGAAGGAATAATAGCACCATTTATTAACGGGAAAGTTGGAAATTAAAATTAGGGAGGGGGAAGGGAAGAGAGAAGAGTGGAAAAAATAGAATGACAGGTGAAAGTAAAAGTTGGGTAAAAATTACTCCTTTACACTTCATTTACATTACATCATATAGAAATGTCTAGGAGTAAGAAATATTGAGGTAAAACTTATGTAAGAGGGAAAAAATGAAGAAATAAATTTCAGAGTCAACAACATTGAGAGTAATTGACAGTGAAAACAAATGAGTTTTTAAAGAAAGAGAATAGAGATGGCTAAGCAATAGAGTGGTGTACCAGTGGAATGGACTAGGGGTAAAAGCAGGAGATGATTGTAGTAATCTGCTGTTTGATAAACCCAAAGAGTCCAGCTATTGGGATAAAAACTCCCTCTTTGATAAAAACTGCTGAGAAAATTGGAAGTTAGTATGGAAGAAACTTAGATTAGACCAACACTTCACACCTTTTACCAAGATAAGATCCAAATGGTTACAGGACTTAGACATAAAAAAACAATACTATAAGCAAATTAGAAGATCAAGGACTAGTCTACCTGTCAGATCTATGGAAAGGGGAGCAGTTTATGACTAAAGAAGAGTTGGAGAACATCACCAAAACCCAATTAGATGATTTCAATTACCTTAAATTAAAAAGCTTTTGCACAGATAAAACCACTGTAACCAAGATCAAAAGAAATGTAGTAAATTGGGAAACAATCTTTACAACTAATGATTCCAACAAAGGACTCATTTCTAAAATATACAGAGAACTGAATCATATTTTTAAAACAAAAAGTCATTCCCCAATCGACAAATGGTCAAAGGATATGCAAAGGCAATTTACAGATGAGGAGATCAAAGCAATCCATAGCCATATGAAAAATTGCTCTAAATCACTAATTATTAGAGAAATGCAAATTAAAGCTTCTCTGAGGTACCACCTCACACCTATCAGATTGGCCAATATGACCAGAAAGGATAATGATCATTGTTGGAAGGGATGTGGGAAATCTGGGACACTATTACACTGTTGGTGGAGCTGTGAACTCATCCAGCCTTTCTGGAGAGTTATTTGGAACTATGCCCAAAGGGCAACAAAAATGTGCATACCCTTTGACCCAGCAATACCACTACTGGGTCTATATATTGAAGAGATGATGAAAAAGGGTAAACACATCACTTGTACAAAAATATTTATAGCAGCCCTGTTTGTGGTGGCAAAGAATTGGAAATCAAGTAAATGTCTTTCAATTGGGGAATGGCTTAGCAAACTGTGGTATATATATATGCTATGGAACACTATTGTTCTATTAGAAACCAGGAGGGATGGGATTTCAGGGAAGCCTGGAGCAATTTGCATGAACTGATGCTGATTGAGACGAGCAGAACCAGAAAAACACTGTACACCCTAACAGCAACATGGGGGTGATGTTCAACCTTGAAGGACTCGCTTATTCCATCAGTGCAACAATCGGGAACAATTTTGGGCTGTCTGCAAAGGAGAGTGCCATCTGTATCCAGATAAGGAGCTGTGGAGTTTGAACAAAGTGCAAAGACTATTCCCTTTAATTTAGAAAAAAACTGATATCTTACTGTCTGATCTTGTTACCTCTTAGACTTCTTGTCTCTTCTTTAAGGAAGTGATTTCTCTCTCACCACACACTCAATTTGGATCCAGGTACAACATGGAAACAAAGTAAAGACTGACAAATAGCTTTCCATGGGGGGGGGAAGTAAGATGGGGGGAATTGTAAAACTCAAATAACATCTTTAATAAAAATAAATTTAAAAAAAGAAAGAGAATAGAGAAATCAAAACAAAACAATTTGATATGTCTTGCTGAATGCTACTTTTCAGAATTTACTAAAACAATCCAACTGGGGCAATTAGGCAGCACAGTAGCTAGCACACCAGTCTTGGAATCAGGAGGAACTGAGTTCTAATCCAGCCTCAGATACTTACTAGCATTGTGATCCTGGGTAAATCACTTAACCCTGATTGCTTCCCAGAATGAAAATAAATAAGTAAAAAAAGAATAATCCAACCAATATAAAGGGAGATAAGAACATATAGGAGACCTAGACAAAGTAAGTCTAGTAGATCATTGAGAGATTCTGACCTAGTAGTAAGAAGACTTGGATTCTATTTATGCCTCTTTCATCTGTTTGATCTTGAGTAAGTCTATTATTCTCTCCAAGCCTGTTTCCTCATGTGACTTTATAAAATGTATTTAGGAGAGGGATGTGTATGAAATGATGAACCTGTAATAATTCACAGGATTATGATGATGACTGAGTGATATTAAATGCATGTCAAAGTGCTTTAGCTGTAAGGTTTATACAAATGCAAAGTCTTTTAGTAACTATTACAGAAAAATTTAGCAGTAGCAGCAACTATCCAGAGTAACATTTTGGTCTTCTCTTACACATGTGTAGGAGAAAAATCAAAACAGTGTATTACACCATCTTTGGCCTGTTGAGAGAAAGATAAAAGCTGTTGAAATTTAAATGAGCAGAACTGCAAGTCAGCTTAAAATTTCTCACCAGTTTCCTACTCTTAATTGTTATCAGAGATTGGAATTTGTCTCAGTCAAAGACTCTGATTCAGTGCTAAAAGCATATCTGTACTTTGGCCTCACAACTCACAGAGAGATCAAGACAGCCAATCATAACAGGATCATGCATATGAATTGTGTAAATAAGAATTCTGAAATCCTTTGGTATTGAGAATTTTGACTGTTTGACCTTTTCTTAACCATTATTTATCACAGTAACCTACAAGAGGATAAGAACCATGTGCTATCAAAACTTTTCACCCTTTTCTCTCCTCCTCTCTACTCAGATACCTAAAATATTGCTCTTTTTCTATACATAATAGCAACTTTAAAATTACTGAATAATCAGAACAGCTCAGTATAGTCTTGATTTGACTGGCATAACTTGATTGGCTAATCAGATGTAGTATAGAAATTGGGCTTTTGTTAAGCCGATTGATGTCGGCCTTAAGGATACAAAGGCTCATTTTATTGAAAAGATGACAGTACTGAGCACATCTTGCTCTTATGTAGTATTTACTGGAACACATATGCTTTCCCATTTCAGTCTTGCCTGTATTTATTCTTCTGGTGTTTTCATTGGTAATGTTTAATTTGATTTTGCCTGAACATCTGGAGAGTGGGTGTGGAATTCCCACTTTGGCAGAATCTGGAACAATTTGACAGAGGGTTGAATATCGATGTATATGTTGAAGATATTTACATAAAAGAGCTTCAGTTTTGAAAGCTTCTGATTTTGTGAGACAAGTTTCTCTTTGCTATACAGTATTTTCACTAAAATACAGTATTTCAATAAAAGGAAAAGGAAAAACCATGGAAAAGGGAGCAAAGTTTGATATGGAGCTTTCCTAAATATCATTTACAAATTGTTGATATTATGGAGGTACCTTATGCTTCTATTGTTATAAATAGCCCCTTTGTCTACGAAATTTAGCCTTAACTATTTTAAAACCAAGAAAGCATTTTGAATGACTAGAAAATTTAATACTTATACCAATTACTTTGGTACCTAGTCTGATAATGCCCAGCATGAATCATTCTATGTTTTCTCAGTAGATTCCATAGTATGGGTTCACCAAGGAGTTTTTTTTCCAGGATTCCACAGATACTACTGTTGGCAAGAAAAAAAATATCTTTTTGTACTCCATGGAGCTTAATGATAAATGGATCCCATTAAAATAAAGGGGAAGGGAAATAAGTCATAATAAAAAAATGCAGAAGGCTTTAGACATGAATGTCTTTCTCCAGTTAAATGTTCTTTTTTTGTATATTTCCAAATTTACATTTGGATAAATGTCTTTTATCAATTTTCAAGTATGGAATGCTATCCATTAGCAAGCAATATACTGCTGTATTGACAGAATCACAGAAATTTAGTGGAAAGGGATCTCAATAGTCATCTAATTCAAAACATATCTAAAAGAAATCTCTATTCTCACCTACTCAACAAGTAATCATTCAGTTTTTCTTGAAGCCCTCCAGAGAGGGATATCCACCACTTACCAAGTCTTAACATTTGGTCAGCTCCAATGGTATAGGAGTTTTTTGATGACAGAGAGCTAAAATTTGCCTCTGTGATTTCTACTGATTGCTCCTGGTTCTTTCTGCTTGGACAAAGAGAACAAATTACTCCTACCTACCCTTCAAATTTCTGAAGAGAGGTATCAAGTCATCCTTAAATCTTCCCTTCTCTAAGATAAACACTGCCAGTTGCTTCAAGTAATCTTCATATTTATTATTTAACATGTATATTGGTATTCAACCCTACCAGTAATATTCCATCATATTTATGCTCCATAGTTTATTCATTTATTCTTCATCAATAAACAATGACTTTGTTTCAAATTATTTGTTATAAAAATACTGTTATACTCTCAAGAAACTTTTAGAGGTGCTATACCCTCTTTATCAATAATTTCTATTAAGGTTAATGAAGACTTTTTCAGGCAAGGAAGTACACATATGAATCAAGACACAACAAAACATTTATATGTATACTATATATGTGTATATAGTATATATCCATATACATCATATATAACTCAACTGTTAGTATTATTCATATTTTAGCATGACATTATTATAGGGGGAGGCAAAGTGAATATTTGTATGATGGGGTGTCATGGCTGAACAGGAGAAAAATGATACCAGCTAGAACACATCATAGTCAGTAAGAAACCTGGCCTATAGACTTTGTTAAGAGCTATTCTGGGGGCGGCTAGGTGGCGTAGTGGATAAAGCACCGGCCTTGGAGTCAAGAGTACCTGAGTTCAAATCTGGTCTCAGACACTTAATAATTACCTAGCTGTGTGGCCTTGGGCAAGCCACTTAACTCCATTTGCCTTGCAAAAACCTTAAAAAAAGAGCTATTCTGATAGTCTCAGCTTAGTTAAAAGAAGAGAAGATGAATAGGAGAGGATACCTAATGGTATCACCAGCTGATCATTGATGCCCTGTGGTTTGACATGGTTCTACTTCCATGCATTACACCCTTTCTGAATGGCACTTACTGAACTGTGCTAGCACTTGAAACAATGATAAATGTTTTCAAATATTTTTTTAAAAATGTGTTATCCACACAGTGCTATGACAGAGAAATGTGATTATCTGCAGAGTTAAGTAAGACTACTTCATTATAACTATTCTTATTATGCTAAAATACAGATTTCCAACAGATTTTCTGATCTGGGTTCAAGGAGTAATAGGAAGCTTGTATCTATGTAGTTTATGGTAATCCATACAGTTTATTTATAGCTATTTAATAATTAAGCTAAGTTGAAGGGTTCTGTATAAATGCTATGCTGTCTTCATCTTTTTAAAGATCTTATCTGGAGAATAACATTTCATTAATATCCCTGATCTCAGTAATAAATGCTCTATATTTGCATATTGCTTTTTAAACTTTTCTAAGACATGAAGTTTTACAGAACACAAAAAATGAGAGTTCAAAAAGACTAGAAATCATCTGGATCTGTGGTATCAAACAGGTGGCCCACACTCTTGAGTGTGATTCAAACTATACTAAGATATAGTTCCTATTGTATTTTAATGTGTTATTATGGTAATATATGAATTAATATTAATAATTGTAATAATATAAAACAATATCAATTAGCAATTGTAAAATGATGTTATAATAGTTAATAATATTGACATAAAAACATGCATAGTTTTCTAAGTCAATAGGGATCCTTATATATAGCTTAATGACTCTTCTTCTATTTGAGTTTGACATCACTGATCTAAACTAACTTCCCTCTTACAGAATCCTAAAGAGCTGTCCATGAAATCTCTCCTTGAACATTCCTTGGGACAGAGAATTTACCACCCCAAGAAGCATCTCACTCTGTTGTTGCACAGCTTGAATTATGAGAAAGATCTTCCTCATATTGAGTTGAAATCTTCCTCCAAGTAACTTCTTCCCACTTATTTAAGTCTTCTACTCTGGAACAAGAAAAATCTCTATCTCCTCTATCTTATTCCCTTTCAAGTATCTGAAGATAGTTATTGTATCTTCTCCAATTATGTCTTCCTGGGTGGGTACATTATTTCAATCAACAGTACTGCTCTCATCAGATTTTTCAAATTCCACAATGTCAATGACCATGATCTCTGGTTTGGCAGTGTCCTTAATTATGAAGAATGGGGGTGAGGAAAAAGATATACTCTTTTGCTTTAGAGGCTGAAGATAGAGATCAGTGTCTTCTCCAAATTCTCCAAATTATTCTGTTGTCTCTCCCATTGAGAGGATGGTTTGCCATTTTTCTTTCTTTGTTATCCTTAGTCTTTAGTCTGGCACCTAGTAGGCACTTAATAAATGTTGACGGGCTGACTGAGAGGTACTATATAGTAGTCAGTGTAATATAAATAACTGCTGTAAAAGTCACTGTAAGACAGAGACTTATAAGGTTCAAATGATAGAAAAGGTCATTGAGGTAAGATGATGTAAGTTCTATCTTCTTAATATAAAATTATGTTGTTGTTCATTCATGGCTGAATCTTCATGATTAGTGATAATTGCATCAATTATTAAAACGGGTTTGTTTCCTTAAGAAAGTTAGGGGGTGGTGTAGTGGATAGAGTACTGGCCCTGGAGTCAGGAGGACCTAAGTTGAAATCCAGTCTCAAAGAATTAATACTTACTTAGCTGTGTGATCTTGAGCAAGTCACTTAACCCTATTGCCTTGTAAATGTTTCCCCCCCAAAGTTGACATATTAGTAGCATATGTGCTATTTATATGCCATTTAATATTCTTTACTATGCTCTATTTTTGTATACTCCTGCAGCTAAGCCCTATTGGGATCTTCATCACAGATAAAATATGAATCTCCTTCATAAAAAGGCAACTAGTTAGCATAGTGCAGAGACCACTAGATATGGAATTAAGAAGACTCAAGTTTGAATTCTACCTATTTTCTAGCTTCATGATACTGGATAAGTCATTAAATTACTCTGTATCACAGTCTACTTATCTCCAAAATAAAGGGTTTAGATACAATGACCTTTAATGTCTGAATCTATGACATTATGATCTTTTCTTTATACTAAGTAACTATTATTACAATTCTATCACCAAATGATATCATTGTTCAGAAAAATAAAATACCTGCAACATGAAGAGGGTGAAAGCATGGAATTCACAAACCCAAGTGATGGCAAAACATCCAATCTAAATCAGATCTTAAGCTAGAAGTAGTTTTGGGTTACTCTGTCCTTCCTTGTAACTAGTACTGATTGGTAAAACAAGTCTCACATAGAAGGAATTATATGAAAAGAAAATACTGTAGAGATCACTGACCTGTCATTGAGTTTTCAGAAGTGCATAGTTGCTCTCTCAATTTTTCCACATCATCTGGATGAACCTGTTCATAGAGGGTACTACCGAACCATTCAGATTGGGGTTGGTTCAGGACTGGTGTGACAGAATCAGACACATAGATAACTCTCCCAGTTTCAGCAGCAACTACAAACAGAAATCCATCAGCAGCCTCGAGAATGAGATGTTTTAGTTCCTTGGAAGAAGAGATTACAATTAGGAACAAAAAGCAAATACAAATGCAAACTCACTTTTCTCTCTGTCTTTGATTGTCTGGTGGTTATGTTATGGCCACTTTATTTGTGGGAATATTCCAATAGATGGATGCATGCACCACTCAAATTTGTTTAGAAAAGGAGACAAGTGATTTGTTTTCCTCCACTCCCATTCCCTTTTAAGCAAAGTTCTTTTAGGAACTTGGGACACAATTCACACATCACCTGACCCATAGAAGGCCTTTAAGAAATGATTATTGACTCACTATTAATTGATTGATAACAGAAGAGTCTCATACACCTATTCCTAGTACTGATCCTGTTCATAATAGCAACACTGTCTTTTTGTGAATATTCAAATAGTATCAGTGTTACAAGAGCAGCATATGCCAAGAGTAACCGAAGAAGGAAGGCCCATATGTACATCTGCTTGCCAACTGTTGGCCATGCTGTTTCTCACTCTGGTTTGCACCTTTGTTTTGTATCTTCTTCCTGTTCTTCCCAGGCTGAATCTTTGTCCTTATAATAACTTAACAACAGCAGTAATAATTTAAAAGCAATTCCCTCTGATTGTATGGTGTTTTTTTTTTAATTTCACAAGGCCCTTATTCTCATTTATTATCTCTGCTACAGCAGAAGAAGTACCATATTGAAAATCAAAAGTGTTCTATTCCATTGAAAGGCAGTTTAGTATACTAGATGGATTGTGCAAGCTAGAGTCAGGAAGACTTGGGCATCTGTTTTCTTATCTGGGAAATGACATGATTGGAGATGACCTCTGAGATCCTTTCTAGGTCTAAATTTTTGATTTCAAGATCTCAGTTATGGCTTTGCCACTAACTTATTGTAGAGACTGGGACAGGTCACCCCCCCCCCTGAACTTTGGTTCTTTTGGTTATAAAATAAGGGGACTGCCTGTAATCAATGATCTCTAAGTTCTCTTTCAGCACTGTCATTCCAAAATTCTTTAATTTTCACAATAGTCTTATGACCCCCCAATTTATGTGTGAGAAATTGAAGGTCACTCTCAATTCATTCAGCAGACAGGCAAGAGCCAGGACTACTATCTTTCCTGATTTTTTTAGTCCAGAGTTCCTAATACCACTATAGTAAAATGCTTCATATAGATAATACCTGGAGAAATGGAATACCCTAAATTGCTTCTTAGATCTTAGTGGTAAAACTATTTTTGGATGAAAACAGGAAGTTGTGTGGAATCAATTATTTGCAGAATACCACACATCATCTTAGGGAGGGTTGAATGGCACTAAATCAGTTTCCCTGAACTCAATTTATACTGTGTAAACAGCAGAGGAATGACGAACAGTTTCCTTCCTAATGCAAGGTAAGGATGTTATTGTTATTTGGTTTAAGAAGCTCAGACAACATATATGCAAATGAATCTGACTAATATTCCTATGTATAATCAGATTCTATATCAGGAATGTGAATAAGGGCTTCATTACAATGTATTTATTTGCTTGTCTACTATATATATATATATATATATATATAATATATATATATATGTATATATAAGTATTGCCTACAGATTTTTCTGCCAAGTTAAGGTTAGTGAACATAATGAATCACTATGAAGAGGTGGCATATATTCAGATTTGCATTAATTAAAGTTTTATTTTGTAAAATATGATAACTAATTTCAGTTAAATTGGAATATGTGGTATGAATTCAAACAATGTTACAGCTTAAGGAGAATCGTTATTTTAACAAATAGGCATTTGGCTATATACTATATCTTATGTCAAAAATAGAAACAAAGATAGGCCAATTGATAAGAAGAAGCAAGATAAACACTGGAAGTTCGTTTGAGGAACAATCTGGATTAAATAAATCAGTTATTCAAGGAATAGAGGTCACAGACTTCATTTCTGGTATAGTTGTAAGGTTCATAGGGAGGCTTATTTAAAGCCAAAACACTTTGATGACTGTATTTAATGACAAGGTTCTCCATAAAAGGGAGGTTTGTTTGGTTTTTTTTTAGGTTTTTGCAAGGCAAATGGGGTTAAGTGGCTTGCCCAAGGCCACACAGCTAGGTAATTATTAAGTGTCTGAGACTGGATTTGAATCCAGGTACTCCTGACTCCAGGACTGATGCTCTATCCACTGCGCCACCGAGACGCCCCTAAAAGGGAAGTTCTATAAGCTTCTTGAGGAAAGGTCTCATTTCATTATTATTTTTATATCTCTTATTTGATTCAGCAATTTATCAATCAAAAAAGTATTTCAGATTATTTCAGAGCCTATCTCTATTTCAGGACATATTCAAAGTATTTCACATTTCCAATAATCCTCTCTCATAGAAACAAGCATTAGGTTCATAAATTAGAGTCACAGAATCTTGTGAGAGAATTCAGAGGCCACCTTGTTCAATTTTTACCTGACAAAGATTATAATAGGCCTGACAAGTGGTCATTTAACAACTGCTTGAAGGTCTCTAATAAGGGAGAGCTCACTATTTCCTTTAGCAGCCCATTCTATATCTAGATGGATCCAACTGTGAGGAAATATTTCCTTACAAAACCTAAACCACCTGCTAAGGCAGCTTCCACTATTTCACCTGGTTCTTTTCTCTAAAGTCAAGTAGAAGAAATCTAATCCCTCTTCCATGATCTAGTCTTTTAAATATTTGAATACAATCATGTCCCTTCTGGGTCTTCTTTCCTCTCCCAGGGTTTTTGTGAGAGTAAAAATGAGATAATGTTTGTAAAGCATTTTGCAAATCTTAATGTGATATAAAACACCAACAAAAATATATAATATAAAATAAAGTAATATAGCATAATCCAATGTGTGCATACATGTTTAATATGTGTGCCTATAGATGTATGTGTATGTGCATGTGTGTGTGCATAGAAACATACAGACATTCACATTCTCCAGGACATCAACATTGTTTCTAAAATGTGGCCTTTATGTTTAATATATGTGCTTCTAGGTGTATGTATATGTGTGTATATGTGTAAGTGTATAACTACACCTATAACTACACACACACACACACACACACACACATGCTCTTTTTACAGTGTGATTCCAGAATTGAACACAATGTCTCAGATGTAGTTTGATAAGAGGTATTATCACTTCCCTAATCCTGGTAGTAATTCCTCTTTTAATGTAGCCTAAAATGGATTAGCTTCCTTAGCTCATATGGCTGATTTACACTGAACACAGATTAGCAGGAAGAACTTTTTTAAGATAAATTGCTAACTGGTCATAGTACCCTCATATTGTATTTGTGAAGATGATTTTTTGAGCCCATCAGAGTAAGAGGTTATATTTTCCTTTATTAAATTTTACTTTATTAAATTTAGGTCTCACATTCTAGCCCATCAAGAGTCTTTAGGATCAGGGGCAGCTAGGTGGTGCAGTGGATAGAGCATCAGCCCTGGAGTCAGGAGGACTTGAGTACAAATCTGGCCTCAGACACTTAAATAATTAACTAGCTGTGTGACCTTTGGCAAGTCACTTTAACCCCATTGCCTTGCAAAGAACTTAAAAAAAAGTCTTTAGGATCTTCTCTATGTTATGTGTGACTCCCAATGCCCATCTCCAATGCATGATCATATAAATTAAAGAGCTGAAGTCAGAAATACTAGGTCCAGACCAGTTCAATGGCTTTAGAAAATTTTATAACTTAAGAATTTAATCAATTAACCTCCTTGGGTTTTGGAATTTCAACATGGGAAAAAAATATCATTAACCACACACATTTAAGTAAACAGTCCAAAAGGACAATAGAATTGTGGATTTTCTAAAATGTACACTAGAAACTATTTCAAACACACCTCATATTACAGATAAGGGGAAGATGTTTAAGATATTCACCTGAAGTAACTTACGTATTAAGGCATATAAAAGGAACTCAAAATCAGACCTCTTGTCTCCTAGTCCAGTGTCCTTTCCTCTATATCATATTAACATTCACAGGAGAGATTCTATGATACAGAATTTCATTCATCTCTAGGCTCAGTCTTTCACCAGCATATCCCATTTTTAATTGTCCATTGGCATTTCTACTCATGTAAATCATTTTTTACTTTAACATGCAAAAGATACAGATAATAGTATAATATGAAGTTAAACTCTTCAATAAGAAATTCCAGTCTGATTGTGTTGATGGATCATTAAATTTTGAGTTTGAGAATTCTGATAATTTTAATAAGATTTTAAGACATGTTAGAGAGGTTAAAAAGGATACTAAAAGAGAGATTTAAGAATTGGAAGGAATAGTCCAATCCTATTTTATAGATGGGAAAACTGAGGCACCAAAAGGAAAGGTGACTCACTAGAAGTCACCTAGTTATTAAGTATCATAATGAGAATTGATGACCAAGTCCTTTGTTTCGTGATCCAAAGTTACTTCTATTACCCTAGATGGTGAGAAAATGGAGGGTGTAGATCCACTTTGAAGCATTTGAAAGTGAAGCTGTCAGAAGCAGATGTGTAATTAAAGGGACAATAAAGTCAACTGAAGGCACCTAGGTGGCTTAATAGACAGAACACTGGAGTTAGAAAGACCTGAGCTAAAATCCACTACTCAGACACTTATTAGTTGTTTGACCCTAGGCAAGTCACTAATTTTCTCTGCCTCAGTTTCCTCATTTGTAAAATGAGCTAGAGAAGGAAATGGCAAACCACTCCAGTATCTTTGTCAAAAAATAGAATAAAGGGTCACAAAGAATCAGATATGACTGAAACTACTAAACAGAAACAAAGTCACATAAAGTTTTTTTTAAGATAAAACACAAAAGCTAATCAACAAGGAGAGACTAAAAATGCTGGCCAAGAAGAAAATCAAATTACTTTTTAAATATTTATTAAAATATTCATTACTTATTGAATGCTCTAATATGCCAGACTATATACAGAACACAAAGGTTCTGTCTACTACCAGTTCACAGAGATTGTTTTTACAATTTTATTGATCAAGTCAAAGAATAAAAAATGTTTATTCATAACATCTAATGTTTACTGTCTAGCATTAAAAACACTGTGCCTACATGAAGATATGTTATAAACCCACAACACCCATAAGCTCTTCTATTCTGACTTAAATCCTTGTAACTTGTCCTCAGAAAGTTATCAGTTACCTAAATATCAATAGACATAACCTTTCTCATTTTAATTCTTAATGATTTTTCAGTAGTCTTTGAAACTACTGAGTAACTTCTTGTCTTAAATTCTATTCTCCCTTGTTTATATATATACATATACATATACATATATATACACACACACATATATATATATTCTTCCATCCTGGTTCTCCTTTTATCTCTTTCACTTCTTTTATATTTTTCTATGAACGTTCTTCTTCCTACATCCTGCATCTATTCTTTACCACCTTTTCCCCATAACTATGGACATTTGTCAAGGTCTCAGGAGTATTGTCTCAATGTCATTCTTTTGGTTGCTCTAATATATGAGAATTACCTGAAAAAGAAAATAAATAATAAATCAATGGGGGAGAGGGGAAGTGTTACCTGCTCTGTTAAAAATGAAGGCTTATAGGCTCCATCAGTAGATTTGTTTCCTGTACCCCTCATGGACTTCATGTGTGAGACTGCCATGCGCAGAATAGTTAATTTATCTGGTTTTCGAGCCAGGGCACTGCATGTGGGAACCATGTCAGACAGCTCTGTGATGTACTGGGTCATCTTGTTTCTCCTACGTCTCTCAATTTCGCTGTGATTTTCTCTGTAGGAGAAAAAAGAAATCAGGAAGGGAAAAAGAAGCATCAATCTGGGTATTGCTATGTAATATATTTATTTTTAAAGTCCACCTAGTCAGTGCAAAGTATTCAATCAAGGTCTGATGAATTTTAAGAACAATGCGTTTTGAGGGAGGGAGAGGTGTTTGCCAAAAAACCCCAAAAACATTGTGCAAAATGTTTAGTATGCTTAATTTATCTCTCTCTCTCTCTCTCTCTCTCTCTCTCTCTCTCTCTCTCTCTCTCTCTCTCTTTCACACACACACACACACACACACACACACACACACACAAACAATATAGACAGGTTTCTATAATATTTTGTTCTTGGCTCTCTGAATTTTTATTTTCATTTTCTAATTGTTCCTACTTAGTAAGTTTAATGATAAAATCTGCTACATATATACATACATAAATACATACTAGCCTAAAATTAATCAATCAGGCTTCACACATGGAACACAAAAATATTTCACTACTGGGAGTAAATTTAAAGAAATGACAATGACTTACAAAATACTGAGCTGCCAACTATACAACTGTTCTAAGGTAAGCTGTTGGGCCTGAACAAAGAACTGTAAAGTTTATAGTTTGTAGACTGAGGTCTTATTATTACAGATCTCTTTAGTGTCAAAAGGAAAGTATATGTCTTATACATTAATTGAATAAATTGATTCACTGAAGTGATCAGATAAAATCTTCCAGAAAGTAATTACTAATATCTCTTGCTAACAAATTCAGAGTAAAAGTAACAGAATGTTTATACTCAATCTCCTAGTAATGATAATTAACTTGATGTTCAGAGAAAGTATGTCTACCAATGACCAAAGTTAAACTAAGAATGATACAAAGTTGACATCTGGGAAAAAGACTACGCCTAGAAACATTTTGCACAGATCTCAAACAGGATATTACAAGGGATATTCAACAACTGGCTGAAATGCCACTGACTACTAATGACTACTAATAATCCTTAAATAAGGTTCTCTCCAAACAGTGCCTATATGAGTCTGGTTTAACATTCTATCCTTTATTAACTTGAAGAACTATTTTGCTAGTTATACCATTACACACAAGTCACACCCTGAGGTTATTTAAAAATATGCAAACCAGCAGACCCCAGGAAAGAACTGGATAGTGCCTGCCTCTATTTGATTAATGTCTATAGAACATTTTTTAAGCTCCTCTTACACACAAAGTACCAGGTTGGATACAAAGAAGTGCTAAGATAGAATTCTTTCCTTTTAGGAATTCATAATCTACTCAAGAAGGCAAGACATGCACATGTGGAATAATTAAATAAAGATATGAAGCAATTATGATTATCTGTGATCTACAGACATTAAATGCTCTAAGGGGTCAGAGAAAAAAAGATCAGTCTGGATAGAAGTAGATAGGGAAGACCATATGGAGAAGATGTGGTATATAAAATCAACTTTGAAGGGTGGAAATGATCAAGCTGGGCAAAGGGGAGTGAGAAGGGCAACTAAAGCCAAACAATAGAATGAGAGAAAGGTTAAAGTGAAAACATGGTAGGTTGAGATGAGGGATAAAAGAGGAAAATCTATTTTGGGCAATGTTGGGGGATGAAGTTAAAGAGGTAGAATAAGCACCTCAAACTTTGGGGAGTTTCAAATGGACACTTGAGAAGTTTGGATTTAATCCCACAAACTATGGGGATTTATCTACTGGATATTCTGAAAAGATTTAGAGTTGATGTTGCAGGAAAGAGAGGATAGCCATTGAGGACTTCTACATTTTAGTCTAGATGATCAGGAGAATGATAATAAGAATGAGAATATTAGCAATACATTTGGTAAGGCATCTAAGGATAAGTCATACAAACTGACTTTCCCACATATTATTTGCTTTGTTTGAATATGATGTAGTCCATCTGTGACAAGATATTTATTTACAAATGAGAAGAAGAGACCAGGCAAATTCAAATGAGATCTCATCATTTTCTGTCAGGTTTTAATCTATTAGAATCAAGGTACAATTACTTACCAATTTACTTTTTTGTAAGCTTTCAAAATCATTTTGATAAAAGTTGGTGTTCTGGTTTTTGTAATTTTTGTCCTCTGGTAAGCTAGTGTGGAATATCCTCTTCCCCATATTTTATAGTTGAGGAAATTAAGACCCAGAAAAATGATGAAGATTATGGAAGATCACCCTACATAGATAGTAGTAAGGTAATGTCCTGGTCTCCTGACTCTCAGGCCCAGGATTCTTTCTAGGGGAAAAGAGAAGGCATTGGTAAATTTTAATATAAGGAACCTTGCTATGATGAACTTATTTTGACTTTCTCTTTTCTTTTTGGTGCCTAAGATAAAAGATGTAGAGACAGAAGAGAAATTTGGAGAAGCAGACCCAATGTAGGTTGATAAGTTGAACCAAAATATCATATTTTGATAAGGTGTAGGCCATTTCTATGAAAATCTAAGATTGCAGTTTTGGAAAAAATTGCTCACCAATGCACCTTAGAAGCCTGTCATTGCTTAATAAATGTTGCAAGGAAGGAAGTTAGGGAAAAGGTTTCTTTATTTTTCTCCAGAGAATCTAAATAAAGCTTAAATAAAATTGGAATCATATGTGTTTAAAAACTAAGTATTCTTGGTATCAAATTCAAGAATTAAATAAACTTTTGAGAGTATGCATGGGTACGCATTAATTTTTATCGTTGGTTAGGGGACGAGTGCATGGAGTGCAAGAAGGGTGTTAACTAACTTGAACTGAAATAGAGGAATTTTATAAAACCCTTGCTACCTATCCAAATAATCTGTAAAAAAATTCAAAATCAACTTATACAGTAAAAGCAATTTTCTCTTTGAATTGCCCTAACCCCAATGGACCCAAGTACCTAAAAATTTAATAGGAATACAGCTATTCTTATTAGAAGACATAGTCATTGTCTCCCAATAAATAAAGTAAAAATAAAAAATCTTAATACTAGCTTGAAAATCATTCTAAAGTTTATATAAGCAAAGAAAAAAATTATATTTTTTATATCAATGAAATAGAACTTCTATCAGGGGAGAGATTGGAAAGTCAGTTTGCATTTGAACAGATCTCCTACTGCTTTGCAAAACAGACTGATCCTTTGTGCTGAGCACCCAATCATATTCAGTGCTAGGCGTGTGTGTGTGTCTCTGTGTGTGTGTGTGTGTGTGTAGCACTGATATTAGAAGAAAGAGAAGCAAGGAAACAATGAATTCTTTGGAAAAGAGAAATCCAAGACTGCATAAAGTAACTAGAATTGGGGTTACTGGGTAAAGCAATGGAGTACTACACTTGGAGTCACTTTGATCACTCAATAAAGATGAGCTAGAGTATGGAGAGACTTGAGATGGGAAGATTATAGTCAGTAGTCTACTACAGTAGTCCAGGGGTCAGGACCCCAGAATGGGGTCAGGATCAGAGAAGAAAAGGGATAAACAGAAATGTTGTAAAGATTTAATAATTAGAACTTTTAATAAAGTTTAATTAAGGTGTAACATAAAAGAGAATTTTGTTCTGCAGGCTAGGTATTCCACAGAGTATAGTAGAAGGATTGGTTAGATCTGGAGTAGAACATTGTGTATGTATGGAGATCGGGTGATGATGTTTGTCCTTCATTCCTAAAGAAGACCATGACATCAGGAAGGTGATGCCATGACAAGCACATGAACTGGATTTGAGTGGGGGGGGCTGTATTAAGTCACCAGCCTCACTTTCTCCAGAGCCATCTGGGTCCAGTGACCAGATATGAATAGGATGACAGGAGATAGACTTGGATGCAAGGCAATCGGGATTAAGTGACTTGCCCAAGACCACACAGCTAAGTAAATATCAAGGTCAAATTTGAATTCAGGTCCTCCTGACTCTAGGGCTGGTGCTCTACCCACTGCCCCTGCCTAGCTGCTCCCCATAACTGTCCCCATCTAGCTGCCCCTAGATATCACAGGGATAGGAAAATAGTAACCACTGAGAAATAAATTCAGGCATATTATCAGTGTTTGGAAACAAATTCATGAAAGGAGGGAGAAGATTAGACTATTCTGGGACCTAGCTTGATATCCAACCTTATGATATATGTTATGCTATTAAGTTTTGTGAGACCCATGAGGCCTTCCTCACAGTAAATGAAGGTAGGTCCAGTCTGGAAACAAATAGCCTGCATTAAGGAGAAGGTCCTAGTACAAAGAATGAAACTAGAGCCCTGGGATCTGTGGCTGTTATTGATCAGCATGGGAAGAATCAGTAGCAAGGCCTCAGAGATCAGAAAAAAAGCATAAGGGATAAGAAGGCAGGCTGAATCCATAGTTGTTGAGGAAGACCCAGGCATAAAAAGGCCAAAGGCAAAAAAAATAAACCACAGGCAGCAGCCAGGGCTGGATTCTGAAGAAGTAGTTCTCCTTGGGAAATCCTGGAAGCAGCAATGGTGGCTGGCTGGGCTGCATCAGAGCAAAACATATGAGAGGCAAAGACAGAGGCCACAGGTGGATCAACTGGATTGGAGAGAATCAGATTTTCTAGGAAAGTCCCAGAAGCAAAGACTACCAATCCACATGACAGCATACTTCTTTCCTTTCTCTACCACTTTTAGGGTCTTGGAACCCATATTTACCTAATAATTTCTCCTTGAAAGTACATCCTAAAAGATTATATCACTTTGCCCATATCCTTGTCCCTTACCAGATCCCAAAACCCTTGTCTCAATGACTTCATCATTTGGTTCAACATCTTAATTTGTACCCTTAAGCTTGGGATCATTCTTGATAACTTTAACCTTCAAATGCTTATCACCTCTTACTTCATCAAGCCTCCTTAATTCCTAAAATTCCTTAATTCCAACTCCACTCAAAATCCCCTGGGGAAGTCATACTTTATATCACACCATCAAACAGAAGTGCTCCTCTTCCCATCCAGAACTCCCAAATTCCTTTCTGACAACAAAATTCTGTCATTCTAGCTCCTCCAAACCCTCCAGTCCTATGAAAATTGTCCTCTGCTTTCACTGTGAGCTTAGTACTTTGATCCACTCCTATGCTGGCTTATTTTCCTCCCATCACAGTCTTGACCTATATGTCAAAGGTTTCAAAAATGTAGTCCAAAGTGGATTAAACTGTAATTGAGAAATATATAACAAAATAAATATAGAACATAAATAATGCCAATATATCATTTTCTAAGTCAATATAAAGGCCATGGATTTTAATGTACTGTTTAGGGGCCGTTTCCATTTGAGTTTGTAGTCACAGCTATAAGTCAATAATTGAACAACACATTATTCTCCATCCAATAAATCAACAAGCATTTATTAAATACTTTTCTATAAAGAGCCAATTTTAAGGAGGAAGGGTCTCTTCCTACATGAAGTATAGGTTCCTTGTATGACCTTGTTTTCACCCAGTGAAAGTGGGTTTACAGTGCCCCATTAGCCCACTGAGAGATAAGGCTGCAAACAATTATTTCCATTTCTGGTATACTCAGAGAATCCTCTGGTATCCTAAAGAGAAGAGGCCAAAAAGGCATCTGTCGTTGGAGTAACACACGGTTCTTTGGATACTCACAGTGAAAGCTCATGCTGGTAGCAAGCAGGGGATAATGATGGATCAATGATGTTTTTATAAAGTGCAGAGAATACAGAGGAAGATGGCTTGGGGATGGAGAAAGGAAAAGGGTAGCAGAGAGGCTGCCAGCACAGGGAAGAGAGGGGAGGAGGAGTGACTGAATTCCTATAAGGGATCCCTGTATGGGACTCCAAAACCCTGCCCTTCAGTCACTCCTCTCTTGACTCCAATCTGCAATTATGTAAGGACTCTATATGTTCCTCCTCCTCCTCCCCTCTCTTCCCTGTGCTGGCAGCCTCTCTCTGCTACCTTTTCCCCCCTGTATAGATAGGTTTAACCTCTGTATAGATAGGTTGACTTTGATCTGCCACACCTTCGGGTTAGTTCATTTACATAACAATTTTATCAGTTATTAAGCATGATGTTTCTCTGGGTTTGCTGCATATCTGGAGCTTATCTGCACTTTATATATACAGAGGGGCCATTTAATTGACTTTTTCTAATTTAATGCATAATGGGACCTTAATTAATTTAGGAGACAGTTTCTACAAGTGATTTCTATATTACCCTTTACATTTGTACTTCCTATTTATTGTTACCTTATATTGGCTAAACTTATATACCTACCTACTAATTGATTGGGTGGTTGGGGAATCACAGTAAGATACAATTTCATTACAAATACCTATTATGCACCAATACTGTGGATACAAAAGTAAAGATGAAATAATACCTACCCTGAAGAACCTTACATTTTGTTGGAAGAAACATTAACTAATACATTTGAGCATGTACAAAAGATATACAAGTAGAACCAAGATAATTTTGATAATAGGAACCAGTAGCTAAGGTGGGAAATTGATAGGCATGAAGGCCTCATGTGGAGATTGACATTTAAACTGAATTTGGAAAGACTCTAGGTGATATCTAAAGATAGATAGTGCAGTGGACAGAGTATCTGACTTTGACTCATCTTCCCAAGTTCAAATCTGGACTCTGACACTTTCTGAGTCACTTAGCCCTATTTACCTCAGTTTCCTCATCTGTAAAATGAGGTAGAAAAGGAAGTGGCTAACCACTACAGTATATCTGTGAAAAAAAAACCCTCAAACGAGGTCACAAAGAATTGGACATGACTGAAAACAACTGAACCACAAAATTAAGGAGGCAGTGATTTTCATTCATGAGTGACAACCTATGTAAAGGCACAGAGAATATCAAGAGGCCCTGTCTTTATACTGTTTTCATTCTTTCAGCTTCCTAATCCTCAACCCTGGGTCACCCCTACCAGCTTTTGGAGGAGAGAGTCACAAAATGAAATTAGTCACACATTTATGCTATGTGGTCTGAATTGATATTCCTTACTATACACTAATCTTTTTATTTAGATCTGTCTTCTGATCACATTGCACATATAGCACCTGTTCCAAAGCTTTACTTCTTTTATTCTCCAAACTTTGCAAAAAAAACTTGGATGATGATTGGTTTTATTGAGTTTAAAACCACCTGTTTTAGGATAAAAAGACAGACGGATAGATAATTGATTGATAGATGGAGAGATAGATGATAAATAAACAGATGGATGGATGGTAGACATATAGATAAAACTTACTGAGTGCTAGCCATTGTGCTGGGGACATATATAAAAACAGACAGGGCAGTCCTTGTCCTCAAGAAGTTTACATGTTAATAGAATCAGACAAAAGCAAAAGAAGTGCTGCCAAGGGAGAGGAAGTACTACAAGGTAGGGGGATAGAGACAAGTAGCAGGAAGTAGCTTGGTGCCTGGATTCTAGCAGGTAAGTCAAAAGGATCAACTATCAGGGTCAGAGGAACACAACAGTGAAATCCAAGTTTCTAGAGGAAAACATTTGATTGGACAGTGAGGTCATGGTAGGAGATAATAGGTACCCTTCATATCTTCAAACCTGTCCCTATCACTAAGTCAACAAGTATTTATTAAGCTTACTCTGGGGTACTCTCGATGATAAGCCCTTAGAGATACAGAAAAAGGTAAAATAATACCACCCTTGTTCACAAAAAATTATATTTTAATGAGAGAAATATCATGAAAATAACTTTATGCATGAGAGAGAGAGAGAGAGAGAGAGAGAGAGAGAGAGAGAGAGAGAGAGAAGGAGAAAAGTTTTATTCACATTCATGTGGATATGTAGGTGATACACAAAGATGTGTGCTATACATATATAGGTGATATATACATATATGTTTTGGTTGTGTGTGTGTGTGTATGTATAGGGAATGAAAAGTAATTACAGAGGGAAGGGGAGTGGGGAGAAATCAGTGAGAGTTTTAAACAGAAGCTAGGATTTGAACTGGCTGTTAAAAGCCAAGAAAGTGAGGAGGTAGAGGTAAAGGTAAGGAGGGAAAAAATTCCAGGTGTGGGAAATAAGCAGCACAAATACAGAGTTGGGAGACAGTGTCATTTGTGATCTGAAGCAATCCATATAATGTTACTGAACCATAGAGGATGTGGAAAGGAATAAAGTCTAAGTTTGGAAATGCACACAGGGGCCAGGTTGTAAAGAGATTGAAATGACACCATACTTTATAATTGCTCCTGGAAGTAACAGAGTGGTGGAAGTTTACTGAGTAGAGGAGTCACATAGTCAGATTTATACTTTGAGAAAATCACATTAGCAGCTGAATTGAAGATGGATTGATGTGAGGAGAATCGTGGGACCAGAAGGTCAATTAGAAGGCCATTATAATAGTCCAAGTGAGATGATATTGGTCTATATGAGGATGGTTTTCTGAGTAGAGAGGGGAAATGTGAAAGCAAAAATGCCCTTCAATTGAATATCACTTTTCTTCAATTTCATTGGAGGAAGGTGGTCTACCAAACCATCAAGGCTAAACTCTCCAACTTAGCAAACCCCTCTTTGCATACTCCCATTCCCTTGACTCTCCTCCAAGGCCATTTCCCATGATTCTCCCCTTCTCTACTGCTTATTTTTCATATGATTATAAACAGGCTCAGGTCTCAGCTATCTTCCCTTTGAGTTGTCATTCTAAATCTTTATTCTCCATTCACTATAAAATTTCCATTTTTCTATTGTAGTACTATTACTTCCTCACTATCTGCTCATTTAACAATTAATTCTCCATCACAATTATAAGTGCTATATCTAAGGACACCAAAGACTTTTTCATTTCCAAATCCAAGAATCATTTCTCATTCCCCATTTTTTTTGACTCATCTGTAAGCTCTGACACTTTGGATTAACAAAACTGTTCTAGATTTCCTCTCCTCCCTGAGCTTTTGAGACACTGCCCTCTTTTGGTTCTTTTCTTACCAATTTGACTTTTCTTCCTCAGTTTCTTTTGTTCTTATCCCCTGAGTGTAGTTTATCTCCTAAAGCTCTATTCTGGGCCTTTTTTTCCTGCTCTCTGCTTTTCCAGTGTTTTTAGTCATTCCCAGAGCACTTGGACAAATTAGCTCGGCCTGATCATTCACTTGAACTTCATTCTCATGAATTCTCATCAACTATCTGCTGAATATCACTGCCTTCATATTATCCTAAGCACCTCATGCCTAAAATATGCCCAAAATAAAACTCATCTTCTTTCTTGCAAATGCACCTTCCTTGAAAATTTCCCTTAACCCATGCTCAAAAACTCAACTTACCCCTCACACTCCATACCTCTTCAGCTGCCAAAACCTATTGATTCTATTTCTAGGATACTTTCTACATGTAAACTTCATTCCTGAACTCATATTATAGATTACTGATTTCATTTCCCTCAGTCTCTCAATTTTCTATTCCATCTATCATACAGTTGTCAAAATAATCTGCCTAGGTCTTGTCATTGGTATAAAATATACATATTATTTTTAAAGCAATATATATATATATACATACATATATACAGATTTTGCTTTTTTTACCTAGGAGTTTCTTAGGATGATGATAGCTAACATATATAGTGCTTGCTCTGATTCAGGAATTATGCTAAATGTATTACAATTATTATTTCATTGGATCCTCTCAGCCACCCTTGGAGGTCAATACTGATTATCCCTATTTTACAGATGAAGAAACTTAGGCAGAGAAATTAAACAACTTGCCCAAAGTCATATAGCTAGGGTCTTAGGCCAGATTTGAACTCAGATTTTCCTGTCTCCAGGTCCAGCACACTATCCATTGTGCCACTTTCCCAGCTACATATATATATATATATATATATATATATATATATATATATATATATGCAACAGTCCTTGTTTTCTACTCAAACCGGACTACTAGCTATCCTCTAATTTCATCCAGTTCTCTTTAGGATGTGGACATTTGTACAAGCTAAAACTCATGTCTTCTATGCCCTAGTCCATTTCTGCTGAATCCTCCAAATTGCTACTCCACTAAGATTTTCCTGATTTTCCCCATCCCAGGAGAAAGCAACTGCTCTTTCTTCATATTTTTGACCTTATTGTATTCTATTATTTATCATATTTCTTTCTATGTCAATGATGGATCTTCCACCATTACATTCCTTGAGGGTAGAAATGGTATCTTCTTTCATCTCTGTAGCCTCAGGCCCTAAACATGGTATCTTGCATAAAGCAGTTTCTTGCTATTGTTTATTATAAAGTAAGCCCCGTTTTTACCTGAAAAATAAAATTTAAGGTAGATTTTAAATGAGACAGAAGTAGACAGATTTGTTTCAGGGAAGAAAAAAGACAAGTAGAGAAGAAAGCAGGATATGAAAGAAAGTACATTATAGTAAAGAAATCCAAAGTACGATGGAAGGGAAGACCACAGCTTTGAACAATAGTGAGAAATTTAAGTAGAATGGGAAAGTTGATACAATGGCTATAGAGGGTTGTGGGTAAGCATCAACTTTATGTGTTAGCTCAGAATGATGATTGGAACAGCCACATTGTGGATTAGTTAAAAGTATGGCAAGACTTAAAATAGTATTATAGAGAATAATTTACATCAGTGTTGTACACAGTACTAGAAATTTGATATGGAAATGGGAAAAAGCAAATAATTTCCTAGAGCAATTTTCAAGGAAAAATTGATAAAGATCCTAGTGAAATGTCATTTAAGAATTATAGCTTGGGCTACAAAATCATGCTTGTTCTTAGACTTATCAATACCACTAATAAGTCTGTACTCTAAAGAAGATGAAAAATAAAAAGGAAAAGGGCCTGTATGCATAAGGGCATTTGTAACAGCTCTTTATTAATGGCAAGTAATTGGAAATTGAGGGGATGCCCAGCAGTTGGGGAATGACTGAACAAATGTAGCATGTGATTATGATCGAATATATTCTTCTAAATAAATGATGAAAAACCTGGAAAGACTTATATGAGCTGATGCAAAGAGAAATGTACTGTGTATCCAGTAACAGCAATATTATAGGATGATCACATATGAAGGACTTGTTACCTTTTCTCAGCAATAAAATGACTCAAGGGTGGCTAGGTGGCGTAGTGGATAAAGCACCGGCCTTGGAGTCAGGAGTACCTGGGTTCAAATCCGATCTCAGACACTTAATAATTACCTAGCCTTTGGGCAAGCCATTTAACCCCATTTGCCTTGCAAAAAACCCCTAAAAATAAAAAAATAAATAAAATGACTCAAGACAACTCTGAAGATTTATCATGAAGAATGCTCTGATGAAGAAAGCTAGATAGTTTTCAGTACATAGATTGAAACATATGTTGTCTTTTTTTACTTCTTATTTTTCTTGAGATTTCTTTTTTTTGGGGGGGGTAGAGAAAAATAACACATTAGGAGTTGTCTCCTTAATAGGTAAAGTAGGATTGGGGCAATAGGAAAAGAGAATGTATACCACACTCTTTGCCACAACTAGGTTAAAGTAGTGATGAGACATTCCATTCAAGCACTCCAGGATGCTGGGAGATATTGGACTAATATTGAAGTTATGAAATAAGAAGCTGAGTTTTAATATTCATAAGAAATAAAATAGCTCATTATCAACTGTGGCTTAAATATTATCATTAGTGATCTAGGTTCTTGACTGTTAACATAAGTTTAGAATGCAGGCAACAGAAACCCGATGACTGTGGGCAATAATTAAAATGCATAGGATTCAAGATCTAGAACTGGGCAAGATCTTAGAGGCAATCCAATAAAATGTTCCCATTTATAGTTGAGGAAGCTCAAGTCTAAGGACTTGCCTGAGGTCACACAGGCAATAAGTACTGAAGTGGAGTTAGAACTTAAGTCCTCCAACCTAGAGCCTGAACTCTTTGTACTATGATATTGCTATTTATCTTTAAGTATCCACTATATTCAAGTTACTGTGTTAAATGTTGGAAATACAAAGTCAAGGACAAAATATTCCTTGTCTTCAAGGAACTGTCATTTGAATGAAAAAATTATATCAAATCCAAAAGTAATTAAATATAAAGGAATACTAAATATTCTTAAGAAGTTAAAAAAGCTAGAGACAGTATGGGAGCAGAGGGCATTCCAAACATGAGATCACTTGTAGAAAAGTAGCACTGGATCTGAGAGAAAAAACTTTAGGTACACAGACCAACTAACAAGTCAGATGGGGGTCTGTCATTGTAAATGAGAATTAAGGTGTGTTGAGGGAGAAAAAGCTAATCATTAATCATAAATTATAAAATTAAGCAAATTAAAAACAATTTCCTCTACCAGTCCTTACTGATTTCAAAAGAGAACATTGTATAGTTCAGAGTTATATACTTAGCTTCAAAAGTCTAAATCACTATTTGTCAGATTTCATTTGTCAATTAAAACAACTTTGAGGTATTATTTCACATCTATCAGAATGGCTAATATGACAGAAGAGAAAATGACAAATGTTGGAGAGGATATGAGAAAATGGGGAACACAAAATGTATTGTTGCAGAGTTATAATGATTCTGGAGAACAATTTGGAATGATGGTCAAAGGGCTATAAAACTGTTCTTACCCTTTGTCCCAATAACATTAAACTAAAGAGATCAAAGAAAAAGGAAAGAACTGTATATTACAAAAAGATTTATAGCAGTTCTTTTTGTTGTAGCAAAGAATTGGAAATTGAGGGAGTGCCCATCAATTGGAAAATGGCTGAACAAATTGTGGTATATGATTATGATGGAATACTATTAGACTTTAAGAAATGAGGAGAAAAATGCTTTCAGAAAAATGGGAAGACTTACATGAATGGATGTAAAATGAAATGAATAGAACCAGGAATACATGGTATACAATAACAGTAACACTGAATAATGATCAACTGTGGATAACTTAGCTCTTCTCAGTTATGCAATGATTCAAGATAATCCCAAAGTATTTATGGTGAAAAATACTATCCACTTCCACAGAAAAATTGATGAAGTCTGAATGCAGATTAAAGCATATAGTTTTAAAACTTTATTCTTCTTGTTTTGTTTTTCTTTTTTTTTTTGGTCTGTGTTTTCTTTTGCAACATAATTAACATGGAAATGTTTTGCATAACTGCACAAGTATTATCTATATCAAATCGTCTTGTCTTCTCAAGGAATAAGAAAGGGAAGGAGAAGGAGTGAGAATTTAGAAATGAAAATTTTTTAAATGAATGTTAAAAATTGTTATTAATATAATTGAAAAAATAAAATATAAAACTTCACTTAAAAATAGATTTCAAACTGAATGGCTTTTTAAATTTGAGTAAGGTCACCATCTAGTGGTTATTTGTTAAAACTGTAGACATACTATTCCTAGGCCTAAGGAAGAAGGAATATATTGAAACAATGAAACCTATAACTATAGTGACAGCAAAATTTCACAAGATGATAGTTGGAAGAGATGATGAGAGGATACTTTACTATCCTCAGTCAAGTTCTTACACAACCTCATGAAAAGAGGAATGTTGTATAATGAATCACTTAGCAAGTCACAACCTCAGAACCTCAGGCTCTTCATTTCTAAAATGGTGATAATAAGATCTACTATCATTTATTCCCACTCCCTTATTTTACAGATATGTGGATTCAGGTCCAGAATATTCAAATGACTTGTCCATAGACATACCAATAATAATTATAGCAGATCAGATTTTAATATCCATTTGCCAAGATGTAAATGCAACACAGTAGATATGAAAAGAATAAGATATTTTAAGTAAAATGAACAGTAATAGATGGGAAGAACATGAGAGTTGGTTTCCTAATATAAGAAATGAGTTTCCCACTAAAATTATTTCATCCACAGGAACCCAGATGGATGCCATCTGCTATATGATGGGCAGATCTATAGGGCAAATTCTGTTGTCCAGAATTATACTGAGTGTTCTACTCTATATAATTATTTTTATTTTCCTTCAAACATAGTAATGAGAATTTATGATTTAAGAATATAATACTGATTAAAGATTACAAGGCCTGCAAAAGACCTCAAAAATTATTGCCTCTTGCTATATATGATACCACATCATGTAGATATATTCACAGAGTAACTATCCTACTAAAAAAAAGAATACTTGTCAGCTCAAAATATTTTAAAAAGCCATCATGCTTGATTTTTCTTTTTTTTTCCTATTGGTCAACTTCTCTGTATCCCAGCTAGAAAGAAGATAAGGAACTTTCTAAACTAACTTGCAAAGATGGACTATTCTGGAATATGACAAATCCCTTCTCAGCAGATCTTTACAGAACACTCCTACCTTTCAAATTTTTCCTTATCCCCAGAGTTTTGAACATCACCATACCTACGAACAAAATAGGGTAGTAAAGTCAAAAGAATAGATAAAATTTAGAATGTTATTGCAAAACAGAGGGCTAGAAAATGAAATGCTTACATGTGCAAATAGGATATTTCTCAGCAAGAAAAAAATAGTATTAAGGTGGAAAAGGAGTAAGGCCTAGGGCCTATGATTTCATTGGTATACAGGATTCTCTTGCAAAGAAATTTCCTGTACCAATACAGGCACATTCTCTTCTTAGAGAGTTGCCTAGAGCACTAAGAGGTTAAGTCACTTGCCCAGGGTTTCCCAGTCAATATGTCTCAGAGGAAGGACATGAATTTAGGTCTTCCTGGTTTCTAGGCTGGTTCTCTACACCAGCTGCCTATAAAATAGAAATAAAGGGAAAAAAATAAAAGTTAAATTGTTGAAAACTTGACTTATTAGAAGAATTTTTTTCTTGGAAACATAATAAATGGTTCCAAACAAGTCTTACTATTGTTAACACACAATCTATTAAATGTGAATACATTGCCAAACTAAGAAAAATGTTCTGTACAGTTTTTAAATGATGTTTTGGTTACAAATATACATATGTATATGAGGGTTAGATAAAATGATCTCAATGGGTTGCTTCTAAAAATCTATGAGTCAATGAATATGTATGTGTGCTTGCATATGCCCTTAAAATACTTCTCTTATGCCAAGAAATAATAGGCATTGGGTGTGGTTTTCATTAAAATTTTGACTTAAATACTGTACCAGACCAGAAAGAGATCATGAACACTATAAAGAAATCACTTGATATTTCTGATTTTAAAATATGCCCTGTTTTGTTTAAATGTGTTTTGAGACATTAAGCTCTGGGACAGTAAAGTTTTCCTAACTCCTGAATCTTTATATAAGGCCAAAATATAAGAAATGGCCAACACTAGGACCATATTGTTTTACCAGGTCTAAGTAGATGTAGAACTTTGATCAAAGAAAGAAAGAAAGAATGAACCTGGAGAATTTCTTCTCAAACAGGCAAATTGAGATTGAGAAGCCAGCTGTGAATATTATACAGCCAACTGCAAAACTTCATTATGGGATTTTCCACATACCATTCATTAAACTGCAATGTGAGTTTTCTTATTCTTTTTTTTTCAACTTCGCCATAAACAAAAGAAGATAGAAGGAAGCCACAGGGTTATGGAATAATATAATTTAATATCTTTATATTTTTCTTATTAAGCTGGAAAGATGCTCCCTGGAGTTTAAAAAAAGTCTAAAAAGTTATTACAGGAAACATTGACAAGAGCTTACCAGAGGAGATCAAAGATCCACATTTTTGTAACTAAATATCTTTTGATTTTAAGAAAAGTCCTGATAGAGCTAGAAAGGTATTTTCTAATCAAATCTGGAGAAAAACCAAGTTATCTATGATTAGCTGTGACTAATGTTAAAAGACACTGAGAAACTTATTTTACCTGTTCTCTTTCAATCTGGTATTACATTTGTAACCTTATTTAAAATGTCATAACTACTTGTGGGACCCTGGGCAAGTCACTTAATCCTGAAGTCTTGCAAAAATCAAACCAAACAAAAAATAAAAACAAAATGCCATACATAGGATATATAGGATTAATAATATTTCTTTATTGTTACAGCAAATTGGTCTTTTTAGAGAAAATGAATAATTAAGCAGTTAAGTATGTCATAGTTACTCAGCTGACTGCCTAGAGTGAAGAGCTGATTAAATGGTCAAAGCTCAGCACCATCTAGTCTGGTGATAAATTATCTGAATTACTTGAGAAAAGATTCTAGTAATTTATATGTAAGTTTGCTTCTCTGAAGTTATTTATTCTCTGTCAGATACTAGGAAATGCACTCCTGTATTGCTCAGCTTTTGTATTTGCTCAGTAGGATTTTCTGTCCTTCCTCAGATCTCTACAGTTACCTAATCTGCAAAGGAGATCTAGTGTTCTTGTCAACTTCATCTCAATAAAGGAATACAGAATAAGCCCTTTCTAGTTGTCCTAATACCACCTGATTATCAGATGATTGAAATATTAGAGAAAGTTGCCTAGATTTTATTAACAGGACAGTACTATAAAAAAAGTTGGAAGGGTCAATTCTTCCTTGGTGAAACAAAGGTAAACTTTACAAATGGAATTTTTTTCCCCCAAAGATGAAAAGTTCACCACTGTGAATTGTTATATCAGTTAAATATATAGCTAGACCACCAGGGGACAGGATGTGTGGTCAAGTCAAGATAAATGCTGTGAGAATGCAAAACTGAACTGATTCCCTTGGCAGGAGGCTAGGATCAGGGAATAGTGTTTTATAAAAGTGAATGTGGGTAAGGCTGCCAAAATTCCCACTAAGCTCTGCATATGAATATGCATGCCTACCAGCACATACACTTTTGTGCCCACTTTATGATCCTCAGAATTACAGAATTCAATGTTTGGAAGGGGCATCAGTAACCATTTAGCCCAAGTCACACAGAAAAAGAATGCCCACTGTACTAAATGAAATAAAAAGACATTCAGACTGTGCTCAAAGGCCTCTAAGGAAGGGAAAATACTGTCTATCTTGCCAGCCCATTCTACTTGTGGACAATCCCATGTGTCTTAAGTTTTTTGTGTTACCGAGCCAAAATTTGTATTTTTACAACTTCCACCCATTATACCTGATTCTACCTCCCCTGAGCTCACCCAGAATAAGGCCAGTCCCTTTTCAACATAAAAAAAATCAGTTACACATCTAAAACATTCTCCTCTCCTTATCACAGTTTCTTCTTCTGAACAGTTCTGTACATACTGGGCTGCCATGTGTCCTCAGGTTGCCCAAATTCCTTTCTCTTCAGCATCTTCCAAGGAAGCCTCATGCTCTAATTCAGATTTTGCTTGTTTTCATCACTATCATCAATCAAAACCCTTATTAATGCTTAAATCATTTCAACTAAGGGTTTTGGAAACAAATCACTTCTAATTCACAAATGAAGTTAATTGTCTCAGTGTTCACTTGTTAATCACAATTTGATGTTAATGAAATTAAAATGATTGAGGGAGATATCTTTGAACCAAATACTTCCCTTTGTATCATATCATTAAGTTTATTTCTGAAGAGGAAGAGGGATAGAGTTTATAAACTCTGTTTTCTCTCCTCTTTCATGGCCAAGACAATCCCTCCTCCTTTGTTGAGGGAGTATTGTTCAATTTTCCCTTGCTTCACCAATATTTTGTCTAAAGGCAAAGGTCTGGCCAGAAATGTCAGATTTGATCTTTAAGTCATGTATTTAACTTTTATTCATCCCCACCCATCCAACTCCCATCAGTCAGTTAAAAAATTTAGATTCTTCTACCTCTACATATCTTATGTCTATCCCCTTCTCTCCACTCATATTGCAACCATTTTAATTGAAACCCTACTGATCTCTCACTTGGTGAGAAACTATCAGTTATTCTCCTGAGTTCAAGTCTCTCCCTTCATAGCTGCCAAACTGATAAAGTTTTGATCTGATCATGTCATTGTCTAAATTGTTCGTTGCTTATAGAATAAAAAACCCAAATTTCTCCATTTGACATTTAATGTCTTTCATAGGTTGCCTAAAAGCTATATTTCTCAGCTAACCATACATGATTTTCTCTGTCATGAAGTCTATGCTCCAGCCAAACTGACCTACTCAGTGATCTCTACCAGGACATTCTATAGCCCACTTCTACTCTCCATATTTTAGCATGGGCTATTTCCTGTATCTCAGATGTGTTCCCTCATTTCTTCCTCTTGGAAGTCATAGTTCTCTTTGGGGCTAAGCCCAAGTGCTATCTCCCTCAAAATGCCCTTCTTGATTTCCTCAGTTGTTAGTGGTCTCTTCCTAACAAGATCCCAACTCAATAACTATACACTCTGAACATAATATATGAACTTATTATATATGTGTGTGTGTATCCTATAAAGTTTTATCTGTGAACAGGATTTCCCCTCAATAGATATAAAGTTCTTAGAAGAAAGGAACCATTTCACTTTTCTATTTATGTCTCCTGTGCCAAACACAATGTCTGGCATATAATATTCACTTAGTAAATGCTTACTGATTTATTGGCAGATGGGAAGTTTCAGTGCAGAAAATCAGTTTAAAATGCCTAATTGTGTTTTTGTGAATTTATTTTGACTTCCTATGATAATGACTCCCTATGATATGACTTTCTTTTTTAGATGCTCACAAACCTCCACTGAGAGAAGTCAATCTAGAATTCTGAAAGGGAATATCAAACTTATTTGTTTATAATATCTAAATTCAAAACCTCACAAAAAAGATAGGTAGAAACTACTATTGCATATAATAGGAAAAAAAAATATTTATTAAAAAAATTAAAGTACCCTCTTGCTATATCTTCGCCTATATGGGCTTTGATTACTTTTATGCACTTGATATTGTTCATTTTGAAAACCTAGCTTTATGGATATGGGTAATTTTCTCATAGCTGTTGTTTTTATTATTCCAAATTCAGACATTAGGCATACACTATTGTCTTCCTGTCCTCCATCCCAAAGTCCCTTTCTTTATATTTAGCATTGGTGGCAAGTTTCACTTCATTCTAGTATCTATCCTTTATAATGCTATTCTTACATCTTTGAGACATGTTTTTGAATTTGCTTATACCTTTCCCTTCTCACTGGGATTATTTACAATTTTATAATTAGAATTTTATTTTACAAATAATCGCTCCTCATGATGCTGCATTCCTCTTTTTAGAATCTCTGGTCATAATATGATAATATCTACCGATTCAAACTTAAAAATCAGTTTTCCTATAGTCCAAGGTATTTTTCGTCTGTCTTATTCCTGTGTTTATTTGGCTTTTAATACTGAGTGCTAGGAACAAGGGTTCATGGAAAATAATCAAGAAATACTATAGAAGACTGTGAATCAGGGAGAATTCAAGGAACAGCACTGGATCTTCAAGAAGTTAAGAATTCTCCTTTGACAAGTCACCCAATTTTAAAAAGCAAAGCTGACTCCTTTAGACTTAAAGACATTCTTTCAAGAGTCAATATTGGCAATCATCAAGGACTCTCCATAGAAGCATCAATCTTCTCTTGATGACAGTTTGATACTTGGTCCTTTAAGCAAATGAAATATAAATATGCCTTTCAAAACTACTAGTATTAAGGACATCATCAGAATTCCCTTGGCCATCTTACTTGAGTTTTATTAAGAAAGGATATAATATGTTCCTACAGGCTTCTTGGACTCTAGAGACACAAGACGTTTCCAAATTTAGGTAATTCCTCCATGGTGTCATTTAAACAACAATAGGACTGAAGTCAAAGGACCTGGGTTCAAGTCTTCTATTGATTCTACTATTTAAGACCAGTATGACCTTGAATAAAGTCAATAAACTTCCTTTGTTCTCAGGATCTTATTCGTTAAAAAGAAGGGCTTGGATCTCTAAGGTCTCTTCCAGATTTAAATTTTATGATCCACTGACTGCATAGTATAGAAGCACCTAGCTTCTAACATTCACTCAACAAATATTTACTGAATAGTTTGTAGAGGTGACTGTGCTAGGTACTGAGAGGAAAGTGATATGGGTGATATGATACAGAGAGGAATAAAACTGACCCCTTTCCATAAAGACTTTTTCATCTTTGAAAAAAAAAAGTCATACTTGCTAACTCTGTAAATTCAAACTAAAAAACAGCAAACAATGCAAACTTTTTTTGTTAGATATAGTTCACAAATGAATAGCTTTAAATCTAGGCCAAAAACATCAGACCGACTTACTTATGAGCAGATTGAAGATTTATGAGATTCTATACTTCTTCTATTACTAAATTATTTGTAGATATTACCACAGTGTCATTTCATTGTTGACCCTGACCCTTGCTGATAAAGATCATTCTCTATCTCTCTGATCCTTATTCCTTATAGAGGAAAAAGTATATGTTCATGATTTCCTGAGATCAGCAAATGATAACTGAAGGAAAATCATGTCCTTTAAAAAAGAATCGCTACATAGATACTTCTGGTAAGAATTTTCTCTCAAAAACAACAGAAAAATAAAAAGAGGCATATATAAATGGCACTAACATTCAAGGCTAATTTGTATATAGTGATAAAACACTCCTCACCAATATGCAGATATATTATAAAATTTTAATTGAACAGAAATATACATTTTATTGAAATTTTAATAATTTTCACATTGTACACTCTAACAGCAACATAGGGGTGATGATCAACCTTGATGGGCTCGTTCATTCCATCAGTGCAACGATCAGGGACAATTTGGGCTGTCTACAATGTAGAATACCATCTGTATCCAGAGGAAAAACTGATTATCTTATTGTCTGATCTTGTTATCTCTTATTCTTTATGTTTCTTCCTTAAGGATATGATTTCTCTCTCATCACATTCAATTTGGATCAATCTATACCAAAGAAACAGTGTAAAGACTGGCAAATTGCCTTCTATGGGGGTGGGGGTGGGGAGGGAAGTAAGATTAGGGGAAAAATTATAAAAATCAAAATAAATAAAATCTTTATAATTAAAAAAAGAAATATTAATAATTTTTCATTGTTGAAGTTATTTGACTGAGACCTACAAGATCTTCAGACCAGGTGCTGAAGTATATTCTTTTTTTACATCTATGATTTCATTCAAATTTGAGAACTAAGTGTGGATCTCTTAAACAAGCATGTACTTAAAAGAAGAGAACCTATTAAAGGTATTATACTGAGGAGACTTCACCAAGAAAAGTATCTAAAGAAAGGCAAATGCTACTAAGGCATCCTTAGATGATCTGTAATAAAAGATATGATGACAGAATTTTCCATAAATCACACATAAATTGCAGGCTCATTATATTAGGCTTAGCCTCCCACCCCATTTTTAAACACCTATGTGATAAAATCTGTTCCCACTAGTAAAAAGGGAGAAGGAAGGGCTTTAATTCCTTAAACGACAGAGAGCTGCTGATCTGAGCAATAAGACACAAAATATACTACTGATCAGTATAAGGATATGAAGGCTGCCACAACACAAGTCCATGAAATGTTCATAATCTCAGTAATGAGATACTCCAGAGGTCTTTAGGGAACTAGAATAAGAATAAAGATGACCATCAACACAAAACATAATATTCAGGCAAGTCAACAAGACAACTGTGGTATAGTGGGAAGGGCCCTGAATGTGTGGCCAAAAGACAGATGTTTGAGATCTTACTATGCCCATGAAGTCCCTATATAGCTTTATGACCTTTGAAGTGACTATGAAAATTACTCTCAGTATCTTAATTTCCTCAACTGTAAACTAGAGGTGAGAGTACGTAATATTAATAAATTAGAAGCAGTTGCATTTAATATTAATAAATTGGAAGTAACAGTGTTAAATGTTAATAAATTGGAGGTAATAGTATTTACTGTTTACCCCAAAGGATTTTTGTGGGAATGAAATGAGACAAATGTATGTGAAAGAAACTTTGTAAAGTACTAGAAAAGGGCTGGTTAGTGGTACAATAACAGTAACAGTAGTAGTAATAATAGTAGTAGTAGTAGTAGTAGTAGTTTAGCACCTAAAATAGAACATATTTGGTATTCAAAATTATATTTCTAAAACTGATTCTTTAAAAAAAAGGAACAAATTGATCCAATTAGGCCTCCTGAGTTTAGAGAAAATGCATATAGAAAGCTTATTTATGTTGTTGGTTTGTTTGTTTTTCAGTGTTACTGGTTTTCTCATTTGGCTTCTATATTTCTTGACTACATAAATGGCCCTGTCTGTCACTGAAAAGGGGATGGGGAGAAGAAGAGGAAACATCTTATCATAGCTAAATAAAAGACTAAACTCTTCTCAGACCTTAGTAAAATAGTCAGTTTCTCAAAACTTCTGAATTTGACACTAAACTTTAATAATAATTAGCATTTATATAGCACTTACTATGTAATATGCCCTATGCTAAGTACTTTAAAAAGTTATCTTAATAGATCTTCACAATCTTGAGAGTTTGGTGCTTTATTGCCATTTACAGATGAGGAAATTGAAGCAAAAAGAGGTTAAGTGACTTACCCAAATTTGAACTCATATCTTCCTAATCTGTACTCTAACCAGTGCAACACCTTTTTGACATAAAGATCCATGAATGTGGGGCAGCGAGGTAGCACACAGTGGATAGAGCATTGGCCCTGGAGTCAGGAGGACCTGAACCCAAATTTGACCTCAGACACTTAATAATTACCTAGCTGTGTAACCCTGGGCAAATCACTTAATCCCATTGCCTGGCAAAAACAAACAAAACAAAGATTCATGAATGATAAAGTTATCTTTCATCTTCTCACTTTTCTATCCCAGTATAAATGAGTATTTTTAAAAATCATATATATATATATATATATATATATATATATTATATATAGTAGTACCAGTGAGGAATTTCCTCTACCAGTGTTGCACTGTTTTAGCAACTTAAAGTCTCTAAGAGCTGCTTGGGCACTAAGAAGCTTAGTTGATTTGCCTAGGGTCACACAGTCAATAGGGTATCAGAGAACACACAGGAACTCCAGGTCCAAGGCCAGTTTTCTACCCACTGCACCACACTGACTTTCCTAAATGAAATCATATACTCTAAGGAATACAGACATATAAAACCAACAAAGTTAGCTAAAAATATCAGAATGCAATTTAGTCACAAATACTAAGCTTAAATAGAAAATAAATTCATTTTCAAAACCCATGTTCTAAACAAATTGCCATTACTTTCAAAAAGAGTTCTGTTTATAAATGGCATTTTACAAAAGAGTTATAGATTACTTGACAGTCTGATGTTTTATTTGTTGGAGGAAAGCAAATTCCATTTCTAACATTTTCCTCATTTTCACGAGTAGAAAAACATGCCTCCTCCTGAGAAATTTGAATTATAAATCTTGACCTTTCTAAAAAGCATGAAAAATGATTCTACTAAATGGAATTTTTGTCAATTAAACTGAAAACAAGATAATTATTCTTGCCCCTTCATCTCTTTAAATAATATAGGTTGTGAGACTTAACTATGTCAACCATTCATTTGGCAGTCATGATAAACACTGGCCTATGCAAACACTCCCATTACAAGACAGAATGAAAGAATAATTAGAAAAGACTAATAACTCCAAGATGCAGAGAATGAATATTATCATTTTAAAATCTTTACTTATATGTGGTCTTCCTACCTTGCAAAAGAGGTTCACTTTAAGTATTTAAAAAAATTTTAACTCACCTTGAAAATTTGCTGGGGCCTTCACCATCTTCATCATCGAAGTCCATTCTGAAAAAGTAAGACCTCTGGTGAGCCTTTATCTAATTGGATAAAATTCTACTCTAGGACTGGAGGGAGTAATCCAATCTGAGTCCTAGACTTTATAATGGTGAAATTAAAGTCACCAGGTTGTCATCAAAGACATAAAGACAATGGAGTCTTAACACCCTGACATAGGTACTGACTAGGGGCAGTGCCTCTCAGGGAGGTTCATTCAGATGAAAAAAGGTAACTTTATGGCTCAGGTCACACCAGACTCACAAGAATGAGTTTTTCCTGGAAAATTAAAACATCTAAACAGTGGTAATCTCCTTAGGAGTTTCAGCAACCAGACCACAGAGAGTTTTAAATTAATGTCCACTTGAGAGGTTTTGGAGAAGCCAGTGTTTCCTTTATCCTTTATCCTTTCTCCTTTGAATATTCTATCCATTGCACTACCTCTTTGCCATAAAGATCCATGAATGATAAAATTATCTTTCATTTTCTCACTTTTCTATCCCAACAAAAGTGAATATTTGTAAGATATCTGCTCTAGACAGTTCATATAGTTATATGTATAGATAATCTGAACATATTACATACCTAAACACACATATATTATTTTTCAACATCTTTGTATGGATGTTTTATAATCTATATAACTTCAAATATTTTTTATAAAGGGGAAACCTTAACAATAATTACTTAAGATAAAATGCATCAATTGATTGCATGAAAATCCTCAGGCAATACCTAAAAGTAAAAAAAAATAGATTTAAGGTTTATTAGCTTAAGGATAAACCAAAATGTTGAAAAATAATCATCTTTTTCGACCTGAGTGATCCAACTATTTTATTACTTAAACAGTTACTTAAATTACTTTGTTTAGACTTTCATCTAATTCTATATGGTAAAGAGGAACACTAATTTGGAGTTTTTTAACTGTTACCAGTTAAAACATTTAACTGTTATCAATAGTAATTATTATAATGTATTATTTTTTAAATGTTTCCTTTAATTTACATGTGTATACCCAATGCCTTATGAAAGTTAACTGAATAATAATTCAGAATGCCTCTGAACAGTTAGATTGTGGTTCTTTAGAGAGAGAGAGAGAGATACCTTCATCTGATTTCTGACAGGGACTGGGGAAGTGGAGATTATGAGGTATGGGAAGAAAGAAAAGATATCACAGGCATTTCTAGGAATAAAGCACAAGCTACAATGAGTTTGTAGTCAATAATGATGAATCCTCCTCTTTTCCTCCTTCCCAGTTTAACCGGCCCCAAAGGAGAAGGAGCCGTCCCTTTATGGAATATAGAGAACCAATTTGATATTGTGAATGTTATCAGTACCCATATATCATGTATCATTAGGGAAGAAGGACAAGATCAAGAATTGCTCCCTCTTTGGGGAAAGCAAAGGCTTTACAAAAAAAAAAAAGAGCTACCCTGAAAAAAGTGATCATTTCTTGCTAAATCAAAGGAATTGCCTGATATCCAGGTTGCCTGAAGAAAACAATAGAGATCTGATAAAGAAGCCCTTTCACTACAGATAGACCAGGTAGGAACAGCCTCCCTAACATGGGCAATGAAAGAGATATGTAGGGAAAATAATGTTTTACTCTAAAGAACTAAAGGAATAAACTGGAAGCCTTGGTGAAGGGAAATACTGGATCATTACTAAAGTTCTTTTCAAGGAGGGGGCAGCTATTGTTTTGAGGTTTGCCTTCTTTTCCTACATTATGACCAGCTTTGTTCACATAAACTCTGGCTTTGGGTACCATGGGATTTGAAATAAGGATCACACTAGTTTAAAAAGATAAGAGAAAAAAAGAATTAGATAACTGGTTTTGGCAGTAATAATAAAATAAATAATTATGAATAGTGAAAAAAGATTAAAGGAAAGGAATGGGAAGAAGGAGAAGTAGATACACAATCACATACATATATAATTGCATAGACAAGTTACTGCTACAAGGACACAGAAACAGAAATATCATAGGTTATAATTTAGTGTCAACAGTCTACAAAAAGATAGAACAAAGACTAAAGATAGAGTAAAAGTCAACAAAGAAACTCTGGGAGAAGTCTGACTACTAAAAAAAAAACATCATGAGAGTGGGTACATGTTTTAAAAAATGACCAGACAGGAATTTTTTTGAAAGTAAAATTATATTGAAAATAGTTTATTCTGTATGTAGTGGTTTTCATCAGCGCTTTGCTGAAAATTACACTTCATTCAAAGATATCGAAGACAACAACAACAAAAATGAAAAGATAACAAAAAAGATTGTCTCAAAACAAAAATACAGTAGAGATATACTGCCCTCCAGTGGTCATTATGAGAAACTGAAGTCTTTATGCCAAGCAAAGATACCTAATTTTAGAACTCACAAAACTATTGAAATCATTGGAAAAATAGATGGCCTTACAAAACACTAAGGAAAGTTGTCCTTGAAAATTTACAAGGTTTCATAATGCAGAAAGTTCACTAAACTTAAAAATTTTATTTTATAACAAACTCAAATGTCTCAACCTTTATACATGTTAGTTATATTTAATAAAACTTAGCACGGTGTGGTGGAAAGAGCTCCGAACTTGGAAAACATGAGTTTCAGTTTGACATTTTCTAGCTCTGTGATGTCCCTGGACAAGTTACTTGGATTCTATTGACCTTTTTCCTCATTTGTAAAATGAGTATGATGATATTTGCATTAATTAATGTGACAAAAATATTTTATAAATTTTTAAATCCTCTATGATAATGCTATTATAGAAATGTCATGTAATATATAATGATAATATAATATTATTAATAATAAATAATGATATTAATTTTAAATAAGCATTAGCCCTGATAGAATTATTTTTCCCATTTACCCTTAATCTCCACAATCATTTGGATTTTTTGAAATGTTAAGCCAACTCCATAGCCTTCTAAATTAGGAAAATGGAGCTTTTTGCATCAACAGTGGAATGAAATGCCATAACCTGATCCCTCCATGTGCTCCAGTCATATATACTCCACTGCTGATTTGAGCAAAACATAGTACCACTACTTGGACCCAGAGTTCTTTAGATTTCTCAGAATTATCAATGGAGGTAAAAAAAAAAAGAAAATGCAGTCTCTTTATCTTCCTAATGAGAGCAGGTAGAAGCTGAATTCAGGAGATAATATAGAGTTTTAAAATCCTCCAACTCACCTGTAACTAAAACACAAGATTACCTATTCATTCAGGGCAGAATGCATGTCAGCAATACATCAGAAGTAGCTCACACAATAGGACAAAGGATATTTCAGAAATCTGTTGGCCTAGATAGTACCTTCTGCCTCCACTTTAAATTCTAAATTTAAATTACAACAAAAATGAGTTATGCTTATTTCCTTGGCTCTAAAGTGTTCTAATAAACCATCCTTAATATTATCTGTCATTTTATATATCATTATAATTCAGGATGAACAAAAATAATAAAGGCAATGAATCAAAATGACTTTAAGCCTTATTTTATTCAAGTTTAAAATTCAATACAATTAATGGATAAGGTTGACTGAAAATGTTTTCCCTCTCTTACTTCCCCCCAAAAAACTGGATAAGGCAATTCTGGGTTGAAAAATGAATCTGGAGTGATATGATGGATGTGGATTTTTATAACTTGTGCAAAAATGTATCATTGGTTTTGGCCAAAGAAAAGAGATTCCACTGCTATTCTAATACAAAACATGTAACCAGGGATATTTGATTTCAAGTCATATTGGCAACAACTATAGTTTTTATTTTTCATGTAATGTCACTGCAGCAAAGATCCAAATACCAGTCTGATATTTATGTAAACCAATGGCAAAATGCCTTTACTAGGATATATACTTTAAATTTTTGAATGAACTCATTTGCAAAAACAAATCAAATAAAATATTTCAGCAAATGAGTGCTTAAATTAAGTATATCCTTTGGGAAAGAAACCTCTAATTTTAGAGCAATGGAGAGGAGCTAAGATCTGTCAGCTCCCTAAAGGAAAAAAAGGGTCATAACCATAGACATAATTGTAATGAAATTAACTTCTCTTGAAAAAATCCAGCTCTTCATCTGACACCATAAGCATCACCCACTGAAATCAGAAAGATTGAAAAAGGACATTTTAAGTGACTTGCATCAATACCTTTCTAAATATGTCTATGAAGAATCTAAAATTGATGCACCTCTTTTCATATATTCCAAAGGACAAACACAGGAATGCAAATAGTTTGCATAAGAGTCTCATCAAGGGGCAGCTAGGTGGCGCAGTGGATAGAGCACCAGCCTTGGAGTACCTGGGTTCAAATCCGACCTCAGACACTTAATAATTACCTAGCCGTGTGGCCTTGGGCAAGCCACTTAACTCCGTTGCCTTGAAAAATCTTAAAAAAAAAAGAGTCTCATCAAGGTCAAAACTCTGGTGAAAGCATAATCAATCCTTAGCAGTAGAAATAGATAATCCAAAAGAGAATAAACATTTTTATTGGCTTAAAAATCCACAAATAAATGATCAGGTCATACCATAATGACGAGATAGAAGGACAGGTAGGTTCTTGATCTTGTCTGTGGTTCAGTTTTTCCCTGTTCTTCCTTGCCATCATAAGATATGCATCATCCCTTCAGTAAGATGCAAAACATCAACTAAGATAGAAGATTTTTTTCTTTCTTCTCTTACTGTTAGATATCTGAGTCACATGGTTCTCCAGGATGGAAATGGAAAAATCAAGTAATTAAGAATAAAGAAGCTTGGGTTCTAGGTCCAGATTTGCAACTATATCACTTAGAAGACTTCATATTTCTGAATCTCAGTTTCCTTAGCTGTTAAATAACAAGATAAAGTTTTATGATATCTGGAGCCCCTTCTAGTTCTGATATTTTATGATTTAGTCTCTTGCTAGGTTACAGGCTGTATTAAGTACCAAATGTAAACACCAACACACCAAAGTTATCGCATAGCACTGAGAACCATAAGACTACATTTTTTTTATTTTTTTGCAAGGCAACAGGGTTAAGTGGCTTGCCCAAGGCCACACGGTTAGGTAATTATTAAGTGTCTGAGACCGGATTTGAACCCAGGTACTCATGACTCCAGAGCCAGTGCTTTATCCACTGCGCCACCTAGCTGCCCCGATAAGACTACTTTTTACTTAAGATTATCTCATATCAAGTATTTAAAAAAGAGAGGGAGTGAAGTGTAGTAGTTACAAGATAAGCATCACAATAACCTGGGCAAAATACCTACATCTGGCTGTAAGAACCTGGGCAAGGAAGCTAATCTAAGTGCTCCAGGTAACTCCAAAACTAATAGAATAGTTGCAGATGTGCATTGAAAGAGGAAGTTTCATTAATAAAAGTTTCATAAGTTGATGAAAACATGGATCTCCATCTTTTAAAGATAAATTAATATCTCTGGATACTGATCAATATGCTTAAACCCCATTCCACTTCATGGTGAATTTTGTTAGGGAAAGACTGTCAAAAAAAAGAATTTGGAAAATCAGAGTAGGTTAAAAAAATCTCAACAAAATTTGCTAAAAATAACTCAAATAGAGATGATAGCTTGTTTGGGACAGCTTTCCTATGAGATGACGAGTCTATGGAAAATTTACTGAAATAAAACTTTTGAGAGTCTTTTCTCCCAATATTCTGATCTGACATAGAAAACAGATGGGTAAATGTAGTCAATAGTCATGGTAAAAGTATTTATTCCTGGGGAAAAATTAATCATGAACCTCTCAATAAACATAAAATGGGATTTTTTTTAAAAAGTAGGTTATTGAGATCTACCACTATTCTGTAAGTTAACTCCATTTTGGGTTTTCTCTCCATCATCTTGGACTCATTCTTTCCTTAATTTTATTTGTCTTTTCTCTCTGATTTTCTCTTCATTCTTTGCTTTCTTTGTAGGGAAGGGTTTTAAGGAAAAATAAAATTTAGATCTCAGCTATGACTAATTTTTTAAATTTATCATCATGCCCAAGAAATAACATTTATATGACCTTATTAGGTAAAGGGATTCAGGTCTTTTCAACTGAGTTACTATGGAATAGTCAATAATACTGAATTAAATCATCAAGTGAAGAGCGCAATCAGGAATTAGGGTAAGGTCACCAGATTGGTACAGACTCACAGGTACTAATACCTTCCTGGTGGGGGGGGGGGTTAGGGTTGAAGAACAAAGGCTGAGTTAGCTCTACCCTAACTAGCTGTGTAACTTTAGGCAAATTACTTTTCTTTTTAAGGCCTCAGTTTCCTCATCTACAAAATGAGGGAGTTTCAAAGGTTTGGGTTTTTTTGGATTCTAAATCAAACATGTGAAAAAGGCAAAATCTGAACTCAGGGCATCATAACTAAGAAATGTGAGACAAATAGCAAAGTTGGGCTAAGTAGAAATATCAACAGCAGAGGTGAGCACCTTCAGCAGTCCTTAGGCATGGGAAGCGGGGAAGCACTACCATCTGATTCTGGTTCACAGTTAACTATGAGCAATCCACTGATTTCCCAGGCAGGGCCCTTGCAAGTACCTTCTTTCTCAAATCTCATCAGTAACCTCTGCCACTCTGCGTAAAAAGTTCCTCCCCAAACCTCACTTAAGGAGCTTGCCCAGATGGGGTACCTTCTTTCCTCACCCCTTCCAGCTTCCTGTTGTCTTTTATGTATTGTCTTTGCCTATTAGAGTATAAGCAACTTGAGGGCAAGGTCTCTTTTTTTGTAATTCTATCCCCATAGCTTAATAGAGTTCCTGGCACTTAATAAATGTTTAATGACTGACTGACCAATGACTGGGAGGAAAGGGGAAAAAAAGAAAAATAATTTTACAGTAACCACATATGAATTGTGGACAATGGAGAGTTAATCATCTCATGAACATTCCCACTTACTATTAATCACCCTGATCATCTGATTAACATATACCTTTTCAACAAATCTAAGAACCAGAATAAGTTTGAAGTTTAAGCTTGATATTAGTTGATAAGAAATTTTAAAAACAAATGCCTTATATGTTCCTCTGACAGAGACTATTGAAACAGATTTTGAACAGAAAGAGACCTGAAAAGTTATCTTCTGCCATTCTCTCATCTTACATACAAGGAAACTGAGGCCAAAAGAAAATAAATTATTTATTCTAGGTCATACATTATAAAAGACCAAGGGTAGGAACTGAATCCTGGTCCTCAAAACTCAAAAGGATCCTTAAAACCTGAAAACCCTAAGAAACTGAGATGATCAAAGGAAATGCCAATGAAGATTGATTTCAAAACAAAGGAGAGAAATTTGCTGCAGAACCTTTTTTCTTGTTCAGCCCACCACAAGCTGCACTAAGAAATGTAAATTAGTCACTGCCTTCCCTTCTGTGTTTGTGATCAGGACTGCTCATCCTCAGTGAGGTCACTGCAGATGAGTGAATGCCTATTAAGTGATTTAATTATAGTCCAGCAGGATACAGAAGCAGATTTTCCCAAGGACAGAGTTCTCATCAGTTTGGCATAGAATTCTCAATCACTTATTGGCAAAGTCATGTGCATGTTGCTTTAACATACAAAAATCTCAGCATTCCTAACACAAACTACTGAGTTCTTATTTTAGAAGAAAACAGTACAAAATTGATTTCCCAGACAGGCTCTCAGCATGAAGGCTATCAGGGTTGAATGACATTTACCAGTTTGAATTTGACCTTGAAATGCTAAAGTTGCTTACCCGGAACGCCTCTTTCCTCCTCTAGCAGGCATGGCTCCTGCCATTCTCACCTGCCCTGTTGCCATGGGGGCAACAGGCAAAGTCACTGATCCAGGGATATCAGAAGCCATTTCTGTAAATTCAGAACAAAATTCCATTAGTTATCTCTGCCAACAAGGTCCCAAAACAAGTAACAAGACATACATTCTCTGAGAGAAAAGTATTAGCTATTTCAAGCCAAGGGACTAAGAATCCAGTTATTGAGAAAGGAGTTTAAAAGAGAAAATATCACTTTCAAAGGGACCTCACATCCAACTAAGAAAGCAGATGGAAAAATCTGACTTTCCTAAAGCAGTATAGCTGTTGCCAAATGAAGAAGAATCATCATTTGTTGCTTATAGCTATACAAGCATTGACCAATTTGCTGTGAAACTGTGGTATCATATTCCTTCAACACAGGTGACTCCACTTTGAGGGGAGATTAATCTTCCTTTTTAGTGAGTTTTCCTCTTGGTAATCAGAAACCCAAATAATCTCATAGGGTGCAAATGATAAATAAGGTGTCTTTGCAAATATATTAATGTATCATACAAAATCTTTCACTTTTACCTAGCAAATATAGGATTCTGAAGGAGAACCTGTCTTACTGCCTAGGGAATGCAGAGAAGTAAAAGGATTTAAAAAAACAAATTCTAGTGATACTGTACGGTTCTGACACATTTTACACATCCCCTCTATGGGAATATGCATATTTGTTAGCAGTACAATTGTTCTGCTCACTTTTCTTAAGAATGACTTCTTGAGAATTTACTTGTATTAGTTCAACTCTCACTCAGGGATATAATAGAAGTGATGGCTTAAACAATCCATTTCAGAAAGGTATTTAAGGATAAACAAAGGAATCAGTGCTCAAGTTAAGAAAAAAAAATAATGTCATGGTATGTTGACAGCACATTACAAGAGGACTGGGATATGTGCACTTTGTGTATGACATCTGATTCATTCTTATATGTCATAATTCCTTCCCAAACAGCAATCTGAAAATGAACCATATAACTGTCACCACTTATAAGCATAATGTTGTGTAAATACTGTATGAATGAAGGCAAACTTGACCAGTTCTACTGAAATTGTCATAAAAGAATTTAAAACCTTAATAGGGACAGCTAGGTGGCATAGTGAATAGACCCTGGCTCTGGAGTCAGGAGGACCTGAGTTCAAATCCAGCCTCAGACACTTAATAATTACCTAGCTGTGTGGCCTTGGGCAAGCCACTTAACCCCATTGCCTTGCAAAAAAAAAAAACTAAAAAAAAACCTTTAATAAATAGAATTTTTTTGTAAGGCCCCTTAATTAGTTTTTGACTATGGAATTGAAGAATGGTATTTGGATTTATGCATCACTTGGTTATACTATATCAGTGGCAGGCTCTTGACCAAAGTTAGCGGACATCTGACAAATGAACAATATATTTTCCTAGAGATATGAAAATGTGATTAAAAAGTTGATTATATACTAAAATGAGATGGCAACCACATTCTTTGCAATTGCTGTCTTTTCTGCTAAAGTAAATCAAGATGAGAGCTCTTAGGATGGTCTAGAAAATAAATGCACATTGTTTGCCAGGACAGTGTGGACTTATAATGATAAACGTAATTGATTTGACACCTAGGAATTTCATTTTTTCTTAGCCAGTTCCCCTACTCCCACTCCTATTAGCTTGCAAGGACAGTTATGCCTCAGAAAAGTTTCTTTTGTTACATAAAATTCTATTTGTGAAATGACATCATTGCCCCATTCATAATCTTGTATTATTTGGGTACTTCCAGGTGATAGAATCAACTTTCCAAATTCTTAATTTTTGAAAAGTACAAGGATATTAATTTTGAATATTGTCATGTTTTTACCATTTTATTTTGGTTTTTTGTTATCTTTTTGTTTTTTTTTAAAATTAAAGCTATATTAGGCTTGTGGATCAAACAGAATAACTTTCTAAATGTAAGAGCAAAAAAAAATGGAATGGCAAAGAAGAAAGATCAGAAGATACCACACAGGAGGTAATATCTATCTTAGAAAAGGGAAAGTTAAAAATATATGGGCTCAGTATTCAGTGTAAAGTTTTTCATGCAAGAGAATCAACTTGACAGCAAAGATATTACTGAGACTTGGAGGGGTGACTGATGACTGAAATAATGCAATGGAAAGATGTTCTATTCAGAAAGAGGAGATTAGATAAAAGGATAATCATTATAAATTAAGAAGATATTCTCCTCTCAGGCTATCTATCATCGGATAAGTTTAATGGAAAACATTTGTGTGAAGAATAAATTTGGGGTGGGGAAAGTGCCAGGAAAAAAAAGAAGTTTTGCACGTAAAGTTGTATAGCAATTCATATACAATCATAGGTAGAAAATGAAGGTGAGTTCTGAAAGTAGTTCGCAAAGTTGACATTGAGGTATGACACAGTTTTCATGGAAGATTTCAGCTACCTGAACATCTGTTAGAGTGTTCTCTTTACTAAGAGCAATTTGTTATACCAAACATTCCCTAAAACCTCTCCTATTAAATTACCACAGAAAACACCAAACAGGATTCTGAGTGAGAAAGCCAAAAACAGCACCAATTTATAGGTTATAATTACAATACAGAGAAGAACAGTCACAGTCAAGAGGTGGTAAGGACCTTACCTGTGTAAGGATCAGGTGCAGACCAGGGGACAATGACTAGATTTCTCTTCTGATCACATAACATTGGAAGTTTATAGACCTGAAAACTGAGCTGTGACAAATCATCCTCCTCAGAAGTGAACAGATTCCAACCCTAACATAAAATCTAAAGTCAAGAAATAGGCTGGAAAAATCAGAAAACAATCCTGTAATGGTAACAGGAAAGTGTAAGATACAAACTCAGAAGAAGATAATGACCTGGAAAGTTCTAAAACCAAAACCTTAAAGAAAAATGTGGATTAGACACAAGTCCAACAAGAATTCCTGGAATGAAAGAAAGCAACTTTTTAAAAAGTAAAAAATAATTTGGGGGAAATTGGAATATGGCAGAAAAATTTGCAAAATAAATGAGAACTATGCAGTAAAACTGCATATAGAGATTTAACATTTTGACAAAAAAGGCACAAAAATACTGAAGAAAATAACTTCTTAAAAATCAGAATAATCCTAATAATAAAAATTACAATAAAAACTGAAAAGGATAACTTCTTAAAAATCAAAATTCACCAAATAATAAAAGAAGTACAAAACCTACTTAAAAATTAGAAACTGATTCCTTCAAAACTTTGAGAAAAAAGTAAAATCAAATCAAAAAATGAAAAACAGAGAATAAAATATGGGGAAAAATTGACCAAGAAAATGGATCATGGAAAGGTACTTCAAGAGTTATTGAACTACTTGGAAAGCCCCCAAAAGGTATCTAGATAATATATTTTTAAATTATAAAGAAAAGATGTCCAGTTATTATGGAACCAGAAGACACAGTAGAAATGGAAAGACTTCATTGGTCTCTTCCTAAAAGAAATTCCAGGATTATGATAAAACAAAATTCAGATCTCCTAGGTCAAGGAGAAAATACCATAAATAGCCAGAAATGAATAATTCAAATACCATGGAGTCAGAATATCAGTATCTCACAAGAATTAGTAACTACCACTATAAAGGATCACAGGGCTTGCAAAATGATTTTCAAAAAGACAAAGAACCTGGGATTACAACCAAGAATAAGCTATCTAGCAAAACTGAGTATACAATTCTGTAGGAGAAAACATATGGTCATTTAATGACATATAAGTCTTTCAAATATTCCTGGTGAAAAGACCAGAGATGAACGCAAAAACTGTCATTCAAACACAAGACTTGAGAGAAGTATTAAAAAGATCAATATGAGTGAGTAGAGAATTTATCAAGGTTAAACTGTTTACATTATCATATGAGAGGATGATATAAGTAACCTTTAAGAACATTATCATTATTAAGGTAGTTAAGAGGAAAGAATGAAAAAGTAAGAAAGAAGCAGAAGAGAGTAAGAATTGGGGAAATTATTTTTCATAGAAGTGACACACAAGAGTTTTTACAATGGAGAAGGAAAGGGTATATGTATGGGGTGAGAAGAAGCAGTCAATTCTTGAACTTGACTTGCATCTGAACTGGTCCAAGAAGGGTAGATTATATACCCACAGCTATAAAAATATCAGTTTATACAATAGGGAAGTAGGAGGGGAAAAGTTCAAGAGAAAGAGGAGGTAGGAATAAGGAGGAAGGTAGATTAAGGGATGCAATGGTCAGAAGCAGGGAAAGAGACATACCCAAGATTTTCATAGGATCACAGAAATAATGATTTAGAGTTCAAAAGGCCATTAGAGATCATCTGGCCTAATTTGCTTATTTTGCAGGTAAGAAAACTGAGTCTTGAAAACATTAAATAACTTCCCAAACCTTCAAACAGAACATTAAAGAGGCTTTGAATATATCCCTTCTATACTATATCTGGCACACTTTTCAATGGGTCTTGCTTTAGATATTATTCATGAGTTTCTGGAGTTTAAAAAATTCACAGTAGATAAGCTTCTAGTGATGAATTTCTCCAAATATCCAAATGGCTTTTGTGTGGAAGAGAAATTAGGGATGCTTTGGCTGGCCCCCCTGACAGACTGACCAGAAATAATGAGTGGAAATTGCTCAAAGAAAAGATGCTCAAAGAAAGCTTCCAATTAAAGCTGTTTTTTTTAAAACAGGTATGAAGACTGGATGAATCCTTGTTAAAAGAAGCCTTGGAGATGGCTAGTTGGCGCAATGGATAGAGCACTGGCCCTAGAGTTAGGAGTACCTGGGTTCCAATCTGGCCTTAGATACTTAATAATTACCTAGCTGTGTGGCCTTGGGCAAGCCACTTAACCCCATTTGTCTTGCAAAAATCCAAAAAATTAATAAATAAAAAGAAGCCTTGGATGTTCAAGTTTTAAGATGAATCTGATGTCTCTAGGGTCCCTTTCAAAAATGGAATTCAATGATTCAGTGTGTCTAGTTGTTATATTCTAAACACAATCTAAACACAATCAAAGATGCATCCCTATCCTTTCTAAGTTCACAAGTTCTAAAACACAATCATTACTTGAAGCTTAAAGCATAGAATTTAAAATGATAAAAGTTGTGGTGGGTTTTTTTTTTAAATTCCCTCCAAAACAAACCATTCTATGGGTGAAAATGAACTAATTTAAAAGAGAAGCATCATAGTTCTAGAGCCAGAAGAGAAGTTGGAGATTTTCTAGTCCAAACATCCCATTTTACATATGAGGAAACTGAGGTCTAGAAGGACTAAATGACTTGTTCAAGGTCAAACAGGAAGTGTTAGCACAGGCAGAAATAAAGTTTTTTTATATATTCTATCCTTAATACCTTTTAAAGAAGAGCCCACAAGAGGCTGAAATAAAATCAAATTCAAAACAAATTTCTTTTCTCACTAGCTCTTGCCAAAATTAACAAAAGCAGATGAAATTCCTTCACAAGTTGCATGACTTTGTACAAGTCTCTAGACCTCATTTTCCTCATTTGGAAAAATGAAATGATTAAACTACATAAAATTTTAGGTTCCTCCCAACTCTAAATTCATGTTTCTATGATTCTTCTAAAGAAAAGGTCAGCCTTAGGTTTGTAAAATAGGCTAATTCTAGGCAGGTAAAGCTATTGAGACTTTCAAAGTAAAAAGCAAAATGGCAAACCAAAGAATTTATTTTCAACTGTCTATACCAGCACAGAAAATAAAATACTGATGGGCAGATAAACAGATCAGTCGGAGAACCAGATGTCACTCTTAAAACCACACAGTGCAGTGACTAGACTAGTATAGCCCCAGGTCATGACAACATTCATGGATCTATTCCAAAGTTTAAGTATTTCCAAGTGAACAGAAAATCAAGCAACATTTCCCAGAGAAGGAATGTTCTTCAAACACTTGAATGACTATTTTGTGGAAGATACATAAGATATGTGTGCCCTGAACAACTACAGGCCTAAGAACATAGATCAAGAATTAACAACCACAGAGAGGCAGATTTTATCTCAACATGAGGAAGAACATGCTAACAACCAGAGCTGTACAACAATGAAATGACCTTCCTCATGAAAAAGTGATTCCCTATCTTTGGAAAGATTCAAGTAGAGGATGGATAAGCATCATCAGGTATAGTATACAAAGGATCCCTGCAAATTTGTTGGGAAGTTGGGAAGGATTATTTCATTATGTAAGTGAAGGAATATGAAAAGATAGAGTTTTTCTCTATAAAGAAAACATGAAAAATTTTCAGAAGTTAATTTTTTTCAGAACTATCATTATAGAAACATTCCAAATCACGATCCCTGCCTACTCTACTCCCCCTACCACCAGTCATTTACCTAGTGATAGTGAAAAGATAATTTTTATAATTCTATTACTCACTCAGTGGGGGAGAAAGGTGAGGAATGTGGTAGAAGCTTAAAAAACAATAAAAGTAGCTATATGTAGATATACATTTCAGCCACAAGCACTCCCCATGTCTTAAAATATAGCACTGAAATAGACTAATGAAAAAGATATCTTTTGTCACTCAACAATGGGGACAAACAATCCTGGATACTGCATCTGTACTAATCCCTAATTCACCTGGAGTTCCTGGTCAAACCATATTGCTCCATTTTCTTTTTATTTATAATACAAAGTGAGGGAGTATTATTTACCTTTTATAAAAGGAACTCCCAAATTATCTGAATAGTGAAATATACCTTGAATTTTACAAATGTTCATGAACATTATTTTGATGTCATAAAAAATGAACCCACTTCTTTACAAGAATATATGCATTAAAGGTAGAGAAATTAACTTAGGGACACAGAACTAGACTCTAGGCCATATGGGATATTTGTAGAAAAAGTAGAAGAAAACTTCAGCTTTAAAGTAAGCTGACTTTCAGTGCAGAGTCCACAATTTCCTGAGCACTAGTAGGCTCTTAGAATGTCAGATCTCAAATGGCTCCCCAAGAGAAGGGTCCTTTAAATCTTGACTCTCTCTAACTTGTAGAATTCTAATATTTCAATAATCTGTAAAGTCTGATACACTCTGATTAAAGTTATTAGTGAATATAGTCTTGTTCTGTTGCCTCCTTATGCCCTGAATCTTGAGATAGTACTGAGATCTTAACTTTGAATTTGAACTAACCTAGCTCTTCCTGATATTGGAAATGACCTACATAATTATTTGTGTTTTGACCTCGGACTTTCTAGATAATATTCATGTACATTCCAAGCTAACTCAACTTTGTGAAATTACATTGTGTTTTTAATGATTCTAAATTACTCCCTAAAACAAATGTTCCTCTTTTTGCTAAAAATATCCATTTGGTAATGTATTTTTGTCTCTATTTCTGTTTTTCTCTTCATCATTAGTTCAGTTTTAAACTTGAATATATATATATATGAAGAGATGCATAATAGGCTCAAGAAGGTTACTGACTAAAAATTGTGCAAGAGAAGAAGTCTGAAGAATATCATCAAATGCAATCTGTACACAGATCTAAAAACACTTTTTCTTGACTTTATTTTTCTTGGGGTTTTTTCTGTTTTTTTTAAATTATAACACGACTTACATAGAAATCTGTTTTGCATGACTACATATGTATAACCTATATAAAATTACTTACTGTTGGGGGGGAGTAAGGGAAGGAGAAAATTTGGAACTCAAAAAAATTTTTTGAATGGAATGTTTGAAATTGTTTTTATACATAACTGGGGAAAATATTAAATTATAAAAAGAATATTATCAAAGATATGAATGATGACCAGAAAAGAAAGAGAACCTATTATGTGAAGAGTAAACATTCTATAATAATTGATAAATACCTCAAGTGCTGAACTGTTATCCATGAAATGTCAGGAGATCTAAAGGAAGGTCCCTAGAATGTTAAATGGAATACTTGTGAAAGTCTTAAGGAAAGGCAGAAAAAAGTCACAAAGGATTAAAGAACTTGGATGAGTTATAGTTTGTACTTTGAAAGAAGATCACCTTGATGAGATTAAAGATTGTTTAAGGTGTCCCTTCCTGTGGTGTTCCTTGTCGATGCCTCCAATCATCTAGTGATCTATACCAGAAGTGTCAAACACTTAGCTGACATGCCCCATTAGGCACACTACACTTCCAAATGAAGCCTGAACAAGATTAAAATGCATTTGGAAAATATTTAGCAAAATAAAAAATAGATAAAAGTTAATTATACATTTTAAAACTGAATTAGTATTCAACTCAGAAATCTTTATCTACTGATAAGTGAACCCCACTTCTATTTGAGTTCAATATTACTATCTTTTCAAATAGATTCTTGCTCCCTTTGGCTAATAACAATGATCTCCTACCCTAGTCCTGGAGTCCTATATTCCAATAGCATAATCACTATATCACATCTCTCCTAAACTGCTAACAGTATTATCCCACCTTTATTCCTTATCATATTTGCTTAGAGCTGACAAAAACAGATGAAACATCTTTTACCTTGTTTCCTATAAAACATTCAAAGTAAAACATTCAAAGGGTTAGATAGCTCATAATACAGGAAGGTGACCAGGCTTTGAATTTCTAAAAAGCACCAAATAATATTAAAAATTTAGAAAACAAATAGATTTTTTTCCCAGAATTGCAATATCCAGCTTTTTTAAGAGTTGAGAACCTGGTGAACCCAATGTTCACATCAACTACATCTGTTATAATACAAGCACAAAACAAAATGTGAAATACAGAGAATTAAGACCCCAAATTCCAAATTAAGTGCCAAAAATGATGGGAATAGTTAAGCAAAAACAAATTTCTTATACAGATTCTTTCTTAATTTAACAAGAAATAGAGCTTTAGGATTACAAAATGGTGCAGAGAAATGATTACCCCCCCAAGACATCAAATGGCATCAAATAAAGGACTATGCAAGTATCAAGAATCCCATGAAAGGGAAGGGGCAGTCACATCCCCATTCAATCCTTTCTGGTCCAGAGAACAGAAGAAAACTAAGGAACCAGCAATAATCTTTAGAAATAGCTTATTCCAAATTAATTCAGAGTCATCATCTGAAAACTTATTCAATTAATTAAGAAAGTTCTTTAACATATATAAGCATGAACAATTATTATTATCATTATTACCTGAAAGTGAAACCAAAATGCCTAACCTACCTCCAATAGGTAATTTACATATTGGAAGAATCAGGTCCCAAATTCCATTTTGGTTTCCTAGCTTTTTATTTAGGTATTGATTCTCTGGTCAGAATTAAGACTTTCGAAATCTAAAGGTTAGATCTTACAGGTAGAATTCCTGCTACCATGACATCTTCTCTGAGATTTGCCGTGATTCTCAGCAAGGAGAGAAATGAACTGGCAATAATTCAGAAGCATAGCAGTTAGCACTCAGTCTCTATCACTCTTCTCCATACCCAACCTACACACCATCCTGGGTTCCTTCATTCTGCTGTGGTAATCTTGAATTTAGGAGTTGAGACTGATAAGTGGGTTGGGGATGGTAAAAGGGATGGATGTAAAAATGATAACAGCAATAATTATGACCACTAAAGTGAAGTGAAATCTTTCTCCTAATAAAAAGGTTGGGTATCTCAAAGTTAGACCATCTTGACAGATCTGAAAAAGTTACTTTCTTTAAAGATATGTTTCATAAATCCTCAGAGTTAAATTTAATTAAATTCACTCAGCATCTACCAGGTTTATGAGCTGTGTTCTAGAAGCAGGGGATACAAAGATAAATATTAAACTCAGAAATTAGATGGAAAGGGGAAAGAATAAGTGATTTACCCAATGTCTGAAGATATATTCATGACAGCCAGAAATAGAATTCAGATCTCTTCATAAAAAGAGAGAGAACCAGAATTCTGGCATTCTATTACAAAATTGCCTTGAGTTGGTGAAAAAGGAAAATATAAACATTACTTATTTCTCAACATACTTATGACTTTAATATTTCTATATTGCAGAAATCCTATAGAATAAAGGTATTTAATGAGAGCACAAAACTAGCAGTAAATAGTTTCTTCAGTGGTGGCTTTGTCATTATGTAGCTACTTAGTAACATTAGTGAATTCACTTCCACTTTCAGTTTCTATTCTTTTCTGGAAAATTAGGGATGATACCAGTCTAGTCAACTTCAGAGAGTTCCCACAAGAATAGAGATCATATATTGTGACATTTGTCAAACATTAAGATTATGCAATCATTCTTGAACCACTTTTGGAGGAGCTAAGAAATTTCTGGAAGGAAATAACTGGACCCAAGAAAATTATTTCCTATTTTTAGAGGGATTTAAGTCATCAGGGTGTTTTAAAACATGTGCCCCCAGCCATACAAGGCTTAAAGAAATGTCAAGGTCACAGAATCACTTCCAAATCCATCTATTCCTTCTTTTTGTTTCAGTCTCTGTTAAGGCATAAGCTACCTAACATGTGTCTTTATCATATGCCAAGTGTGCAAATCAAGACAGAGAAGATTTCTAAGACCATCAACAGCAGACTGAGACATCCATGATTCCTATGAGAGATTTCATCTGATTTCAGAATTAGCAAAAAAAAAATGGCTGTCTCGTTCTTGAACAAAGTTAGAAGGTTTTGTGCTCATATTTCTTAAACAGCATCAGCCAAGGACTGACAAAAAATCTTTGTCAGGAGTGCCTCATTTTACAACAGACCCATTTCTATTCTAAACACTGGCATACCGAGATAATCCACTTGGAAAAAAAAATGAAAGTTGAATGGTTTGCAGATAAAACAAATGTGAAAAACTAGAATAAGATGTCTGGTCACATTATGCCTTTATGTTAAAAAGAAGAAAAATGTTAGAGTTCTATATTAGCAGTTCAAATTTTATTTAAATTATTTATCAACTTTAACAGCAGAACTAGACATGTTATTTTGACAACAGTAAAAGCCAGTTACAACCCAAAAGCTCCCCAGGAAATGATGCTTTTAACAAAAGTATACCATTTTCCTTAGTCCCTATAAGTCTTAGAACAATTATTCTCACAGAAAGATCATTAAATATTATAGCCCTACCTTTTTCAGAGGAATTAAACCAGAGTAATAATTCTTCCTTCTGACCAATACCTTCTTGTGAGACTATGTTATCCGTGTAGTGAAAATGTCAGAAACCTTTGGGAGGAAACGTAGCCCCATTTGTATTCTGCTCAGAAAATGTCATCACAGATCTGTTTACCTTAACTGTGGACCATGATTCAGCCAGTGACAACCGTCTTGCATACTGATCAATTTATTTGCAGCAATTTTTTTTCTAACATTAACCATTTAGGTTCTGAAAAGTAGCTGCTTAGATTCTTTTCTCCCCAACAATATGCATTCCTTTAAGAAAATCAAAATTTTTAAAGAGTAGGCTTCTCCAGAGAATATTTCAACAGAGCATATGAATAATTCTCTCCCTCCCTCTACCCGACTCCAAATATAGGTTTCTCTTTAGATTATGGATGGGAAACAAAGCATGGAGTTTCTTCAGTAGAATGACTGCCTTGACTGGAAGGCTTTCATTTCCATCAAGCAAAATCCATTGTAATAGAAATGGCCATGAGGGCTATCTTGTCAAATGTCAAGGGCCAAACTGCCTCCTCTATAGCTTTGGGCATTGTATTTAAGGCAGTAAAGACATCTGCACAAAATTAGGGCATTTAGGATGAAGAACAGCTGTCTTCTAGGTTGGGGAGAGTCTGTTATGCAAAAGTCCACTTAGATACTAATGGGCCTTAAGAACTTTGAACATTTCAATGACAAAAATATTTGAAACCCTGTCAAGACCAGTGTTTATATTCCTTTCTCCTTTTCAATTCACACTGACCTCCTAGGAACAAGAAAACAGAAATTTGAAGGTTTGTATCCTGTTCAAGAGTAAGAAGATATGTGTCTCACTGAGAAAACAGAGCCTGACCCTGGATTCTAAATAAATAGTTGATTGGTTTAAATTTAGAAAGGAACTTCCAGCCCAAATAGTCAAGTCAAATGGTCTGTGAGGTGATCTATTGGAGACATGGTATACTAGAAAGAATGCTGAACTATGACTCAGGAGAATAGATTCTGGTCTTTCTATTAACCTCTCCTTTCTCAACTTTAGTGTCTTCATATAAAATTAGGAGACTGGATTAGATGGTTTCTAAAGTACCCTCCAGTTGCAATGTGTATTTGAGATTATAAATCATAATCCTTAGCTTCCATCAAGGCTGATTTCTATATTATTCCATGTACTTTTTCATATTCCCTGATTTGTTAGTGTCTCCTTATTCAAATTACCTTACAAAATGCTTAAAATAATTGTAAATGTGGTCTAATTAAATTGAGTAACTCCTATATTTTTCACTTTTGCAAAAAGGAAGCAGTCATGTCTTCTCTATAGATTCTGCTTCATGGAAATTGTTCTGGCCTATTATGTGTAGATTTTCAAAATACAAGGAAATTTTAAAACTTTATGTGCCATCAGATAGCTAAGAAAGTACCCAGTGATGCCATCAATAGCTCTATTACATAAACAAAGAAAAAGGAGAAACAGAAAATGGATTTGGAATGTAGATAAGGAAGAAAAAATAAGGCCCAATTTAGAGGCATCAATAGCTTAGACATCCTACTGATAGCTTACTTGAAAATAATTATATATTTTAAGAGGTATGACATAAATGCTCCATAGTCCATCTTTGGAGATTAGTTTTATCAGGGAGATAAATTTATTTGTTTAATCATTTATTTAAATTAATTAATTTATTATTAATTAAATATAATTAAGTTAAATTATTAAAAATACAAGTTAGTATATGATTTTCTAGTCATTGATATAGCCAATAAGTGATCCCAAACACTCAGCATTTTATATATATACATATATATATGTATATATATTACTAATTTCTTCCCACCTTCTCTTAAGAGTCTTCATTTCTTTAAGTAAGTCATCTACTAAGCTGGAACAGATACTGTTTTTCAACATTCTTCAAGGATGATGCTATTTACTTTCCCCAGAAATTCCTTCCTGATTTTCCCAGCTAGAAGTCATTCTTGCCTCTCTCTCAAGTCATTCATTTTGAACTCACCAATGCATATAATGTTTTTAATTTGTATATTAGTTGTTGGTATATTGTCATTACAGCCTATATCTATGCTGCAAATTTTACAAAGGGAAGAGACTGACATTTTAAATCTTTTCATTATGAGTTCCTAACATAATGTTTAACATAGAATTTTGAAAACATTTAATAAATGTTTATTGAATTGAATAAAGTTCAGAGTAGGACTAGATCATTTCTAACAGGGGAGATCAAGGTATGTTTCAAAAGAGGAGATAAGATCTGAACTGAGCCTAGCCTTCAGGATGGGATAACAGAGAGGAAGGTGAAGGTATGGACAAAGTTGAGGCAAGAGAGAATTTCTAATAGGCTTAGGGGTAAAGCAAGTATGTCCATTGTCATTATTTCCAGATTTGGGAGTTGATGCTTCTAATGTCTGCTGAGATTAGGAGGAGGCTGATGCTGGTTTGAATTCTGATTTAAGAAAAATGAATCAATTAAGTGTGCATGCTTAAAATAGTATTAATATGGTAAGCTACAAGAAGGGAAGGGGATCAGGGAGCAGGCTGCCTAAGACAAGGCAAAGCAGCCCAGGTTGGAAACACAGTATGTCTATCAGCAATAGACCTGTGAGGGGTTGCTGTATTTCCATCCTGGACAAAAATGTTACTTTTTCTGTTCAGTTGTTTTCACTATGTCAGATTCTTCATGACTCCATTTGGAGTTTTATTAGCAAAGTTAAGGGAATGGTTTGTCATTTCCTTCTCCAGCTCATTTTATAGATGAGAAAACTGAGGCATACATAATTAAGGGACTCACCCAGGATCACAAAACTATTAAGTGTCTGAGACAAATTTTGAACCCATAAAGATGAGAGATGAGCCATCTGATTCCAAACCCAGTGCTAGATCCACTAGAGGTCCAGTCTCCCCCTCAACTCCTCTAAACTCATCACTATTATTTTATATAATGCTTAAAATGCTAGTCATAGCAATATGAAGAAAATAAGGCATAAATATAGGCAAAGATGAAACAAAATTATATATCCTTACAGATGATATGAAGATTTACTTAGAGACCTCTAAAAAGTCAACTTAGAAATTAATTGAAACAACTTCAGCTTTGTTACAGGCTATAAAACAAATCTAAATAAATCATCAATATTCCTGTATTTTAACAACAAAATCAAGCAGGAAGGAAAAGAAATAAATTCATTTAAATAGCCATAGAACATGGAAAATGCCTGAGAGTCTACTTTTTAAGACACAAATATGAACTATATAGATACAATTACAAAACACTTTTTACACAAGTAAATATAGATCTAAATGACTGGAGAAATATTATTTACCTAGTGATAGGACAAGTAAATATTTTTAAAAGACCACACCCCCCTCATTAATTTGCTTATTCAGTGCCACATCAAATCATCAATGAATTTCTTTATAAAACTGGAAAAATGATAACAAAATTCATTTAGAGGAACAAAAAGTCAAATGTCAAGAAAAATAATGAAATAGTGAGAGAGAAGGGGGACTAGCGATATGAGATCTCAAATTATATTACACAGCAGTTTTTGTCAAAATGATTTGGTAATGACTAAAAACTAGAATATCTGAAAAGATTAGGTAGTAACAGGAACAATAATCACCACCACCATGATGATGATGATGATGATAACATTTAACTTCAAGGTTTGCAGAGCACTTTGTAAGTATTATCTTATTTGGTCCTTACAATAACCCTGGCAGGTAGGTGGTGTTGTTGTTGTTGTTATTATTATTATTTTCATTTTCATTTTAAAGTTAAAGAAATTGAGGCAAATAAAAGTTAAATGACTTGCTCAGGATCACATAGGTAAGTCTCTAAGGCTAAATTTGAACTCAGGTCTTCCTGACTCATGATGCAGTACGCAATTCATTATTTTACCTAGCTGCTTCTTGTCATAGCAAAGGAGGCAGATAAACACAAAATATTCTAGTAATTACTTTTTATTTTTTAATTTTATTTTTATTGTAAACTTAAAAATCATTAACAAACATGTTTCAATATACAAAATATGAAAGAAGCCTGTATAAAAATTGAACTTGTTTTTAATGAAATTAAATATATGATATTATTACATGCTATCTATATGTACATATGAAATTTCTTCAGGTAGTAACCTACCCTTCTTCATTTTTTGTTCTCTTTCATGCATTTTTATAATGTTTTATTGATTATCTTGGGGAGGGCATGTTATCACTACCCCCTACTAACTTCTCTTCCCAAGTAGAAATCCTTTTCTGTAACAAATAAGTATAATCCATCAGCAACTTGGTTTCTTTTTCTACTCTACATAAAAACTATGACTGTCTAAGGGGAGAATCATATGCTTCAGGTAGTAATGGATTCCCCATCACTGAAGTCTTTCAACAGAGACTAAATGATTATAGGTCCCTGGATTTAAAAATCAGAGGGATCTCTGAATCCCCTCATTTTTTCCCCTAAAAAGGTAGGAGATAGGATTCCTGGTCAGTCAGAGGTTGAGCAAAATGATCTTCTGGGTCCCTTCCAACATGGATTTTATGATGCTGAGAATTGGGCATCAGCACACACACAGTGTTCTTTAGATACAGGTGAATATGAAATTTCTTTCTTTTCTCCCCATTATACATGTTTCTAGGAAAGTCACATTTTTCTTTTCCCAGAATGGATTCAGGAGGGGCTATTGGTATATCTTGGTGATTCTATTCTAACACAACAATGTGTATTTATTCTAAATATTAAAGCAACAGAAAGACTTTATAGGGCTCTTTAAATTATAAAACACTCTCATATACATATTCTCTTTTGACCCTCACAACAATCATGGAGGAAACAAATTCGGGTTTCTGCCAATACATTACAGAACAGTCAAAGGGGTGATATAATAAAACAAACTGGACTTGGAATCAGAAGTCTTGGGTTCAAATTCTCACTTCCTCACTTACTGACTTGAGTAATCTCAATTAAATCATTCAACTTCTTAGAGTCTCAGAATCCCCATTTATAAATAGAGGCAGTTGGAGTAGATAGAAGAATTGTGATACTTCTTTTTAATTAGATTTAAGTATAATTATTTTTTATTTAAAAAAAAGAAAATCATTGATCTGTATTAAAATATAATCTTAATTTGCAAACAATCTGTTTTTCCTCTCCTCCTCATCCTTTTCTTTCTATTTCTCCCCCCAACATTGTCTGACATCAATTTCCTTGCGCAATTTTATTTTTGTTTGTGGAATACACATTTATAGAGTTAATTTATAGAGAATGTATACTAAGAATGCATATAAAACTCAACTCATAGTATCAGTATGTATGGTTATAATAGTGTGATATAAATAGAAATCTAATTAAGGGAATTATATGCTGAGTATAATCTTAAGTAATTCAAAAGAATTTTAAAATATTAAATAGTATGAATCTCCCCTCTCCTCAAAATGAAATTTAGTCCTTAGATTTATAAATTTTTTGGTCATAGTTGCTCTCTACCCTCAGAAAATCAAAAAACTCCCCTACTACATAGGAAACACTTTAAAACATGACAATACTATCCAATAAATTTCTTCCCTTTTCTGGGAGTTTTATTTCCTCATATCAAAAATAAGGGGGGGGGTCAGAGATAACATCTTCATCTGACATCTAATTCATACATGTTTTCATAAGCACTACATTCCCTTAATCCTTTAGGAAATTCTACTAATAGCCTTAAAGTTCCCTTCTTAGGGTCAAATAAAATAATATGTGAAAAGCTTTTTGCAAACCTTAAGGTACCTTAAGTTATATTAAACCTTGTTATATTCTTGTTGTTGGTATTGCAGTTCTACAGGTCTGTGATTCTAGAAGTGCTTTCTCCAGAGTCAGTATGCAAACACAGCTCCAAGTTCTGAGTTCAATATTCTTTGCCCTCTCAAATCTTTTGACTTCCAGATTTCAAAAACATGCCTTACCATCATTTCTCCTTTTCCTCACTCCTCATTAGTTTATTGCCTTTCCTTAATGACAAGGACCAGACTTTTTGCTTTTATTTGTATCACCACCACTTAGCACAGAGTCTGACCGATGTTAACTGATCTAACAGTTAATATTAAATTGAGGCACAAAGTTCCAAGCACAATCAAGTTATTAGTAAAAAACATATTTACCAATAAATAGTTTCTCAGCTTCCCCAGCAAAGTTAAGACCCCGAATGAGAAAGACAGCTCTCTTTTATAGTTTTGAAATATATATGTGTGTGTGTGTGTGTGTGTGTGTGTGTGTGTGTGTGTGTGTGTGTGTGTGTGTGTGTGTGTGTGTGTGTGTGTGTGTGTGTATAAAGGCTAGCATCATAGGTAAAAGAAAATATGACTGGATGGGAATTGGGAATGAGGGTTAGCAACAACCCCTCCCCTCCTTCATGTGACTAACAAATGCTGGTTGAGTCTAGCTCTATCTGCAAGGACAGAGATAGCAAACCAGACTTCTTGGATAACAAACTAGCCATCCCTGAAGGATAGCTTGGTGGTATAATGATACTAGACCATACTCCATGATATTCACCTGTAGCCTTTAAGGATAATAGATTTCCTTGGAATAGTGATTAACAAGAGAACAGGATTCCTAACAACTCATTACAGATTAACTGAGTTTCTGAACAAGGTTCAAAGACAAAGAATCATGACTTGGGCAGTTAAAGGACAAAATCAATTAACTATCAATATGATCACTAAAAAAGATAGAATTAAGCTGGTTATTTCAATGCTCAATAAATGTTTCCTTTCTTTTACACTTCTTTGGTCTTCATCCTTCAATTCTCCATCCTTCTCCAGCTTTCAGATTACTGCTGTCTCTCAGTTCTCCTACTATATGTTTGACTCCTCCTCCTTAATCTATTTTCTTAGGTCATCAATCATATTCCTACTCACTGTAGGTGATCACATTGAACACAATGTACAAATAGCTAAATTAACACATGCATAATAGATAAACAGATAGACAGATAAATACATAGATACATAGATCGAAAGACAGATAGTAAATGGAAGATTATCTTAAAGGAAAAGGATTGCTTAGTAGAGGGTCCAGGAAAAGTTTGCAGAAGGTGGCATTTGAGCTAAGTCAGAAACTAAAAGACCGAGGTGAGAAAAAAGAACCATTCTGGGGTGGTTAGGTGGCGCAGTGGATAGAGCACTGACCCTGGAGTCAGGAGTACCTGAGTTCAAATCTGGCCTCAGACACTTAATAATTACCTAGCTGTGTGGCCTTGGGCAAGCCACTTAACCCCATTGCCTTTCAAAAACCTCAAAAAAAATAAAAAGAACCATTCAATGAATAAAAAAGGATAGTAGAAATTCACAGGTGTGATGATGGATTTCCTTCTGTGAGAAATAGCAAAAATGCTAGAGGAGCTAGATGGTAGGGTGCATTGAGGGAAGTAAAGTATTAAGGTAATGGAAAAGTAGGAAGGGGCCAAATTGGGTTCAAATTGGGCCAGGAAGGATTCAAATAAAACAGATTTTTTTATTTGGTTCTTCAGGTAATAGGGAACCACTTATTGGGAGGGAAGAATGGTGATATCTATACTTTGGGAAGATTGCTTTGGCAGATGAACACAGGATGGATTGGAGTGGGAAGAGACAAGGCAAAGAGATTAGCCAAAATGCTTTTATTATTATTTGTAACAATATTAGTTAATGGATTAAAAATTTGTAAGGTACTTTAAAAATATTTCATCTTATTCTCACAACATTCCTAGAAGGAAACAATTATTATTATCCTCATTTTACAAATGAAGAAATAGAGAGGTAGAGCTTAGATTATTTGCCCAGTCAGTTTCTAAATTTCTGAGGCTGGATTTGAACTTGGATCTTTCTGATTCTAGCTTCAGGGTTTTGACCACTGTACAACCTGGCTGCTTCAATAGATTTTTCAATAGTCCAGATAAGAAAAGATGATGATGTATACAAGGGCAGTGGTTATGTAAGTGCAGAGAAAAGATCATTTGAGAGATATTGGAAATTTTTAAATGGCAAGACTCTAAAACATATTGTAAATAGGGGGTGACAATATAAGTTTAGGATGACATTGAAGTTGTGAACCTGGATAACTGGATTGTGGTACTCTGGACAGTAAGAAGAAAGTTGAATAAAGGGAATATTTTGCAAAAAGAGGATTATTTTTGTTTTGGAATGAAGAATTTGACATGTCAATGATACAACCAGATATCTAAAAGACTTTCTGTGATGAGGAACTAGAGCTTAAGAGAGAGATCAGGGCTGGAAATATAATTAGAAACAAGAATCATCTGTCTAGAGGAAACAGTTGACTCTACAGGAACCAATGAGATCATCAAACACTGTAGTATAGAGGGAGAAGAGAAGTGGGTTCAGGACAAAGTCTTGAGGAGCACCCATGTGACTGTGATAAAACTCCAGAAAAGGAGATGTTCAGTTGCCAAATGAAAACTACAGGAAGTTCGTTTGGATCAATTAAAAAAAGGTCTAAAATGAAGTATCTTGATCAACTGGCCCTTGGTCTTCTTGGACTTCCCTTTACTTAAAGTCAGCAAATAGAAGTCTTGTTTCAAAAGTTTTTTTTAATTCCTATATATTTTCCTTTCTTTTATACTTCTTTGGTCTTCATCCTTCAATATTATTTCTATCCCCTTTCAGGATTCTCCTTCCTTCTCTAGCTTTCAGATCACTGCTGTCTGGATGGAAGGGTTCATTACAAGTTCTTTTAATCATTTCTGATTCCCCATGACCCCATTTGGGGTTTACTTGGCAGAGATACCAGATATCTTAGCCATTTCCTTCCCCAGCTCATTTTACAGATGAGAAAACTGAGGTAACCAAGGTTAAATGACTTGCCCAGGGTCACACAGCTAGTAAATGTTGGAGGTCACATTTGAACTCAGGTCTTCCTCATTACGGGTCCAACATTGACTGTCTACCTTCCTCAAGCATTTATATAATACCTACTATACAGCTGACACTGTGCTAAGCACTTTACAAATATTATCTCATTTGATCTCACAACAACTGTAGAAGATAGGTATTATTATTATTATTATTATTACCCATTTTACAGTTGAGAAAACTGAGACAGACAGAAATGAAGGGACTTGTCCAAGGTCACATAACTATCAAGTGTAAAAAAATCCAGATTTATATTTGTCTCCCTGATTCCATGTTTTGAGGCACCATCTACCATCCCCTTGAAGACAGAGATTGCATTTTTAGCATTCTATCCCTAACCCCTCAGAGAGTACCTGGTACATAATGCTTGCTAAATCCTTATTGATTGGATTCCTTCTGAGGAAGTTTTTAAATGTTTTGGATGAAATAGTCAGTCATAGAAATAGTAATTTTTTAAATGGACAAGTCCCTTAAAAACATAAATACTACAAGTATATATCAAGTATGTACTACATGTGTTAGACCATTAGGGTCATGAAAAATAGTCTCTGCCCTCAAGTTGCTTACAGTGGTGTACACATTAACTGGGATAAAATAATTAAATTTATTCACTTGGAGGTAGGTAGGTGGCATAGTGGACAGAGTACCTGCCGTGAAGTCAGGAGGACCTGAGTGAAAATTTGACCTCAGACATTTGATACTTACAAGCTATATGATCTTGAGTAAGGCACTTTACTCCACTGCCTCACAAAAAAAAGGAGAAAAAATTTATTCCCTTGTACAATAAAGCTTTCAACTCTTTACATCTTAAAAAAAAATCTTAGTATGAGCTATGTCCTTTTATTTCAATTACTTATTTTACAAACATAATATTTTAATGAAAATTCTTTGTCTTCAACATAAAGCCACTCTTTTATCAGACTGATTATAGATTGGATATTAGCAAGTCTTTAATGTCTAATCCATTCTTCCAAATCTAGCCTTGATGTTAACCCATAGGTTTTCAATGGGATTTAAATATCGTGAGTTCTCAGGCTACTGAAGAATTTTAATCACCATCTCTTGAATAAATCTTTTAATTTTATGTTATACAAGGGAATGTGGTAAAAGGTTGTGTTGTAGCATCATATCTCAGTTTGCAAATTTCTATAATTCTGGAAGAATTTTATTAATCAGTATATCAATAAGCTTATCAAAGTTCATCATTCTCTAAGTGGGGAAAATACATCCAGATCCAACAAAAGTTAAAAAAAAAACAGCCCTCAAAAATATTTTTAGGCTAGATGCTTTACAGTCTTAAAAACACACCTGGACTTCTTTTTGTTGGAGTTGCTATTTTTGGTTTGGGTTTTTAGTTTTTGCAAGGCAGTGGGGTTAATTGACTTGCCCAAGGCCACACAGCTAGGTAATTATTAAGTGTCTGAGGCTGGATTTGAACTCAGGTCCTCCTGACTCCGGGGCCAGCGTCTATTCACTATGCCACCTAGCTGCCCACCTGGATTTCTTTTGACAACAATTTTGATATATTACATTCAATAAAAAACTAAGGGGGTGCAGTCAGAACAAAGATGGTAGGCTTAGCTCTTCTCAAAACCCGTCTGAATACCTTCAAATGATTCCATGAAACAATTCCTAGAGCAGCAGAACCCACAAAAGGACAGGGTTAATTAATTTTCCAGTCAAAGATAATTTAGGAGGTCAACAGGAAAGATCTGTTGCTCCTGGGTGAGAGTGGAACATAGTTCAACAAGCCATGCCAGCACAGTTATAGCCCAGGAAAACCAGGAGCAGAGTTTGGAGTCACTGAACCAGCAGCAGCTGCAAGTGTTTCTTAAGTTCTCAACCCACCAACTGCATAGGGGTTGAACAACTGACCACAGATTACAGAGGTCTCTTAGCTAGCACTGAGGTAGGACTCTGTTGCTTTGCCCATACTTGGATCCAGGTGGCAGTCTCGGGTGGCAGTCCCAGGGCAAGGAAGAACCCATCAGAGTTTTCAGTCACAGTGGAGCAGGGGCCCTTCTCACACTTGCAGGGAAGAAAAAGAGTTCTTGTGACCACTCATATACCAGAGCACAGCTAGAAGAGTAATAAGCACACTTTTCCTTAGATCCTACCATCTTGAAAGAACTAAAAACTTACAACAACTTAAAAGTATCTCTGAAAACATGTACACAAAACTCCTGAAGTTTGGGACAGTACACCCTCCACCCTGGAAGCAGAGTTCTATAACAAACAGTTAAAAGTCAAGAAATAGACTGGAAAAATGAGCAAAAAACAGAAAAAATATTCTGATCATAGGTGACAAGGACGATCAAAACACACCCTCAGAAGAAGATAACAAAATCAAAGCTCTTATATCCATCTAAAGCCTCCAAGAAAATATGAATTGGTCTCAAGTCATGGAAGAACTTAAAAAGAATTTTAAAAATCAAATAAGAAAGGTAGAGGAAAAATTGGGATGAGAAACAAGAATGATGCAAGAAAAATCATGAAAAATGTGTCAACTTGGTAAATGTGATAGGAAAAATAGTGAAGAAAATAAGACCTAAAAAATAGATAGGTCCAGTGATAAAAGAGGTACAAAAAGTCAATGAGGAGAATGCATTAAAAAGCAGAGTTGGTCAAATAGAAAAAAGAGGCACAAAAATTCACTAAACTAAAAAACTCCCCCAAAAGTAGAATTGGCCAGAAATTCACTGAAGAAAATAACATCTTAAAACTTAGAACTGAGCTAATGGAAGCTAATGACTTTATGAGAAATCAAAAAACAATAAAACAAAACCAGAAGAATGAAAAAATAGAAGACAATATGAAATATCTCTTTGGAAAAATAACTGACCTGAAAAATAGATTCAGAAGAAATAATTTAAAAATGCTTGGACTACTTGAAAGTCATGATCCAACAAAAAGAACCTTGTCAATCATCATTAAAGACATTAACAAGGAAAACTGTCCTGATATTCTAGGATGAAATAGAAATAGAAAGTATTGCCAATCACCTCCTGGAAGAGATTCCCCCCCCCCAAAAAAAATCCAAAAACCCACAGAAAGCCTTGATTCCTGTTTTATTAAACCATATCTCTCTTATAAATCACTCTTGCTCCATGACCTTATTCACAGAAGGTGACACATTAAGTTTTATGTTGGCTAATTAACTTTAAAAATTAAATAATCTAAGAATGCATTTGTTGTTATCCTCAAATGTCACATTTAAAGGGAATATATTAATGCACATCAAGCCCTAGTTAGGTAATTCTAAAGAATGTTTTTAAATTTCTATTAGAAATGAAACCTGGTTTTTTTGTTTGTTTGTTTTGCTTTTCTTTGACTTGTGATATTTCTCTTCGCTTTTTAAAACATCCTGTATTTATGATGGGTCTTGTATTTATGATAACTGTGGTTAAGGAGAAAAAAGAATAAATATGAACAACCTTGAACCCAAAGAAAAGACATTAGAAGACACCTCTTTTGCAGAGATGGGAAGAGGTATAGAGCACTGCATAGAATATCCCTGACTTTTTTCCCTCTCCTTCCTCTTTTTTAAAAAAGATTCTTTGTTAAATGGTGTAGTTCTCTGAAAGAAAGACCTAAGGGAAGATCTTAGAGAGAAACCTAAATGATAGGAAAATAAAAATAATTACAAAAATCTGTTGTTTAAAAAAACACTTCCACTAAAAAAGAAAATAAAAATGCACCACAAGTTAGTTCAACCTCAAAAAGTGCAATGTTCTTTTTTTCTTGTATATTGAAACCCTAACTTCAGGCAGGGGAATAAATCATTCTGCGTGGGTGCCCTATTAAATCATTACAGCAATTGGCAATGCAGTCCAAATACTGCAGTCATTACATTTGCTTGGTCTCTTGCCCAACCCACCCCCTCACCTTCTACAGATGATTTCAGCCTCCAAGTATACATCAGTTTAAGCAGAATATCAAATTGACCCTTACATTATTGTCAGGGTAACAGGTCAAAAAAAACCTCTCTTGAATGACATGCTTCCAGAACCCAACACTTACTACAAATATAATAAATACACATACTACCTAGAATAGTAATATCTGTGAATCCTAAAAAACAAGAATGAATTTCATCATAGGGTTTAATTCTGGCCACATCAGAGCAGTCAGGAGTCACTGTCCTGCTATGACCTTATAACCTAAGGTTGCAAGAGATCATAGCTGGTAGGGACCTCAGAAGCCATCAGGTCCAGCCTCCTTATTTCATGAATAAGGAAAATGAGAACCAATAAAGCTGAATTATTTGTACAACATAAAGAGGGGAAATTTTACCCCAAGTCCTCAGATCACAAAATCTTGGTTTTATCTTGTACTATTCTACACACCCCCTCCTTTTGAAGATAAGGGAGGAAAAAAGAGCTAAAAAGATTAAGCAAGTGATTTACTAAGGTGATAGAGCTAATGCAGAGCTTAGAACAGCTTCTGTTCTAAATGTTCATTGACATGATGATTACATAGCAAAGACATGTCAGAACCCATATCTGCTGACTTACAACTCAGTTATCCTTCCACCAGAGTGAAGGATGGAATGGATAGCAAAAAAGGTCAATTTTCTGAGAAGACTGAGGCATGCCTATATAAGGAGTATAAGAAATATAAGTCCTAAGTGATTTCAGAGAAAATTTCCAAAATTAAAATAATCCATCCTTGGATATGATTATCTTTAAAAAAGCCTTTGGAATAATGGACTAAGTTATGGCAAACACAAATCTGCTGTCTTCCAAATTAAGTTAGAGGGAATTGTTTCAAGAAATTATCTTAGTATTCAGAATGGTATTAGGGAAAGATACCACTTTGACTTTGCAATCAAAGAACTTAAATTCAAATTTTGCCTCTGCTACTTATTATCTATGTGACTTTGAACAAGTCACTTAACTTCTTGGGTCTTCTTCAATTTTCTTGTTCTTGTAAAGTGAGGAAAGGGGTTAAATTGTATATATTATAGGGCAGCTAGGTGGTGCAGTGGATAAAGCACCGGCCCTGGAGTCAGGAGTACCTGTGTTCAAATCTGGTCTCAGACACTTAATAATTACCTAGCTGTGTGGCCTTGGGCAAGCCACTTAACCCCATTTGCCTTGCAAAAACCTAAATAAATAAACAAACAAATAAACAAATGAATGAATGAATGAGTGAATGAATGATTAAATAAATACATAAATATTTGTATAGATTATAAAAGCCCTTCCCTTCTCTAGAACTAAGATTCTCTCATCCTAATATAGTCATGTGGTGGATAGAAAGATACCCTTGAAGGTAGGAAGTCAAGGGTTCAAGTCCTATTCCTGATACACACTACTAGTTGTGACTATGTACAAGTCACTCAATTTATCAGTGCCTCAAAAAACTTTCAGGTTAATTGGTGTAGAATTGGTGCTGATCTGCATTAATAAAGAGAGCTGCTTCATCTGGAATTCCTTGAAGGTCTATATTCCCCCACACACACCAAAAATAAGAAAAATAACCCCAAATTCTACTTATGACTTGGTCCCAAGGATCCAAAAAAGGGTCTGAATTTAAGGGGTTAGGCAAGTTGGTGCAGTGGAAAGAGCACCCAATGTGGAGTCAGTAAGATTCCTCTTCCTTTGTTCAAATCTGATCTCAGATATTTCACTAGCTGTGTGATCCCAAACAAGTCACTTAACCCTGCTGGCCACAGTTTCCTCATCTGTTAAATGAGCTGGAGGAAAAAAATGACAACTTCCAGGATCTTTGCAAATAAAACCCCCAATGAAGTCACAAAGGCACAACTTAAAAATGAATGAATTATAAAATGGCATCAAAATCAGACTTGGTCTATTTTACAAATTTGCCCAGAGATACACTCATTGGTGTGTGTGAAGCCAAAAGGACAATATGATTCCAGAAATTCATTCAACCTAGAGGATTGGTTTTCTTCAAAAACCAATAAATGTGATATAGATAAATAATTTGTGGCATTTGAATTATATCAATAAGAAAATATTTATTAAAAATCTAATGTGTGCCAGGTCCTATCCTGTGTACAGAGACTATAAATTCAGGATATTCCAAAAGTCTTAGTGTAGTTTTAAGTTATAAACTATTAAGGCTTAAAACTGAATTAAGACTTCTGTAATACCCTGGATAAAGAAAAAAATAATCCCTCCTCTTGAGGTTATTATTAAAAACAATACTCTCTCAGGTCAGTGCTTATAAAAAGAACAAATAACTCTGTATTTCCTATTTATGCTGCTGATGGTACCCCACCTGGGAGGAAAAGAGGTTTTTAAATAGAGCAAGGAGAGAAGAAGTAAGAAAAAAAGGGAGAGAAAGTATCTGTATTTCCATTTTTTTTAATTTCAAAAATGTATTAGCAGTTTTTTTCTTCAATTAATAATTCTCTTGTTTCTGGTTTAAAGAATGGGTTTAAATTCAAGTTCAGGTTACTTTTTAAATTTTATTTTGTTTCTTTTTGTTGGTATGGCACAAGAATTTTAACTAACCTAAACAGAAAACTAATTCTATTCAAAGAAATAATTCAACCTAAGCTTCTGCCAGGCTATGACAATTTCTTGATCACTAACCAAGACACTGAGATCCCTCTGCCACTACTCATTGTCATAGGAAAATGTACTCACAGAATCCATCCTCTGGTTTCTTACCTCTCTGTCCCCATGCCTTATGCCAATAAATAACCATCCTCAACTCTGCCATCCCCAATATCAGTCTAATGAAATGCTACCTAATTTTCAAGACCTAGCCCAAGAAGCCCATCCTCACCTTCCACCTTCTAAACTATCTCCACTCCACTTACTACCCCTACCTCAAATTCTCATTGTACATTGTGATACTTAGAGTCTCCAAGTTTTATTTTAGTTATCTATGCAAATGCCATACTTCCTCTCTTTCTCCTGGCTTGGTTATCTCTATAATAGGCAATTCTATTCACCTATATTCAAAATTTTAATGCCCTCTTTGACTCTTCCTTTACCCTCATCTCTCGTTTAATTAGTTATTTGAAGTTACAGATTTATCTCCACAATTCCTTTCACATTCCCCCTTTTTCTTCTTCTCTACTCTTATGCTCCCCTTATCAGCTTCCTGGACTACTGATGGGTTTCCCAGACATCTGACTCTCCTTATGCCAATCCATCATGGACAACATCTCTTACCTAATTTTTGTGTTTAAGTATGGTCATGCTTTGAAATCAAGTTCAACTTGGAATCAGCCATTCAACATTTAAAGATCTTTACATTCAAGGATCTGCTGTACCCCAAGGATGCAAAAATTAGCATATATAGACTCTAGGTTTTCTTGGCTTCTTCCCAAACATTTTATTTAATTCATGAGGAGATTAGTAAGGGTTCACTGTGGTACGTAGACTCTCATAACTCCCAAAATTCTTCTCTCTTTTTTTTTTTGGTTTTTGCAAGGCAATGGAGTTAAGTGACTTGCCCAAGGACACACTGCTAAGTAATTAAGTGGTCAAGGTCAGATTTGAACTGAGTTCCTCCTGACTCCAGGGAAGTTAGTAAGGGCAGGCACTCTATCCACTGCACCACCTAGCTTCCCCTCTCCCAAAATTCTTATGGGGATCAATACCAGGCCCAGTGGTACAACCTAACCATGTCCAATTATAGAATCTACTTTTCATATACTCAACATAAAAAAGTTGCACCAAGATGGCCCACATTGAAAAAGAATTGACTATAAGGATTCTCATATACCTTATCCTTCCTTATGCTCATTCTCCAATATTCAAAGTCCATTCTGTACATACAGAATGAATTCCATGTTCTACTTTCTCTTATTCTCATACCAATAACCACCTCGCTATCATATATTTTGGAGTTATATCTTGACATGATGCCAAACTATGTTAAAGCACAACATCAGAGTAATTGTCCTGAAACACTCTTCAAGCTCAAGGCTATAATTAATAATGACAGAGAACTATACAAATACTGAGTTTTTCCCTGGCACATTTGTCTGCTTTCCTGTGGAATTCTCAACAAGAACACCTTACTTTTCAACCTTATCTCAACATTATTCACTGCAAGGTTTAAAGCTCCAGCCAAACTTCATTGATCTATCCCTCAAATCTTTCCCTACCTTCATGCTCACCCTATACCTGTTTCTCCCTATAGCCTCCTTGTCTTGCTCCACTGGTTGAATTTCCACTCATCCTTTAAAGTCCAACTCAAATTCTACCTCCTTCATGAAGCATTATTCTCTTCCCAGTCCACCCCTACTTCAATCACCAAACAAACTAGTCACCTGAGAACTTCAACAAACACAATATATACTTCTCTAACATCTTTAACATGTGTTGTTTCCTATAACTATCTTTCATCTGAGGAGTTATCAGACTGAAGGCTCTAAGCTATATATGTATAAATATATATATATATATATATATATCCCAATGACTAGTTATTAGCCTCATATTTTTCAAAATGACTGTTGTAAGTCAACTCAGTTACTTTCAGTGGGATTTCAGTGAAGTCAGTGGCAATGACTAGATCCCAGTATAAACTTATTAACTTTACTCTGTTCCACAGCCAAAAACCATATCCAAATCCTGGTTGGACACCTAGCATATTAATCACTAAGGGAATCAAGCAATAGTGTATGAATGGGTCTGTGCATATTCATCACTACTAATGAGGGAAAAACTTAGGCCCTATTAGTGCTGTCTAAGTATTTGCTTTGTCTACAGAGTAGATGGAATTTTAGAGCTAGGAGAAAATTTAGTACCAATCTACTCCATCCCATTTGATGGAAGAAGAAAATGAGGTCCAATGTGGAAAACAATCAGCCAAATTTCATATAGCTAGTTAAGAACAGAGAAAGGTCAACAACTCAAATCTCATGAATCCTAAGCCACAGTTCTTTTGAACATACCATTCCAAATTCTACTTAATATTTATTTAAAAAGCAATGACAGAAATAAATGACAATGTGTAGGGTTGTATCTCTACGTACTACTAGAGATGATAAAATCCCAACAAACCCAGGACCTTCTGCATAATGCCCATCCCCATCCCTGTTGTAAACCAATAATTATGAATTTAATTCTCAACTACTCCCCTTCACACACATTCCAAAAAAGGGGAGAAAAGGTATTTAAGAAATTGAACAGACTGTATTTTCACATGTCCATTCATATGTTGCCCATATGTTCAAAAAAAGAGAAGAGAACAGGGTCTGCAGCCTAAAGATGAATGATTTGGATTTGGATTTCTGGGAAAATTTTAGAACTTTTCATTAAAAGAAAGGTTAATGAATTTATTTTTTGTTGGGGGGGGAGCAATGAGGTTAAGTGACTTGCCCAAAGTCACACAGTTAGTATCAAGTGTCTGGGACCAAACTTGAACTCAGGTCTTCCTGACTCCACAGACTCAATTTCCTTAGCTATAAAATGGGGATAATCATAGACTATATCTCACAACTTTGTGTAAGAATTAAATGTGATACCATCTCTACCTTGTAAACCATAAAGCACCGTGTAAACACTATCTCTTATCATCATCATCATCATCATCATCATCATCATCATCATCATTGTATACTTATAACTTTACCAAGTACTAGATGATAAGGGTATGGATATTAGTCTGATTTGATCTGAGCAATGAAAACATGGTAGAAAGTAGCACCATAAAGTTGAAAATGTTTCTGGTTTGAAAAACCCAGGGGAAAAATAGGCAAATAACCAGAGAAAACTCAATGTTTATATAACTGTATACCATTTTAAATTATATTCTTAGGTTTATCAAATTTACATATGAAAAAAAAACTAGAAGAGACAGCTAACACATTGAATTACAGAATGGGAATTTCAAAAAAACATATTGAGAAAACTAGGACATTGAGTTGCTCAAAATAAGATGAAATTTAGCAGCTTTAACTTGATTTTTATAATTTAACTTCAGAAATACATGCGTAGGGAGTCATGGTTAGACTAGAAAGATCTGAAGCATTTAATGGCCAGCAAGTTCATGAGAACTTGGAGTATGGTATTAACATTGGCAGAAATGGGAAATTCAGGATAGTGAGGAGAGAAGGAAGGGAAGAAGCATTTATGAAGTGTTCTCTATGGTAGGAACTTTTCAAATATCTTATCTGGTCCTCACAATAATTAGCATCTCTGTTTTGCAATTTAGAAAACTGAGACAGACAGAGGTTAAGAGTCTTGTCTAAGGGCACAAAAGTAGTAAGTATCTGAGACCAGATTTGAACTCGTCTTCCTGAAGACACCCAATTCTTTATTCACTTTATAACCTAATTGCTTCAGTAGTAGGCAAAAAATACAGTGAGAGAGGGAAGAAAACAGGATGAATCTTTTAGATGATATTGGGATATTTCAATATCCAGTTGGATATTGGAGACCATGGAATCAAGGATCTTATAACAAAAACTCAGTTGGTTTATGGTGACTAGTTATTGTATGGAACAATTTCCTGAAGTTCCTCTGAGTCATTATTTTTCTTTCATTTATGACAGAACAGCTCTGTTTTCCTCCAAAACAGCTGTAAAAGCAAACAAACAGAAGGGGGGAAAAGCTGAATTATGTTTTAGCCCATCAACAAACCTGCCAGGAAAACTTTGTCCAGAATCTTTATTTTTTATGATGAATTCAGTAGAAATATCAATATTGCTATTTGTTTCAAAAGGTTTGGACTGAGTTTTATGGGGTTGGCAGCAAAAATAAATTTTGTTTTGCTGCACAAAAAGATGAAGCTGCTAAATTGTAGAGAATGATAATTTTATAAATTAGTGATAATGTAAAATGATATTAGTGACATAAGAAGTCCTGCTGGGGCAATCTGATGCCATTTTACTGATAAAGCGTTATCTGGAATACATATTTTGTTGGTCTAATACAAAAATAACACAGCATGGACAAAAAAATGGAATGGATAGAGAGAAAATATTAGCAGAAAAACACACATTAAGAAGAAATAGAACATTCATTTTTTTCCAATTACATGCAAAGGTACTTTTCAACTTTCATTCATTTGCAAGCTTATGATTTCCACATTTTCTCCTACCTCCCCTTCCCCTCCCCAGGTAGAGAACAATCTGGTATCAATTGTACATATACAATTGTGTTTAATATATTTCCATAGTAATCATTCTGATTTGATTGTAAACTCCTCAAGGGCAGGGACTGTCTTTTGCCTCTTTTTATATTCCCCCAGTAGTTATCACAGGGCCTGCAGCATAACAACATGCAAAATGTTTACTGATTGATACTAAATAAGGCAGATATTATATTGACCGTTTTTAAAGGGTCAATTCATATGAATAGTACTGATTTTTATTTAGCTTTTACTGGTTGAAGACAAAAACCTTTACCATAGTTTTGGGAAATGTACAAGTAGTTTGACCTTTTAAGTACAATTTGTCTAATTCTTTGTTAAGATTAAAAATAAAAATAAAAAACCAAGATATGTATAAGTCAATATGTTAAGCAAAGCAAATGTTCTGATTCATAATTTATGATCCTAGGTCGAAGCAACTCAAATAAAATCAAGCAACAAACTTTCATTAAGTTCTTACAATGTATTAATTAGTCACTGTGCTAACTAAGCACTGGACTGAAAAACAGAAGTGAAACTGTCCCTGTTCTCAAGAAGCTTGCATACTGCTCTACTATGCAAGAAGATGTGTATATGGAGAGTTCTTACAAATTATGTACAAAAGCAGACCTGAGGTAGACAGTCATTAGATTAGATAAAGTAATATATCCTTAAAAATTTAGCTCAAATATTCCCTTTTTATTGTTTGAATTATGAATATAATTATGGATGAGTAGAATAGACTATAGAGTACCTTTGATTTTTTTTTTCAAAAATAGAACTTAATGAAATTCTAACAGGGCTTTTTGCATGCTTAAAACAGACTATGAAAAGCACTATAATTTTAAAACTCAATTAGTTCAATTAAAAGAAACATGAGTATATTAGATAGGATAATTACAGTTTTGTCATGCCTTAACCACATAATCTTACAAAAAAATCATTTTCCTCCTTGTAGCACACTTTTTTTATACTTTATTTATTTTTAACTAAAGCAAAAAACAAGGAATTTCCATATAGAGAAGCAGAGCACAAAAAGAAGATTCTATATGAAATTATGAATCTTCATTTCATATCACTTTTTTGAGTATTCTATATATTACTTTCAAGTTCCAGTTTCACTCCTTTCCCTCCCCACTTCATAAAATCATTATCAGCTTGGCAGGGTAAATTATTCTGAGTTGCATACCTATATCTTTTGTCTTTAGAAATATTGTATTACAGGATCTCCTTTCATTTTTAGTAGGAGCTGCCAGGTCTTGTGTGAATCGTGCCTTTGTACTGCTTCTTTTATAGATGCTGCAGGATTTTTTTCTTTGACATGGGAATTCTAGATTTTATTCAATGAATTCTTGGATTTTTACTTTGCTAACAACTTTCATTCTTTACTTTGTTCTCTAGTTCTATTTAAATGGGGAAGTTTTTATTTGTGATTTACTGAAATATAATGTTCATGGTTTTCTTTATCCAGGAAGTTCTATGAATCTTAAATGATCTCTACAGAACTTTTTTTCCATATCAGTTCTTCAATATAAAATATCTTGCATTTCCTTCTACTTTTTTCAAACTTTCTATTTTAAAATAATGTTTTTTCTATATTATGGTATCACAGATTTAATTTTTGTTGGCTTATTGTATTTTCATGGATTCTAGTTCTTAGTTAAAGTATATCTTTTATTTTTCTTCTAATCTATTTGTTCTTTCAATTCTTTCCTCCAGATTTTCATTTTTCAAATCTCTTACTTCATTTCTTCTAGGTATTCATGTAGTCCTTGGTAAATCTTTTTTTTTCCCTTTAAATCTATTTGTTTCATTTGATTACTGTTTGTTTTTAACTCAGGTTTCTAATTTTAACTCTTGAATTTAAACTTTGTGCCACTACCCAGGTCCACTGCTGTTGCCCTTTAGGTAGGGTGGCTGACATTGATTGCCTTACACTAGGTCCTTGGTTTCTTAGGCTGAACAACACTTCCTATGGATATGTTCTCTTGGATCTTTTGAGTTCACAGCACTGACTCTTATAAAATCATTATCCAGCATCTCAACCTCAGAGTCCCTGGGTTTGGGCTAGCCTAGTGTGAACCCAGCTTCTTGAGGCTTCCCAGGTGCTTTTAGTCTTTCTGATCAAATTGAAATTTATCAGAAGAACTCTCTTCTCTTGTTCCCTACAAACAGAGATTCTTGCAGACTACACATGTCCCTTCTCTGGTCACACTGGTATTTTCTTTGCTTGAAGAATCCTCTTTCCAATTACCTACAGACATCTGGCTCCCTCTTTTGTGTGGTTATGGGACAGATTATGCCATTCTTTTAGATTCTCATTGGATTTCTTGATCTGATGCCAAATTTGGGGTTTTGCTGAAGTAGGTGTGGGGGAGCTAGCAGCCATTTTAGACTGGATGTCTCTGCCTCACTTTAATAAGATAAAAGTGCCTGTCTTCTACTATCTTTAGGGATATAAGGAAAATAGCTAAGGATTATAAAAGTACTTACCTAATAAATATTTTTTTCAGAAATAACAAAGTCTTACTAATACCAGCTTATATAACAATTTTAGACTAACTGATAACTTGTGAATTTCAGTTAGATTTTCCATAACATTAAGTATCTAAAATTTTAGTTCATTTCAGCCAACTTTTTAAATTGGCACTTAAATCAATGTAATATAAAAAATTTTAAGATGAAAGGGTTTTTAACTCAATTCAATTCAAGATTCATAAAATATCTATTGTCATAGAGCACTAAGCCAGGAACAAAAGTAAGATATAATTTCCATTCACCAAAGTACCCTATGATCAGTTAAGGAGCTTAAGAGCTCCACTTTATCCTTCAAATCTTGACTTTCTACTTAAGTATAAGTTCAGAATGAGACTAGCATCATAGAAGATTCTTTTTTTAATGAGAAGGAAATGGGCACGTCTACCATAATCTATAGTGGACATTCCTTTTTTTAAAAAAAATGTAATTTCTTTTAAAAAGGGTAAATGGGCGGCTAGGTGGCGCAGTGGATAAAGCACCGGCCCTAGAGTCAGGAGTACCTGGGTTCAAATCCAGTCTCAGACACTTAATAATTACCTAGCTAAGTGGCCTGGGGCAAGCCACTTAACCCCATTTGACTTGCAAAAAAAAAAAACTTAAAAAAAAGGCAAATGAAAATGATATATTAGCTTGTCAAGAATTCCTCTATTTTTCAGATTAGTTATGAAGTTGCATAATATATAGAAATCTGTAGTCAGAAGATCTAGGTTTGGATTCTGGTTCTATCAATTCTGAAATAAGCCACATTTATTGATCATTGTGAATTTATCCTTTCTATATCTTGTTTGTACATAACTGTTTCCATGTTTTCTCCACAACTAGATTATAAACTCCTTGAGAGGGGCAATTGTCTTATGTTCTTTGATTTCCAGGAAATTAGCACAGTGCCTGATACATAGTAGGTACTTTAAAAATTCTCACTGACTGAATGACTGATTTCTTTGTGTCCAGTAATTTACTTGTAAAATTGAGAAATACTTATACTTCTTATCTTCCAAGATTTATACAAGAATCAAGTGAGATAAGGTATGTGAAAGTCTTTGTAAAACTTAATTGCAAATACTAGATTTGTAAATAAATTCTGAATTTCTTTTTCTTTTTTTTTGCAAGGCAATGGGGTTAAATGGCTTGCCCAAGGCCACACAACTAAGGTAATTAAGTCTGAGGCCGGATTTGAACTCAGGTACTCCTCTCCTGACTCCAGAGCCAGTGCTCTATCTACTATCCCACCTAGCTGCCCCCTGAATTTCTAAATAAATACAAGAAGCAGAATGGTTTAGTAAATGAGAAAATCTTGGAGTCAAGAAAACCAGGATTCAAGCCTTTCCTCGGTGCATAGGCTATGTGATCCTAAGAAAGTCACTCAATTCCTCATAGATCTCAAGCAACTCTCTAAGTCGATAAGGTGCAAAGCTGTTGCAGAGTTAACTTTGGCAAAGGGACTGTCCTTACTGTGAGTTTCCCACAATAATACTACAGGATCAAAAAAATACTCTTAATATATGAGTGAGCTTAATTGCAATCAAACATATTTCAGTGACTGTTATTTGATATTATAAGGTTGTGGGGATAAACAAATTATTCAGAACTGCCAATCCTGGCAATTGAATCTTCCAGATTTAGAAAATCAACTAATAGATTCTTGGAAAATGTAGCACTCAGTAAACTATCACAAGGGTGCCAGAAAGCAGAAAGATTGCTACACAAAATTATAGATGACATACACAAGTTAAGGAAAACGAAGTTGGTCTAATTAGGAATATGAATCAATGTTAGGACAAATATTTCTTTATTTAATGGCACAGACTGATCCTTTACTATTGACTGAAATTATTTTAGTAAAAATAAATCCTGAAACATTAGGTAGGAAGAAATTAATTTCCTAATAATCCTGTCTCTTACAGGCAGATGTTACTGAAGGAAAGCAAGTAGTTAGAATAGGTTTAGATATGTTTCCCCTATAATCTCTGACTATTATATTCAATTCTGAGTGTCATGTTTAAGGAAAGATATTGACAACTGGAATCAATCAATAAGTAAACATTTATTAAGTACTTACTATGAGTCAGCCCAGGGATGTGTGGTGAGGGGGGTGGCAGGTGAAGCAGAACTGATAAGGGTTGATTCCATACAACTGGACGAGGTTCAGTTCTGCCTTACCTGCTGCCCACACACCCAAAGTCCCTGTAAACCAGTAACAGTCCTAACTGTTGGGAATACAAAAGAGGGTAAAAATACAAAAAGATCTTTACAGTTAAGGAGGATATTTTGATGAAGGTAATCCCAGAGAAAAAGGCTTAACAAGCTAAGAAGACAAGGAAACTGTCAGACATTAAATGCCATTTGAATTGAGTCTTGGTAGAAGTCAGGTATGTCAAGAGACAGAGGTGAGAAGGGAAACTAACCAGAAAAGAATAACCAGAAATAGAAATGTGTGCAGATATCATTTTGTGTAAAGAAGGGTTAAATCTAGTGGCAATATTTAGTTTTGAAAATATTTCTGCTTCTATATCTTACAACTGACTTGATTTCTCTCTTTGACTCACTCTTATTTCTCTCTCTCTCTCTCTCTCTCTCTCTCTCTCTCTCTCACACACACACACACACACACACACACACACAAACACACTCCTGTCAAAACATAAACTTATTGAAAGCTTATATTTCTATCTTCAGTACCTATCCTGGGACCTTTAGTAGGACATTTATTAATACTTATTATTAACTGATTATTTAAAAGTTCATGTTATATAAGGACAGATTAAAAGATTTAGGGATGTTTAGCCTGGAGAATAGAAGATTCAATGGGTATATGACAGGTATATTCAGATCTCTGAAGACTGGATGATTATTTGTCAGGGCTTCCTTTTGAGTATGTGTTGGAGAGGATGATCTGGAAGTTCTTCCAATTCTAAAATTGTATGTTACTATAAAAGATCTAATTGGTAGATGATGAAATAAGACTATACTATGTAGTATATAACTAAGAACAAGGGAACAGAGAGACATGTTTATGCAAATTTAAAGAATTTCTTGCAACTAGAGCTGCCCAGTAATGGAATGAGTTCTTTTATGAACTTTCAGACACTAAGTATTCAAGTGGAGTCTATCAGTGATACAGTGAAGGAAGGAAGAGAGGGAGAGAGGAAATGAAAGGAAAATAAAAAGAAAGGAAAAAAGAAAAGAAGGAAAAGAGAGGAGAGGAGAGAAAAAGTGAGATAAGAAAACATCCCAGTAGTGGATGGCAGCTTTGTTGATGAGGCAAAATTGAATATGGTTTGTTTGGTTTTTCTGTTTGTTTTTACAGCTATTTTTGAGAAAAACAGATAAAACTGTTATGTCAATAAATGAAAGAAAAATAATGACTCAGAGGAAATACAATGAATGGTTCGGTTTGTACAATGAGGCACCATCAACAGAACCTTTCTTTCTAGATTGCTATTTTGTCACCTTTTTGTCATGACAAATAACTAGATGATGTCAGATCAAGTAAGAGCTAAAGATACAGCAACTTCAAGATTTTAACACCCTCAAGATCTAGGACATTCCATACCATTGTGGCTTTTAACTCCTTCATATGTTCTTTTGGTCAAAGCAAAGAATAACACAGTGGCTAGCTTCCTGGTGATGAACCTCTCCAAATCTAGCTAGGCTGGATTTAGTTTATGGAGCATTCATCATTTGCCTTTCCTGTTTGGTAGAACCTACCAACCCTGTTCTCTCTGGCATGGCCTTCAAAAGTCTAAGGTCATGTTGAAGCATCTGAAGTCTATTAGTGGAATACTGCAGAGCCATACAATTCAATCAAAATTGACTCTCAAAGATGACAGAATAGAGACCTGTAAGACTGCATGAAGATGATCAGTATATCTCTACATATTATAACATGTGTGGGAATAAGGAAGAAAACACTCTAATTATGCTTAGTGCAAAGAAGAAATGACTTCTTATGATAAAAGTAGATCCTGATAAAAATTTAATAAAACTGACTAGATTCTCTATTCTGACAATAATTCTGAGAGTAAAATCCTCATTACAGTGGACAATGCAATCTATTTAGAACATGTAAATGTCAACTGTGTGCTGATATAGAAAATAATTATCAAATTTTAAGACTAATATATTAAACCCATTATAAATTTGACATCCAAATGAGGGATGTTACCTCAAAAGTAGTCATCTTGATAGACTGTCAACATTTATTCCAAAGGTACTGCTGCTATTCTCCAGAATATCCCTACAACACTTCTTTAGAAACAGCCTTCAGAGCCTATGGCATATTCCTGTGAAAATTCTCAATGGTTGCAAATCTTTCTTCTTCAAGGTTAATTTTTATTTTTAGAAACCATAAAAATTGATTCAGAGCCAGGTCCAATGGAGAAATGTAAAAAAAATTACTTCCTCAATATGTGGTGGGAATGGCCTTCATAAATAGAAGCCCCATTAAAGACCATTCTCTCCTCAGATCTATTATATTATTTGGATGGAGTGGAAAGGCAAAGAACTAGAAATTAACATGCTGCCAAGGTATTTGGGCAGATAGGCTCATTTGGTCTAAAATAAGTAATAAAACATTTTCTTTCATTGTTCATAAATTGTTTCTGGAAGTACATAGTAAATAAGGTTCTTTAGTCTATCTCTTTTGTCCTTATTGGTGAGTTTATGGTACCTAAACACTACTCCTTTGCTCTTCACCAAGGTACCGTAGTCACTAATTCCTCAGCTTCCCTAGCTCACCTGCCAGTGCCTGCTTCCTGTCAATGAAACTAAACAGTCAAATGCAAAACAGAAATCCACCTTAGCCATTCACTATTTAAGAGTAAACTAAAAGGTTTCAGAAATTCTGCATATTTAAGAGGAAAATAGTTCTGTTTATTGCATAATTTCCAGTAGTATCTTATGATTAAAAGGAGGGAATGTCTATAGTGTGACTCCATGCTGCTATCTTAATTTGATTTTATCAAATCTCTTGGAGTAAAGGGGGTTAATATTACCCATTTTTTCTCTGACTTCTTTCAAGTTCTAGTCAAAATTCACTTTCTACAAATCTTTCCTGATTCTTATTTATTCTAGAACTTTCTCATCTATTGATTATGTCTAATTTATCTTGTACATGGCTTGTTTGTATACAGTTGTTTGAATGTTATTCCCCACCCCTCATAGATTTTAAGTAACTTGAGAGCAGGGACTTTAACCTTTATTTACATTCTCAAAACTTAGCAGAGTGCCTAGCACATAGTAGATATTTAAAAAAATGTTTATTGTCTGACTCTGAGGAGGTAACCATAAAATGAATTTACCTAATAAATTCACAGAATCATGGATTTCAAGATAGATTTCAAAGTCATTAAGTGAACTCTCTAAGATAAAATCCCCAAAACCAACTGGATTTACAAGTTAATTCTATCAAACATTTAAAGAACAATTAATCCAAATACTATATAAACTACTTGAAAAAATAGGCAAAGTACTACCAAATTCTTTTGTGACACAAATATAGTGTTGATATCTAAACCAGGAAGAGCAAAATTAGGGGAAAAAAATTACATACCAATATCCCTAATGGATATTGTTACAAAAAATTTTAAGTGAATTACTAGCAAAGAGATTGCAGCAATCTATCACAAAGATAATACACTATGACCAAGTCAGATATACACAAGAAATGCAGGGAAGGTTCAATATTAGGAAAACAATCAACATAAATGACCATATCAATAGCAAAACCAACAGGAATCACATGATTATCTTAACAAATGCAGAAAAAGTCTGACAAAATATAGTACATTCCTATTAAAAACACTAGAGTGCATGGGAAAAAATGGAACTTTCCTTAAAATGATTAGTAATATTCATCTAAAACCATCAACAAGCATTATCAGGCATGGAGATACACTAAAAGCCTTCCCAATACAATCAGGAATAAAGCAAAGATACCCATTATCAAATCTATTATTTAATATTGTTCTAGAAATGTTAGCAATAGCAATAAGAGGGGGAAAAAAAGAAATTAAAGGAATTAGAATAGGCAATGAAGAAACAAAACTATCACTATTTGCAGATGATATAATATTATACTTTGACTATACTAGATAATTAATTAAAAAACTTCTTGAAATTACTGATAATTTTTGCAAAATTGCAGGATACAAAATAAATCCACATAAATCATCAGTATTTTTGTACAATACTAACAAAGTTCAGTAACAATAGCTAGAAAAAGAAATTCCCTTAAAATAACATTAGACAATATAAAATATTTGAGACTTCCTGACTCTAAGAGTAGCATCTCTCCATTAAAGTATGTTATTTCCAATTCAGAACTTTATTCAACTGAGATGAATAATAGCTAATAGACAACATTGATTCAGTACTTACTATGTGCTAATCACTATATTAAGTAATTTACAATTATTATCTCATTTGATTCTTACAACAATGTTAAGAGGTAGGTGTTATTCTTATTCTCATTTTACAGATGAAAAAAACTGAAGCAAACAGAGATTAAGTAATTTGTCCAGGGTTACACAGCTATTAAATGCCTGAGGTCAGATATGAACTAAGGTCTTCCTGATCCAATGCTCTATCCATTGTACCACCTAAAAGGCCTACTAATAACAGTCTAATCAGCAAATGAATTGTTATATTCTTCCACTTCATTTTTAATGACTTATGACCAAAAAAGTAACAAAGGGAATCAAAATAGAAATCACATGTATATATCTATGCTTCCTTATTCCAATATTCTATAAAAGAAATTACAGGTACAACAGCAGCAGCAGCACCATTAGTAGTGACTTTGGTCAATAGTTTAATGTCCTAGATTTCCAAAGGGAGAGTATGGTGAAAACTAGAGAAAGAAGAGCATTAGGACATCCCTTAAGAACTCCTAGTTCAAAAGAGCAATTAAGTTTTGTTGGAGCAAAGGGAATCAGGCAAGCCTCTTCTACATTATGCTAGCTCTCTCCTGGTCCTTGTTCTTTCCAGTTTACTACTACAATTAAATGATCATTTCCTCTTTTACATATAATGAGAAATTAAAATCAAGCATCCTGGGGTAGCTAGGTGGCAGTGGATAGAGCAATGGCCCTGGAGTCAGGAGGACCTGAGTTCAAATACGACCTCAGACACTTAATAATTACTTAGCTGTGTGGCCTTGGGCAAACCACTTAACCCCATTGCCTTGCAAAAACCTTAAAAAAAAATCAAGCATCCTAAGTGAACACATTCCATAGTCTCAGGCAAGTTCTAAATTTTTTTAAATTTAAATTTGTCATTCCTTTTATTCTCATCACTGTGTCCTCACTTCCATCTATGATTCTTACATTGTCTATATTCAACTTACTGTATCACAGCAGTAAGTGATTCAGTGCTTCCCAATTGCCTCTTTTTTATCAAAGTTAACAGCAAAGTGATATAGTTGACAGAGTCTTGAGATTGGAGTTAGAAAGATCTGAATTTAAATTCATCCTCAGATATTTACTAGCTGCGTGACCCTAGATAAATCACTTAACTTCTGCCCACTTCACTTTCCTCAACTATAAAATGGGAATAATAATAATAATAATAATAATAGCACTACTTTGTAAGGTCATTGTAAGGATCAAATGAAATAATATTTGTAAACAATTAGCATAGTGCTTGGTATATTATAGTCCATTGCTAAATACTTGCTCACTTTTCTCTTCCCTTTTCCCTTCCCATCATCACAATCTTAGTTCAAGGTCGTTATCAATTCTCCCAGGAAGAAGAGAACTCACCCGCCTATGAACTCTGAAATAATTTACTTCTATACTGTTAAGTCATTTTTTTCCCTGATAAAATGGGATAAGACAGAATTTTTAGTCCATAGTATATAAATTCTTAAAGTGGGTATACATAAGAAGAGCAGAATTAGACTGGAGTCAAAATATTTCATCTGTTGACAGGATCACTAGATTAGTAATGGTTCAGGGAAAAGAGGTAAGCATAATAGACCTGTATTTTGGTAAGGGAGAATACTATGTCCACAGACTCTTTCATAATTTTCTTACTGATTCAGTCTCTAACCTGGGTGAAAGAGAGTAGGTCAGAGATAGATTTCCAATAATCAGATAGTGGTTTAATTAATTACTTTCATTAGAGGAACCAATTTGCAAATCATGGGATTTCTCCTATTTGGAGCTCCACCTTACTGTAATCCAGATAGAGAATAGATAGGAGATCATAAATGGGAAGGAAGGGGAAGACTGACCAAAGAACAATCAGTTTGGGGTTTTGAGTGATCTTCCCAGGACAAGTGCACCATGAAGGACAATACAACAATTACAATAGATGTGAACATCCAAATAGGACAACAAAGTTCTGTGGGAATGGTTAAGTTGATTGTATAGTCTTGAGGGTATACATTACTTTTACTGGGGACAGAACCTGGTTCTCTGATGATTGACAAATGGCTCTAACTTCTTTGTTTTCATGATTTCCCAGGGCCAGAGTCTGTCTGTGTAAAAGATCTTTAGGAACTAAATTAAACATTATTGAATTTATTACATTATATCATATTAATCAATATGAAATCATTATTCTTGTGACAATGGCAAGATATGGACTGGCTGCTATTACAGTAAGGTGAATTCAGAACAGGTTAAATGACCAGACAAGGTTCTATAGGACTCAGTCCTTGTCCCTGTTCTGTTTAATATTTTTCTCAATAAAGTGGATAATGGCATAGATAGTATGATTAACAAAGCAGCATATGACTTATAGTCAGAAAGACCAGTTAATGCATTGACCAATATAATTGGAATGGAAAAATATTTCAATCATTTGACCCAATAGTAGGAAGGGAAGAAAAAAGAATAAGCCATCCTATAGTACCCCATGTGACAAGCACTGGGCTGAGCCTAATAGTCTTATTAGATCCTCACAATGATCCTGTAAAGTAGGTGCTATCATTATACTTACTTTACAGTTGAGGTAAATGAAACAAATAGAGGCTAATGGAATTGACCACGGCTACTCATTAAGACTGGATTTGAGCTCCAGTTTTTCTGACTCTAGGGCTAGAACTCTATTCACTGAAACACCTAGCTGTTTCCACAGCTATAACTGCAATACATGAAATATTGAACAAAAACCCTGAGTGAATGTTAAGCAGTTTACTGCACTTACAGAGAGAGCATGCTTTAAAATCTGGAGACTTGCACAAAAAAGCTGAGCTAAGTAAAAAATTCAGGCCAAAAACAAAGCTACTTTAGTCCCTCTTTTTGCTATGGTGACCCTTTTCCAAATTTCTAATGAGTTGCAATTGACTATTTGAAGAAGTCTTAGACTAACCCAGATCAAGAAAGAAGACCCTTATAGAAAGGTTCCAATAAATCTTCAAATAGTCATGGGTCCTACACTTTGCCACTTCAGCCAGTTCCAATGCTCAGAGATCCCAAAGCATAAATAACAGATGATATTTTGCATAGCACCCATCACTCTCATAGAATACCTGGAAAGAGAGAAAAACTAGTCCAATATATACTGGTGAAATATTTCATTGATTTCTGTCTGAGATGGTGAGAAGCCATCTTTGGTGTCAGCACCCCTGTACCTTGATCTGAGAACATAGGTTAAATGATTTGTGGAGACCCCACTCAAAATACAGTCTGGGAAAAAATCACAGCACCTCTAAACTATTCTCCTGAGACTTCTATCAGCTATAAAGAAAATAAATATTCAATAAATATTGAAAGGTATTTTCAATTAAGAAATGTAAGATTTTACATTTAAGAAATATAAGTTTTCTTTATAGTCCATAGTAAGGCAATGAAAAAGCCAATGCAATTGTAAGAAGGATTACAAGAAGTATTGAGAGAAATGCTCTGGTAAATTATCTGGAATAGTGTTCTCTCTAATATATGGAGTCTAGAATAGAAGGCATCATCAAACTAGAAGCTGTTTGAAGAATCATAAGGAGACTTAAAACTATGCCTCACAAAAATGGATTAAAGAAATAGAAGATACCTACCCGAAAGAAAAGATGATGTAAGTAGGATGTGGTGAATATCTTCAAAAACCTGAAAAATTCCCAGTATAGAAAAGGGATTAAATTTGCTCTGAATGACTAAACAGAATTAGGAAAAATGGGAAGAATTTGCAAAAAAAAAAAGATTTTAGTTCAAAATAAAGTAAAATACTTGTAGCTTTCTACAAATTGTCTTCAAGATAAAAAATGATCATCTATGAGGCCTGTTTTATATATAGGATTCCCATGTAGTTAGATTCTGAGGCCCATCTGATTCTGAGATTCTCTGATTCACTGGGACCATGTCTGGTTGCTGTTTAGATAGTTAAGGATTTGTAGACCCCTATTGCTTAAACATATAATCAAGTGCTCATACAAGTTTATAAGTAAACATATAAGCAAGCCATAATAAATGTAAGAGATCAACTATTAGTACTTCCCCTTCTCCCCAATTCCTCTGAATGAAACCTGTTTTGATAATACTAAATCATTCATTCACTTATTTAGTATGGGTCAAGTTTATCTTCACTGGCCTGAATTCATTCACCCAGCAATAGAGAATATCTTGGTTTGGGGGGGGGGGGTCCAATGTAGCTGGAGAGTTAGGAAAATATGGAAAGCTTTGGTTTTGGCTGTGGATTGAGGTGTGAAACAGGCAGATATGAAACAGAAACAAATATCTTAGACTCATAAATCTAGAGTTGGAAAGGACCTCAAAGGTCATTTTTATTGCACCTCCCTTCAGATGAGGAAACTGAATCCCTAAGAGGTGATTGCCCAAGATCAAACACATTGTAAGGGTCAGGCATAGGAATTTGAGCCTAGTGCTCTGATTTTAGAGTTAGTGTTCTTTTCCAATTGTACCATCCTCCCTCCTGAAGTACTCACTTAAGTAGAAAATAAAATCAAAATGAATCTAAGCATCTAAAGCAGGATATACAACAGTGGCAAAGAAAGGGACAAATCAGACAGTAATTAACATCTGAATGAAGATCCCAGATCCTTAATTACTGTCTTTTTCAGACATTCCATATGAGCAACTTACCTGAAAAGCTTTTCAATTTGTATGTTAGTAAAGCTGGTAATTAAACTCTTTAGTTTCCTATTGACTTCATTAGAGATATGATAATTTTTACATGATTTGATTATAATTACTTTATTTGTCATATATCATTGTCATTTAGTTGAAGAAAGAGTTAACTTTAAATGCTTCATTAAAAATCCATTTAACTTGTATTGAGATGAGAAGGGCAGAATATTAGAGCTGGAAGAGGCTGAAAGATCATTGGGTCCAATCCCTTCCACCTCCACCTCCACCTTCCCCCTCCATTCCCCACCCTCCATTCAGGTTTCCCCAATCTCAGTTGACAGAAATTGAGGCCAAGAGAAGTAAAGTATCTGCCCAAGGCTACACATTCACAATGGTAAGCATCAGTGCCAAGTCTAGATCTTCTGATTCCCCCAAGTTCAGCATTTTTGTCAAGGAACATTTGAAGTTATCTGTATTCAAATATGTTCAAAATTCTGGGGTTTAATTGTAAGAGGTCCATTTTGTGAATGATAAGATCACATTTTAATCTATGTGCTGGAATAATTTTTCTGAAAGGTCTTGAACCCAGATTTTTTTTTAGCACCAAGATTGACCTATCCAATAATGCTATTTATAATATAACTATCTTTTATCTATTTATGTAAAATCACTCTATATTTGAACAGATTCCAGAGTACTATATTTTTTGAAAGATCATTCCATCCAACTCAACAAACACTTAAGTGTCTACTGTGTAAAAGGGATAGCCTTCCATTATGACACTTAGTTGTCAGACAATCCAGATTAAAGATAGATAGGATTCTGGGAACAATATCCTACTAAAGAGGAATAATAGGAGGTCAAATACAAGAATAGTTCAGGATGAGAAAGCATAGAGGACTTATAATCTGCACCAATAGAGAGGGTACCCACATTGATAGAAACTTTTAAGTAAAAAAACTAAACTCCTTTAGGAAGGGCTGTTCCATTTTTTTTTGTTTGCTTTTGTATGGTTAGTGCTTAGCATAGTACCCTGAATATATTAGGCATTTACTAAATACTTCTTAATTCAATGATGTTATCATGGTAATGCTGAAATATTAACGTATGGAGTACTCACTATATTATGCAGACTAGTATATTCCTGTCTTCAATGTTAAAGTATACATAGATGTGCTAGAACCAACTTGGAAAGCCAAGATATGATTGTTGAATTTTCAGAGTAAACATTTGTCCCTAGAAAATCCACAAATGATACAGATCAAATCACACCTTTGCTGTATTATTTTGTTGATTGTCTAGTCAAGAAATTGATGGTGAAAATGTTAATAATGGAGTTTAAATGTCTATAGTATAGAAAAATGGTTGTTTTACATCTATCACCATATTCCTACCTGTGGATCACAAAAGATTTTGTGATTCCATGACTCATGTAGCATTTCTATTTCCTAACCAAGTTAAAGCAAGTTCAAATAATATATTAGAAAAAAATCCAAAATTTGATAGCTGTTTACAATCTGGAATAAAATAAATTTATGTAGTACAATTACAAGATCACTGAGCTAAATGTGAGATAAGTACTTGTTCTATCATTCAAAAGCTAAATCTTTTCTAGTGATTCCATATCTCTGGAATTCTTTATTATCTGTAAAAAGAAGATGGACTACAAGATTTCTAAGGTTCCTTCTATTACATAAAGTAGTGTTTTCTACCAAGAAAATGTTCAAAGTTTGTTGAAATGAATTTCAGAACTTAAAAAAGATCTCATAACTCTACATTTACCTATGACAATACATCAAAAATCTGTGATTTTCTCACTATGGAAGCTTTTTTTTTAAATATCCTAATCCTATAACTTAAAAGTATTACAGAAATTGAGTGATTTACCCATAGTCATAACTTATTGTATTAGAAGTGAGAAAGGAACCTAGATTTTCCTGACTAAAAGTCTGGTCCTAAAACACTATATAAAATACACCTTTTGTTCATATGAAACTGTTATTTATATATTTGATGGTGCATTTCTCCATGATTTTACTTTCAATTTAATATTAAAATAGCTGAAATTTATCTAATGTTAGAAGGATTTTACATTCCTTTTTTGTTAAGAACTTTTTAAGTCATTTGATTTTAGCTGTAGAAAATGACAAACCATTTTTCCAAAATGAGGTATAGATTTTTAAAGCTATAAAGAACATATCCTTAAGGTTGCACCTGGTTTTCCTCCTAATTGCTCCTTCTGTATCTCCTTTGCTAGATGCACTTCCAGATTACAACCTCTATCCGCTGGTGTTCCTCAGGGTTCTATCCTGGACTCTCTTCTCTTCTTCCTTTATACTAATTCACTTGATGATCTCATCAATTCTCTGATTTAAGTATCTTCTCTATGCTGATGATTCTTAAATCTACCTTTCCTATCCCAGTCTTTCTGCTGATCTCTAACCCATTAACTCTCCCTCTAAACTCTGCCCCATTCCTACATTCCCTATTACTATAGAAGATGATATCATCCTCCTAGTCCCTGAGGTTCACAACCTAGAAGTCATCCTAGATTCCTCACTACACCTCTCATACCCAAGCCGTTGCCAAGGACTGTCATTTTCAACTTTGCAACAACTCTCTAATATGCCACCTTCTTTTCTCTGACACTGCCTTATCTTCTCATCCCTTTATTACTGCAGTATTGTATCTGTCTAGTTTGCCTTACTCCAATCCATTCTCCATTTAGCCACGAAACTGATATTCTTAAAATGAAAGTCTGATCACTCCATTCCTTTACTCAATAAACTCTAGTGGTTGCTTGTTGTCTCCAGGAGTAAATCCAAGATGTTTTGTTTGCATTCAAAATCCTTTATAACTTTTCTACCTTTCCAGTCATCTTAAACCTTAATATTTGACACAACATGTATTCTTTTATCCAATGACACTGGCTTCTTGGTTGTTCCATGAACAAGATATCTTTTAGCTCTGATTTCCCCATGTCTGGAATGCAATCTTTCTTCCACTACAACTACTGAGCTCACTGGTTTCATTTAAGTGCCAACCAAAATCTCATTTGTAGGAAACCTTTCCTATCCTTTCTTAATTCTCTATTATTTCCTATTTATTCTATTTATAATTTTCCTTCCCATTTTTGTTTATACCTTGTCTCCTCCTTTAGATTATGTCATCTTATGTCTCAATTCTACTTAGCCCTTAGTCATTGAATGACTGTTGCACCCAATAAACTGCGACCTGGGAAAGACTTTAATTTAGAAAAAAACATGCATCAGTCATCTTGATTTTTGTCTTGACATTGAACTTCTATGACTCTGGAGGAGAGGGAAGATGATGACTTTGGGAAGCTCTGCCTCACTTAAAGCCCATTTACATAAAAGTCAAGATATTGCCCTCATGATGTCATTGGTCCTTTTTGAGAAAGAACTGACAACAACAAGCTTCATGAAGGCAGGGACTGTCTTTTGATTCTTTTTATTTTCTAGTACTTCCAGTATCTTCTAGTACTATCCAATATCTAGAACTCCAGGAACTAGTACTGCCAGTGAATTGAATTTTACTTTCTAATGGAAAAATCACTGAATTTGGTATAGAAAAAATATCTTTGAAACCAAGCCTTGCTATTTCCTACATATATGATTAAGGGGACATCATTTCTGGGCTTCAGTTACCTTTTCTGTAAAATGGGGAGAAATCCAAGGAGATTCAAGGTCCCTCCTAAATCAAAATCCTATGACTCCAAAGCTGATGCTATGAAAAAGGAAGGCAAAAAGAAAAGGATAGGTTGCTTAATTACTCAAAAATAATCAAGGGAGGTAGGAAAAAATTATTCAGAAAAGCCCCATAACTCTTCCATGTATACATTACCCATTACACGCAGAACCCAAAGACTTCAGATATGAATTGCTTTTTCCCAAGTCAGAAAAGTGTTCTGACTCTTAATCCCACTTATTCGCTGTAATTATTCTTTCTTTCAGAGCTTGCCATCTCTGCCAAGTATATCAAGTTGTGGTAAATGATCCCAGAATAGGCATCATTTTAAATTGCTAATGTGATGAAAACATATGTACTGCTCCTAAAATAAAGCAAAAGTCTAGCAATTTTTTTTCATTTTTAGCCAGTTCAAGGTATTTCAAAGTTGTCATCCTCAAAACACCAGATCAGCTTTAAAGATCAATATTTTCTTTTCCTCTGCTGAGAACAAATAGAAAGTGCAATGACCCCTCTATTTCCCTTTTTCAGCTGCCATAGCCTGAGATCCATGGCATAGCATTCTTAGCCTTTTCAAGGTCACATCTTTGAGGAGACTTTAATCTTTAATTTCTCCAGTTACAACTTTATGGCCCCTGATCCAATGAAGTTTCTTACATATGGCAAACAGGAAGGTACAAGGCTTTTTGGCTGCAGATATGAGGCAAGTTGGGAAAGAAGCTGAATAAAGACAGCATCAGCTTTTTGCTGACTTCAGTTTTGCTGCTAATGCATTGGTGTCTAAAAACTATCTATATTTTTACCTTCACCTTGATCTACTGAAATGACAATTGGTCCATTATTAATAAAGTGCTAGAATAAGAGCCAGAAATTCATGGATTCAAATCTTGCTTCAGAAACTTATTAGCTATGTGACCCATAATAAATCCCTAACCTTCACTGAGCTTCACCTGAAACATGGGGATAATAATGACATTTCAGTCATATGGTTGCTATGAGTATAAAACGAAAATATATAAAAAAGCATTTTGTAAACCTTAAAGTAATTAAAACACTAGCTACTACTACCATTATTATCTTCAGTATCATGTATTGTAATGGGTTTTATCCTATAGTTCATGAACTTTTTTAATATTTTTTTTTGCTAGGCAATGGGGTTAAGTGGCTTGCCCGAGGCCACACAACTAGGTAATTATTAAGTGTCTGAGGCCAGATTTGACTCAAATACTCCTGACTACAGGACCGGTGCTCTATCTACTGCACCACCTAGCTGCCCCTAATATTTTGAAAACAATTTCAATATAAATGATTTCTTTTGTTATCCTATGTAAGTTATTTTATATACATATATGCATTAAAAAAGGATCTATAAGCTTCAGCAAGATGTTAAAAGTGTAGAAGACACAACAAAGTTAAGGATCCCTGACTTATTGGTAAAAGAGTATATAACCGGGGCAGTTAATGCAATGAATACAAGCACTGGCTCTGAAGTCAAGAGGATCTGAGTTCAAATGTGGCTTTAGACACTTATTGGATGTGTGATCCTGGGCATGTCACTTAAACCTAATTGACTTAAAAATAGATTTTGCAAAACCACTCTCTACAGTGGTCATAAGAGTAAAATGTTATTTTGTACATCTTCTTTCCAGCATGATTTCCAAGTGCGTGTTTGTATCTCCAGTGCTAAGTAGTGCTTGGAAAAGACTAACAGCTTTATATGACTGACAGATTCTAGCCAAAAACTGGCCTTATCAATAAACAAATATCCCATGATTTTGGATCTTTCTTATGCCAAGTCCACTAAATCATGCCATCTTCATGAGATTGTTTTCAGGGTAATTTCTATTAGTTAATGGAAAGAAGTCACCTATTGAGGCCAGTTAAACTGATTCATGTATTCAAAGTATTAATCAGATTTTAGGAACCATAATCTAGAAACTCTTCCTCATTTGAGGTTTATGTCACTCCCAACTATAAAAGAACTCATCCAATTTTGCTATTTTAGTCTATTTAATTTTGGGACTCTCTTCCTTTCCTGAACTGTAGACATTTATTTTCTGTATCCCTTATATGGTACTTACCTGTCTTTTGAACTCAACAGTGGGACCCCCCAAGACCTAGGCTCATATCTTATACTTCTCTGTATAGTTCCTATAGTTCCTAGTACAATGTCTAACACATAGCAGGCACTAGAAAAACATTGAACAAATAGATCAATCACAGAAGGCTCAGATTCTATTCTTAGAAGATACAGGATGCAGGATGAGAAAGTCAATGAGGCAAGGAAGAACATAATAAAGAGTATAGACCTGGTCAGTATCACCAATAAACTCTGAATATTTACCAAATATCTTTTTCCCCCATGTGCTAAATTTTAAAAAGAGCTCTAAAAAAAAGCAAGAAGAAAGACCTGTCCTGTCATATGTGGAAATGCATGAGATAAGAGAATACAAGATAACAGTAAAGAAGGTTCAGTTGTTTTATGATATGCCAGGGAAAAATAAAAAATAATAAGAGGAGGTAGTAATATACCTGTCTGTCTGACTTTTGTTTATTGATCTGTGGATAAACATAAAGCATAAGTTGTTACATGATGATTCATTATTATTGCATTAGCACAGTGTGGGATAATCATTTTTTTAATGGCACCAAACCTACCAAGTACATATCAATCACCTTGGTGAGTAAATGTGGTGTTTGCTGGTCCTCTGTGATAATCAAATTCTATTCCTAGAAATCCCAAAGTTCCCAAAACAAGGATGTGTCCCTAATGACTTGTTCCCACTCTAACAGTGTTTTAGTACTCATAATCCCAAAATGATTGGAGCAAAATCTATCAGCATTATAATTAGCACAGGCATTCATTATTTAACAAGTGAGGAAAAACTATATTCTGAAAACCCCTCAAAAATCAACCACTTCAAACTGGGCCATGCAAGTGTTAACTGACTTAAGAAAACTGCAGCCAGTTTCTGCTTCAGTCAAAGCACAACCAGAACAATAAAGGATACTTTGAGCTCTGAGGAAGTTCACAGAAGCAGATAACAGTTCCTTCATTTGGAAAAGTTTTACACTTTTAATTGAATTTCTTAAAGGTCAGATCAGCAGCCTGGGAAACAAAAAAGCTCTTTGCTTGTCTGTGAAGGACTTAACCTTGAAACTTTCAAGCCTACATCTTTCCCACTGAAGAATAACAATTTTGAGTCTAATGAATGAAGAGGTCTGTTATGAAAGAGAACAGTAGCAAGTCTACCAAGAGTACCTTACATTCTTCTGGAGAGAAAACAAAGAACAGTCTGATCCCCAGGGTCAGCTACCATGAATGGCAAACCAGAAGCAAAGCACTGATTGTGTTTAAATTATAATCTGTGTGGTCTAAAGGGAAGGTTGAATGATTTAAAAATAAATTGTCAGGTCATTTTTTTTTTGGACAAGGGTCCTATTGGAACTTTATTATTTACAGCTATTCCATCTAATATGGTTTTGAATCTGTCAATAACTGGACTAAAATCAACTATTTCATTTCCTGTAGTCCTCCCACCCTTTCATCTGGTCAGTCAGATATATAATTTCCATTTGATTTTACCTTGTAACATTTTAAAAGCAATAATCTAAGGTGTAGTAACCCAGTGCTTTCAGAGGGATAAGATGTTATCTTATCTAGAATGATTTCACTTGAAAAATAATGTACTCTCAAAAAAATCTCTCAGAAGAGCAGATACTGTTCGGGGGTGGGGAGGAAGGAGAAAAGGAGAAGCTGAGAATACAGTGAAAAGAATTGTGGATTTTTAGCTGGGAGATCTTAGTTTACATCATCACTGCTACTTAATCACAACCTCTCTGGGTGATAGTTTGTGCAACTGGGAAATGAGGGGTTGTAACAGATGCCCAAGAAGTTTCTTTTCATTTCTAAATGTAGGATTCCATCCTATAATAACTGATATTTGCTTTAAGGATTTAAAAAGTCCTTGACAATTGCTATATCATTTGAATCTCACAACAACTCAGTTAAGATAGAAATTGGGGGAGGCGGTGTGTTTTATTTTATCTTGGACTGGTTCAAGATTTCTTCAGTGAAGGGAAACCCTGGAGAGGATCAGTTCTAGAGATAATCCCAATAAGAGAATCCCTTAGAAACATAATTATGGAAAAGGAGGAGTTGGAGGGGGGTAGATTGATAGGGAGAGTCATGCCGATAGAATTATCACCTCTGCTGATATTGGTTCTTTTTCCTTCTTTCCTGGTTTCTCTCTCAATAAAAACCTCTAAATGCTAAATGCCAATCCTCTCTATGACATAAATGATTTGTGGTCACTGCTTTCTGAGAGATGATCACCACTGAAACCACCCATTCTGCTTTGGAGCACTCTGTAATTTCTTCCTTATAACTGACTAAAATCTGCCTCTCTCCAACTTCAAACTCAATGCTGCTAGTTCTAGTTCTTTAAGTCTCTTTTCTCTTCCTTCTAATAATCCTTCAGATATTGGAAGAGAGCCATCACATTCTCCCAAATTTTCTATTCCTCCAGGACAAAATCATTAGTTCTTTACTCTAATGCTCTCCTAAGAATTTCTAGTTTCATTATCATTTTGGACACACTCCTATCAACAAGACCTTAGCTTGTCCATATCTTCCCTAAAATTTGTTGCTTAGACTCAAACCCAATACTTTTGATTCCCTCTCACTATGTACGTCCTGCTTGGAGGCATCTTCTAGCAGAGGTACACAGAGTCCTTGCTTCATATATGTTTAGGTGGTTAATTTTTGTGTGTCCAAAGATGCATTTGGGAGGTCTGGGGGGAATTCCAGTAGATAAAATATCATAATTGAATTGTGAGACTCAAAGACTAGTTGATTAAAAAGTGAGACTGAATATTAATTACTTAGCCTTCCTGGGGAATAGCTGTCTCCCAAAAGAAGAATTAGTAATTCACAAATGAATTTCCAATTGATGAAATTGGGAAGGAAGATTGAGATGAAGGTTGGAAATCTGTTGGTGCTCCTACAGTTTCTGCCACTCCTCTAATCCACCTGGGAGTTAAAGACAAGGAATCAGTTTTCTCTTTAGTAATCTTCAACCACATATCCCTCTACAAATGACTGGGTATAGTGAGGGACATATTAAGGCCAAGAGTCTCTATTTAGCAGAACAACTATTCCAAACTGCAATTGAGAATAGAGGAAAGATAAAAGTCTCCCCTTTTCAAAGGAGCCTTCTCACAGAATGACAAAATGTTAGAACCAGAGACAACCTTAGGATTCATATTGTCCAACTCTTTTTTTTTTTTTGCAAGGCAGGTAACTAACTACAATGAATCTGTAAAAGGTACAACATTCCCAAGTAAATCAGAAAACTATCGAGAGAATTCATATTTGTATTCACAAGTAGTTAAAAAAATCTTAATTAAAAAATAAACCAGAAAAGAAGTATCTTTAATGTTGGCAACATTAAGGAAAGAAGCCCAAGCAAGAAAGAAAGAACAGCTGCTTCACCAGAAAGTGTACTTTTCCACAGGGAGAGCAGTGTATATAATAATCAGAGGAGCAGCACAAAATATTGCTGATGTTTCTCAGACTGAAAAAGAGTAAGCAATGAGAATAAAAAGAGGGGGGAAAACTTTTCAATACAAAGAATCAGAATTCAACAATGGTCTTAGAGTCTCAGGTGTCTGTATTTCCCACTCCCATTCCTTGGCAAGAGAAAGAAGTAGGATCACCTATGTCACATGAATGTGATGAGCTGTTATAGGACTAAGCAGGTAAAAAGCACCAAGGAGTTTTGATCAGCTATCAGAGGATCCATTGGCATCAATGCTGCTCCTTTAATGCTATTACCTTTCCAAACCAACATCCTCTTTCTCATAAGATGGCCCTCACATCTGGCCCCCCATCTCTTCAATAAATTAAATAATTTTAATCAATTTCAATAAATTTAATGGTTTCTAGTTGAAAGGAGGATCACTTTCAATATTCTTGGTCCTTTTAATATGTAAATAAGTTAAGCACAATTGTATATCTACAATTTTTACCAGACTGCTCCCCATGAGGGGAGAGGGGTGGAAAGGAGGGTAGAAGGGAAGGTAGAAAAATGTATAATTTATAAATATGCAAGTGGATGAATGTTGAAAAACTTCCATAACATGTAATTGGAAAAATAAAATAAAATATCAATTAAAACATTCTAGGTCCTTACTGCACTTTTGCCAAAAAATCCATAACATAAATTATCTATTGAACTGACTTCAGTATGATACAGTTCAGCTCCTAAAACACAGATCCTTTATATTAATGAATAATGTTATATTTCTTTGAGATCAACTATGTTTAGAAATTACATAGTAAAACACAATGATTTAAAGATGATTTCCTTCTTTATTATTCTCAAAAACAGAGGTGTGAAACATAACTGGTATGCAGCACCTCTTCCCCCAACACTCCTGAGAGGGACTAGAACCAGATTAAAATGTAATTAGGAAATATTTAATGAAACAAAACTACAATAAAACATAAGCAAATTATAATCTTAAAATCAAGTCAATATGTCCCCTTAGGATACTAACAAATGGATTAGAGGTATTTCTAGTTGAGTGGGACACCATTGCTTTTTTTAAGCCTCTTGAGGGCAGAGAATGAATTGTTCATTGCTTTCTCTCTGAGAACATTATGGTTTTCATAGTAGGATGAAAGTTTAAGGTCTTTAATAAACCAAATTCACTAAAGAATAAAAATCAGATCAAGGTATGAATCTTTTGGAATCCATCCGAGATGACCTAGTTACCCAAGAACCCAAATAGCATCCCAGAGCAGGAAGCTTAAGGCATTCTAATACTAAAGTTCCGATTAAGTTATCATTAGATGTTTTACTATCTCATACTTTATTTTTCTTCCTTAAGGATATGATTTCTCTGTCATCACATTCAACTGAGATCAATGTATACCATGGAAACAATGTAAACACTAACAGACTGCCTTCTGTGGTTGGGGGTGGGGGGGTGGGGGAGGGAAGCAAGAATGGGGGAAAAATTGTATAACTCAAAATAAATAAAATCTTTCTAAAAAAAGTTATCATTGGATGAAATCCAGAAAGCAAAACCTAAATCCAAGAAAAGTAATGATTTAATAAACTGCTACTGTGTAAACAAATAATCTACAGTCATAACTTATTTTGTCTATAGAGTCTGTATTGATATTTGACTCTTCTTGGACCTAATTCACAAAACAACTGGCAAAATTTCACTTCTTTTTGCATTCAACAATGACATACATTTTCACATATTATCACCAAACCAATTCATTCATCTTACCTATGATAAAGAACAACTAAGTAGGTAATGAATACAGTACTGCAACTGGCTTCAGGAAGATTCATCTTCCTAAATTCAAATCTGGTCTCAAACACCTACTAGCTGTATGCCCCTGGGCAAGTCACTTAATCCTGTTTACCTCAGTTCCCTCAACTGTAAAATGAGATGGACAAGGAAATGACAACAAACTCAGTGTCCTTGCCAAGAAAAATCCCAAATGAGGTCACAGAATCATATACTGAAAACAACTAGATAACAATAACAAAATGGCAAGTTTAAAAAAATAGCAAATTTGTAAAAAGTATTCAATTTCCTACAACCTGGTAACCCAAATTTTTCTTCTGATCACAAGTCAGTCAATCAATAAGCATTTATTAAGCACCTACTGTTTTCAAAGCAAATTAATTTCACCTGCTAGGAAAGGTAGGCTCCTTACTCTCTAAACATTGAATGGGAACAATTTTGGAAATGTCTGTGATAGCTAAAGCAGCAGAAAGTATCTTTAAAAACTGTAGAGAAATAACTTAAAAGGTTCTAAAAATGTTTACTTGAAGACACAAGAAAAGGATTGGCAATAAAGGTATGGTCCTTTGTCTTTAATTAAAATGGTCTAGTCCCCCTTCCTTCCTTTCCTTCCCATATTACCTTCCACATACTCTGTGTATTTTTAATTGTACCCATTAGTTATGTGTTGTCTCCCCTAAAGGCTAGGGACAGTTGTTTGCCTTTGTACTCTCTGCCCTTAGCACAATGACTGGCACATAGGGGAAACTATAAAGGTGAGCTAATTAGATCACTGGAGGAAGAGAAAGGAGGAGGAGAAATAAATATAGCTTAGGCAAATGTGACAAAGTTCACAAAACAGATTTGAAGTTAGAGGATTTAGATCAAGGTCAGATGATACCACCCCTCTTTATTACTTTCGAGAACAGAGATGTCAAACACAACTGTCATGAAGCACCTCTTCCCCCAAAACTACTGAGAGGGACTAGAACCAGATTAAAATGTAATTAGGAAATACTTAATGAAATAAAGAAAACTACAATAAGACAAAGGTGATATTACACCTTAAAATTAAGTTAATATGTTCCCTTGCAAGGATACTAACAAATGTATTAGAGGCCCCATTTCTAGTTGAGTATGATACCTGCTGCTAATCCTGCTGCTTACTTCCTGTGCAATCTCTTTGCCTTTATGCCTACCCCTCTTGTGAACTTCCCTCCTTCTAACACCATTCTGCTAGTCATCCAAATTGGAAGCTCAATGTTATCTTGTACTCTTCCTTATCTCTAATTCCATAAAGCGATTCAGTTACTAAATCTTGTTGGTAACTACACAGCTCTCAAATTCATTCCCTTCTCTCCACTTATCACCTCTCTCACTATGACTGTTTTGATAGCCTAATTAATCTCTTTGCTTTCAGACTCCATCCATCTATCCATCCTCCACAGATGTATGCTCAAATGACTTTCCTAAAGCACAGATAGGACCATATCATTGTTCTACTTGATAAATACTAATAGGTTTTCTATTGACTCTTGGATTAAAAAAAAAAACTCCTCTCTAGATTTTAAGGACCTTGGCTCCTGGTCTTAACTTTCTATTTCTCATTTTCACTCTCCTTTCAGTTCTTCATAGTCCAAACATACAGATCTTTGGATTTTTATTGATACAACACTCTATCTCAAATTTCTCCCCTGTTGGTGAAATCTCCTCATTTCCAACTCTTAGAATCCTTTCTTCATTCAAAACTTAGCTCACATACCACATTCTTAATCTGGGATCTACAAACCCATAAAATAGACAAAAATAGATTTATTTCAAGTGGCCCATGAACATGGAGGGTGAAAATAGGTCTTAATTTTCACTAAACTCTAACAGAAATTTGGAATTCCCTTCAATTATGAATGGAGACAACAAACATTATTCTGGGAGGGGGTTCATGGGCTTCATCAGACTTCCACAAGAATCTAGTACCCTCAAAAATGTAAAGAAACCTTACTCTAATATGAAGCTTTTCCTAATCCCCCAGCTTCCAATGCCTACCCTCTGATTTTATCTTAGGCATATTTATCTATGGGCATGTCTCTTTCAATGGAATATAAGTTGCTGAGAGGCAGGGACTATCTTGGCTTTTTTTTATATTCCATGTCTCACACATATTAAATGTATAATAAATGATTGTTGATGGATTGATTAGAATCGATATGGATTTTTCAATTTTTTATTTGCCAGTGAAGCACCAGCTTAAGCAATTTCTAGTCTCTTAGAATGTATCAGGGGCGGCTAGGTGGCATAGTGGATAAAGTACCGGCCTTGGAGTCAGGAGTACCTGGGTTCAAATCTGGTCTCAGACACTTAATAATTACCTAGTTGTGTGGCCTTGGGCAAGCCACTTAACCCCATTTGCCTTGCAAAAACCTAAAAAGAAAAAAAAGGAATGTATCAGATATGTTCCAAGGACAAAATGAATCTGATTTCTAAGAACCAGTCTCACTAGGAATATGGAGCCTAATAACCAGGTTGGTCACTTGAGGGTAAATTTTTGGGTCATGTCAAATCATCAGACAAAGATGAGAGAGTCCTTAGTGATATACCACCATCTTAGGTAATGATGGTGACAGAGTGGCAGAAAAATAGTTAAAGCGTCATTAGCATCACATAAGGAGATCTAAAAAACATTAACTTCACTATGGAAACTCTAAATGTGGTATCTTTGTTTAATTACCTGTGTAGACATACTGTAAAAGTAATTTCATCATAACCAGTTTGGCTATAAATGAAATCAAAAGACAAAAGGAAGATAAAGTTAAAATGAAGTCACAGAAGGGTTCATTAACAGTCAAGTCAAGTCAAGAAACAGTTATTAGGTGCTTATCTCCTGGTCCCTGTGCTGGGAAAACAAAAGAAAGGAAAAGGCAATCCCTGCCCTCAAGAAGTTCATAATCTAATTGTGACAACATGCCAACAAGTATGTACAAACAAGACATGTAGAAGAGAGGATAGAGGCCTGATATGTATACAGATTCATATGTAATATGATCCTAGATTTAGAACTGATATTGGAAGTGATTTGTATTAGATATTTTAAAACAGATACTATATCTGTAAGTTACCCTTTTTTCAAATGTTCTCTCACCTGAAAATATTTTGTTATTGCCTAATATACCTAATTTACTATAAGAAATAATTCAAAATAAAAATTTAAATAACATAAAATTGATGCAAAATTAGCACTTTTATTTCCTTGTGATAAATCCAAAGGGAAATTTTATATTTAATCTCAACAAATCAATACCTTCACTCTTAAAATATAACTTTTGCCATTTTGTCAAATATGCTCACATTCTTCATTACTCAATAAAAAATTAAGTAGAACTGCTCTGATAAACATGTTTTATCACTTTAAAATCTGGATCATTTTCCTTTTTCAAGTTACAAAATGACTTGACTTTCAGCATGGAAAAATGGAGAGAACCTAGAATTTGAAGTTTTATCTCACTGGATCTCAGTTTATTTATCTGTAAAACCAGGAGATTATATCAGATGATCTCTGGGACCCCTTCTTACTAATTCTATCATTTTATAATCCCAAATATTTATGAATTCTAGGCAGTTGAACAATATTTGCTTATCAGTTATAGTATTTCATTTTTATTTTGGCTCACCAGCTCTTGGCATGCCTTTACTATTAAAAATAATTTGGGACAGAATTTCCAAATGTATTACAAAGTGCAATGATGAGAACACCATGAGAACCAACATGAAATAGTTCTGGTTTTGTACTTTAATGAGTGAACAGCCCTGAAATGAGGATAATTCGATTAAAGAGATTATAGTCAAAGTCATATTCAGAAACTAAATCATTAAACATTTTGTAAAACTCTAAGTTAATAGAATATTGCTATTAAGGTATGTGGCAAAAATCTCCCTCTCCCTAAAAAGCTCCACAGAAGATCATAGGTGACCGTGTTAAAATGTAAATGTGGGGTCTTAAGTATTTTCAGTGTTTCAGGGAAACTAACAGAGGTTGCTTTTAATATGCAAATGTACATTGTGAATCCTTGAATAGAAAAAAGAGACAGAAAGATAGAGACAGAGCTGGTCTTCTCAGCTCAGTGAGGTGAGTGGGTGATAATCACTGTCAGATCTGGGAAGACTAAAAGATGTTTTTCCAAGAAAGGTAAGAGGCATTTTGCCCTATATATAGGGCAAAGGAAAAGCAATATGACTAGGAATAGAACAAATATGGAAAGGAGGCAGAGGCAGGGAATACTCCCCTAGAATACATATATATCACAAGCTAGAGGAAAGAGATAACAATAAGCTACTCAATGCACAGAATGTTTTCCTCCAGGGTACCAGAATACATAGGAATAAATGCCTGAAATAAATATCTTTTATATACTCACCCAGTCTAGGAAACAAGTTGAGAGAAGGAGGAGCATTTAAGCACTTAGAAAGGACCTCAGAGGTCATCTTAATTTACCCCATCCCACTCTAAACAGAATTCAGAGAAGTTAAATGATTTGTCTAAAATTATACAAGTAGGAAGTAGAAGAGCTGGGGTTTGAACTCAGATTTTCTGACTCCCCAAACCAGTGTTCTTTCACTGAATCTTTCTGGGTAGTAGAAAAAAATAGAGAAGGCAGTTTTGATTTTGAATCATGTCTCTGAATTGTATTACCAAGTGAAACTTTTAGAATCTTTTTTAGGTCTCCATTTCTGTATCTGCAAAATGAGAGTCAGACTAGATTAGCTCTAAGACTCTTTTTCACTCAGCACTCTATATATTCTCAGTCTTTTATTGAGTTAGTAGCAAAGAAGACCTACACATCACAACCAAGGCAAGGTAATAGTAAGAAGCTAGGCTTCCACAAGCAGAAGGCAGAAGCAGTATACCTATCCTCCAAATGAGAAATGATCTTACTCTTCCAGTGACTAAAAGAGAGAGAATGAAGGTCCAACCATGGCTAAAGGGTACAAGAAAGGTGTGGTAGGAAGAGAGAAATATAAGCCTAAAGGATCAGGACTAAGACCAAAGAGAAGTGGTATCAGGGGCATTTAGAAGGGACCGTTCAATATTGCAAATTACAGGTGAAGTTAGATGAGTAACCAAGATTTGACAAGGATTCACCTCAACTGTATAAGCCTGTTAAGGTAACCCATAATTTTATCACATCATAATAATACCCTGGATTAATCTGTGTGCCAGAAGGAAGTAATAGGACAATAGAAAGAGTACTACAAAATTTGCCAGAAAGATGGGGGAAGGAAAGAATTTAGAATCACGGTCTTCGTGGAGAAATTCCCTCCCAACTCCCCACCATGGAAAAACAGCAGGAAAGAGCATAACTAAAACAAGTCAACCAATATTGATCGTCTACTAATCAATCAGTCAAAAAGTATATATATATTAAGTGCTTATTTTGTACTAGACACTAGAGAGACAAAGAAATACAAAAACCACCTTGGCCCTCAAGAAGTTCACATTCAAATAGGGGAAGAAAAACATGTAAATAACCAGGTGTAGACAACATACACAACAATTGATCGAGTACCTGGCCTGCAGTCAGAAAGACTCATCCTTTCTTGAGTTCAAGTTCCACCTCAGACATTTGGTAGTCACATGACCCAGGGCAAGCCATTAAACCCTGTTTGTCTCAGTTTCCTCATCTATAAAATAACGAGGAAATGGCAAACCACTGCCAAGAAAACCCCAAATGGGTCACAAAAATGTGGGACATGACTAAAAAATGATTGAACAACAATCTCAGAGAAGATGTTAGTAGTTAGGAGGACTGGGAAGGTGCCATTTGAGAAGGTTTTGAAGGAAACCAATGAAACTAAGATAGAAGTGAGAGAACAGAATCTAAGTGTCCAACCTTTTAACTCTTCTGAGCTGCATTTCCCAACAAAACCTGCCAAGGGTCACATATAGAATGTCAATGCTTATTTATGACTACAATACAATCCATATTGCTAAGGAGGATAACAATAAAATGAAATAATGCTGCATGAATGGACTTCGAGGACCACATGCAGCCTGTCGGCTGCAGGTTAGATACACCTGCAGTAGAGTATTACAGGTATGGGGGACAGCTAGTATAAATACAATGAAAAAGTATGCAAGGCATGGCAAGTAGGCTAGGCGAGGGAGGCACACTTTAAAGTTCATAGAGGGGAGTAAAATATAAAAAAAGACTGGAAAGATAGGAAGAAGTTCAGTTACAAGAGTTTACATGTCCAAAGAAGGAATTGCTATTCCACCTTAGAGGTAAAAGAGTAGGCACTGAAGTTTTTCCTTTAGGGCTGTGACATGGGAAGAGCTGAACTTCAGGAAAAACATTTTGACAGTTAAGTGGAAGATGGTTTAAAGGGAAGAGAAACTGAATGGAAGACCAGTTAGAAGGATATTACAATAGTCCAGGTAAGAAGTGATAAGTGCCTGAAAAGGAGAGAGAGGAGTAAGAGGGAGAAAGAAAAAGAGGCTCTAAAGGTAAAAAAAAAAAAAGATTTAGTAAGAAAAAAAATTGGAAATATGGGTAAGGTAAAGTGAAGAGTCAAGGATGACAAGGTTGTGAGCTTGGATGACCGGGAGGATAATAATATAAAATGGGAGTGTTAGGATGGGAATGGGGTAAGACATAATGAACTACTACTTTTTGGACATGTTTAGTTTGAGATGCCTATGGGACAACTGGTTTAAGATGTCCAAAAGAGAGTTGGTGATATGGGATCATTACTGAGGAAAGAAATGAGAGTTGCATATATAGGAACTTATCTTCATAAACACGATTATTAAATCCAAATAAGCTAATATAGAAGAAAAAGAGAAGATGACATAGGAAAGAGTCTTGGTGGAAGGGGACAACTCACATTTAGTGGACAAGATAAAGATCCAGCAAAAGAAACTGAGAAGGAAAGAAAGGTCAGACAAGGAGAAGTGCCAGGAGTATTATCAGGAACACCCCACAGGAAGGTGGCTGATAAGGTTATCAACAGTGTCAAAAACTGTTCATGTTCAAGGCACAATACTAGGAATTGTGGCAAACACACAGAGAAATACAAAACATGGACCTTGTTCTCAGTGAGTGAATCTAGATGAGAAAATAAAATTCTTTAACTCATTTTGTCCCTAGGTAAAATCTAAAATGTTTTTCCTCTCTTTAAGTTGATATTTAAGTTATGCCACTTAAGCCTAATGCATTTCATGTATGGGAAACTAAGAAATTCAGCTGAGGGAATCTAAATGATTAAATACACATATTGACATTTCTACCCTAAAGATCCATTTCAGTCTGTTATAGAAAGTAATAAATGAAAATGAACATGATATCCCAAAAGAATTTCTTACTATATATATATATATATATATATATATATATATATATATCATATATGTAATAGCCAATGTGATTTCTCACAGATTCCAAGATACAGAGTCCCCAGTAGCACAATTACAAATATGTTTGAAGAAGAATCTTAAAAGACCTGGCTTTTAGTTCCAGCTCTGGTACTTGCTAGTTGTATTACTTTAATTAATTCAGTTAAGCTCTCTGAGTTTAGAATAAATGATTGATTTTGAATAGACGATTTCTCAGATTTCTTCCAGCACAATGATTTTGAGTGAAAGTTACCAAGTGCTTACAAACTGTTTATGCCATGGCTACTTTCAAATGTATCTGGCTCAAGTTAGACACATTACAATTGACAATATCTACACTTCAATTGACTTCTTAATATGTTGCATCTAATAGCCGCAGAAAGCTATAGTGAACAAAGATTTTTGTTTAAAAAATTTTTCCTGAAACTTTATCTTCATTCTTAACCTGAACCTATTAGTATTTGAGTTCCCAAACTCTCCTTCCACCTCTAATAGATTTTTATGAGACTATATAGTCTTTGAAAGTGTAATAAAAGTTGATGAGAGTAAGGGATGTCAGATTTTAGTTACCAGAAAACTGGTTTTACTGAGCTGTCCAGCAACCAAAATTCATTAGACAATCCTGAGGCCTGCTAAAAGGACGTGTGACAAATTTCACAACTTTTCTGTCCATAAAGTGGTCTGAAACCCAGTCCCCAACAGGTAGTGTACTTTTACAAATAGCTATTCTCTCTCAGCCCAGATCTCCAAATAGGCAGATGTTGGCACTTGGCTGTGAAACACTTTCTTTTTCAAAATCTACCAGGATCTGAAGATCTTTCTGAGCTCAGACTGGTAAGGCAAAATTTAAAATATCTGGATCGGAGAGAAACTCAGTGATCATAATAGCAATATTTACGTTGTGTCTATCCCTCACTGTTATTATCACCATCGTCAGCTACTAAGGAAACTTACTGTGCCCCAGCAGGGAGACAGAAAAGAATCCCAGGAGTTGAATATGAGCCCTAAACTTGGGTATTCATGATCAGTGCCCACCGCAAACAGCACAATACCATAGCTCCCAACCTGACGGTCAATGTCCCAGGCCGATTGGTTTGATCGCTAACATTCCGCTTTAGAGATCACTCCTTTGGGTTGAGATGGGGCTTTTAGCAGGAGGAGAAAAGGATGGGCCCCTTTGAACCTGATGATTGTTCCAGGCGTCTTACCATCAACACCCCCGCCCCGCCAGCCCCCAGCCCCCAGCCCCCTTGGCTTTTCTCCCAGCCTAAGATGCTCAGCACAGTCCTGACTCCACAGCCCCTCACTGGTTACTCCGGGCCCATCCCGGGAACGTTTATGATGTTGCCGCGGTTAGCGGGCAGAGTGACAGGCACCTCCAGAGATGGGCTCGGGGCTCTGCTCACTGTAGGGGGGCAGGGGGGAGCGGGACAGTCCCAGATTCTCCCCCACCCGCTCCCTTGCCCAAGGGAAGCGCCCCCTGGGTTGCCTCCCCCCAAGCTCCCCCAGCAGGGGCGGCTAAGGTGGCTGGGTCCGGAGGCAGCGGAGGGGTTAGGTTACTCACCCGAAGGATTGACCGCTGCCGGTGTTGCCATCTTGTCTCCAAGAAGAATTTAGAGCAATGCAAGGGGCGAGGGGAGGGGAGGGGGCGGGTCCGGGTGGGGAGGAAGGCGGAGGAGGAGCAGACTGGATGCCCCGAACGTAAGGGGACTGAGGCCAGAGGCGCTGCAGGCTAGCACCCACACAAAGGGACTGGGAGGGAGGCCGGAGCGCAGCGCAGCGCAGCGCGCAAGCTAGGACTCCCCACACCCACCAGCCTGCCTCCCTCGCCCTCTCCCCCTCGCGCCGCGCTCCGCCCAGGCCCAGCGCTAAGGCGGCTGCTGCTGCTGCTGCTGCTGCTCCTCTCCCCTTCCTTCTCCTCCTCCTCCTCCTCCTCTCCTCCCACCCCCCTCCAGTTCAGCCTTTTGTCGAGGAGAAGGAAAGCAGTCTCGGATCCCCGCGTAAAAATGCCAGTTTCTCCAAGATGTCTGAGCCGTAACACCGCGAGACTTGGGGCTGCATGCATTAAGACCCCCAAAGTTTGGGACCGCTTGGTCAAACTACCCCCTGAGAAGGCTGTCCTGGAGGCAGGAGATGGAGAGCCGGGGCCGCCTCTCCGCGGCTCCAGCGCGCTGCTGCCACCGGTGGCCCAGTGGCGGAGAAGGGGCGCAAGCGAGAGAAGGAGGAAGGCAAGGCAGAACAGGGGGGCTTGGGGGTGGGTAGGGGGAGGTTTCAGGTAGAAAGGCCACGTAGAAACAAAGAGGGAGTTGCCTGATGCCTCGCTTATATGACCTAAGCCCACCAGCCCCCGATGAACCGTGGGGCCTAGGAGGATTGGCAACCCCCGCCCCCCATCATGCTGTATGATACGAGATGAACCACTCTGTATGGTGCCACATCTACCAAGGTTTCAGTTTTGAGATGTCTCTGTCAGCTTTCTCTTCCCCAGACGGGATATTTCTGAAAGCGACAACCTAGTAGGACCGCAGTTTTTCTCAGAGTGGGTAAAAGGGGGGCATTAGGATTCAAAAGGAGACCCAGTCCTTAGAATCCTAGGGATGGGGAGAGGAAGAATTGAAACAATGGCATCACAGTCCTAACCCAATTAGCATGCTGCAAGCTTCTGATAAAGTTCACATCAGAACACATTCAGTACCAGAAAACAACCTTTAAAATGACATCATGGCTCTGATTTAAGACTCCTCAACACTTGCACATCCAGAAGGCAAAGTTAATACCTAGGGGCTATATTAACACTAGACACACTAGTGCTCCCTCTTCCCATACTCCCCCCACCCCCACCCCCCTTTTAAATCAACGGATTTCAATACTGGCAAGGAGTCTTAGGTCTCATGTAGTAGATATTTTCTTGTTCAAATAGATGAGTGCAGTAAAACTCTAAAACTTTAATTCTGAATAGCTTGACTTAGAAATTCAAAACGATGCAATGGTTACATTTATAACAAGAAACTTAAAAGTACAAATAGTTATACTCTGGGACAGGGGTGTAGAAGACCCAGGTCGTCATGCCAACTGCCAATAAGGAGGCATACCGCCCTGGACAAGACATTTTAATTTTCTGGGGCTCCGTTTCTTCATTTATCCAATGACAGAATTGGACTAAATAATCTCTCAATTCCCTTCACTTTCTGTCGATCTATGATTGTAGAAAGAATTTCAATAGGAAACCCACATAACTGAATAAAGTTTTGTGTAAATAGCATCAAACCATAGAATTCTTGCCATTTACACATACACACACATATGACAGTTCCCTCCACCCCCAATAAAGCTCTGTTTGGGACAGAAAAGCATATTTTGTATGCAGTCACACAATCATTTACTATTATTTTCTGAAACAAACAATTTTCCTCTCAATGCATTTGTCAGAATTAACCAGACAATAGCTAGTATCCAAACTCATTGATTCCTCACAAATACTTAGTATCTACTATATACTTAGCACAGTAATAGATGCTGTGAAAGATAAGGAAAAAATGTATATAATAGTCTGCTTTCAAGGAGTTTAGAGTCTAGTTGGAAAGGAAAAAAATACATAGTTCTTAAATTAAGTAGTCATACTTGGAAATACAGGCATATGTCATCTAAAGTTATGATTTTTTCCTTAAAATATTATGAAATAAAGCAATGTTTCAGAGCAATTAATTCTATAAGAAAAAAATACATGGAAGAGTAAATACACTGACATTTGGAATCAATAACTGGTTTATAGATAAAGGCAAACAATCATCAGACATGTGTGTCCAGTGATAACCTGCATTTTGTTACAATGATATTTAGTTATAATGTATTAATGATGCTTTTGTGAAAAGACTTCAAACTGGGGCAGCTAGGTGGCATAGTGGATAAAGCACCGGCCCTGGAGCCAGGAGTACCTGGGTTCAATTCCACTCTCAGACACTTAATAATTACCTAGTTGTGTGGCCTTGGGCAAGCCACTTAACCCCATTTGCCTTGAGGAAAAAAAAAAACCTTAAAAAAAAAGACTTCAAACTGGGTCAAAATAAATGGCAACTGAACAGTACAGAGAAGGGAGAATTACTGGAGGCTGAAGTAGTTAGAAGAAGCTTTATAGAAGGAATAAGATTTGAACTGAACTTTGAAGGATGAATGGGATTTGGAAAAGAAACAAGGGCACAACAAAAGCAAAGACAATAAATGAGGCATGTTCTTTAAAAGGACCATGAGAAGACAATAAGAGCATAAGCTTGTATCTAGTGCAAACTTAGCAGTTTATACCCTATAGACCTTGCAGATAATCATTTCATGTTTTACTATATGTACTGAATTTTCCATTGCTTGAAGCATGCTAAAAATTCCCATGCCTGGTTCCAGTCCACCATGTATTAGCTTTGGGGCCACCTTCTGGGGCTTCGAAGCTAAAGTTCTTATTAAACAGTTCCCTTATTGATTGGGGAATTGGAAGAACTGACCATTCATTCAATTTCTTTATAAAGCAAATCATGTCAGAACTGTTAGGCAATGGGGGGAAAGGATAATTGCATTATCATGTCTCTTCTCCATACCACCTTCTTCCCCTGTCCTCAACTCTGAAACCATCCTATCCTCCTTGACACTACAAGTACATGGTGGCCAAAGCATATGACCCCCTTAGGCAAGCTTGAGCCTGAATTTAGGGTACATCTTTCAAATTTGCTCATTTATGATCTTAGGTGACTGAATTCCTATTCCAAAATAAATAGGTCTAGTTTTGAAGGTAACCTCTTGAATTTGAAAGATTCAGAGCTTCCATCATTTCAATCACTTTATCAGCAAAAATATACTGGGATTTGTTTAGTCAGTGAAAAACTAAAGTGAAATGTAAATGCTTGATTAGGAGTTTTACAAATTGCTTTATGTTTGGATAGAGTAAAAGTATGAATCTCTTAACATGTAATAAGGAATAACTGTGTTATAGACTCCTTTACATTTTTTTGTTTAAATGCATGCTTTTACTATGTCCTGTATTTAGCATTCCTTTTGTATATAGGGACAAATTGCCTGTCCAAACTTGATTCATAATGTCAACTGGGTTCCCTTTGTCTGTTACTTTTTAGTGATGTTAATTAATAACTAAGCAATTGATGTAATGATAACTAAGCAATAAGTAAAAACATTGTCTCCAGAGCACCAGGATGAGACTTTTACCAAGTTAAAGAATATAAAAACAGGGAGCACAAACCCAAACATTGTTAATTAAAGAATAATGTTCCCAGGACTGAACCTAGTATAAACCTTACACCTAGTTACAGAATAGAGAATGGGTATGGTAGCCAAATCTGAGGCCCCTGCAGCAGTTCATCAAGAATAGACTAACAAAGTATTTCTCAATATGTAGCTTCTGTTACATTATTTTGATATGTTATATTTCAAAATTAATCATAAATGTTTTTATGATCAATTAAAAAATCCATGGGAGATATTTTCTCTTTCTAAGACTGTCTTCTCATTTGTAAAATAAAAATATGGAATTGGACTCTAGCATTCTATAATTTGTTATTCAGAAGGTGTACAGTCCCTATTAGAGGTAAAGATCATTCCTTTTTCCATATTTTGCATATAATAAGTACTATATTATTTACTTTTCAGCAAATAATCAATAAACTTTAAAAACTATTTTTAAGCTTTTAAGGAAATTTTCCACAAATTATTTTTGTAGATCATAAAAATCACAGTCATGTAATTAACTGAGTTTGAAATTATAAAATCTTGCAGTCTTCATTGTTTATTGATTATTTTTAAGCACTTGTCTTAGAGAGTTCAGGTGTCTTCCATGAATATACTAAAATCTTAAGATATTTTTTGACAAGTACAACCACTGAGGGAAGTTTACTGGGTACATATAATTATTATTCAGTTGATGAAAAAAACCTTGAGACATAGAGAGATTGTGACTTTCCTAAGGTCACACATTTAGTTAGTGATTAAAACTAAGACTTTTAAATCTCCTATTTTTTTTTCAGTCTAGTACTCATTTCACATGCAATCTAGATTCCCCCCCCCCACCAAGGTCAAGAAGTGGGAAAGCTTGGGCAGAGGGGTAGGATGGACAATAATCTAAGAGCATAAGATTTAGGTGATAACTTTCCCTTTCTTAGTCACCAAAGATGCATGCATATAAAACCCTGCTCTAAAGTAAACAATTTGTAATGGATAAGTTAGTCATTCTTAAATGTAGGGTGGCATTTATACAATACATTGGTCTATTGCTAATTATAGGACTAAATCGACTGTGACCAGTTAACAGACTCAGGAATTCCACTCAACCTTTAAATAACCTAGACCACTTTTAAATTATAAAGTAGGCTTAACAGACTTTGGAGTTGGAATTTTCATCTTAAAAAAAATAAGTCTGGTGAGCTAACAAAAAACACTTTTCTGAGCTCCATTGAAAAGACTGGGGAAAGCATAGAAAAAAAAATCAATATTTCCCTGTGTTTTTGCTGCCATTTTATGTGTACTGAAACTAGCAACACACTTAGACCCTATCTTTTCACCATTTCTGGGGTGAAAATATTATCTAGTGAAGAGCTCTTTCTCTAATAAGAGGCAATCCTTGGGGTAGCCATAGACCAAGAGATTTCTGTGATACCTTTCAACATTTAAATTTTCTAAATCAGTGACCTGAATTAGGACTAGAAACTTAGACCTAGAAAAAGGATCACAGTTCTAAAAAAGAACATAGAATTTCCTGGCTTCAAAACTGATTTGCTTTCTATTATGCCAGGGTTCTGACATACTGATTAATATCTAAAACTAAATAATTCTTCAAGGTCCTCCCAGGTCAGAGGACAATCTTAAGTTTATCACCTAGAAATCCAATGAATTTTCCTCTAGAAGTTCATATCAAACTTGGCTTCTAGTATGAAGAATCTGCTTTGTCATCTAATTTTTTGCAAAGTAGAAAAATATTTTGCTATTTGCAGTTCTGTTGTTTTTCTTGTTCTTCATGATTACTTAAAGGGGCAGGGTGGTTTGTCCTTCATTTTCAAAAAGGACCAATGAAATCATGGGATGATGTATTGACTTGCAAGTGGATTTACATGAGGTAGATTGCACAAAGTCATCAGCTTCACTCTTTCTTCCTGAGTTATCAAAGTCCAGTGACAAGACAAAAATCAAGATGACTGGCAATGGTCTGGGCTGTGGTAGACAACTTGGTGATCTCAATGACTGACCAAGTGAGAAGTGTTCCACAATACTTCCTTCAGCCACCTTCATGGTTATTGAAACATATTGTTCTTATCTGCTCATTCCTCCGGAAAGTCTTCATATGCTTTGGGTAGAAATCCCCCTAACTTTGGGACAGGTTTGAGTTCCATCAGTTATCTTCAACCAGGCTTTGTCCAACTGCTAAGACAGTTTTACTGGATTGTGGCTACTATGCACGTTACAGCTTCTTAGAGCCACAGGAGAGAGTGGGATGAATCAGGCTGCCACAAAGTGTGGATGAGCAGCCTTAAAAATGACTTGACAAGGGGCAGTTAGGTGGCATAGTGGATAAAGCACCGGCCTTGGAGTCAGGAGTACCTGGGTTCAAATCCGGTCTCAGACACTTAATAATTACCTAGTTGTGTGGCCTTGGGCAAGCCACTTAACCCCATTTGCCTTGGAAAAACCTAAATAAAAAAAAAGAAAAAAGAAAAATGACTTGACAAGCCCTCATGCCAGAGGTACTAGTTCTCTTTGAACTCCCCATACAGGTAATACATAACATGCAGTTCTTTCTGTACCTGAGGAAATAATTTCACTGAACAAAATGATTCTCTTATCTTTTCCCCCTTCCCTCACTTTTTGCTCCATTCACCCTCATTTTGGAATGTCTCTTCTATTAACTTCTCTCATCCTTCTTCCACTCTACTCTCTCATTCACTCTGTGCTTTCACCTGCCTATCACCCATGTGACAAAAATGTATTTTCTCTTTAAGGTCCCTCTTGAAACCTAAAAAATCAAGGACTCTTTGGACTGGAAAGGGCCTCAGAGATATTCTAATTTGAAATTTTAGCAATATTTTACAAATGAAGAAATTAAGACTCAGGGAACTTTTTGGTGATCAGCCAAAAAATAGCTATATCGAGAATCTCAGAACTTCCATACTATTAGTAAGCCTTGTTTTCTGTTTCAATGACCTCAGCTCAAAATGTAAGAATATGTTACTTTAGAGGCAGCCAGGTGGCGCAGTGGATAGAGCACTGGCCCTAGAGTCAAGAGTACCTGAGTTCAAATTTGACCTCACACTTACTAATTACCTAGCTGTGTGGCCTTGGGCAAGCCACTTAACCCCATTGCCTTGCAAAAAAAAAAACCCCAAAAAACTAAAAAAAATATATATGTTACTTTAAATGTTCTCAAAAAAAAAAAAAAGGATGTGAGATTGACCAACTTTTCTTCCTTCAATTCATGCTAGTTCAAAAGTGGGGCAGGTAGGAACAGAGGACAGAACCCCAGGCCTAGAGTCAGGAAGATCTGAGTCTAAATGTGACCTCAGATACTAGCTATGTGATCCTGGGCAAGTCACTTAACCCTGTTTGCTTCAGTTTCCTCAACTGTCAAATGAGCTGGAGAAGGAAACGACAAGCAGCTCTAGTATCTTTGCCAAGAAACCCCAAATGGGGTCACAAAGATTGAATACAACAACAAAAGTTCAAAGGGATCAACACTTCTATGTGCTTATAATCCTGTCTAGAATTTACTAGGGTTTAATTCCAAGCTCTCCAGTCGACAATTCCCCAAAACCGAATCCTTATATGTCAGAACAACTTCTTTTGCTCTTATAGTCCAGAAGTACCTCTCCTATTCCCCTGTGTTCCTCAAAGATCACTGACATAGGTTCAGCAATTATACTTTCAAATCCATCCCATAGCTCAAATATAATTTATATGATCCAGACAATGACCAATGGAAAACATCTAGTTGCTCTATTATTAATGCCTTACTTACCTTAGGTTTCAGTTCTTTCTTAAGCAATTTGTTCTCAATTATGGTATATGAATGTGATGGAATATTATTGTGTTCTAAGAAATGATGAAGGAGACAGTTTCAGAAAAACCCGGGAAGACTTTTCTGAACTTGTGTAAAGAGAAGAGAGCAGAAGTAGGAAAACAATGTACAGAAAAATATTATGAAGATAGCTATAAAATAAACCTTAACTCTTTGATCAAGACAGTGATTCACCAGAACATCAAAGGACTCAAAATAAAATAAAATCTAATCCAGATAGAAAATGGATTAACTCAAGAAAGCAGATTGCAGCATAATTTTTTTTTTATTTTTCTTGCTATCTTTTGTTCTAAGATGGTTAATACAGAATGTTTCACATGACATCATGTGTATTATGGTTATCACAGTACTTACCATCTCAGAAGTAGGGGAGGAGCTAGAAGGAAGGAAAGAATTTGAAATTGAAAATTAAAGTAAAATAAGATACAAAAATTTGTTCTCTTCCCTAAAATTCTGAAGATCATTATCATTATAAAGAAGATCATTATAAAGAAAACAGAACCCAAATATGTTTATATTTCTACTCTTTAATATGTATTAACTCTAACTTATCTCCCATACCAATCAGCTTGTATTCTATTCTTATGTTCAATATTTATTTAAAAAGTCTTTTTTAGTATTCCCCAAAATGGTAACTCATTCTTTGATTTTTATTCTTGGTTACATCCATGATCTATTAAAATTGAAGAGTTTTTTTCCAACATGAATGTGTCCTTCTAGGCTTCTTCTATTCTTAATTGGAATCATTCATAATTGTTTTGTCAGAATTTTATCCTTGAGAATCACTTATCTCTTTTGAGCCCATTTCCTTTTTTTCAAAAATTCATGGAATTTTGTCTGTTTTTTCTGATTATTTTTTTGCTGCTGATAATCCTAAAACCCATGATACATATCAGATGATGTCTACTTCTCCATAGTCACATTCTTTACAAACTCCCTTCATTTCAACTTCAACCTTTGTCCCCTTGTTTTAGGCAGAATCAAGTAAAGAAGAACAGTACCTTTCATTGGCTTTTCAACTTTCTGATGAAATGAAATGATCAGAAAAGCAAATCCAAATGTTCAACTTTGAGCACAGAGAGAAAGACAGAGATAGGTAGAAAGACAGAGACCAGAGACAGATAGATAGATAGACAGAAATGTATATTGAAGCAAACATAGAGACAGAGAGATAGACTTGTTCAATCATTTCAGTCATGTCTGACTTTATGATCCCATTTGGCAAAGATATTGGTCTGCTATTGCCTACTCCAAATAGATAGACAGAGATAAATATAAGTACATATATGGAGACAGAAGGCCATATGGAGGGAGAGGGAAAGAGTCATAGATAGATATCAACGGGTATATATAGACAGACAGAGATAAGGTTGCAAAGTAAGTGGAGGACCTGGAGTAAGGAAGACTCGAGTTGAGATTCAGCCTCAGACACTTAGTGGGACCCTGAGCAAGTCATTTAACCCTGTTTGCCTTAGTTTTCTCATCTGTCAAATGAACTGGGGAAGGAGATAGCAGTATGTTTGCCAATAAAACACCAATGGAGTCACAAAAAGTTGGACTTGACTGAAAAATGACTGAACAACAACAGACAGATGTACATATATATGCATATAATATGTACATATACAAATATAAACAGAAATATGTATATATATATACATATATATATATATATAATGAGAGAGACAGAAAGAGACAGAGACAGAGACAGAGATAGAGACAGAGAGGACAGACACAGATATGTGTGTATATTTGTGTATGTACACACAGATTTATATTTATATATATGGTGAGAGGGAGAAACCTCTCAGGCAGTTGTCATGTTCCTCAGGAGCCTTGACAGCCCTGGGTAAATTAACACATATATGCAAAGGTGGGTGGGTATGTTTAAAAGAGGCATCAATGGGGTGGCTAGGTGGCTCAGTGGATAGAGCACTGGCCCTGGAGTCAGCAGTATCTGAGTTCAAATCTGACCTCAGACACTTAATAATTACCTAGCTGTGTGGCCTTGGGCAGCCACTCAACCCCATTGCCTTGCAAAAACCTAAAAAATAAAATAAAAGGGGTGTCAAGCACCATGATTATAATTACTGAATTTTGGTTTGTTGATTAGACTATTTAATTCATGATATTTTGAGGATTCCTTCATAGCTATCACATGAAACGTTTTTGCTTTCCTAAAGTAAAAAAATCTCATGATTAGTATAACTTGTCTCAAATTACTTGCTATCATGAGAAGGGAAAAGGGAAGTGAGGGAAGTAGAAAAATGTGGAACTCAAAATCTTACCAAAAAAAAAATGAACGATGAAAACTAATTTTACATGTAATTAAAAAGATTTTAAAAATTACATGATTAAGCAATTTGAGCCATGGATCACATGGAGGGTTGGGTAGTAATATATGTGCATAGGGAATTATGTCTTCAATATAACAGCACGGTTGATCAATTCTGGTGATATCATTATGTTGCTCTCTCCTTGGTTTCTTTCCTGAGCTGGTTACTGCCACTCTGTGAGTTTCTCATATCTCTTCTAGATGTCTTTCCAAGTAGTTTCTAGTTTCCATAACCATCTTCTGGTCTTCAGTTATGAAGCAATATCTTCCCCAAAGGGAAAGGGAGCCATGAATTCTTTAATTCATGTTCTTGGAACTCTCTTAAGTTCGTGAATCATGCAGACTCCAGGCATCCCTGAGGGTCTATGTATTTGCTTTATCTCTTTTTTCTTAGTGTTTATCTACCATATTATCCCTGGTTGTGACAGAAACAATTTCACAAGTTGTTTCATCTCATTATTACAGTAATCATTTACTTTTTAAAAACACACCTCTATAAACAAAATCTTTGATGGAAATAAAACTTACTATTGAACAATTCTTGTTGAATGAAAAGAAAAGATTTTGTGATGAAGTCATTTCTGTAAATCAGATATTAGATAATATTGATACTAAACTGCCATCAGCTATTAAAATAGCTCTTTTAATTTACTTTATATGTACATTTTTAATATATGTATATATATGATATATGTATAATAAATAAGTATAATACATTGTGAAATTGAGGGAAAGGGATATGTTCCCCATATTCCTAGTGAGAAGTATGGGGAACTCCATACTGTCTAATAAGGGAGATAAGATAAATATGTAACTAACAAGACATCATTGTTGCATATGTATTCTTCCTAGGTCCTTTCTTGGGAAAGATCACTAGGTTTGATTAAAGAGACTAAATCATGAGGTTTGAGTAGGTTCTATCACTTATTAACTGCATTGCTTTCTTTGAGACAGTTTCTTTGAACTTCAATTTCCTGAGTTTCCGTTAAATTGGGCTAATTAATACCTGTCTGAAGAGAGGCAAGTGTAGCGTGGTGGGAAGAGCACTGAAGTGACTTAGGTTATAATTCAACCTTTGATACTTAATAGCTGCATAACTATAGGCAAGACTCAACTTCTCTGAACCTGTTTCTTCATCTTTATGATAAGGATAATAATATAACTAGTACTAACCTCAAAGATGGCAATCAAATGAACTAACAATTAAAGAGTATGATATAAATGTCAGCTATTGTTATTGTGTTTCAGAATTATTGTGAGGATCAAGTGAAATTATATATACTATATTATATATATAAAATATATATAAATACATATGTAAGCCTTTGTAACAATATATAACTCAATACAAATATCAGCTGCATTATCATTGTTTTTTTTTCTCTAATAACAGCTCTAGTAACATCTCTATTAACAGCTAAATCTACTATTTACTGTATAAAACCAGAAAAGGGGGGATGTTTAGTTTTTCCTTCATGTGAAGCAATAGGAAGAAATTAAAAAGGTAATTTCTTATTTTTATGTGCAATCAACAATGGTGATAAAAATACTTTTCATTATGAAAGGTTAGTGAAATGTGCAATGCTCTTGGAGAAATGCCAAGATGAGATAAATTGTTGTTATATTCAACAATGGAAATATATTACATGATATGCTTGTTTTGTCAAAAAATGTTTCTTTCTGACTTTTAATGATTCCCTAAGAAAAATGAACCTTTAAGTCATTGATACAAAAGCTTTTCATCTGTTTACTACATCATTGCCACTGAAGGAGGCTGTATACTTCAGCACACATTCCAAATACTACCTTGAAATATGGATTTGAATAAAAACCATCAACAATTTTACTTCTCCAAGCCCTGCTCACTTCAGATATTCCTCTTTCAAATTAAAGGGCTTAGGCCAATATGTGTTTATAAGAAAGTTGATTGAAATGATCCACAATTAGTAGCTAGTGTGATTTATAGTCATACTTTAACCTCAGACCCATAAGATTTATCTAAAATATATAAAGACTACATTGACATGAATGGTATGTCCCTGCACTAAAAATGAAATACTAGAAATGAAAGCATTTTGTTTTAAAAACCTAAAAACACAGGGAGAAAATTACAATTTACTCTTGTTTTTAATTTATCTTAAGTTCTTATTGACACAAATGAGCCTTTTTTGATACTTTATATGCATCTGTGGTTTCACAGATGTGGAAATTTCTTCCTCTAATGTAGGCTGCAATCCATTCCTCACCTATCTACTTGTGTAATTCTTGCACAAGTCCTTTCACATATTCCCTAAATAGGACACACACACACACAGACAATCCTGAAAGGAAACCTTCTTCTGAGGCATTTAATATGCTGTGGATGCCACACAACCTTGAACCTATCCATCTGTTTGCCTTCAGCCTGATAACATGACCAAAATGACTCACTTCCAGTCTTACATGACATGAATAATATCTTTTAAGCTCTTTCTAGAGGACATAGTCATTATATACATCAGGCTGTGTACCCTTTTGGTCACTTCTTTGTTTATTCTTTGGAGGGATAAGATATATAAAGATGTCACAGTGCAAGGAGATTCATCTTTCTGAGTTCAAATCTGATCTCAGACACTTATTATGTGACCCTCCACAAGTCATTTAATCCTGAATGACTCAGTTTTCATCCGTAAAATTAGCTGGAGAAGGAAAGAAGGAAATGGAAAACCACTTCAGTATTTTTGCCAAGAAAACCCCAAATAGAATCAAAAAGAGTCAAGACACAACTGAACAATGATGGATGGATGGATGGATGAATGATGAGAGAGAGAGAGAGAGAGAGAGAGAGAGAGAGAGAGAGAGAGAGAGAGAGAGAGAGAGAGAGAGAGAGAGAATGAGAATGAGAATCTAATATCTCCTAAGAACCCACCCTTTTTGGCTGTTCATTATTTTTTCCTACCTTTTTAAGATCTTTCTTTATTTTAAAAATTAAATGATAAATTACTTTAATGTTATTACTTATAATAAAAATTCTACTGAACATCTATGTAGTACTTTAAAAGAACTTTACAAATATTAACTCATTTTATACTCACAACAACCCTGGGAGGTAGGCATTATTATCATACTTATTTTACAGATGAGAGGCAAAACAGAAGTCAAGTGACTTTCCTAGGACACTGAGACTATGAACTGCAGAAAATATGTTGATACTGTACTAACAATTATGAACATTATAAAACTCATACAAAAATAGAAATTAAATGGATAAGAAAAATACAAATTATTATTTTACATATTAATGATAATAATTCTGCTTTAGTGAGAACAATATGATTGAATATGCTTTGTTTTTATGAAAAAAATCTTAGTTTAACATCTTGAGATATAGCAATCTAAAGGTCTGGGTCTAGGCTCATTTTTTTCTATAGTTATTTTAATGGTTGTCATAGATGAAAAGAGACACTTCACAAAGATTCCTAGAATTACAGGAAAGAAATGCATCATTAGATACATGTACTAAGTCCTGATGCTCATTTTTCAATCAAATTCACCAATTATGCAAAATTTTTTGCTGCTATTCAGCTAGTTCATTTTTTGTCTTCCCTGACATAGATCAATTGTTCTTTTACACTAATAAAATATTATTAAATTTTATATTTCTAACAAGTGGGTTCAAGATCCACAAAACTCTTCATTTGTAAGATTTTTAAATGGTTTAGAAAACTGTTACCAGGTTGTTGGGTTTTTTAAGTATGCAGATATGAAAGTGTTTATTGGTAGCACTTACATCATTTTCATTAATCCAGAGTGGAGAGAATAAATATATAAGAAGAGAGAGTAGTTAAAAGCATTAAATGTTACAGAGAGTTTAGAAACTGATAATTGAAAAATGGCCATCGATTTTAATAAATCATTATTAACTTTAGAAGAGTGTAGTTTTGATTGGATGAGAATCAGGATAACAAGAAGATTAAATATCTATGTGACTGGAAAGATTCTGGTACCCAAGTTTGAAGGTATATGTTTTTTTTTGGGGGGGGGGATAATATAACAAAACCTGCAATTCAAACTAGAACTCTTCTATAGCTGTTTATTCTTCTCTCTTGACAGAATAAAAAATAAAAACTGGGAAGTAGAGATTGATGAAAGTAATGAGTTTGGGGAGGAATTTGGTCTATGAACTTCTTGAAGGTTTATCGAGGTCATAAATGCCCCATGGGATCAATGCCAGTTCCATAAGAGGTCAGAGATGGGAGGAAAATTGTTGAACTATGATATTGAAGCAGTGGTATATTTGTGTTGGAGACAAAATCCACAATGCTTTATCAGAGCAGGATGGAATATGCAACCCATCTTCCCAGTCTTCATTTGGCTAATCACATACTCATTGAAGTCATGCTACTGCCCCTATGGGGTAAGGACATGAATTTGGTCTTCTTTCCACCACCACCACCACTACCTCCACCACTCCCAGTCCCCAACTTTAGAGACCACTGAGTTTAGAGTACAAGCACTTTCATGGACTTTTAAACATGTCTAGCACCTTACTATTCTATCAGTTAACACAAGCCAGTAAAACGTCAGGAGAATTCTTTATAGTTTTGTACTTGAACTTGGGCACTGAACACATGCCCAAGAGTCTATTTTCAGACCCAACTTAGATTGGCAGTGGCATGCTGCAGAGAGTCAAAGTCCCCAAAGACCTTTTAAACAAGTGCTGTTATGGACAAGCTTCTGACTTTTGAATGCTTCCCTGATTTTAGAGCCTATTCTGACAAATGGTCCACATATCTGGGTTTGACCTTCCTTATCCTACATTTCTCTTACTAGTCCTCAATATATTCCTTCTTTACTCACCTATGCCCCATAGTTATTACCAGCTTTGTACCTTTGCTCCAGAACCTGTATAGTATATACTCTACAATCCTTTCCTATTATCCACATATAAAATCTGCCTCAGATACTTTTCAACTGGGCAAGTCATTTAACATTTCTGGTCTCCTTTTCCTCATCTATAAAATGAGGGAGTTAATGTCCTTTAAGGGCTTAAGACCCTTCCAGGTCTTAATTCATGATTCTGTGATATTATATTTCAGCATCTCATCTGAAGTCCTGGGTACCATTAAACTATCTTCAACTACTGCCCTCACACTAACAAGCTATGTGAACTTGGTCAAACTATTCTCTGATTCTTAATTTTTTCTTCTGTAAAGTAAGGGAAATAATACCTACTCTAATCTATTTTACAGTATAATTGTGTAAATCAAGATGAAATTGTATCTGTAAAAGTATTCTTTAAATATTAAAATGATATACTGGTGAAGTCTTATTAATTAATAGCAGTAGTAGTCATCTTCATCAAAAAATCAGTGGTAGAAAAATAATGATCTTTACCCTTCTGCCGTGACACTGTTTGTTAATAATAATTTGTTTTTTATATTTTCTATTTCTTCTCCATACATTGTCTCCACAACTTACACTGTAAAGTCTTTGAAGGCAAGGAATAGGTGTATAATAATTTCTTTGTTAGTCCCCTCATGATGCCCAGGAACAATTTCTAGGTATATGTTCAAAAAATATACACTTTACAGAATAGATTTAATTGAATCTGGCTGAAATTAAAATTAATTCTTATGCAAGTAGTGGATAAATCAGGAGTCCAGAAGACTGAGTTCAAATATTTCCTTAGGTACTTACTATTTATATTACTTTTTGGGACATTAGTTCCCTAAATTCTTCATATGTAAAATGAATGGGACTAAGGTCCTTTCCAATTTCAAATCCTATAATTTCCTCTGCAAGTGATTTTTGTGAGTATAAAATTCAACATCGGAGCCCAGAGCCATATTTAGAAGAGTATTTTAGGCGAATTGTCATAAATATTTCATTTTAAAAATCTGAGAGTGCTATAGAAATTACATTTGTGTTTTATTTCCACCTGGCTTTCTTGTTGTTATTCATTCTTTGTTTTCTAAGTGAACCAATAATATCACAAGGCAATGTCTTGCAGATGAATTGAATTTAAGTGAGGCAGAGTTATATAGTCATCAGCACCTCTCTCTCTCTCTCATCCAAGTCCAATGGCAAGACAAGACAAAAGTCAAGATGACTAGCAATGTTTGGGGATACAGTGGATGACCCTGGTGTCTTCAATGCCTGACCCTAAGATCCCTACAGAACCTGCTTCAGCTCCTTCATAGCCATTAGAACAAATTGTTCTCATCTACTTCTCCCTGGGAACTTCTGACTTTAGCTGGGAAAGAGAATAAAGCAAAAGATCAAGGAAGCTGGGGCATTTAGTCACTAGCTGTCATCTTTGTAGATTGTTCTCCATTACTCCATCATGTCTTTATGATTTTCTTTTTATTCTCTAGCCACCTTCCCCATCCCCTAACTCTCTCACACAGAAAAAGGACTGCCAAACTTTAAGTTAACCAAAAATGCTTTTCAGGGTAAAAAATGGATCAGTTTTCAGAAAACATGCTCAGAAATTCATTTCCTTTCAATGTGAAGTAAATTGTTGTAGCTATTTTTGAAAAATTGCTTTAGGTTACAAAAGTTACGTTCCTCCCCTTTCTTCAAAATTGGAACCACATTTGCCTCATTCTGGGTCTTCAGAGCTTCTCTTGTTTTTCACAAGTCCTCAAAGATCATTGATCTTTCATTATCTAGCCCATTGATTGTTATCTGTGGTTTAGAAGTCAAGTTGTCTTTTTTTCCCTGGTGACAAATAGGTAAAGTTAAATATTTTTAAAAGAAATTCACTTGCCACTTTACTAATGTCGCAAAAGTTTAAATAATCTGTTTTCATAGTCAGTGTGCTTCATCTCAGGTCCTTACAACAGGAAAAATTAATTTTGTGTAGACAAAGTATTTAAAAATTAATAAATAGGTCATTTTTGCCTTAAAACACCAAGTGGATTAATAGATTTGGTTAATGATTAATTTTTCTTTGCATGTGATATTCAGTATGCAATTGCTATCCTTACTGGTTACTCTGATAGCACAAGGCTAACTGAAGTTCATTATCCAACTGACTGGTCTGTAACTGCTCAATCATTAACATGCAAATTACCATAAAAAAAGGGCAGGCATGAATTTCCTCAGTTCCTGTAGGTCTGATTGTCAGAAATAAACAAGTATATTACTGTGTATAATTATAGTATAAGGGCGAGTAAGCATATACTGATAGCTAGATAGATTCATTGATAGAAAATTAATACTCATGAATAATGATTTGGCTTAATTTCAAAATTGTGATGTTCACAGATTCACAGATTTTAAAGATAGGAAATAACTTTGTAGATAATGACAGCAGCAATTAATGCCCTTTGATATGCAAAAGCATTTTACAGATAATATTGTCTTTAATCTTCCCCAAAACCCAGTGAGGTAGGGCTATCATTATCCACATTTTATAGTGATTTGTCTAAGGTTGTATAGCTAATAAATGTTTGAGGCAGAATTTGAATTCAGGTCTTCCTGACTCCAGGTCAAATAATCTATCAATTTTACACCTTTACCATACTGATGGTTGCAAGGTTAAGTACCAGTGGAGTCAGGGATTGAAATGTGATCATCTGATTCAAGACCAGTGTTTTTTTTTTCATATTATATCACATGGCCTTCCTTATTAGGAATAATAACTATGAATACAAGGTTATTAATTCTACTATCTAATTCATAGCAAAGATTTAAAAACTTTAAACCAGGTCTGAGAAACTACTTTTCTATCAAGAGAAGATGATGAGAATTAACAACCATGTAATTGAAAAGCAACTTAACTTTGATTGGAGGCAATGGGAGGGGGAGGTTTAAAAAGTGAGAGAAAATAATGTAAAATGTTCCAGTCATCTACTTTTCAAGAGAAAGGAATCTAAAATTGAATTAAATAAAAAATAAATTATATTAATGAATTAATTCTATTCTATTTTATGATCAGTTAATGAAAAGAAATGTGGAAGAAAGGAGGAAGACAAAGATTTAAAAAATTAGAGCAATGAAAAGAGAGAGAGGGAAAGACAGATACAGACAAAGAAAAGAAGAGAAATGAGAAAGCAGGTAAGAGAGAATGAAAGATTCTAATTACAATGAAAATCCCATTTTAAAAAATTTAAAACTGGGGCGGCTAGGTGGTGCAATGGATAAAACACCAGCCCTGGAGTCAGGAGTACTTGGGTTCAAATCCGGTCTCAGACATTTAATAATTACCTGACCGTATGGCCTTGAGCAAGCCACTTAACCCTATTGCCTTGCAAAAACCTAAAAAAAAAAATTAAATTTCTAGAGTAAAATATATTTATAAAGCTGGAAATTTTATTATTAACATTACCTAAATTTGCAAAGGACAAATGTCCTTAAGATCTTCCTGTCTCCATTGTCAATGAAGGAAAGTCCTAACATCTTCTGGAAAGTTAGGTGTAGTTACTAAATTGTAAACTCTTTGAGAATTTAACCTACAATAATATACTGTATACAGTAGAAAAAGAAAACTATATTGAGAAGTGTTTGTTAACCTAATTGAATGACACTTTACAGAGAAATTGTTTACTTTGATTAACTTCTTCATTTTGTTGATTCAGAGGCTCTTTCTGCTCAAGTTTTTTAAGACCCCTTTTTGTTGTTATTGATTTGGATTTGGTTTTTTGGCATGTTAAACAAAGTTGGAAGAGTACCACAAAGGTCAGTTAATCCATGATACTAGCTAGCTAGATAGCACTAAATTGGGGGGGTTAAATCTATCCATTGAGGTCCTTTACTCAACTTGCCTATGTAAATTAATATAGAAAGTTGCTCCTGCAATTATAAAAGCAAGAGCTAAAGGAAAACTGCATTGTTTTATCGTTTGTAATTGAAGTGAGGTTAAATTTGTTTCTATTTCTTACAGAATATTATTTTTCCTTTCACTTTTTAACCTGGAGAATGGATATTTCCTTTCCATTCCTCTCTGGGATATAAACCCAACTCTGTAGTTTATCTACTATGCTATAGAAATTTCTTCACCTGGAAGTTCATATTGCTCTTGTAATAAGAACAATAGTGATAAGGAGGAGGATGAGAATGAAGATGAGGATGAGGATGATGAATAGAATGCTGGTCCTGGAATTAGAAAATCCTGAGTTCAAATTCAGTCTCCCTTACTTACTATGTGACCCTGGGCAAGTCACTTAAACCTATTTGCCTTAGTTTCTTATCTGTGAAATGAACTAGAGAAAGAAATGGCAAGCCACTTCAAAATCTTTGCCAATAAAACTTCAATAGGGTCATGGAGTCAGACATGACTAAAAAGACTGAACAATAACATAGGGCTTTAAAGTTTGCAAAGTACTTTATAAATATTATTTATTTTATACTCACAACAATCTTTGGAAGGTGCTATAACTATCTCCATTTGACAGATGAAAAAACTGATATATGCAAATTTGTTATGTAATTGCCCAAGATCAAACAACTACTAAGTATCTGAGGCAGGATTCAAATTCTTCTTCCTGATTCCAGATTCTCTCCCTACTATCAAGCTGGGGAGGATAGAATGGATGGGATTCCAAAAGCAATAGATATAGATGTAATGGAATGTGGAGTAGTATCAGGGAAAGGAATATGTTTGTCTATAAACTTTTCTCACCTACAGCTAATTAGAGACAAAAAATTTGAAGGGAGAGAGAAAGGAACTGCTATAGGAGAGCACACTGATATTTTCCAGGACTGACCACAGTTGAGCAATGAGGAAAGAGAGGAAAATCAAAAAGCAGAGCCTAGAAATTAAAAAAAAAACAAAACAGGTTTTTTTGCCCTTAAATTTAACCTACTTGTCCTTTATATCTCAATAAACCCTGGTGACATCATTGATTTTATATATATATATATATATATATATATATATATATATATATATATATATATATATATTTAAAACCAAATCTCCCCATATTTCTCAGATCAGAAATGTAGAAGCTACTCATGAGCTAATTCCACTTTGATTGGCAGTTTCGACTTGCTCCATTTTCAAAGGTTCTTTCTCTCTTCCTTAGGTACCCTAGTGCCCCTGTGTTCTTGGGTTACCACATTAATGTCAAACTTAAGGCAGAGACACCTATGATTTAACCCATTGTTATTCAAAAACTCCGACACCCAATAGATCTGTAAGTCTTACCCTCCCTGTGAATACAGGCATGGGTCACCATGCCAAATGGGGCCAATGGTTGGTTCTTTTCCTTCATTATGTAAGAAGACCAAAATGACAACACTATGTTTGAGACAAATTACAGGATGTCTGACTGTGACTGATCAGGCCAATATGAGCTTGGAATGCTCTACCACAGGTCAGGCACAAATAATCATGTGAGCACTTGAGGTGTTTACTCTAAACTTACATATGTCTTGGTTCCTTTGAGAAGCTTCAATTCTGCCTTCCTCAAAGAGTACAGTACCCTCAATGATGAGGGTATGCCATGCTGGGTGATCCTGTGCTGGTGTTTCCCTTGCTGCACAATCAATTCTAAAGTTCTTAAGAGTGTCCTGGTAATTCTTCTTCTGACCCCCTTGTGAGTGTTTACCCTGTATGATTTGTCCATAGAATAGTCTTTTTGGCAAGAATATTTCTGGAATTCTAACAATGTGACCTCTGTGTCTGGTATCTTCTCCTTCCAGGGGATCTTCAGAATCTTCCTAAGACATTTTAAATGGAAGTGACTCAGTTTCCTGACATGGCACTGGTAGATTGTCCACATTTCACAGGCATACAGCAATGAGATCAGTACAACAGCTCAGTAGAACTTCACTTTGTTTTGGAGTCTCCCAAATACTGAGCTAGCTCTGGTAATGTGAGTGTCAACCTCATTGCCAATGTATACTTCCCTGGAAAGGACACTGCCAAGGTAAGTGAACTTGTCCACAGTACTCAACACCTCTCCATTTACTGTAGCTGATAGAGCACCTATGTTTCCTTGGCATTAATTGTTAGACCAAAATTAGCACAAGCAGCAGAGAATAGAACCATACTTTGATGCATCTCAGCTTCCGAGGCTGCATTGAGTACACAATCATTTGCAAACAGAAGATCATGCACCAACACTCCCTCCACTTTGGTCTTGGCTTGTAGCCTTCTCAAGTTGAAAAATTTACTATTAGTGCCATAGCTTACCTTGATGCAGGGTTCGTCCTCAGTGAAAGTTTTTGATAACAGGGCTGAAAACATCTTGCCAATAAACTGGGGAGCAAGGACACAGCCTTTTATCACTCCATTGGTGACTGGGAAATCTAGAGAGCAGTGTCCATTAACTAGAACCTGGGCAAGTGGGCCACCATGAAATTGATGTACAATACTGATGAACTTCTCTGGGCAATCTAATTTTGATATAATTTTACAGAAACTCTCATGACTGATGGTATCAAAGGCCTTGATACATCCCGCAAACTGTTTACAGGCTTCTGTTCTGCTCCTTGCATTTTTCTTGGAGTTGTCAGGCAGCAAATACTATTTTGACTATTCCTTGACCCTTTCTAATGCCACACTGGCTCTCAAGGAAGTGACCATCTTCCAGGTGAAGGATCAGTATATTGAGAAGGACTCTGGCAAGAATTTTACCAGCAATGAATAAAAGAAAAATACCACTGTGATTGTCACAGGGCAACCTATTTCCTTTACCTTTATAGAAATGGATGATGGAGGCATCCTTGAACTCTTGGGGAATAACTTCTTCATACCATATAAACTGGAAAATTTCAGTCAATTTTTGGATGAGCAATGGATCCCTCACTTTGTAGATCTCAATTGGAACAGAATCAGTAGCTTATGCTTTGCCACTTGAAAGGAGTATAATGGAATTCAAAAACCTCTTCTTCAGTTGGCACTTCTGCTAGGGACGAATTGACTTCAACTTGAGGTAAACAGTCAGTGACCTCGGCAATTGATTGATGACATTCTATTAAGAACTCTATGGGAATGTTCAATGCATCTCTCTAGAATCATGTCCCTATCATTAATCAATGTGGATCCATCAGCACTCTGTAGTTGAGATGCACCATAGGTCATTGGCCCCATAAGTAGCTTTCAGGGCATCATAAAAGAACCTGGTTTATTACTAATTGCACAAAACTGAATTTCTTCTGCCTTCTTACTGAGTCAAGAATCCTACTTCTCTCTAAACTTCACTTGTACTTTACTTTTGATGGAACTAAATGCTGCCTTCTTAGAAATGGATGGCCTATCCTGCTGTTAAGCTCTATGGAGTTCTCGTTTTTTATTTAGCAGCTTCCCTGTTTCTCCATCATTTTCATCAAACCAGTTTTGATGTCTGTGACGATTCTGATCCAGATGAGCAAATGCAGTGCTGTATACCATATCACTGTGTGTTGGCTTAGTTTTCCCTTCAAGTTAACAATAAATTGTTCCCACTCAGAGAAATACTATAATCTCTTGACATTAATTCTTCTAAAAGTCATTTTGCCTTGGGGCTGCAGCTTTGGTTGAATGTGAATATTTAGCTTGGAGATGAGTCTGTTCAGTCCACCACTCTGCACCACATATTGCCTTTATCACTCTCACATCCTGTTTGTCTCTTCTTACAGTCACATAGTCTATTGGATGCCAATGTTTGCTACAAGGGTGCTTCTAGGAAGCTTTATTACATTTAGATAAATCAAAGACAATCTGTGGGGAAGGTCATGAGACAGGTAAGTCTTAAATAGTTGCTGTTGCTGTTTCCAACTCCATTCCTCCCAAGGACTCCCTGATATGTCTGGTAATCTGAGCCTACTCAGGCATTAAAGTCACTCAGAATTATATGCTAGTCCTCTTTTGGTACAATGATGGTAAGGGTCTTCATAAAATTTTTCTTTGACTTCATCAGAGTTCATCATAATGGGAGCATAGGAGCTGACGATGGTGGCATGGTGTTTTCCTTGAAGTGGTAATCTCATTGTCGTGAGCCTGTCATTCACTCCTTTTGGTTGGCATTGAAGCTTTGGCTAGATTGGTATTGATTGCAAAACCTGTTCCAGCTTCATGGTACTCCCCTTCACTTTAACCACTCCAGAAAAATGTGTATCCAGTTCTGACTTCAGTAAGCTGACCTTCATTTGCCAGCCTTGTTTCTCTCAGGGCTGTTATTTGGATCTGATACCTGTTGAGTTCTCTTGCAACAAGAGCTGTTCATCTTTCAGGTCCATTGCATCTTGTGTTGTCTATGATTGTACCTATGCACCAGTAGTGAATGGAATCTTGTTTGAAAAAGTTATTTTAGATTTTTTTGTGTCTCTACTGCACTGTGGGATCTAGGAGCCACAGATGAGAGTTAGGGGGCACAGGTAGAATTAAAGGTGAAAAAAAGCCCTGAAAGGGTTCAGCAGTTATCACACCAGAATTATTCTTTGAATATAACCTATATCTCAAATGGTAGAGGGGGGCATTAGTGTTATAATGTTAATGATTATCCTGGCTCAAAAGGAAAATATAAAAATTGAGTTCAGAACCTATTTAAGAATTTAGAAAGATTTCCTTCTGAAATTGTTAATTTTTAAAAATATTTCTGCATTAATAAAGCTTAATAAATGTTTAATGAATTGTTAAATCATAGTTATTCAAAATTTTCAAATATATAGAATGGGTCCTTATGTAAAGACTCTGGAAGAATGAGGTTTCATTGTAAGATGCTTTAAAAATAAATAAATATCTAAAAGATTATTTTGCTATAGAGTGAAAAGAATTTCTAGCCCTCCACAGTTATGCAATAAGATTGCTTTGTTCTTAAACTGCGTTCCTCTGACAGCACCAGAAAAACCAATTAAATGAATCAATATCATTATAATGTTTGCTGCTATTGTCCACATAAATAGGCCCACTTACACCCATGCTGAGGAGAATGGAATTGTTCTTTCTATCACAAATTAAATAGCATCAATTTGCAGGTCTTTGTTCACTTTTAGTTTTATAAGTTGATATTCTAAAAATAAACTCTGTTCTTGCTTTACTGTGTGATTGATATTTACTCAGGTATGCTGAAAACATATAGAAAAACTTTTTTAAAAAATGGTCTGAAAATATTCATAGCAGCACTGTTGGTGGTGGCAAAGAATTGAAAATTGAGTGAATGTCCATCAGTTGGGGAAATGGATGAACAAAGTATGGTATATGTATGCTATGGAACACTATTGTTCTATTAGAAATCAGGAGGGATGGGAATTCAGGGAAGCCTGAGGATCTGCATAAACTAATGCTGAGCAAGTGGAGCAGAACCAGAACATTGTATACCATAACAGCAATCTGGGGTTGATGATCAATCTTTTTTTTTTAGGTTTTTGCAAGGCAAATGGGGTTAAGTGACTTGCCCAAGGCCACACAGCTAGGTAATGATTAAGTGTCTGAGACCGGATTTACACCCAGGTACGCCTGTACTTTATCCACTACGCCACCTAGCCACCCCAATGATCAATCTTAATGGACTTACTTACTTATTCAATCAGTGCAACAATCAGGTACAATTTTGGGGTATCTGTGATGGAGAATACCATCTGTATCCAGAGAAAGAATTGTGGAGTTTGAACAAAGACGAAAGTATTACCTTTAATAAAAAAAAAATCCATTATCTTATTATGTAATTTTGCTATCTACTTTATTTTTTTTCCTTAAGGATATGATTTCTCTCTCATCACATTCAACTTAGAACAATGTATAGCATGGAAACAATACAAAGACTAACAGACTGCGTTCTTTGGGGGTGGGGGTAGGGAAGCAAGATGGGGGGGGAATTGTAAAATTAAAACTAAATAAATTAAAAAAAACCTGGTCTATACCATTTTCATCTCCATTTTCAGGACACAACTAATCTTAGTGTATTATACAAGGTTGGGGCATGGCAGGGAGAAGCCCTATAATGTAAATAAAACTGATTTGAATACACAAAATGGCATTTCTTATTTTATCTAATTCACCAAACTTTACTGAGGATATGTTGAGAATAAGAAATTATGCTAGATATGGAAATAAAATATGTTGAGTCCCTGTCCCCTTCTGGACTTCCTCATTCCTCAAGCTAGGGTTGGAGGGACAGGAGACAAGGATGACAAGCGAAACAAGTACTCCATTAAGATCTCCAAATGCTCCATTTATTTACTAAAACACCAGTGCTTAAATACCTTTCCAGTCTCTAATCTCTGGTGCTCAAGGACACCAGGTGATGACAGTTTATATTGCTCCCATACGCAACAGTCCCTAACATATTCCCCCTTCTTGTCTTGTTTTGAAACAAAATTATTACATAATGAATGCCACATAAGTTGTAAACAAAAGTTCAAAAATAAACAAATGTCAATAGTAAAAAACAATATTCCTAAATTCCTTGAAATACATTTTATCCCCAACTTACAAACAAAGATTACAAAGTTTTTTTCTTTTGCCAACAAAAAAACCTTTCAAAGCAATCAAATTCAAAATTCAAACTAAAAGGAGTAACATTTAACTTTACCTAACTGCTTCAGAGTTTAGACATTAACACAAACACAGAGAACAATTCTGTGGTATCACATTTACCATGCTGAGACTGATACCCTGGCCAGTATCAGATCTCAGAATATAGAAACATTTTCCCACCTCTCCAAGCCAGTAGAGAGATGTAAAATGCCCTATAGTGTTCAAATACACATATATGCATATAACCAATCAAGATCAGTCAACAGAAATATAAACCATAGGCATAGACTTCATTTGAAAGACAAAATCCAAATTTCCCAATCCCAGAAAAAAATTTTCTTCCCCGTTTTTCTTAACTAATTGAACCACAAAGCTTCCCAATCAATAACCTATTAAAAAACATAGTCATTGGGGCAGCTAGGTGGCATAGTGGATAAAGCACTGGCCCTGGACTCAGAGTACCTGGGTTCAAATACAGTCTAAGACAATTAATTATCTAAGCTGTGTGGCCTTGGGCAACCCACTTAACTCCATTTGCTTGCAAAAAACTAAAAAAATCAAACAAACAAAAAAAAAAACATAGTCATTGCCCAACCTCCCCTTCCTCCCCAAACTGGGAAGAAGGCATGGTGGTTCCTTGATTTCTAAAATAAGTTTTTGGAGGGGTCTTGTCCTTATAGCAAAGCCTGCATTTCATCTGAGACATAAGCTTGAGTTTTGAAGTTCCAAAAAAGGAAAAGTTCCCTTCTCCCTCCCCTCCCCTCCCTCTGCAGAGGGTGGGAATGGCAGAGAATGAGAGAGTGCATTTGAAATCACCTAAGCGGTTAACACCAGTGCAACCTGGAGTTGTCACACCTTGTGAACAGTAGCCATCACCTGAACAAACTGTCTAACAGCATGTGACACTTTTGCTCTCAACACAAGAAGCTCAATTCACAACCTTCTGCTGGAGCAAGGGTCTCCACAGCCTCGGCTGTATGATGAAAAGTGAAACTAGCTGTATTCTTTGTCAGGGTCAGGGTCTGCATCAGTATGATCAGCCGGGTCACCTTAATTCTCATAGTGCATTCAGGCTGGCAGTTACGGCCAAAAGGAGCAGCAGGTCCTCCACATTCCATTCATGGCCTTGGTTCAGACTCCTGCTGAGGAAGTAGCTCTGTCCCCTGCGGCAATGCCTCAGAGATTCCACTTCCACTGATTCCTCAGTGTTGAGTTCTTATCACTGGCTATGGTTGACTGTGGACTGCTGCTTGAGGAAGCTTGGTCCCCCTGCTAAGCTGCCTCAGAGACTCCCTTCCCAACTCAACAGCAGCCCCAATCAGAGAATTTGATATATCTCTTCTCCATAATATTGCAAGGAATGCTTCAACTATGGAAGTAGTGACAGTCCCTGCTTTATCTTCTTTTCTCCATTTCAAGGGTTGATAAGAAATTTCTGTTTCCTGTCTACCTCCAATGCCTACTAGGTTAGTATAAGCAGCCTGCTTAGACCAAGCTTGTGGCCAGTTTTGTGAAGGGAACACAGTCCAATCTGCCCCAGTGTGAATCAAGCATAAGAAAGCAATTCCTTCTACTTGGATAACACAAAGAGTTTTTTTCTGAAGAAATTGTAGTTGTAAATATGATTTCATTATGGTTTTTCTGTTTTTGACCCCCCTTTCCAACTCACTTTCCTTCCAATTTATACCAGATCTTGAAAAAACATGTAACTGAGCTATGTATTGGTTCTCATTTATGTAGCTATCATCATCATTAGCATTCACTATTGCAATAGAGAAAATTTTCCCACTTGCGTGCTTTTCTAAAGGTATAATGTGAGTATACTCTGGATTAGGTGGAGCCAAAAATAATTGCAAACTTCTCATCCATTAATCATAAGGTGTGAATAAGTACTTCAGTAGAAGCATATGGAGGTACCCTATATTTCCCAGCACTTTTGACTGTCAATAGGTTATTATGGGTCAGCTTGCTGCCAAAGCTGCATACTGGTTTTTCCATTTCATCTCCTGCTGAATCTGAACTGTCATACCCCATGACTGTTTTTTGAAGGGCCCCAGGGGGAGGGCCCCTTTCTCTGTTTAAATTTCCTTGTCTACCTTCTGATGCCGAGTGTCCTGGGCACAAAGTTTTAAGATGATGTGCCCTGATCTTTCTGGGTTTATCTCCTTGGGCACTCCAACAATCTTTCTTTAAATGTTCAGGTTATCCACAAAGCAAGTGTGTTTCTCTTTATTTCCAGTGCCCATATTAGCAAATGCCTCTGTCATTAATTCTATATTATACACCTGAGACCCTACTTTGTCACATCTTTGAATCATTTCCTCAATAGTAGCATCACTTCTTAAGTCAATCATTGCCTTGTGAAGATCAGCATTTGCATTAGCCCATGCTAATTGTTTTATTAATACATCTATTCATGCTACATCTCCTAAAATTATTCCTACTTCCTCCTATAACTGGGCAAAGAAATCTACAAAAACCTCATTATTTCTTTGTCTAATCAGTGCAAATGGTTCTTTCTTATAATTTTGTGTTGGAATATGTCCCCAAGCATTCTTTACACAGGTAGCAATTCTTTCATATGCATCTAACCCATAATATAGTGGGTCTGCATTGTTGAAAAAATGACCTGTGCTACTTAACTGTTCATAATATGTGGTGGTATTGGGACCTTGTGCATGCCTCAAGGCCATCTGTCTACATTGTTCTATAAACTCCATCATCCAAAAGACAGATTGTCCAGGTGACAAACACGCTCTATCTGCTTCCAATTATTAGGTGTTAATATGGAGTATGCAAGAGTTTCCAGCTGTAGCTGGACAAAAGGTGATGCCCCGTATTCCCCCACTGCCTTCTTTAATCTAGTGGTTTAAGTCTTTGCCTAAAGTTTCCTGGATTAAGAGGATCTGGCTCCTCAATAACAGGATATGACTGAAACTCAGCTCCTAGATCCATCAGACTGTCTCCCTGATCTTTTGCTTTTTCAGTGGCCTTTTGTACTGCTGAAATCTCTTCCCTAGGTGCTGTATGACTGATCCTAGGCTTTTCTTGATAATATTTCTTTATTTCTTCTGCCTCAGGCCATGAAACGAAAATACACTTTCACTTTACCTTCCCTTTCCTCTACACCTCCTTGTTCCTTGACATCAGCCCCATGGTAAATTTGTTACCTTCTCTGAAGTATTTCAGATGTTGTCTGGAATTTTTCTTTGCTTGTATCTGCTGGTCCTTATCCTCGACTTCACTCAGATAACTCTGCCTTCTTGTCCCTGTTCAGGTGCCTTTATGTTTAGTCCCTGTCCCCTTCTGGACTCCCTCAATCTTTCCCAGGCTAGGACTGGAAGGGTGGGAGACAAGGATAACAAGGGAAGCAAATACTCCATCGAGATCTCCAAGTGCTCTGCTTATATACCAAAACACCAGTGCTGAAATACCTTTCCAGTCTCTAATCTACTCCCACTCCCATGGCACTTAGTAAGACAAGACTGGTGCTCAAGGACACCAGGTGATGATAGTTTGTATTGCTCACACACAACGGTCTCTAACAGAAATATTGATAGATAGCTAGATAGATAATTAGATGGATGGATAGATAGATAGAGATGGATAAATATTATATGCCTTCTCCTCCTTAAGGAGAAAATAGGACACAAATCATTATAATATGAGGTAGAATGAGATAAACTGGAGAGTTCCCAGAGAAAGGCAACTGAAATGGTGAAGGAGATCAAATTGAAGGGCCCAGGACTAAACAGCAACATGGAAATTCCTTCCAAGTTTTTCAGAGACTGTCATATAGACAAGTAATTAGGAATGGTATTTGAAGCAAACAATTTTGAGCTCAAGTAAGGGAAAAAAAACACTTTATAATCATTAGAGCTATCCATGGTAGAAGTGGACTGCTTCCAGAGGTAAAGGGTTTTTCTCATTAGAAAAAGGTTTACCACTTCTCTAGGATGTCATATCAATATTCTTGTTTCAGGTATCATTTGAACCAAATGAACTCTGAGATCTCTTTGAACTCTTAAGTTTTGTATTTTCCTTGAGAGGAACATATATAATGCTGGTAGACCAATAAAAGAAAACAATTGTTTCAGGATCGATGCAGTTAAGGGAGACATAATGAAATAGGTAGATTTTTTTAATTGAACCTTGAATGATATGGGGGAAGAGCACTCTAGGGAAAGGAAACAGCATGAGCAAATATATAGAGATGACAAAATCAGGGTGATCCAATATGACAGGAAAATTGGGAGTATGAAGGGGAGAAAAGAAAGGTACTAGAAAGGTCCTGGAAAGCCTTGAATAGTACTCTAAGAAATTTATACCTTTTTGTAAGGAATAAGGAAGCATATAAAACTAAGAGAGATTCTGGTTTCTGAGCCTAGTTTTTAAATATGTTTTACTCCATTTTTTGCCAAGTTGTTTTGTTATTAAGACTAAGATGGTATTTTTGGATTTGCAAAAATAATTTTCTTCAAAACAATCCCATGGAGCAGACAGTGCAAATATAATTCTTATTTTATAAATATGTAAATGAAGGTTTTGAGAAGAACTTGTGACTTCATAAGGTCATATAATATATAAAAATCTAATAGGGGATTCATAATCATGTCTCAGATTCTTAAAGTTCCAGTATCCTATCCACTATTTTAGTCTGCCTCTCTCAAATTTTTTATTACTTTAATAGATCTATGATTTTATCAATGTAGAGTAGTATAAATCAATAACCTTCTAAACCTTATCTATGTGATTCTGAGCAAGTCATCTCTCTGTGCCTCAGTTTCCTCCCTCCGTAAAATTATGGAGTTGAACTCAATGAATGTTAAAATCCTTTCCATCTCTAAATATATGATCCTATGATCATTTTTGTCTTTTCATTCCTCTCTTTCTGTAAATCTTCCAAAGAGTGTCCACCTAATACAATGGAGGCCTTCCTTGGTTTCTTTTGTTAACTTAAGTATAGTAGTGTAATACCTGGGCTGTCCATCTATTGTCTCTCATTTTCATAACATGAATTACCCACCCTCCCTTTCTGGTCATACAAATCCTTATTGATGTCTTTTTCTACTCTTCTTCAACTGAAGAAGAGTTGACATGCTACACCCCAACAACAAGATGTCTCTTGCTATTGTCTTTTTGGCTCACTTTCAACAAGGCAAATGCAATTGGCATTGAATATGGGGTACATTTTAGTTCAAACAAGGGAAAGCATTAAGATACCCAGTGGCATGAAGAAGGCAAAGGATACTATGAATCATAATAACCATAGAGATATGAATATAACTATATTTTATTGTAAGGAAGGGCATCACTGAGCCTCAAGAGTGATCATCTTGAGTCCACAGAAGATGAAGAGAGGAAATCCATGAATCTGAAAAAAGGTCACATTTCAGACCTATTCACTAAAGTTATATCAGGTTGTTATCACTATTCCTAATTCTGTGTAGGAATGTAGGTTTAATCTCTCATGTAGCAGGACAATGCAGTGATTTTAGAGGGATGAGCTGGGTCTTACTCAGGAGCCTATGATTGATTTGTTCCCCTAATGTCAGGAACCTGAAATTGATGATGAGGGTGGTTCCACAGAGTATAGAAATTTCTAGCAGACAATATTCTGGTAAATAGTCTGGTAAAAGTTGTACATGTACATTGAATGATATTTATAAGAAACAGACCTTTTTTGGAGAAGGCAGCCCAGATGGAGTAGCTTAGAGATTACCATAGCCTTCTTGCATTATCATATTCCCAGACTCCATTGGGAAGGACCAACTGGTTTCTTGGTCAGGGATCTGAAAAACATTTCATCCAGTCTTACTCATGAGTTTTTGAGCACTATCAGGGAAAGTCATACAACCATGTCACCTGTATACCCCACAGATTCATGTCATTTTATCTCAACTGTGTTCTAATAATCCTTCTTTATTTTCCTGATTGACTATCATGCTCTCTGCAGTCACTTCCCCTTTCTTGAAGCCCCTTTATTAGTCCCTTTCAAGATGAACTTAACTCAGAATTTACTGCTAAAAACATCATTCATATCTCCACATAATCTTTCTCCATATCTCAACTGAAACTGCTTTCTTTAAAGTTAACAGTTAATTACAAAATGTAATGACCTTTTCTCAATCTTCCTTTTTCTTGACTTCTTTACAGTTTTTGTTGTCTCTATTTCTGTTGTTCAGTCATTTCAGTTGTGTTTAAGTTTCCATGACCACATTTGGTGTTTTTATTACAATGGGTTGCAATAAATGAGCAATCCTATTCATTTTATAGATGAGAAAACTGAGTAAAACAGGGTTAAGTGACTTACCCTGGGACAGATAGCTAATAAATTGCTAGTCAGATTTTGACTCAGGAAGATTATTCTTTCTGACTTCAGGTCTTGTAATCTATCCACTGCACCACCTAGCTGCCCTTTTGTCACTGTTGGTCACCTTATTTTCCTGGTTACTCTTACCTCTATACATTTTTTTTTTAGGTTTTTGCAAAGCAAATGGGGTTAAGTAGCTTGCCCAAGGCCACAAAGCTAGGTAATTATTAAGTGTCTGAGACCAGATTTGAACCCAGGTACTCCTGACTCCAGGGCCGGTGCTTTATCCACTGTGCCACCTAGCCGCCCCTCACCTCTATAAATTTTTAAGAATCCTTTCTCCCTCTACATATCTGACTGCTCCTTCCTAATCTGCCTTGCTAGATCTTCAATAAAGTAACTTCCTTACAGGTCCCAAAAAGCTCTGTTATGGGCTCTTTTCTCTATATATAATATTTTATTTGAAGATTTTACTAGATCCCATAAATTCAAGTTATCAACTCTATATAGATGATTCTCAGATATATTTATGCAGCTCTAACTTCACCCCTGAGGGCAGCAAGGTGACACAGGAGGTATAGCACTGAACTTTAGTTAAGCAATAATAATTTCTCATAACTATATATCCTGGTAAAAGATTGATTTCTTTAAAGGATACTCAGGCTTCATATCTTTAAAGGATACTTGGGCTTCATATCAGTCACCTGGCCAAGCCTAGCAGTGAGAAATCAAGACTCCAAGGTATCCCCCCCACCCCATGTTAATTATAGACTTAGGAAGATAATGAGCACAATGCTTAAGATAGTCTTTTCAGGAAGAAACAACAAGAGTTTCAGATAATATTGTCTAAGAATGTTAATCTATGAAGAGCAATTTTGGACAGAGAGCATATGCAGCTATTCATGGTTACATCACCAAGAAGATTAATGATTTTTCCTATTCTTAGTTTTTGCTTAAAAGTCCAACTAACCAGTCCAAATCTGGTCATTACCATAATGGTCTCTACCTTAAGATTTAGAGAGATCTTAGAGAATAAAAGTTTAAAATATCTAACCTATATTTTCTGTCATTTTATTTTAATCCTATGTTTTTAAGGTTTGTTTCAGGGTTTTTTGTTTTGTTTTGTTTTGTTTTTACAGTTTTAGGGCTGACAGCCTGGAGTCAGGAAAACTCATCTTCCTGAGTTCAATTCTGGCCACAGCTATTTATTAGCTAAATAACCCTGGGCAAATCACTTAACCCTATTTGCCTCAGTTTTCTTATCTGTAAAATGAGTTGGAGAAGAAAATGGCAAGACACTCCAGTATCTTTGCCAAGAAAACCCTAAATGGGGTCATGAAGAGACAGACATGATTGAAAAATCTCTCTCCTGACCTCCAGTCCCACATCTTCCTTTGCTTTTTGAGAATCTTGAACCAGATATTCTAAAGATATTTTAAAATCTTTTTCCTAAGGCTTCCTTTCTTGCCATCTTCCCTATTATTTGATGAGGGTACCATCTACCTCCCAGTTACCCAGGTTTGCAATAGAGATGTCATCTTTCATTCCTTACTCTTCTTGACCTTCCCAACTTGTGCATTTGCAAAACTACTTCCCATGCCTAGAAAGTATTCTTTCCTTATTTCTCCTTCTCAGAATCTTTATCTTCCTTCAAAGTTTATTTCAGATACTACTTACTGAATGACTTTTCTTATCTCAATTTCTAGCACTCTTACTACTCAAAATATTGTGTATTTACTTATTATGAGTATATATTGTATTATCCCAAGAAGAAAACCAAATTCTTATAGATAGAAACTACTTCATTTTTGTCTTTGTCTTTCTAGATTCTTAGCACCTACCACAGTGCCTTTCACAAAGCAGGCAACTAATAAATGTTCATTGAATCGAGTTAAATAGTGACAAATTAAAGACCTTTCAGAGTCCATAGAAAGCAAAACCTCAGTATGCACTTTCTCCTAACCCAGCCCTGCCCCGCCCCCCAGTCTCACAATCATTGTTCAAAGAGACCTTAAGCATTAAAAAAGAAAATTTATTGAGAGGATCAAAATCTAGATTAATCATTTCTGCTAACCTTAGAAACTTTTGATATTGACATTAAAATTTTAAATGAGGTTATTGTAGGGAATAGATAGAGTCCGAGTTGATAAAATCCCATTAGATTCAGCTCATTGTTCATGGCAGTAGAAGATTAAGACCCCCTGGGTCTCTAAAATCCATCCCCCCCCCCTTTTCTTTCTTCCCTTTCCTATACCCAAGATCTTCCCACTTCAGATGACTGAACTATTTTTTGACAGACAATATGTCTTTTTGGTTGCCTTGAAAATTACCAAAGGTGTTTTGTTAAAAAAAAATATTATCTATACTTCTTCATTTTCTTCTTATTTCTGACTCTAGTGAGTGTTGTAAAGGTTCATATTCTTGTCCTAATATTCCTCCCTACAAATCCTTAGTGGTCACTAGTCCTTTTTTAGTATTCAGGGTATGTTGATGTGGGCTCCAAGATAAGACAAGTGAATTAGGGAAATATTATTCCAGTTTCAGCCTTCCCATCAAGCTCCCTGAGAGGTTTTAACAGACAAAAGAACACAATGGATGCAGGATGTTGGAAGTATCAATACTACAAAATTTAAAAATGCCTAAGCACTTACTAAAGAATCCCAAACTGATTCCTTATCCTGATATTTCCCTAATCAGAACAGAGGCAATTCAACTCTTATCTATAGGTATTATTTTATTTCAGGCTATCAGATTAATATATCACAAGGAGGGAAATATAAGGACTCATGGAGCTAGAAGAGAATTTAGAGATCATTTAAGTGTTCTTCCTTCTCTTTCTATACAATTTCACTTAGTGAAATCAATTCTCCAAGACTGAATTCTCTCTATGCTCTGCTGCCTCTTTATTATTTCTCAAATAAGACACTCCTTCTGACTCTGTCCATTTTCATTGACTTTCCTCTTCATGGAAGGTTCTCCCTCCTTATTTCCATTTCCTGACTTGCCTGACTTCCTTTAGTCTCAGCATAAATTCTACCAGCTGCAAGAAGCCTTTCCTAATTCCACTTAATTCTTGGGTCTTTACTATTTCCTATCCATCCTGGATATAGCTTATTGGTATATACTTGTTTGTATGTTATCTCCTCTATTAAATTATGAGCTCTTAAAAGGCAGGGAATGTCTTTTGACTTTCTTTTGTGCCCCTGTTGCTTAGCATAGCCTGTACAAAGTAAGTGCCTAAGAAATATTTATTGACTAATTATTATCAAATATACTTATCCAGCTCTAACATCTCTCCTAATCTGCATTCTCACATCTCCAACTGCCTATTAGATATCTTGAACTGGCTGTCTTGAAATCTTAAATTCAAAATATCTTTCCCTCCTCCTAGTGTTGCCAATTGGGTTTGAGACCCAGGAATGAAGGTATGGAAAGAAAATAGAGATTTATTAAAAGAAGTTACAACACAAGAGAAAGTGATAGGAAAATTAAGTGAAGATTAAGGAAAGGCCAAGTGGATTGCTAATTGATCTTGGCAGACCAGCTGCCATGCTCAGCCCAAGTCTGGAAAGGGAAGAGAATGAGCCACTCCCAAAATCTCCTTAAATTCTCCCTTAGGGTCCATGGAAAGGAGTGGTGACCTAGGAGTGTTCCAAGTCCCTCTTAGGAGATTTTGCCTTTTGGGGAGGGGTCTCTAATGGATGGTCTCAGATGTGTTTCCAGCACCTAAAGAGCCCTGGCTGCCCCCAACCAAAAGAGGATGCAATCTAGATCAGATTGAAGGTCAGGCCCTCAGACTGCGGCCTAAATTAGAGGATAAAGGAAGACGGAAGAAGGAAGATTCCCTTAACAATGCAAACAAAAGATTTACAAAATTTATCTCCAAATGATCTCAATACTCCCATTGCCTATGGTTCTGTGCAATCAGCTCTTCTCACTTCCTAACTTTTCTTATTACTTTTGAAGGCACAACCATCCACCTAATAGGTCTAGCCTCCAACCTTGCTACTGTTCAATCTTGTCTAATTCTTCATGGCCCTACTGGGGTTTTCTTGAGAAAGATTCTAGAGTGGTTTGCAATCCTTTTTCTGCTAATTTTACAGCTGAGAAAACTAAAGCAAATAAGATCCCAAGGTCACAGAACTAACTGAGCTCTTGTGAGGAATGCTGGATGTTTGGCTTCCACAGAATGTAAGAGGAGATTGTTAGTTTAAAAAACTACGCACACCCCCCCCCCACACACACACACACAGACAAACACACAACCATTCCAAAGACTGGGTGGGGTCTGCCTGTGGCTATTGGTGTCTAAGTGCAGGTATGTGAGTGTAAGACAAAAGAAATGACCCTCACCAATCATTGAACTAAATGAGATTCCCTCACCCAACATTAAGCCTCCTTACCCAGGGGGAGGTCAGATACTAGCTTCAACTAGCAAGGGTTGACCTTGTCCTTTACAAGTATAATGACCAGGATCGGGAAAACATTTCATTAAAGAGTGGTATTGATTCCAATGACTGACATGAAGGGGAGGAATAAATGCTTCAAAACTGCATATAAAACTGGACATTGTCAGAATTCAGACATTTTTTTCACTAGAAAACTGTCCCTCCTCTGTAGAGAAGTTTATTTATCAATATTTTAATCACTCTAAACTAAGGTCTTTGAGACCCCAGATCCAATGTTCTATCCACTGCACCACCTAACTGCCCCAACCTATTGATTTCTCATTCTCTCATTCCCTAGATCCAATATCAAAGCAAAGTCCCATTGATGCCACCTTTGTAACATGTCCTGTATGTAACTCTTTCTGTTCACTGATACTACCATAACCTGCTACAAGTCTTTATTATCTCACATCTGGACTAATATAATAGTCTCTTTCCATTCTAATCTATCTTCTTCTCAGCTGTCAAATTGATCCTCCTAAAGCACAGATCTGATCATTCAAATAAAGTCCAGTGGCTCCCTTTCACCTCCAGGGTCAAAGATATTCGATTAATCATCTCCCCCTAAGAAACAAAATTAAAGCGAGCAAAAGAAGTGTTTATTACTTTTCTCATGAGAAGCAAGTGGAAAATTCTTCAGAGCATCCACACTTTTACAGAAGCAAGAATAAGCATATATACTTTTAGCTCAATCCTACTCCTCCCATGAGAGCCAGGATTAGTCCAGATCCTTTGAGGTTACAGCCTATCTAATACACCCTCCTCATATCACTCCTTGATATGTTCCCCCACATAATATATGATACATATTATATTAATGAACCTCAATTGTCACAGAGGGTATGTAAGTTAATATTCAAGAAATTTATCAAGTTTATGTGCTAATGACAGGTCAGAGATCCCCTTTGAATCCTGTCCAGTTTGAGTTGATTTAGGTACAGATGTCTTCAAGGCAGACTTAAAGAATTCTACCAGTTAAATAATTGGTCAGAGTCATTTTTATTCCCCTTCCCCTTTCCTTGCTTCTACATTCCTGCACATCCACTTGTGCCTTTGGGTTCATAAATCACCCAGAGACCCCTGCCTTTGTAATGTGCTGTTCTAGCAGTTACCTATGAAATCCTAACCAATAGGATCCTCTCACCAAATGAACTCAGAGGTATCTGGGTTTTTTTTTAAATAATGTATATATTCTGTGGAAACCTAAAGCAGTTTCTCATAAATTCCTCCAATTTTTTAAAATATAATTTGGTTTCCACACCTTACTAGTGGTTTCTTCTTTTTCAAAATTTTTATCTCTAATCTATGATCTCTACCAGTACCTGTAATCTTATGAGTCTGTTGAAAATAAATGGAAGTATAATAACTCCAATTCCTGTCCTGGTAATGGGCAGGCAACAAACATGAGGCTTACCTATAGGGAGGGGGCATAGGTTTGGGTGACATATTTACAAAATCATTTGGAAAGTTACAGATATTAAAAGGGAGAAGTCCCTTTTAATTAAATAACACACAGTCACAAGATATAGAAGATGAACTGGTCCATTTTTTTTTCTTCTGGAAACTTCTGATGTCCTTCTATATCTTCAAAGTCTGTTCCAAAAAGTCTTCTCCAGTACAGGTCACTTGTAGAGGACTTCTTTTCTGATAAAATAATTGCTTACTACAGCATTTTAATCAGACCTAAACTCATATTTTCATCACTAGAAAATGCAATTTTGGAACTTCTTAGATTATGACAATTTAAATTTTGCTTTGCTCACTATCATGTTGATGATATACACAGAAAATTTAGTTACAAATAGGAATTAACTTAGTTTTGCCTTTGGCATTATCTTACTTCTTTTAATTATCCATTGGAAGCTGCTAGTCTACTGTAACAATATGAACTTCCATAAATGTTTCACTACAAAGGAGAATGCACTAAGAATTACCAGATTAACTTGAATTTGTAATATATATATATATACATTTGATAATTATTCCAGAACAGAATGTCCAGTAAGAGATTTACAAATAAACCTGTTTTAACCTTTTGCTATCATTAAAATAATGACTCAAACATCCTTAACTAAAATGAATTTTTTTCCTCAAAGTATTTCTAAATGGATCATAGGTTATCCTTCTTATACATGTAGCTGGCACACATTTCTTTCCTTAAAAATAACACAAAAAATTTCTTGTTGTTTTATTTATATGTTCTCTTAGCATTAAATGGAATTATCATAGGAACAAACAGCTATCAATAGAGGCCAAGGTTTAGAATAAAATGGACTATTAAAATAATAATGGCTATTAGAATATAGATAACTCTAGACCAAATGACCTAAAATTTCTATACCTGATTCTAATATTAATCATCTGACTTGATTATAGCAGTTTACTATAAAGATTTGGAAAATCAAAGGAAAATTCCTTCATATATCTGTATCTATATCTTTACACACACACACACACACACACACACACACACACACACACACACATTTAAATTTTAAATATCAGTTTTCCAGGCAGAGGTCATGTGTGTAGCCAAACACCTTCAGCCAGATTTTAAATTTGCCAAGTGAGACATTTTCCAAATGTCACATTTGGGAACCTGACTCACAAATAGTCCAACCTCAGATCATACTATGAAGCCACCCTTTCAACTCTTATTCCAATGAGCTTGTCACCTGTAGTGTTCAACCCTTCATTAGGTTTTATGTCTTCAAAAGAACATTGGCCCAACAGTATTTCCTTTACTGATCATACCTGGTGTCAGACACAGAATAGAAGGCCAATTCAATAGTCCCGTTAGATCCAAAATAGAAAATTCCAAATAATCAGGACTTCATGACTTCAATTCACAAGGATTAAATACCAATTATAATCTCATGTTAGAAACAGCAAGAGAATATCACAGAAAAATCTCAAATTATTATTATTTTATTGTTTCATAATGCTTTTATGTCAAAGCAAACAAAAGATTTGAGATAACTACAATAATCTCAATTTACATATAGAAACAGATTCAATAGGAACAAATTTCTCTATTAGTGTGCTCACTTATTTTCTACATTCAATAAATATGACCAATGCCATTGTGTCAGAATCCTTTAGAACAATTAAAACATCTATAAATGAATCCCAAATAGTTTGCATATATTTATACAGGTGTTTCAACGTAACACTCCTAAGATATATTAGATTACAAATAAGATGACATTTGAATTATTAACTTTCACTAAACATAAAGTTTCCATGCTAAAATCTTATTCCTTTAAAACAAAACAAAGCAACAAAAAAGTTTCTTAACATTAAACTTATCTTAATGAGTTTTACATTTTTGTTTTACAAGTTTATTTATTTCTATCCCCAATACACTCCTATTTATTTTTTTAATGTTTGTTTTTTGGGGGGTTTTTTGCAAGGTAATGGGACTAAGTGGCTTGCCCAAGGCCATACAGCTAGGTAATTATTAAGTGGCTGAAGCTGGATTTGAACTCAGGTACTCCTGACTCCAGGGCTAGTGCTCTATCTGCTGTGACACCTAGCTGTTCCTACACTACTATTTCTAAAAAGAAAATGAGATTCTTCAAGAATTTAATTTTTATACATACAAAAATTTCAAAACACTAATGTAACTCTTTTACTCATGCCATGGAATGGCAACAAATTTAGATCCAAACAGCAAAATCCTTCCTACTTGCATGTATTACAATCATTTTAAATGCTTTTTAACACTAATCCAATGTTTAATTGATTCAGTATTGCTATAAGCAATACCATCATGTTATTGTAATGAATTAGTAGACCATACCACATAAATGTTTTACAAAACATTTCTCTTCTGTGATTGTTTCTCTTTCTTAAAAACAACAAATATTCCTGCTGTTAAAGGGACAATCACAAAATATTAAACATTATGTTAGTTGGGAACTTGTAAAAAATGGATCTCCTAGCTATTCAATCTTACAGCAAAATAAATCTTTAAAACTTCATAAATAAATCCTCCAAATCTCTTCACAGGCAATAAATTTCAATTACCATACAACTTCTAAATAGTACTTTCCTTGAACTTAAGGGTGCTTACAAAAGAATAGGGTTTTTGGTTTAACACAGGTAGAATATACCTAACTAAATTACTCTTATCACAAATGACAAAGTTCACCAAGGTCTTAAGATTTATTCAAATACAGTTTTTCTTTGATACTAGAAATAATCCCATATTTCCACCTTAATTTGTATAAGCATATTCTTAGATGAAACAAATTTGATAATTTAAATTACATAATTATTCCATTCTATACAAAGATTTTGCCAGAATTTAACAAAATTTTCTCTTGCATCAGGATTAGATTTTTTTTCTGTTCCCCCTGTAAAACCCTTAAAGTCATTCCCAAAAACCCAATTCAGAAATGAAGCATTTAAGGAAATAAAAGTTGATTGACCTTATCTCAAGAACTTGAAAAATGGGATGAGGGTAGGAGTATATATTGCCTTAAACAATGTAAGTCACAGGGTTATGCAGAGGGGACTACTTAAATTCTCCTGATTCACATTTCTTCTACTATATTCCCCAATAACTTACATTAACACATTCACAATTATGCTTATAGACCAACAACTTTAAATCAAATTCTTTTCAAACATTTACTCTAAAAAGTGACATTACATGATTACCCTATTCATTAGCAATTAAGTTAATTAAGATTATCGAAATCAGTTGACTTAAATTTTGCTAAATGTCCATTCAGATTTACTTACAGGAATGCTCTCAGTCTAATTAAAGGGATAATAAAAATGATACTAAATTTCAGCTTAGCAATTTCTTAAACCCACAGGATTTTCCTTTCAAAGCATTTCAAGTCTCTCAACCCCTATTTTCAATAAATACAAGAGCCCCTAAGGTCTATGCTACTATAGAATTGCATAGGTAGGTCTCTGGCCACCCTGAGGAAACTAGACTTTTTAAATTTGAGATCAAACCAATTAAGACTGATGGGGGGCAGGGAATGGGAGGGTGGAGTCAAGCTAGCAGAATGGAGGCAGGAATTTCCAAAAATTCTTCCCTGGAACACTCCAAATTCCTTAAAATTATGACTCGAACCAAATTCTAGAGTGACAGAACACACAAAAAGACTGAATGAAATAATTTTCTGATCCAAGACAACTTGGAAGACTTGCAGGATAGGTCTGTTCCACTGGAGTTGGAGAGGGGTTCAGTGTTGCATGTGCTGTGCCTGGCTGGAGCGGATCAGCTCTAGCCTTCTAGGAGCAGCCTGCAAAGAGCCTGGGTCCCTGGAGGTGCCTAGGTCCATGGCAGCAAGAATGGTTTCCAGGCCTCTAAGCCCAAGGATTGTCAAAGACAACTTGGAGGAGCAGCGGGAAAACTCTGCCAGAGTGAGCATGGAGCCCAGTGCAGCTCAGGCCTCAGTGAAGACTCAACCCTGGAAATTGGAAACAGACCTGTGTAGTCACCCAATAGCTGCTTCCAGAGTGTTTAACCCATGAAGAGTAAGAGAATAGGGGAGACTGCAGAGCTCTCTCTGCTATCCCTGGGACAGGACCCTTGTGCTTTGTCCACATTCAGACACTGGTCACAGTCAGAAAGAAATAATTAAGATATTGTACAGGATTACACAAGATTTAGCAGCATCTACATTGAGGGCTTGTAGGGATTGGAATATGATATTCTGGAAGGTGAAAGAGCTTGGATTTCAAAACTGAAATCCTCTATTAAGGAAAAAGATGAATATTCAATGAAATAGGAGAGTTTCAAACTGTTGAAATGACCAGAGCTGAACAGAAAGTTTGATCTTCAAGGAAAGGACGTAAGGGAAGCATGGAGAGGATGGACAGAAAGGGAAAATCTTGAGGGATTTAATGATGTTGAACTATTTCAGTTTCTGCATGGGAAGATGATACTGTCAATTCACATGAACATTCATTTAATAGGGCAATTAGAAGAAGCACATATATATATATATATATATATAGACAAGGCATAGGAGAGAGCTGAATATGAAGATATAATATATTATAAAGATGGAGTCAATGGGCAAAAAAGGAATGTACTGGGAGAAAGGGAAAGGAGAGGTAGAATGGACTAAGATAGTTTACATGAAAGAGTCAAGAAAAAGCTTTTGTAATGGAGTAGAAGAGGGGATGGGAGGTGGGATGAGTGAGCCTTTATTTTCATCAGAAGTGACTCAGAGAGAAAATAATATTCACACTCAGTAGAGTATAGAAATCTATCTTACCCTAGTGGAAAAAGAAGAGGAAAGGGATGGGAGAAAGGGGAAAGGCAGAGAGGAGAGGGGGTATAGGTGTTAGAAGAGAGGGAAGATCATGAGAAAGGGTAGTCAGATACAAAACACTTTTGAGGAGGAGCAAGGTGAAAGGAGAGAGAGAACAGAATAAATGGAGGTGGGGAGGAACAGCATGGAAAGAAATACAGTTAGCAATAGCAACTGTGGGAAAAAATACTGAAGCAACATCTCTTACAGACTTATGATAAAGAATATGATCGGGGTGGCTAGGTGGTGTAGTGGATAAAGCACCAGCCTTGGAGTCAGGAATATCTGGGTTCAGATCCGCCCTCAGACACTTAATAATTACCTAGCTGTGTGGCCTTGGGCAAGACACTTAACCCCATTTGCCTTGCAAAAAAAAAAAAAAAAAAGAATGTGATCCATCCCAGATACAGAGTGGATGGTATTTGAACACAACTGAAGTACACTTTTTTATTCTCTTTATTTTTCTTGAGGTTTATCTATTTTTATAGGGGAGGGAAGATTGTCTTTACTTTTACAATAAGACTAATGTAGTAATGTGAAAATAAATAAACAAACAAATAAATAAATATATCGTTAAACTAAAAAAAGACTGATCTTTGAAAACCCAATAAGGATCATAACTTTAGAGTCAAATATAGTGTTTTGTAATCAACACCACAATTTTAAAACCCCAAATGTTTAGGTTTTTTTGAGAATCTTTCCTTTATTACTAAATCTGTTATATTTATCAATATTTTTAAATATTATATATAGTCAAAACTATTTATAAACTTGAAACTTCCTCAAGTTAACATTTTTAGATTACACAAAGGATCAGCTCATATAGTCATCCAATTGAATAGATAATAAAAAGTTAACATTTGTATAGCAATTGCTTTGATGCCAAATACCTTACAGTCTTATGACTTAAAAATATGGCTCTTTGTTTTTTTCTTACAGAACCTAAACCACCATTATTTTTGTAGTATAGAAATTCCTAATGCCAAATCTCAAATATTAGGTATCCTTGATGAGATAAACTATAATTTGGTTTTGGAGCTTATGCCTGAGAGAGGCCTAGAGATATAAGAAATACAAAACTGGAAAAATTCCTAAGATAACAAGCTTGAGAAAATTCCTTCCAATCTATCTGTCTCTGCAAAGTTCAAGCTACCTTTCCCTATCCCAGGAATATCTGCTATTCCCAGACTAGCCCCTAAATGAGAATTGCCTTCTCTCCTTTGATCTCAACTGCAAACTTCTAGACCCTTAGTTTGCCTCCAACATTTTCCACTTGGAAAGAAGCAAACTAAAGATTCCAACATCTAGCTTTCTGTTAACTCATCTTGTTCTCCCTAAGACAGACTTTCAGTTGAACCTGTGCTGACTGTCTCACATCACTCTTGATCTAAATACTATCAAATAATTAAGTCCTTAACTCCTGATACATATATTGCTCTCTTCTTTACAAGAGCAATTTTAGGAAAATCAATCCTAGTTACCAAACTATTTGCAAACTTTCATTAGTATTATTCTCATTAACTGATCATTGACCCAAAAAAAAGCAAAAAAAAAACTTCTTTCTGCAGTATCCTGTTGAAAAATCATTACATTCTTTTAATACTCTAGCATGAGCTAGACTCTAGAATCTTTAAGATCAGATAGAAATCTATAAGTAATTATCAACTTCACATTAACCTCTTAAAAGCACAAAAGAATAAAGGGGCAATTCACATTTTAGGCCATTCACTCTAAGTTAGACTGAGACCAGAACAAGCCAAAATTATACCTAGAATCACATATAAAGCCTCAGCCTCAACATTGAGCTTCACTTGTTCCAAACAATCAATATTTCAGGGGTTCATTATTTTACCAACAACTCATTACTAGAGATTTAATTTTACTTCAATTATCACACTGTGCACAACCTAATTCAGTTCAATTCTGGATTCTATAATTCCAGAAAGATTACCTAACTTTTTCTTATTTACTTTTTCAGATTTACTCATAACTTCTTCACATACCTAAGACTATCCCCTTTCTTCCAAATGTGCTTTTCTTATGGTTCAAAGAAAACCCAAACTCCCTTTCCACTCTCATCAATTTCCTTAAAATCCACTTTACAAATTTCCAATTTATATTATTCTTAATGTATTGCTTAACCTAAATTCTTACCTTTTGCCCTAAATTCCAAAATAATAAGGTGGCAATTAGTCTTAGTGTCACCCAGTCTTATTCAATATATTAGCTTGCACGGTCCTTTTCAGCATTCAACAGTTTCACTCTCTTCCTCCTCCAGATCATTCACTCACTCCTCTGTGAAAAATCCCAGATCTCAGAAACTTGTCAGGGGCTAGGGGTGGGGGTTCAGAAAAGAAAGCAAGGACTGCTCAAACAGAGATCCTTCCCTGAGATCCTCTCATGTACAACCTCCTCAGGCCCTCTAGTATCCCACAGAAACTCCCAAATTGTTAGAAATAGCATCAATCTTCTCCCCCTAAGAATCAAAACTTAAACCAAAGTGAGCAAATGAAGTGTTTATTACAATTTTCATGAGAAGAGGATGGAAAACTCCTCAGAGCATCCACAACTTTACAGAAGCAAGAACAAGCTAATATATTAGTTCAACCCTACTCCTAACATCAGACTAGGATTAGTCCAGGCCCTTTGGGGTTACAGCCTACCTAATATACCCACCTCATATCATTCCTTGATATGTTCCACCCCTTTGTCATATGACACATATTATGTTATTAAACTTCAATCATCACAGAGAGTGTGTAAGTTAATATACATGAAGCTTATAAAGCATGCATGCTCATGATAGGTCAGAGACCACCAAGTTTGAGCTGGTTTAGGCAGTCTTCAAGATGACTTCAAGAATTCTACAGGTTATATGATTGGTCAGGGTCATTTTTATTACCCTTGTCCTTATCTTGCCTCTACTTTCCTGCACATATGCTTGTGCCTTTTGGCCTCATAAATCACCCAGAGACCCCTGCTTTTGTAATGTACTGTTCTGGCAGTTACCTGTGAAATCCTAACTAATAGCACCCTTTCACCAAATGCACTCAGAAGTTATCTCGTTTTTTGTTTGTTTTTTATATTGTATACATCCTGTGGAAACCTAACACTAATTTCTCACAAAGATAAAATCCTCTGTGTGAGTTTCAGAGTTTTCATAACTTAGACCCCTCCTATCTGGAGTTTTCTTACACTTAACTCAACCCCCTCTGCTCCTGGCCTCTGTGAATCAGTGGTGACACTGAATTCTTTATCCTTCCTAAGACAAGAAACTATTACCTGATTGAGACATTTTCACTTGCCATCTCCAAAGTTTGGAATTATTTCCCTCCTTATCTCTGTCTCCCTAGCTTTCTTTAAGACCCTTTTAAAATCCCACCTTCCAGGAGAAGAATTTTCCAATTTTCTTTAAAACAAATGTCCTCCCTCTTCTGACTAATTCAATTTATTATGTACATAGCTTGCATGTTGTCCCTTCTATTAGACTGAGTTTCTTAAGAAAAGGAAGTTTTTATTTTTAATGTCTTTCTTTATCTCCTACACATTTATTATAATGACTGATACATAGTAGGTACTTAATAATGATGTTTGTCCTTTGATCTCGAAGAGGACCATGACATCATATGATGCCATGACATGTATTGGATTTGAGTGAGGGAGTGCTGTACTAAGTCAACAGATTCACTTTCTTCTCCAGAACCATCTGGATCCATTGGCCAGATATGAATCAGGACAACTGGAGATGACTTGGAAGCAAGGCAATCAGTGTTAAATGACTCATCCAAGGTCACATAGCTAGCAAGTATCAAGTGTCTGAAGTCTGATTCGAACTCCCATCCTCCTGACTACAAAGACAGTGCTCTAATTCTTGCACCACCTAGTTTTGCTAAGTGCTTAATAAATGTTTATTGAGTGACTGAACAGTTCAACCCGCTCATTTTATAGAAATGAATCCAAGGAGATTCAGAATCACTTCTAAAACTATGATCTCAGATGTCTGTATGCAAAAATGAACAGTATGAATAATAAATAAAGTGACTCAGACAACCTAAGGCAAGGAGACAAACTTAAACTTTTAACTATTACAGAAAAGCAGTGTGAAGGTCCTCCAGTAAGGAGGACCTTGGTTAAAATTCACATTGTACTTTGTGACCCTGAAGAAATAAGAATCTCAGTCTTCTGGACCTGATTTGGTCAATAAGAAGGGATAAAAACAATAGGATCCCAGATGGTAAAGAGGCATTATCCCTTCGTGATAATATTTGTGACAATAGAGTTTCTTGGCTTGAAGGTTACTGTTCTTTCCATGGTCCTATCTGGTGCCTCAGATCAATAGATTTGACAGCTTACTATCAAATTATTTATTTATCCTGCTATGATTTTAGTATCCCAGAATCTGAGTTTCTGCTTCATTTCCTTGTGATTAAATCTCTGCTGGTATCTTGAGATCTGTTATCCTCATGTCAGGAATAGCAATGCTAGTATACAAAATATGCAAACAGTGCTGCCAGATTACAAAAGATGATTATGATTGTGACACATTCATGCAAAAATCGTGTCTGGAAGTGCTAAAGCTAAGAATGGAGCTGAGACTGGCAAGGAAAAATAAAAAATCCAAAAAGGTTTTTGTTCACGATTTTTTAAGCTATTTTGAGAGGAAAAAAGAATCGCTGATGGGATTATAATTTTGTCTTTGCAACATATTAGCATAATCAAGCAAAATAAACCCACATTGTGACCATGTCCTAAAATTTGAGGGTCTTTTATCATCTTGAGTTCATTACTTTTGGAGATTTAGTTGCTCATTGTATTGATCAGAGTTCTTGTTTCTCAAAGATATTTCTCTTTACAACCGTGTAGTTATTGTGCAAATTGTTCTTCTAGCTCTGGTCTTTTCACTAATTTATTTTACTTAGGATTTCCTGAATCTCTATCATCATTTCATATAGCACAATGACATTTAGTCAACCATTTCCCAGTTGATAACTACTGCCCCCACCCCTTTAGATTTTAGTTCTTTGCTTTTCTTTTTCCCCTCTTTTAATCCCTCTTTCAGGATTAGCATTTATCCTCCATCTTCACTATCCCTCCATCCCCACTTGTTTCCCCACTTCAGTTTGATATATTTCTATATCAAATTATTTGTATATATGTATACATGTGTATCTACTTTGTTTTGCATGGAGCTATTATTAGAAATTTCAAGAGTTCTCTACCTAGTTAAAATTAACCATTGAGTTATTTATTCCTTTTCTGATTCTGTCATTCAGATCTTTAACTTCATTTTTTTATCTCTCACTTAATTTCTTTTGGGAGTTTGTATAATTTATTCATTTCAACCCATCAGGAAGCTTGAGGGATTTTCCCATTATAGAGGATAGTGGGATAAAAGAAAAACAATTATAGCTATTAAGAGACACACTTTTTGTGTTGGCTAGCCTACCCAAAAAAAACCCCTAAAAACAAAAAACTGAAAATGTGTTGGTTAGCTCCAGGCATGTGGTAGGGACACTCACAAAACAGTAGATACTCTCTTTGAAAAGGAAGAAGCTTCACTATCAAATGACAGCCCCAGTAGACGGCAACAGCAACTTGGAAAAGAATCAGGAAACAATATCTTCATTTGCAGAGTGGAGCATCATTGAAGCATGCTAGGAGACAAGAAAGGAGTGAAAGAGCCATGAAAGACATTTTGTCTAGGTTGTACTCCTTGGAATGCAAATTGCACATAACTTGACAGAAATTTGGACCCTTTTGAGGATGAGGGGTAGAGAATGATCTATTACTCATATTTATGTCTTAATTAAAATTTTTGTTCTTTGATTTATACTTCTTGGTCTTTGATATATCATGCATTAGATGATTGCTTCAACAGGAAGTTTTTCCATAACTATTTAAATATCTCATAATGAATCCAAGGTAGAGAAAGATGCAAAATTTTGTAGGATCCATATTACATGTAAGAATTTATTAGTCAGACTAAAAAGTATTAAACCTCATTTGCTAAAAGATTCATTATATACCCCCTACCATATGCAATAAGAAACATTAGAATGCAGGACCTTGACCATTTCTTAGAGGTATAATTGAATTGGCCATGAGATTTATCTAAGTCTATTATATTGATCTTATGAAATAAGTATTAAAGACTTTAAATATTAATATTCCCAGTTTTCCAAATTTCTACTTACTGTATTTCCCCCATGTATAAGAAGCTCCCAGGTATAAGACACACCTTAATTTGGGGGTTCAAAATTTTTAAAAAAAAGTATATTATAATAAAGTTATTCAAATCAAGGTTTTTTATCATAAAATTCATACGACTTCTCATCATTGTCAAAACTCCCATCAATTAGTTTATCCTCAGCTGTATTTGATAACAAATTGTTGTTTTAGGAGAGGTTCTGACTGTTCTCCTACTTTGCTCTGGACTGTGATTGACCACAAGCACTCCCTGGACAAGTCTGGTACGTGGACAGGTGCTTAGTCCATTCCATTTCATGAACATGAAGTACCCATAGTGTCCTTTGAAATCAGTCACTTCTTCATCAGCAATTCTTTTGACCTCCTGTTGAATCATCTTTATAGACACAAGAATTCCAATGGCTTTTTGTTCTTCAATCCATGGCTTTGATTCCCTTTTTAAATCAGGTCATTTGGCTGACTTGCCTCTCATAGTCTTCTTCTGCTGTCGTGTTTTCAGTAGGGTTTCTTCTTCCTGTAACTAGTCTCAGATATTTTTTCAGTTGGAGGAGGACCAAACTGACATTCAACAGCACAATTTCCATTCACTTTTGAAAACTGGATCACTTTGAATTTGAATTCAGCACTGTACGAAAATCTTTTTTGAGCCATTTCTGGGCAGAAATGTGGCAAAACATAATCTAATATACTGGTAACAAATGCTAAATAATGAGTGAAAAGACAACAAGCATGAAAAAGTGTTAATACGAGTAAAAAATCCTACAACCACTGTATAAGATGCTCGCAGTTTTTAGACCACAAATTTTTCAAAAAAGGGTGAATCTTATACTTTGAAGACTTCAATGGCAACACTTTATGTTTGTCAACTTGGTCCTATTGTAATCTTATTAGAGATAGTATATTAACCTAACTCATGGGGACCTAGTACAATTTTTTCTAGATGTATCACTGCTGTCACCAGTATTGGATCACTGAATCAAAATGTCAGGCAGGATAGAAAATGTTTTAAAAGTACCTTCATCAGATATTGAAGAGACTATCCATTTCCCAGATCCTTGCAATCCTGTGGAAAATGAAAATCTTTTTAACAAGTAGCTCCTACATATATATTAAGGATGTGATTGATTCACTACTATGCATATTTGATAACAGTATTCTTGGTTTTTATTTCTCTTTTTTTTTTCCAGAGAGAGGAAAATGACAAAGAAAAAAACTAGATTCTTATTAATTGAAAAAGAAATTTAAATTTGAAAAAAGAAAATGACTTTATGATGAGTGGACCTAGGACATTTATGAAGCTATTTAACAAACTGAAACTATCAAATATTTAGTCTTATCCAATTCGACTGTGCATATGAAGACCCAATAAAAGTTAAATAGCACCACAGAATCATAGCTTTTAAATTAAAAGTTTTTAGAGATCTACTCCAGTAATTTCATAATCAAAATATAGAAACTTGGGCCTTGAAAAGTGAACCAACTTGTCTTTTTTGTTTCATAACTAGTTCAGGGAAAAAAAAAAGGAGACAAGCTAATTTTATTGAAGAGTTCAGGTAGGTTTATCAGTATAATAGAATCTACTGTGTATATAATCACAAAGTTAAGCAGATCAAACTGCCAAGAGAAAAGCACAATCCGGAAAATATTCTGTACATAGTAGTTCTTTGAAAGAAATCTTTAACAAAAATTAAATTTCAAATTAGTCTGGAGTTTCAAAAATAAAGATAAACTGTATTAAACATGGAAAGGAAGGAAACACAAAACAAAACTTGCATCTAGTGATTTAACAAGAAAAAATTCTACCTCTACAACTAAATTAAAAGATGTCTTGAGTTCCATGATTCTTCCAATGTATGAACTGAATTGTATTCTGCTTTTGCTCCCTGTAGCTTCACTGAGAAAGTATTCTGGCTCATATATTTAAATCTACTCTGCATTGGGTCCCAAGTATTGAAAGCACTGTGTATAACACAGCTTGAAATCCACACTTTCCATTTATGCCAGTCATTCTCCCTTTGAGTTTGCATTGGACAAATTAAATTTTATGTTTGCCTGAGCAACATGATAGACAGCAATTGCTACTCAAAAAAACTGCTTTTGTCCTATTTATTCCTGTGCAAATTTAGTGAAAACCTATTTATAATAGTGTTTGCTTGCTTTAGAGGACCTATAGGATATAATGAAAGAGGCCCAACCTAATTAGCATATTAACACAATCACATCAATTGTTGACACCACACTTGACAACAGGAAATTGGATAAATTAACAAGAGTGTTTTTATCTCTGCGCTTTATAATTAGACTGAAAAGGATGGTTTAAATGATGTCAGATGTATTTACTACGATTGTTTTCAATTTACAAGTCTTTAATCATTGGTGCCAAAGTTGAGGATAATTTTTATTTTATGTGGCTTCATATTTAAAGCATACGAGGGTCAAACATGTTATACAAATATATTCATATCTAAATTTAAAGGATATCTGTCATTTTCACTTAGAATTTTCTCTTTGAGTTTCTGACTATCCTATTCTGTTTTCCTAAGCACTCAAGAGGCTTGACATTCTACCAAGGCTATTGTTCTAGGATCTAGGGCAGTATTAGAAAATGACAGCAACCATATAAATTCATTTGTTACTGATATGAAGGCAATAGGAAATTTTGAAAGATCTTTACTAGGTTCCTTTTGTTCTTTGTTAGTTTTCTTTTGTTCTTTGTTCTCATTTTTTTTTTTTTAGATTGGATTTTCCTGGGTTACCCAGGCTGGAAGCTCAGTAGCCATTTATAGATTTGTTATTCAATCATTTCAGTTGCATCCAACTCTTTAAGACTCCATTTGTTCTGAGTGGTTTTCTATTTCCTTCTCTAGCTCAATTTACAGATGAAGAAACTGAGGTAAAGAATATTTTGACCCTGGTTTGTCCAGGGTCACACAGTTAGAGAGTGTCTGAAACTGAATTTGAACTTAGGTCTTCCTGACTCCAGCACTCTATCCATTGTGCCACCTAGCTACTGTAATCATGGATAGAATCCCACTACTGATCAACCTGGAAACTTTAATGAGGTCCCTTTTCTGCTTTGGATTGATGCTCCTCCTTAGGTAGTCTTGCCTCCCTACTTCTGGAGTCTCATTATGTTGTTTTAGGATTTAATACAGGCTCAATAGGCTTAGCCCTACTGCAACATCTGTCATATGGACATGGACTGAAGGAAGTGACCTTCAATCATTTGGAGACTGGGAAGAGATTTCTGACAACTTTCTACACCTCATGGCTAATTCTTTTATAGTTCCAAGCACCAGATAGGACCAGGTGAAAATACTGTGGCCCTAGTAGCTAGAAAAGCCCTAGGAGCTCTCCTAAGCTTCCTTACTTCAATTAATGTTGCTGGTCCTGAAGAAATCATAGACCTGATTTGTAAAAACCATACATTTAACTATATTTTAAACATATACTACATATAGATAATGAGTTGGTCACAGAATTAAGAGGACATAAAAATGGATCACATTTGAGAAATGGTATAGGACTTTCGATAATTCCAAACTGCTTCAGAATAATATTTTTCTAATATGTTGCATGGCTGCAGATCATGGGTTATAATGATCCAAAAAGAATTAAAATTGTGCATGAACTAGAGAATAATGTAAACACATGGTGGGTATAAGCATGTAGACTTGCTTATGACAAGTGGTATTAAAAGACATCATTAAAGACATATATAAGGATGAAAAGGTATGGTTGGTCAGGAAGACAATAGACAGGTAGCCCAAGTGTTATCTTGGTATCCTTGAGTTATTTTTAAAATTCATTTTATAGGTATCTTTTATGTTTTTTTATCACCTGCATTTCCCAAAATGTCCCTTCTCCTTCCTTTTTCTAGAAAGTACTCTCTTACAACAAAGAATTGAAAAGGAAAAAAAATTAGCAAAACCAATTACTGAACTAAAAAAAGTCTGACATGATGCAGACCTTCATCTCTGCAAATAAAAGTGGAGGGTTGTAGAGGGAGGCACATCCATTTTCAAAAACCTTCTATAATCAGCTAGGTGGCACAGTAAATACTGGTTGTAGAGTCAGAAAGAACTGTGATAAAAGTCAGTATTTCATACCTGCTAGCTGTAGAACTTTGGGAAGTTATTTTATCTGGTTCAGGTTTCCATATTGTAAAATGAGGACAATAATAGTATTTACATCATGGTATTATATGGGAATCAAATGAGAAAATATTTATGAAGCCCTTAGGACAATGTCTAGCTCTTAAAAATGCTTGTTCTTTCTCCCCCTCTTCTTTTTATTTAAGGCAATGAGTCTAAGTGATTTGCACAAAGTCACACAGACAGGCAATTATTAAGTGTCTGAGGTCAAATTTGAACTCAGGTCCTCCTGACTCCAGGGCTGGTGCTCTATCCACTGTGCCACTTAGCTGCCCTCCCATCTTCTTTGGAGGCTAGCTTGGCCATTATAATTTCCCAGCATTCAATTTCATTCTTTTTGTTGTTATTGATCTTTCCAATCACATTGTTGTGATTATTATATATATTACTTTCCTGGTTATGTTTACTCTGCATCAGTTCATATAACTCTTCTCATGCATCTCTATGGTCATTACCCCTTAGGTATTAAAAGAACTAGAGGAAGGCCGAGTGTATTGAGTAAATCTTCTATGGAGGATTTATGAACAGTTATGGGGTTAAAAATCACAAAAGATGAGCTAGAGTGAATCTAGTCTTCAATGATGGAAGGAGTAGCCACAACTGTGAGATCACAGGTCCCTTCCAAACATTTAAGTAAGTCTTTCTGATCTCAGGCTCAGAAAGATTAAATGATTTGGTCTCTTACTATTAATAAAATTATCACAGTGTCTGACATATTGTTGATACTTAATAAATGTTGACTGGTTGATTCATAAATCTGGCAACCAGAACAGGGACACAAAATTTTCAAAACATTTTAGGGGGAATATAAATCCAACTTCTGTGCAAATTATCATAGTGCTTTGAATGGTTGAATCTCAAGTAGCATTTTAGCACCTATTAGAGTTGATCATAGTTTTATATTGCTTCTTTGTAACCATTTAAGAACTTTATTATTCAGACATCTTGTAAGTCAAAGGTATCATGTTTCTTTACTTTGAACAAGCCACCACTAGATGGAGAATGTTGCATTCCAGAGCAATGAAGCTCTGGTCCATTTCTTCAGATGCATGGTTTTTTTTTTTTGAGAATCACAGGATGGAAACACTTTAAAGATATAGAGTACCTTCCAAACTTTAAACTGTCTGGTCAAAAAAAAATTTTTTTTTTAATGTCTGGTCCTACCTCCCTCATTCTACAGATAATATGGAAGAATTTAAATAAATCAATTGAAGTCATGTAGCTAGTTAGCAGCAAATAACTAATTTTGTCCAAATCATGTAATCTCAGAGTTAAAAATGGGACCTTAGGGACCATCTCCAGAGGTTCATAATCTAGAGTCTATGAGCTTTAAAAAAAAACTTTTTATAATTGTATTTCCATATAATTGATTTCTCTTGTAATTCTTTATATTTTATTTTATGTATTTGAGAAAACATACAAAGAAAGAGTCTATAAGCATTACCAGATAATTATATGAATCAATGAAATGACAACAAAAATTTAAGAATTTCTGATCTAGTCCAGTCTTTGCTGCACAAGAATTTCCTCTATGACATACTTGTTAAGTGTCTTCTAGTCTCTGTTGTGAAGAATTCTAAAGAAGACCCCCTACTACCTTTGAAGACATTACATGAAGCAAATAGATAGCATAATAGAATTAGGAAGACCCGAGTTCAAATCCTGCCCCAGATACTTATTGGCTGTGAGACTCCTGGACAAGTCATTCACCTCTTTCAGTTTTCTCATCTGTAAGATGGGGGAAAAAAGAGCACCTTTTTCATTTGACTGTCTTGGGATCAAAGAAAATTATATATATATATATATATATATATTATATATATAATATATATATATATGTAGTGCCTCTCACTAAAGTATTATATAAATGCAGATTATTATTATACTCCAGTGCAGCCCAATCCCCCAATTTCACATTTTACTAGTTTATTAGGAAATGTACATAACCAAGAAGAATAATGTCATAGATGAAAAATGACAAGAGCCAGAAAAATCAGACTTGGTTCCTAGTGCCAGAACTGGCTTTGTAGGGAGACATACAGTAGGGTAAAAGAGAACAGGTATGGAATTGATATTGATAGGAGTTGAAAATGAGATGGCTTATCAATAATTCAGTTCAATTGAAAAAACATTTATTGTGTCTACTATGTGTTAAGCACTGGGATCACAATTAAGGAAAAGAAATACCTGTCCTCAAGGAGATTGCAATCTAATTAAGAAAGACAATACACAAAAACAAACAAAAAGGTGGAGGGAGGGGACACCAGAAATTACTTGGCTTGGGTTGGTTGGTTCTTATTAAGGAAGAAGACTAAAATGACATCACCTGGCTTGGGAGATGATGTTCCCTGGTGTCAAATCCAGTTACAGTTGTTGATGGACACTGGAGAGTAACCAGGAAAATTCTGATCTAAGTCCTCTATAAAGGAAAGCCTCCAGAAGAACATGTTACTTCATCCTCTAATCTTCTAATCAGAGGGGAAAGAGACAACTAAGGAAGTTGAGAAGGTGTTGATTATCAAAAAAACTGAGTCAATCAACAATAGTGATAAGAATTCACAAGATCTGGATGAGACACAAAGCAGAATTGGGGATGGAAAGTAGTTACTAGTAAACAGAACTTGAAGTTCCACATACTCTATATTAGGTAACTGAGTAGGATTTTATTAATAGGCTCAGTAAAAATTGCTGTTGAGAGATCAGTTCTATGGGGAAAGTAGACTTCTGTCTCTTGGTATCTCAACCCTCTTCAATTTATTCTTTATCAGAATGGTAATGTTTGATAACTCCACTATTCCCAACTTTTGCAGTCCATGTGCCCAGCTCTGGTCTCACTTTCTGAAGGAGGGTGGCTTCAAATTTGTGCACATCCATAAATGCGAGACAAAAGTACTTGCACTTTTGGGGGGATAAGAGGGAATCACTTAAGATTTGGGAACAGAAGAATGACATGGTTAAATCTAGAAATAAAAATTATTTTAATGACTCCATTCCATGAAAGATGGCTTAGAACAGAGAGTAGAAGCATGAAAACTTATTAAAAGATTCTTGGAATAATCCAGGCAAATGCTAATTCAGACTGAGGTGCTAAAGAAGTATTTTGAGATTCCCTTGAACAGCAAGGAGAACAAATCAGTCAATACTTAAGGAAATGGGGGCAGTTAGGTGGTGCAGTGGATAGAGCACAGACCCTGAAGTCAGGAGGACCTGAGTTCAAATCCAGCCTCAGACAATAGTTATCTATCCGTGTAACCTTGGGCAAGTCACAACCTTGTTACCTTAAATAAATTAATTTTTTTTTACTTTATAAAAAATACTTAAGGAAATGAATTCACTGGAAGGTCAAGTACTGAAGCTGAAGGTTAAATATTTTGGCTACATAGTGAGAATATGAAACTCATTAGAAAGGATTCTGATGATAGAAAGATTGAAAGCAAAAGGAAAAGGGCATGGCAAAGAATGGGATAGATAAATATGTCATAGAAACATTGAACATGAACTTGGAAAGAATTGGAGAGATAATGGAGGACAGAAGGGTCTGGTATGCTATGATCCTTGGAGTCATGAAGAGTCAGACACTACTGAATGACTAAACAACAACAGAAACAATGCCTATAGTGGCAGTGGGAAAATATAATGCTCCAGAAGTAATGGAGATGGTAGAATTATACACTAAATACAACATAGCTTACCAGTAAACTAGAGGAGGGCAGTAATAGTTATACATCAATGGGAAATGGAACTTTGAGGAACCACACCAGAGCAGTACACAGGCATAGTAACCAAAAGCATTAACCAATTATGCTTCTTGACTGTCTGACTGGGTGTGGCAGATGGCCCTGGAGATGTTCCAGAACCAATAGTCCACATTCAACTCCTATCCTGCCTTTTGCAAGTATCAGAAAAGTAGACATTCATTTATAAACTAGAGAGTACTACACTCAGACCCCCAGTCATGTGGGTTCAATTCCATACAAGATTATATATATATATATATATATATATATATATACACATATATATATATATATATATATTTGCACAATATTCCCCCCAAAGCAGCAGTATCTTTTCTACTCTCTAGAGGACATTCAACCTATAAACTCTTAGCCTGCCTCCCCCTACCAATGTTCCAAGATCTTTTGTTTTTCTTGATCTAAAGGTATGAAAAGAAATAGTATTTCAAATTATTGGAAAATCTCTATGTGACTCTAAATTAACCTGTATTTCAATTCGCCCAACCTACTCTTTTTTTAAAATGTAAATTTTGATATCTTTTATTTTTCCATCAAATTATATCTCCTACCTTTCCTGATGTATCCTTCCCTCCTCCTAAGAAGCCATTCCTTATGACAAAGAATAAAAAGGAGGAAAAATTTTAGTAACTCTAAAAAAGATTGACATTACATGCAACTCTGTTAATATGACCCAGACAATCCACATTGTGACCCATATAGTTTATCAAAAAACAGGAAATTAAAGTTGCCAAACTACTGTCAAGCATTCTCAACCTATATTACCTCACAGCTTGTAAAGGTTGGAAGATAAGGGAAGGGAGTTGCATGTTTGGAGCTATCGGTAGCCATTCTGCAAATAATGGAGAAAGAGAGATAGTGTCAGAGACTGATCTCAGTCTCCCAACCCAGTCTTACCAGTTGCTAAGGCTTCCAAAAATCTGCCAATCCAGTCCCACACTATCTCTGCTTCTGCTGGTGTTTCTCTCCAGCATCTGTCTCAGTTCTGCTTTTACTGCTCTCATCTTGGACTACTTCAGTTCTATAGCAACAGCCACAAGTGATTTACCAGTGGTCACCTACCTCAACAATGGCTTTCCATCTTTATTTCTCTGCTCCTGGATGCAAGGAAAGAATTGAATGACTTATTAGAAGTCTCTTTCAAAAACTGAGGAAAAGAAAGAAGAAAAACTTTAAGATCTATATGCCTGCATACAGCTCCCCCTATTCTTAGATCGCTCATTAATCTTGTTGGAACTTGGGAGGTGGGAAATTAGGAGGAGGGTTTCGGACCACTCTAAGATAAACTTAGCCACAGAAATACCTACTGCCAGAGAATAAGCCTCCCTATTAGAAAACATACAACTGCTTAAAAGTACAAATACACCCAACAGGTAAGTGTTCTGGCCATGCCCCCTTTTTTTCCGGTTTCTTTATTTCTTTTTCAATATCTTCTGTTTCTTAAAGGGAAAGTTTTGAAAAATGGTGAAGCTGTCATTCTATACTTCCACTAGAGATATGCTTAACTTAAAGTCTCTTAAATATTTTTCTTGTCTTCAAGAAGGATCAGAAAAACCTAATAATCCAGGCAGAAATTTCCCAGTAAAACTGGAGATGATGGATTTGAGAAAGGCCAGATTCTTTTTGGTCTACAGGACCCATGATCTCAGATACCTAGAGAAAGTTAAAACCCTCTCTTTTTTTCTTTTCTTCTTTTCTTTTCTTTTCTTTTTTCTTTTCTTTTCTTCTTTGTCTTTTCTTTGCTTTGCTTTGCTTTTTTAATGTCTCTAATCTCAGAAGCACCTCTTTAAATTTGTTTGGGTCAGGTGTCTAAGAACAATGGTATCAAATTCAAATAGAAACTAGACAAATAAATTCCTACAGGCCACATATTAACTGAGAAAACTACAGATTAAAGTTATTTATGTTCTAATGTATTTTTAATGATTTTGTCAAATATTTCCCAATTATATTCTAGTGCTCATGTCATGTGTTTAACACCTCTGTTTAAGAAGAAATGAAATTATTAATTTTTTTTAAATTTCCACGTCTTTCTTGCTCCTACTCTGAGTTTCTCAAAGATACTAAGAATTTTAAAATAAATTATTATTGTTGCCCACTCAGAGCATTTGGTCAGGAACATAAGAAGTGTTATAACAAGTGGTAGGAGTAATGTGTACATCATTTAAAGTAAAATATGAAGCAGACTCTAGTGGTTTTCCTAGAATTCTATTCATTTTTTTCTCTATAATGGCTATAGAATGCACGAAATTAAAATAATTTGTTAGGTGCTCACTTTGTGCAGGGCTGGGGACACAAACTGAAAAGTAAGAAAGGCCCTGCTCTCAAAGAGTTTATTTTTCAGGTTGAAAGAAAAGAGTTACTGATGTTTCAGGGGTAATAGTAGGACAAATGACAAGGCTCAGTGATGGTGGTGGCAAATGATCCAGTGTGGTTGGAGGGTAAAAAGGACAGAAAACTGATGTTCAAATGCATCTTCTTTAGTGTCATTTCTAAACCATATTTTGAAATAAATTGTATTTCATCACTGATATTGAGTCATTTGACAGTACCAAGGATACTTAACAATAATTTTCTCTTTGGAACTTTTGGTAATTATAGCTATTGAAGAGATCAGGAGATTTAGAGATATTACCAAGCTATTGCTTCTTCACTGGAATTGGTCTTTGGACAGTGGTGGGGGACAGGTTCAAAGGTTCTTGAGCAAGGAATCCTAGCTTCCTATTTCACTAATGACAGCTTCATCACTGTTTTTTGTCTCTTTGCCTCTGCCTCTGTCTCTGACTCTGTTTCTCTCATACACATACACACACACACACCACACACGACACACATACATACACACACACACACCCCACATAATGTATATGCATGAGGCAATGTGGCATAGTGGACAGGTCAGTCTTGTCTCTGAGACATGAACACTTAATCTTTTGGTTCCCTAAAAGTTAAAACTTCAGAGGAGTTGCAAATCTGCATGATAAAGCAAGTTTCTTTATGTGAGTCACTCATGCCAGTGACATGACAGGTAAGAGTGGTGATGTGTATGTTTACTTATATTTCATCTCTCTCTCTCTCTCTCTCTCTCTTTCTCTCTCTTTCTCTCTCTCTCTCTATATATATATATATATATATATCAATATATAATTATTTATCAATATGCATATATATGTATATATGTAGTGCATTATTATGTCTAGTCAGTGGACAGGGAACAGGGTCTTCCTAAGAAAAGTGAGGCTGGATAAAGAGAAAACTCAAAGACTATAAGGTAATTCAGATACTTTATAGTTTTCACAAAGCAAGATTTCCTTGTCCTTTACTATTTAATGATCTGTGCATGGATTCTTCCAATAGATTTGATCTATTTTGTTGCAGAAAATTAAAAGTTAAGAGATGAGGAGGAGGCTCCTCTGTTCCCTCCAAGCCTGTGGTTCTATAGCAGAGAAACTGTCTATGCTTTTACAATCTGTTAGGAACATTATGTCACTGTCAATGGAAAAAAAAGATTGAGAATTAGTCCTTTCTCTATATATAAAGTAGCAGAAAAACACGAACATCTTGGTTTGACATTCAACATATTTTCAAAGAACTAGATCTAAACTGCAATGGAAGAATGGAATTTAAAACAAGGCACAGACTGGCTGCAACTCACTGAACAAAATAATCTCAAAAGAATCAAGATTGCAGGTCACTCAGAGGGTAATGAAAAGAAGGCAGTAGGAAGAAAGTCTAAAGCATTTTACCAACAATGACTGGTACTCAAGATGGTGTCAAAGATATCATTAAAGGGATGTATATGACCAGAAGAGGTGGGCTGGCCATACAGTGAGGGAAAGGAATCTAACTTATGCAGTGTGCTATGGGGAAAAGAGCTGAGGCTCCAGTCCGAGGAGCTGGACTCAAATCCTGACTCTGTGACCTTGGGCAAGTCATTCAAATTCCCTGAATTTCCGCTCTATAAAGTGCAATGGTTGGGTTAGATAAAGGGGTATTAAATTGAAATCTGTGAACTTGATTTTTTTTAAAGACGATAAGTAGATTTCAATATAATTTTCCTTTATCAATCTATGTATTTTATTTTCTTGCACTAAAATCATTGTTCCAAGAGGGGGGTCATGGGCTTTATCAGCCTACCAAAGGAGTTCATGACACATAAAAAGGTAGGAAAGCCTGGGCTATTCATTCTCTGAAGTGTCTTCTAGCATTTATGATCCTATATAAATAGCCTGAATGTGATTCTGGCACCTGTGTAATGTAATTCCAATGCATCCAATGCCATTTCCAGTCATCCTGATCCATATCTGGCCACTGGACCAGAGGGCTTCAGAGAAGAAAGTGAGGCTGGTGACTTTGCCTAGCACCCCCTCACTCTAATCCAATTTTCTTGTAACTCACAGCTTCACCTCCATGATATCGTGATCTTCTTTGAGAACGAAGGGCAAAAAACAGCAACAACCTGCCAAAGGAGTTCACGATACATAAAAGGTTAGGAAAACCTCGGCTAGATATTCTCTTAAGTGTCTTCTAGCATCTAGGATCTTATATAGATAGCCTGAATGAAGTATTGATATCCATGTTAGAGGCCTAAAAGAAAATACAAGATAAATTGGATGGACAACCTGGGAAGAATTTATGTGAGTGTTTGACTCAAAAACAGGCAGTCTAAAAAAAGATATTTGAGTTGCAATCTGAAGTACTCAGATCATGAGATCATCAATCCAATGGAAGATTATAATTTATGGTCTGCATAAGATCCACCCTCTTCTCCTATTGAGGAATTCCTCCTGAAGGTCCAGGATAAACTATTTTCATTCCACTCCTTGTCCTGTTACATACTTTCTATACTTCAGATCATGTCCCCAAACTGAGTTCCTCCCTCTTCCTCACTCATATTCAATTCCTTCTTGTGCTTCATTAGAATATAAGCTCCATGAGGGTAGGGCAACAGTCTTTCTATTAATTTGCATTTGTTTCCTCTTCACTTATGTCAGGAAATAAAATAAGACTTATTCAATGCTCCTTTCCTTCCTTCCTTCTTACTCTTCTTCCTCACTTCCTTCTTTTAGTTAATGAGTTTGATGAGTTTTCAGAGCTTAAAGTTTTATTTGAGGACATCTGAAAGCACCTCCCTTGGAAAGTCTGGGCATGCCCATTGTGCCTTCGGTTGAGTTGACAAATACATGTTCTGATTGATTCCCAGTCACTGGGAGTGTACCCAAGGTGAATGGTTGACTGTGGTTCATAAGGACTGATTCTAGTGAGAGGAAACACTAACCTATGTCAGCCTATAAAAGAAAACCAAGGAATTGCCATTGAAATACTTTCTTTTTTCCCATTATCTCTATTCAAAAGACAGACCAGAGCACAGCAGAATAGATTTGTGTTCTGCAAAGTTGGAAATGAGAAGGCTATACATTCACAGGCCCATGGAGAGGCTCCCATCAGATGTCTCCAAATAAAAGCTCAGATCCTCTAAGCTCATGAGATTGATTATGGAGTTCCCTAATCAACCTGTCCTCCCTTACTTCTGTTTAGGTGCCTATTCTATTAAATTTTGACCTTTAGAAGAAACCACTTGATTCTGTCACTTGATAATACTGTTCTCAAACATTATACTATCCAGAATATGATAAAAGATCAAATAGTCTTAGACCCCTACTTGACAAGTTTTAGTTACTAAAGTACCAAAGGACCCTGTTATAGATGACATCTATAAAAGAGTCCACTAAAGCATGGAATTCCACTTAGCTCCAATATATTTGAATCAAGTATCTCTGGATTGTTTTCATTATTTTAAATTATTCTGAGTTGGTTTTCCAAGTACACCTCAATATGTGTTAAGTTAATTTTAATCTATGTCTATGTCGACATGTTCCAATGACATATTTTATGAACATTAGTAGCATTACAGATGGTGAATTAAATCCTCCACCTGAAGCTAGGAAATGGTAATGAGACATTAAAATCAAGTCTCTCCACCTACATTGGAAAACAATGTCACTGATCAGTCCATTTGACTATAATCTATCTACATAGTTAAATGAGCACCAAAGAGTAAGAAGTCTACATCACCTATCTCATTGCTTCCTATACTATATAAATAAGATAAAGCAAAATGGAATATCTTAATATATCAGTCATGTGCAGTTCTATAACACGAATTTATTAAGATTTACTATATGCTATGACCTGTTTGAAATGCTGGAGGCACAAAAACAGAAGCAAATTATTTCTTGTCTTTAAAGAACTCATACTCTATTGAAGGAGACATGCTTGTATATGTGTGTGTATATATATATATATGAAATAAAGTAAATCAACAAGCATGTATTAAGCACCTACATGTATCCAAGTATTCTGTTAACTGCTAGGGAGATACACAAGGAAAAAATGTAGTTTTTTTAAATTGCTTTTAGTAGGAAATGCATCAAGAAAGATTTTATGAGGAAGATGGATTTGGAGCTGGATTTTAAAAAATTGATATTTCAATTTTTTCCTCAATTATATATTAAAACAATTTTAACATTTTAAGAAAGGTTTTGAGATACAAATACTATTCCTCCTACCCTTGCTCCTCTCCCCCCTCCCTGATACCATAAGCAAGTGGATATAGATTATATTTTCACAATCATGTAAGATGTTTCTACATTGTTCATTTTGTACAAGAAGATTCAAACAAAAAGTAAGAAAAGCAAAAAATATTATAGTCTATATTCAGACAATATCAGTTCTTTTTTCAGGAGATGGATAATATGCTTTATCTTTGGTTCTTTGGCATTATCTTTGATCATTGTACTACTGAGAAAAACTAATTCTTTACAATTCTTCATTATACACGTTGCTGTTGCTATATACAATGTTCTCCTGGTACTATTCAATTAACTTTGCTTCAGTTCATGTAAGTCTTTCCAGTTTTTCTGAAATCCTGCCTGTCATTTCTTATAGAACAAATATTCTATTATAATCATATACCACAGCTTGTTCAGGCAAGCCCCAATTGTTGGGCAACCCCTTGATTTTCAAATCTTCAGTTCAATTCCTTTCAATTCTTAGCCTTCACAAAAAGAGCTGCTATAAATATTTTTGTACAAATTGAACCTTTCTTTTTTAAAAAAATCTCTAGAGACCTAGAGATAGAGATTGTATTGCTGAATCAAAGGGTATGCACAGTTTGATTGACCTTTGAGCATAGATCCAAAGGAGCTAGATTTTTTTTTAGGTTTTTGCAAGGCAAATGGGATTAAGTGGCTTGCCCAAGGCCATACAGCTAGGTAATTATTATTATTTTTTTTTGCAAGGTAAACGGGGTTAAGTGGTTTGCCCAAGGCCACACAGCTAGGCAATTATTAAGTGTCTGAGACTGGATTTGACCCCAGGTACTCCTGACTCCAAGGCCAGTGCTTTACCCACTACGCCACCTAGCTGCCCAGAAATATCTTTTATATGAAATATCTTAGCCCATTCTACCTCTCATTTCTCTTACTGCCATTACCTTTCCCTTTCATCCACTGACTCCATTTTTACAATATATTATATCTTCAAATTCAGCTCTCTCTTGTACCTCATCTATAAAAGATCCTTCTACCTGTTCTATTAAATGAGGTTTATTATGAATATTATCAGTAACATCTTTGCATGCAGGGAATACACACAGTTCATCAACATTAAGTCCCTCATAATTTATTCTTCTCATCCTCCCTCTCTATGGTTCACCTGAGTCCTGTATTTGAAGATGAAGCTTTCTGTTCAACTCTGGTAATTTCAAAAAGAACATTTGAAATTCCTTGTTTCATTGAAAGTCCATCTTTTGCCTTGAAAGAAGATGCTCAGTTTTGCTGGGTAGTTGATTCTTGGTTGCATTCCAAGCAGTTGCTGCTAAATCCTGTGTGATCTTGACTGTAGCTCCATGATATTTGAATTGCTTCCTTTTGGCTTCTTGTAATAATTTCTCTTTGACTTGGGAGTTCTGGAAATTGGCTATAATATTCCTACGTCTTGTTTGTTTGGGGGGTTTTTGGATGTCTTTCTGGGGGAGATTGGTGGATTCTCTCAATTTCTATTTTACCCTCTGTTTCTAGGATATCAGGGCAATTTTTCTGTAGAAATTCTTTAAAAATGAGGTCAAACGCTTTTCCTGATCTTGACTTTCAGGTAGCCCAATAATTTTAAAATTATCTTTTCTAGTTCTGTTTTCCAGAACAGTTGTTTTTTCCATGAAATATTTAACATTTTCTTTTGGTGTTGAATTATTTTCTCTTGATTTCTCACAAAGTCATCAGCTTCTTTTAGTTCCATTCTATATTTGAAGAATTTGTTTCCTTCAGAGAGCTTTCTCATCTCCTTTTCTATCTGGCCAATTCTGCTTTTTAAAGCATTCTTCTCCTCAATAACTTTTTGAACTGTTTTATCCATTTGCCTTAAGCTAATTTTTAACATGTTATTTTCTTCAGCATTTTTTGGATCTCCTTGACTAACCTATTTGACTTTCCTTTTCATATTTTCTTGCATCTCCCTCATATCTCTTCCCAATTTTTCTTCTATCTCCCTTACTTGATTTTCAAAATCTTTTTTGAGCTCTGTCATAGCCTAAGACCAACATGTATATTTCTTGGAGTCTTTAGATGCAGAAGCTTGGATTTTCTCATCTTCTGATTGTGTAGTTTGGTCATCCATGGTATCAAAGTAATTGTCTATGGTCAGGTTCCTTTTTTTGTTTACTCATTTCTTCATCCTGCACCTGGTTTTGGGGTGCTTCTTGAGCTTGTGAATGTTATTGGGACACCCCCCACAAGGACCTCAGTATGTGAGGCTCTGACTGCTCTTCTGGTCTTTTAAATGACCACAAGGTCACCCCTCTGCCCGAGGGCTGTTAAGGAGGTCCCTGCTTTATGGGGGCCCCAGACTGTGACTAAGGTTTGAATATGGTCAAATCCTCAGGGTCCCTATTCCAGGGACAGAGAAAAGACCTTGACAGTCTCCCTCCATTCCCTCACCTTCTGTCTGCAGAGCACTCAGGGAGCAGCTGCCAGGCAGCTCCTGCTGGGCAGCTCCAGGGGCCTGCTTCTGTTTCCTGGGATCTGGGTTGTGCTGAGGGCCACAGCCATGCTGAGGAGGGCCATATTAGCCTGGGCTTCATGCTCGCTCTGACAGAAGCTGATCTTCCAAGTTGTGCTTGGTGCTCCCTGGGGTGGCAGATCAGGAAACTGCTTCTGATGCTGGGAACCAGTTCTCCCAGGAGCTCTTCCTAGAAAGCTGAAATTCCTTCTCTCTGGGCTGCTGCCCCTCCAACCCCATGGAATAGAGCCTTCCCACTATTTTCCAAGTTACCTTGGGCTGGACAAGTGCCTCACTGAATCTTTCTGTGGGTTCTGTCTCTCAAAAATTTAGTTAGTCATAATTTTAAGGTTTTTGAAATATTTTAGAGAGAGTACTTAAGAGAGGCTGTACTCCTGCTGGCATCCTGTCTCCTCCCTGAGCAGACGCCTCTAGTGTAATCTTAAATTTTGCTCTTCTCCTCCCAAGGAAACCAAAAAGAACTTTCCTTCCCTTCAGCTCTCATTCCTTTCCTAGACTCTATTCCTATGCCACCTTTTTCTTTGGGCCTCCAAATGACTTCAGTACCACCTAATTGTTGCTTATATCCCCAACCCATCTAGTAGCTGTGAAACCTTGGGCAAGTAAAACAGTTTTTGAGCCCAAGTATCCTTATCTGTAACACTTCTACTACTACTACTACTACTACTACTCTCATAAGACTGTTCCAAGGGTCAAATGAGAAAAGGTATATCGAGACCTTTGTAATCATAAAACACTATATAAATTAAACTACAATGATTATTTAACTAACCCATTGAGTTTCCACAGAATATTATAACAGTGACTTGCATGTACAAGGCTGTTGTGATTGTTCAATTGTATCTGACTCTCTATGACCCCATTTGTTTTTTTTTTTTTGGCAAAGACACTGGAATAGTTGACCATTTTCTTCTTTAGCTCATTGTATAGCTGAGGAAACTAAAGTAAAGAGGGTGACATGACTTGCTCAGAGTCACACAACTAGTAAGTGCCTGAAACTGGGTTTGAAATTAAGTCTTCCTGACTCCAGATCCAGCACCCTATCCACTGCACCACCTGCTTTCCCATTAGTAGAAATGAATCTTTTGGGATGCATTCTCTTTTCTGTTTCCAAGATAACCTGTAGGCTAAGGAGATAACTGGTTGGGGGTACTGCCTATAGTCACGAGACAGTCACATCATCCATCCTGCACAGGAAAACTCCCCTGCAGCAGTCCTCCCCTATCTGAAGGATAGAGTTAAACCAAAGACTCCATATTTTAAGAGGAAGCTTGACAGATGAGAGAACAGTTAAAATTGGTTACCCAGGATGGTGAGGAATCTGGGAACTATGCCAACTGAGGCATGCCTTGAAGGACATGGAGTCATTTAATCTGGAGAAAGATTTTAAAGGGAGTACCCAAGTTGTGGAACCTTGAACAAGTCATTTAGCCATCATCGTGTCCTAGATTTAACCTTTTCACCTATAAAATGGAGAGGTAAAACCGGATAGTCTCTAGCTCCTTTCTAACACTATTAACCTAGCTTAGTATTCCTGTCTTCTAACCCTGCATGGCTACCTTGTAGAAGACAAAATTATTTCCCTAAAGAACAAGTCTGACCATGTCACTCTCCTATTCAGTAAACTCTAGTGACTCCTTCTTGACTCTAAGATCAAATGCAAAATGCTGTGGTTGGCATTTAAAGTGTTTCATAATCTATCCCTACCTTTCCAGACTTCTTACACCTCACTTCCCACCACATATTCTCTGACCTAGTGACACTGGCTTCCTGTCTACAACAAACAAGATCCTTCATCTCTTAACTCCCAGCATTTCATCTGGCTCTCCCCCATTCAGGGGATATTCTTCCTCCACATCACTGCCTATTGGCTTCTCTGGTCTCATTTTGTTTTTGTTTTTGTTCAGTTGTTTCAGTCTTGTCTGACCCTTTGTGACCCCATTTGGGGTTTTCTTGGGAAAGATACTAGAATAGTTTGATATTTCCTTCTTCAGTTTATTTTAAAGATGAGGAAACTGAGGCAAACTGATTGAAGTGACTTGCTCAGTGTCACACAGCTAGGAAATATGAGGCTAAAGTTGAACTCAGTTCTTTTGATACACACACACACACACACACACACACACACACACACACACATATATGTATATATGCATGCTTGTTTCTTGTCTCCCTTCTTTGGACTTGTAAGCTCCTCCACGGCAGGAATTGTTTGTTGTTTCCTTTTGTATCCTACATAGGATACAAATTAATTGATTAATTGGAAGATGGAATAGAAGCTCTAGAGGGGCAGAAGGAGGACCAAGGGTGTGAAAGGGAAAAGAAGGTAGATTTTAAGTAAGTGCAATATACAATATTCTATCAAGAAATATTCCAAACCATAATGGACTGTTTGTGAAATGGGAAACTCTTCGTCCCCCTGGAAATGTCCAATCAGAGAATGAGAGAACACTTGTCAGGGTCATTATAAAAGAGATGGGAAGCACTGTGGTAAAAATACTGATTCTAGAGCCATAAGAGCTGTGTTCTAACCTCAGATAAGTCACTTAACCTCCCTGAATCTGTTTTCCTTATCTGAAAAGTGAAAGGATTAAGCTGTAGGCTCTCTGAGGTCTTCTCTAGCTCTAACTCTATGATCCTATATGTCTCTAGTTGAGTGGATATTGCAGCAGAAGACTTCTAATATCCTTTCCAACTCTAAGGTAAAGTGGCCTTGTTCTTATCAATGCATTTTAAATAGTTAAGTAAATCACTTCTCCACTTCTACTGACCTCACCAATTTACTATGGAACCCTATTTTAAGGTAAGACTAGGGGAAGAGTAAAGGCAGAACTGGAGAAATAAAGCCTATCACAAAAAAAGAACACAGGAAGAGATCAGAGGAAACTTCTGAGAATCCAGTCCAATACAAAAGATTTGCCTTGCTTTAGAAGTGAGTTTTAAGGGTTCTGAAGAAAATCCTTTTAGTCTTTTTTTAACAGCTGCAATACCAAGAAAATAGCATTTAAAATTATATCAGAGTCCAAAGAAGAGGCCGCAAATAAAAGGGTTTGTTGTATATGACACTCACAGAATAATTTTTTTCATAAATTCTTAATGCAATCTTGACAAAGCCTCCTACCCTGCTAACTTGGCACAGGCTTTATTTAATATCTCACACATCCTAAAAGAATATTTTTCAAATGCAATTACTATAAGCAGTAAAAGTGCTTTGTGTGGTACTGATTAAGTTAAAAAAAATATCAGCCTCAGAGCTGCAGAGCAACTGACTCAGAGAAAGTTATGATAAACTAATAAAAAAAGACTCAAAAATGAAATTCTTTTTCAGTCTTCATGGATATCACAGTGAAGTTTTTACTTTTCACTATATATATATGTAGTCAAAGTAAAGGGAAGATATCCCATCTTCTTGTCTTCCTACAACAGGGTTTTATTCCCCTACTGTGGAGTCAGTTGCTTTTGCAAGTTAGGAATGAAGATTTGGCTGCAGATTAGGACAGAAAAACAAAATAGAATTTAGGTTGATGGGAAAGAAGTTTGGAGTGGGTCATAATCTTTCCAATCTGGTGAAACCAAAAGCAACTGAACATATTAGAAAACTGGGAGTCAGGAAATATGGTTTCTCACTTTGGCTCTGCTACCAACTACCTGGACCAATCTTGGACAAGTCATTCAATGATAGCCTTTGATTCTTTATCTGCAAAATAGCTGGGATTTAAATGGTTCTTTGATATCTCTGAAATTTTCAAGATTTCAATATTCTACTTTAGAATGTGCTGAGGATATTGTTCAACTGCTTAAAATTTCCCCTTTAATGTAATTTTATAAAATGTAAATACATAAAACAAAATATTAACCAGTAATTTAGATAAATTATTATTTCATATTTATATTATATGTACACATTACAAATGTGTTTATATAGTCAGAGACAGAAATGGAAAATACAGTTTGAATGTTATCTTCCCCATTAGACTGTGAGTTGCTTCAGATTAGGGATTATTTTTTGCTTTTGCACTAAGCACAGTGCTGAGAAAAAGAGGCAGAGAGAGAAAGAGACAGACAGACAGAGAGACAGAGACAGAGAGAGAGAAAGTCAGAGACAGAGAGAGACACACAGAGAGACAGAGACAGACAGAGACAGAGAGATAGATATGATAGAGAAAAAACTGTTACTATACCAAATATTCTAAGAATATATACTTTTTAATCTTCATATTGTCTCCTTTATCTTCTATTTACCTTGTAGGTAGGAAAATTATATTTTTTTTAGGAATTGAAGAATTGAAAATTTTATATAAGTGATTCTTATATCCTCACATCAACCTGACTGTTGAGATTTGAGCCTGTAACTTACTCTTTTTATTCCTTTGTTGTGATTGCCTTAATGCTCTAAACACAAAAGGATAATTAATAGTCATGCTGAGTGCCTGCAAAGTAAATACTATCTCCTTGAGGAAACTGTTCTCTATTTTGACTTTTTGATCCCATCACCTTGACAGTACCTTATCCATTAGAGGGTGCTTAATAAATGCTTGTTGGAGTAATTGTAGATGATAGAGAATCAAAGTATATCTAATTATGCATATTGTCCATTGGTTAACATGTCTAAGTTTTATGATTTTGTTCTTTTATTTTTGTGAATATTATTAATTGTTTAGTCATATGGTCAAGATCCATATATAACTTTTTAAATGCATTTTTCATTGCCCTGAGGGAATATTAAAATTTATTATTGTAATTAAAATAGTATTTGACAAGAAGTCATTTTAATCCTATAGCCATTCTTTTCCAGTTATGCGACCCTGAATATTTCTGAAACTCAGTTTCTTCACTGGTATAATGAGGAGTTTGAGACTACTAGATAATTACTAAGATCAATTCCTGGTCTAAATTTGCCCTAAACACATTTGTGTAGCTAAATAGAAAAAATTTTAGCAATGTTGTTCATTCAAAACAGAATGGAGAAACAGTAAAAACCACTGAGTTGGAATATTGTAAATATAGAATTTGTTGTTTTTGAGTTGCTTCATGACCCCATATGGGGTTTTCTTTGGCAATGATTGTCATTTCCTTCTCCAACTCATTATACAGATAAGGAAACTAAGGCAAACAAGGTTAACTGACTTGCCCAGGGTCATAAAGTTAGTAAGAATCTGGGGTCTGCTATGAACTCAAGTCTTCCTGACACCAGTTCTGGTACTCTATTCACTGTGCCACTTAGCTGTCCAGATGTAGAATACAGTCTATTAATTGTTAAGAGGGTATTCCTTCCACTGACCCCAAATTTCCATCCTTCTATTTCCCATCCATTGATTTTCACTCTGTCCCCTGGACCAACACTCAGTAAGTCTAATCTTTCTTTGAAAAACCACTCGTGAAAATGTCACCTTTAACCTTTCTCATAATTGTATCTGAACTCTACTTTCCTTGAGGCTAAGATCTATATCTGACTATGTACAACATTCTGTTATCTTGCTTTCACTGAGCTCTGCCACTTCTTGGGCTACTGTTTATTAAAAAAAAATAATTGACAAAACAAAAACCCTCTATCCTCGAAGAGGATACTAGCATCTGAATTTCTATATCACTGACTACTTTTCTACTCTCTTCATGAGGAGTCACTTATGCTACCTCTTTCCCAGTATGCATTTCTTACACAAGTGAGCAATAAGAGAAGTTAAAAGATTTCTCCAAATAACACAAACCATAGATTTTGGCATAACTTGTGGCAAAACCATAGTTAGATCCCAGATATCCAAATTTCCAGTCTGAGGCTTTTATTATATGGCATGCAGTATTATATATACATCTTTACCTCTTTAAAACTTTTAAAAAATCCAAACCCAAATGTTTAAACACACACACACACACACACACACACACACACACACACACACAGAGGCATCCCTATTTGTCTATTTTTCATGGTGGCATGGTGGATGATTAAAAGGAGGGATAGGGTTAAGAAAAAGAGACAAAAGACTGATTTACCCTGATGTTCTGATACAAAGACATGTATTGCCAAAGTGAAATACTCATTTCAAAACTGAAGTATAAAAGAAAAAAATAGGAGTCTAATAGCTCCAACCAAATAGGTACTATATGGAGGAACAAGTTAATGGATAAAACATCCTAGTGTTTCAAGAAAAATCCCTATTTATCAATTATTGTTTTATAGATGCTGTTACTTTAGCTTCATAAAGCAGCAAATTTAAGTTGCTGAACTGATGAGCAAATTTTTCATTTAGTTACATTTGAACAATTTGATTCTAAAATGATGTAAAGCAGCATAATTAATTTTCGTATTAAGAAAATTTGCCCTAAACACAATGAACACTCCTATACATGATTTAAAACTCATATAGCTACTTTTCCAAAATTGCAACAATCTCTTAAAAATCTCCACTGCCATGATACCAGGGTATCAATTTTCTTTCTTTTCTTGCTTGGTATTCCAGATAGCTTTTCATTATCATCTAATTTTGGTTACTATAGTTTACCATGCCAACAAATGAAGTAAAATCAGCATAGCACCCCAAAAGACCCATAAAAGCAAAACTAGTACTTTTTGGTGCAATTCTACTGTTATAAAAAATATTTTATTTACCAGAAAATATTCCTATAAATTTAATCTATGCTTTCATTGATGCTAGATTAAGTGCTACTCTTATGTGCAGATGATGGTGATGATTTTCCAATTGTATGTAGTCTACTCTGTTGTAGCCCTTCTTTTTGAAATTAAAAACATGAAGATCTGGGAAATCACTTCAAAAAAGCCCATCAACAAGCATCTGCATAATAAATGGAGAAAGGAAGGAAAACTTGGAATGTTTTGCTCACTAGTTCTGAAGAGCTCAATTAACAGATAAATAGCAGCAATATCAGCATACTCATGAGTACTTGGAGTAGGTTTTTATGGAAGGGCTCTGCACCTGAATCAAGTATTATTTTCGATTGGCAGAGAAATCAGATACATAGAATCCTAGAAAGGAAGATAACTTAGAAGTCATTTAAGTGCAGAAGTTTCAGTTTGTGGGTCTGGGATTCCTTCACTATTGTGAAGCTATAGCAAGGAGTTCATGGAGGCATTAAAAGTAAAAGTTCCCTTCATAAGATCTAAAAAATAACATTTCATACAAACATCACAATTTTCCTTTTTTTTTTTTAGGTTTTTGCAAGGCAATGGGGTTAAGTGGCTTGCCCAAGGCCACACAGCTAAGTAATTATTAAGTGTCTGAGGCCGGATTTGAGCTCAGGTACTCCTGACTCCAGGTGCTCTATCCACTGCACCACCTAGCCTCCCCATTGTTTTCCAATATATCTAAAGGTTGTTATGATTAACAAGAAACATTCATTTAATATTGTTACAGAATTGATGTAGCTTTTCATAAATATTTTTAAATTTTTAGATATTAATAACCAAATAACATTCTTACCTCTTTTACATAAAAGAAGGGGACTTCAAATTCAAAAAGATAAGGAATCCTTAAGCTTAATCCAACCCACTTATTTTGCAAATCAGTCAGGAAACTTTTATTAAGGACCTCTCTCTGTGCCAGGAACTATATTGAGTGCTGGACGTTAATCAATTGACTTGTTCCAAATCATGTCAAAAAAATAAAAAATATGACACTGGGGTAGGAAGTCCTTCCAACAATATAGATCATAACCCATCAATAACTCATTTATACTTAGGGAATAACCTGACTATGGTTACACAGCCAGTGTGGAAGGAAGTATTTGTGACTCCTACCCTAGAATTTCACTAAATACTCAAAGGCTCTCCAATAAAAACACAAAACTAGTGGTGACATATCTACCAAAAATGAGAAGTAGTAATGCATTGTGAAGAAAACGCATTATATTTGGAGTTAAAGGACCTAAAACTGATTAGCTGTGTGACCCTATCATAAGTACTAGAGAGATACAAAGCTAAATAAAATATGGTCTCTCTGTCTCTAGGAATCTTACATATTAGTCAAGGAATGAGGGAAGATACAAAACAGAGTATTACATTAGATCTTATATTATTTCCACCTGAAAATTGGGGAAGACTTCATAGAAGAGGTGACATTATACATTAAAGTGTCATCTTAAGTTGGGGGAGTCAAACAGAAGACATGGCCAAGGATGATGTGTAAGTGGAAGAACTAAGTAGAGGGTACATGATTAAACTGTAGAGAAATGGCTCTTGATTGATTTAAGAGATTTTGGTGTTTCCGAAGGAACATTATTTCTAATTTATCTGTCCTTTAATACTAATCTTAATTTCAAACTTTGAAGTATAAAAACATCAAACAAGAAATGGGAAACTAGTAATTCTAAAAACAAAGGTTTCAGCTTGTGAAACCTACATTTTGACTGGGCACTCAAGTCATCAGGTTGGACTTTCCCCAAGAGTATTTTATAAATGGCAGAGCTAAAAAATGGGGGTGGAACTTTGGGGAGAAATGGTTTCTTGTTTATTTAAGGGAATCTGGTGCCTCCTAATGAGATTCAGAACCTTGTAGAGAATAATTTCTTGTTTATCTGTCCTGCTGTGAAAGCTGCAGTTCAACTGAGCCCCCAACAACCATTATGTTGCTCAGAACCCCTTTCAACTTATTAATGGTGGCAATCTGGATATCATTGACCTTACAACAATCCAGCCAATTCAGAAGTCTATTGCCTCACTAACAGCCAAATAATTGATGATCTCATTATCACATGAACTATTGTAATTGTCTACTAATTGGTTTTCAGAACATCAGCCTATATTCCTTCTACATTCTTTGCTCTACATAGCTACCAAAGCTCTCTTCCTAAAGCATTGACCTATGTCAATCCCCTCCCCTATTGCTATCTACCCCTATACACATGCTATTTTAGAGAACTATTTTGGCATTCTATTGTTAAAAAATAAAAAATAATAGTTACTGGTCCCAACCTTAAGCTCCTCCACAATCAATCACTCAATAAATATTGATTAAGCAAATACCAACTGTACTAAGCAATGGAGTTACAAAGATAAAAGTTAACCATCCTTGTCCTCAAGAAACTTACATTTTAATGGAGAAAACAGTATATATACATAGGGATTCAGACTGCATATACAAAATAAATGAAAATAATTTGGGGAGAAAGGACATTAGAAGATGTTTTGTAGAAGGTGGAGTTTGAGCTCAGTCTTAAAAGAATTTGGTAATTCCAATACTAATAAAATTAATGATATCAAATTTGTTATAGTGTTTTAAGATTTGTAGAATGTTTTACGTATACATCCATATGATAAATAAAAATATATGTTTATGTATGTGGGTATTTTTTAAATTTCTAAAAGGTAGAGGTGAGGAGGACCATTTTAAGCATGTGAATAACTAGTAAAAGACAGAGATGAGAGACAGAGTGTTTTGTGTGCAGAATATCAAGTGGGCAAGTGTGACTGAATGAGAGAGATATTGGTAGAGAATAATAGGTAAGAAGGTACTGTCTCAGCCAGGAAGAACCCAGTCTGGCTGGCCTTCATTCCCTATCTACCTTCACTTTTGGATTTCTGGATTTTAAAATCATTCCTCAAATGCAGTCTGACCCTGGAAGATCTATCTTTCCTTATAACTCTCTTTCTCTCTGAAATATTCCATGGTAACTTCTTTCTGCTGCCTCCATATTGAAGGAGAGATTCTGGGCTAACCAGTTTTCATTCCCCTCCTGGCTATGCTTCTGACCCAACATCATGCTCCCATACTAGGTAGCTAGTTCCCTCTGTATCCACCTTTTTCATTCCCTTTTAAATATTTTCTTCCTCCATTAGAGTGTAACCTCCTGGAAGGCAAAATTCATCTTTCTTTTTGTTTGTATTTTTATCTCTAGTCACATGTATGTGCACATAGTAAGCATCTAATAAATGTTTGTTATAGCCTGCCAGAACTGGATAGGTAGAATGGAGTCAAGTTGTGAAGAGTTTTAAATACCAGGTGAGTCTAGATTTGGCATTTAAAACCCTGATCCAGCCAATCCACCACACTACGATTTTCTCCAATTAGCAGACTCCAAAGTACAGAGGTTGAAACCTTCCAGTCTGCTGAATGCTTCTCCTGGCATCTTCCTAATCAAATCTTGATGCCTCCTTAGTGACTCCTGTTATCTTCTCTTCAGCTTTGTTCTTTTAACAATTAATGATTCAGATAAGAATTTCAGATGCTCAATGACTCATCTTTCCTTTATGAACTACCAACTCAGCATCCATTTTGTGTTAGTTATAAAATCAATAACTCTTATTTAAAAAATCCATAGACTCAGGGGAGGCTAGGTGGCGTAGTGGATAAAGCACCAAGTCAGGAGTACCTGGGTTCGAATCTGGTCTCAGACAATAACTACCTGGCTGTGTGGCCTTGGGCAAGCCACTTAACCCTATTTGCCTTGCAAAAACCTAAAAAAACAAAAAACAAACAAAAAATCCATAGACTCAAAACAAGTATCAACTCACCATTTTGTGATTTTTTTTTTAAATCTCTCAAACTCTAAAAAACGGGATTTGGAGACCAAGGACCTGGCTCTTAGAATCTCTTATTTGCTACCTGCATGATCTTAACCAAGTCGATTTCTGTGGGCTCTGCTTTTCTCTTCTATAAAATGAGGAGACTGAATAAAATGACATCTAAGATCTCTAAATCTTTTAAAAAATTTTCTTGGTTAGAAAATACCAGGGGGTGAATTATAAAATACAAAACCAAACAGCAGATTTAAATGAGATACATCTGAAGTAAAATCCCAGTCATCTCTCTGGCCTCAAATGGGTCCTTCTCAATTCTCCTCTCAGTCCTTCTAAAGACTGCCTTTAATTCTAATGAAAACTTTCTTAACACATGTCAGATTTGCATAAATAAACATTCTTTTTCTGTTATCTTTTCTTTTAAATATTATTTTATTTTTTCAAATAAAATGTAAAGAGAATTTTTAACAATTATTTTTTATAAAATCTTGAATTCCAAATTTTTCCTGCCTCCCTCTTTGCTTCCCTCCCTAAGATGATAACCAATTTATTATGAATAATATATGTGCAATTATATAAAACATATTTCTATATTCATCATATTGTAAAAGAAACACAATAATAAAGTGAAAAATAGTATGCTTTGTTCTGTATTCAGATTCCATCTTTCTCTGGATGTGAATGACATTTTCCACCATGATTCCTTTGGAATTGTCTTGGATCATTGTATAGCATAGAAAATCTAAGTCAACCTTAGTTGATCATCATGCAATATTACTGTTACTTTCTACAAGGTTCTCCTAGTTCTGCTCACTTCACTTTATATCTTTCTTTCCTCTTTTAATACCCAAATTGTTCAAATAATGACAGTACCTAACATCAAAATATTTTCCTATATTTGCAAAAGAGTTTCACAGTTGGGGAAAATAAAGCTGAAAGAATTAAGAAAAAAAATTCTAGATGAAAGAATCATTTTCTTATATAATCTTTCTGAGGTGCTTTAGTAGCCTGGAATGGATATAGTTTTGGAGTCAGGAGATATTAGTTTTCTATTTATTACTCACATAATCTTTGGAAGGTCATTGAATCACAGAAGACCTCAGTTTGGTCACCTATAAAATGGAGTTTTCAACCAGGTATCTTCAAATTCTATTATTCTTAACCCCAGTTTTCTCATTTATAAAATAGTCATGATAATTCTTTTACTATTTATCCCCAAATATTTGCTATTTGAATTAGATAATAAATAGTAAAGTACATTATAAGCATTAAATGATATATGAATGCCAGCTATTTATCATATTATTGAGAGGTGATGGTTGTCCCATGATCTTATCTTCATATATATATATATATATACATATATACACATATATATATATATACATATACATACACATACACACATACACACACACACACACACACACACACACACACACACACACTGTACATACACAGATCCTAGAACTTTCTGGGTTAATTTTCTTTAGGTTTTTATGTGTAGTATGGACACTCACTTTTTGAAATGAAGGGCAGTACATAACCACTGGACTTGAAGAAAGAGCACCTGGGGGGTTAGAATCTACTCTTTCTATTTGCTACCTGCATGATCTTAGTCAAGTCACTTAATCTCTGTGAGTTTTACTTTCCTCTCTAATATCCATAAATCTCTTTTTCCCCCCATTTTATTGATTAGAAAACACCAGGGAGTGGATTATAAAAAGTACCACATTTTGATGGGATGCAGCTGTAGTGGGTCATAAAGGTTTAAGTGACCAAGAAAAATTATTTGCCTAAGATACTATACTTCAAGTTCTCCTTTTACACAATTAAAGGATAAATGTCACTGTCTGTGTTCTTTTAAATTAGGCTTATTAAACTGCATGCCACATCCTGAGAGTCAATTAATATGCTGCTGAGTTTTTCTATTTTATTTAATATCACCAGGGATGAATTTGACGTAATTTTATTTAGTATTTTAGTAGATGGTACAGGGTCTGAGATTCAGCAAGCTGGATGAAAATTAAAGACTAAATAGAGTTCAATGAATCACTTCTTTTCTGGCACAAGTCATTCCTTCTAAATTTTCTGTCTTAATTACTTTTCAAATATATGTTCCAGAGTTATTCAGCTTGGCTAATATTAGGTAGTCTACAACTTTGAATCTAACAAAACAAATATGTCAGTCACCTCTGTCCCTCCTGTCATCATGCATCATTTGAATGCCAGTCGGGTTTTTCTCCTTGGACTTCACAGTGGGCAGAGAAAATGCCAAGTTATTACCCATTGATTCCATACAGGGACACATGACTACTGACACTCTCAAGTAATGGTTCTCAACATTAGGTCCAAAGATCACTTGTGATCCAAAAGGATCCTTATATTAGTCTGAGCATTGGTATCTTGTGTTAATATTTTAACAAAATCTACACTTCTGTTCTGGACATGAATGAATTATATTACTTAATAACTACTCTTCTGATATGCCAATTGTTCTTAAAATCTGTACCATCATGCAATGAGTATGTTTGTAAACTCCCTAGATAATAATATTATGAAATGAAAAACTTTAGAAATAAAATTAAAATAACAAATACAAAAGCACATAGTCTTATCATCCTTCCTACTTCCACCTAAATACAACTAGAAAAATATAGCCCTAAGATTTCATTCATCAAGATCATTTGAGATTACAAAGTCAATAATTGTTCTTTAGGGACTGACTTTCATATTCTGAGTTTACCATCAAGGACATTATCAAATTTGTCCTCATTAGTTCAGTATATTCAGTGTTCTAAAAGAATAATTCTAAATATCAGGGTTTCTTTTTTAATACTTCTATTGCATAGACAAATCACAAATCTCTTGGCCTCCCTTTTCTCCTCTACAACAATGAAAGAACTTGACTAAACAATTTCTAACATTCCTTTTGATTCCACTTTCTAAGATCCCAACTGGAGATCTTTATATTCATATGAGAAGTCTTCAATGCTTTATCCCTAGAAGTCTTATAATCTGTTCACTCCAGATGTAAAGATTAATCCTGGGTTTGATGTTTTGCTGAGAATAAGACCTCATGACATTTTTTCCTTTTCTTTTCTTGAACATAAATTCCTAAAACAAATTAACTAAATTTATCCAAAAAAGAAGTAGGCCACAGCTATTAGCTAGTTTCCGTAAAAAATGGAAACAGTCACCCCCCATGCTGAATGAGTTCTGACTTCCAGCCCTCTCTGAATCATGGTTGATAAACTGAAAACAGCAGGAAAAGGCCAAGGAGCATTTATCAGGCTGGTAAACACACATTTTGCTAGCTCAGGGATTTTAAAAATCAATTTTCCAATGCTGGATCTAGCAGCCTTGATTTTCTGACCTTGCATGACTCAAGGAGCAGCTAAAAAACTGAGTCATTCTGATAAACAGCAGTCAGACTACATGACCCTGTTATTCTCACGGTCCTAGAATTACAGAAAAACTCACTAAGAAATTGGAAAAAAGGAATACAGATTAATTGCTTTCAAAGAAGTTTATTAAAAAACCAAGCTGTCCAGTAGTTCCTAAGTTATTGACTGACTGATATTATCTTGTATTTGGTTTTTATATGCAAAGGTTGTGTTCCTAAGTAAGCTGTAAGGTCCATGCAAACAGAGATTTTTTTTATCTTATGCAATTTATGGATCAGAATGGCCAAGAAACCACATCTGCCAAGCAGCCAGATATGGCAGCCAAAGGCCATGTTGATTTGGTGTACATACAATCTAATTTGTTACTGTAAAGAAAGAAAGATGATGGAAGATTACAACAGCATTAATTCATAAAATAGTAAATTACTTAATCACAAGCAATTATTAAGCACCTATTGCCAAGACTGATATTAGGTGTAGGAATACAAATACACAGAATGAAACAATTCCTTTTCTGAAGTAGTGAAAAGGAAAGCAAGCCTAAAAAAAAAGAAAGCTTGGCATAAGAACTAACTTAAAAGCTAAATCACCTCCAAGAACACTAGTGGATAAAACTGGATGAAGGACAATGAAAAACGGTGAAATGGGGGTGGCTAGGTGGCACAGTGGATAGAGCACTGGCCTTGGAGTCAGGTGTACCTGAATTCAAGTCCAGCCTCAGACACTTGATAATTACCTAGCTGTGTGGCCTTGGGCAAGCCACTTAACCCATTTGCCTTGCAAAAATTAAAACAAAACAAAACAAAAGGTGAAATGAAATTTGAATTTATCAGCATTTACAAACTATTTCATTCTCATTAAGAAAGATTGGTACCATGTCATTTGCAATGTAAAATGTCACTATTTAATAAACTATTAAAGAAGAGGGAAATGTGACTTCAAAAGATAAAATTAGGAAAAGTGGTTGGACGAAACCTAAATCACATAGAAGAAAACCATACCAGATGCAGTGCAATCTTATAGGCACTCAGAGACTGATTTTTTTTTTATTTTCTAAAAGAAAATTTCTTCAAAATAGAAAAAAAAAGATACCTACACTATTACTATACTAATTATCTCCCCCAAAATATGCAAGAAATCATCAGCAAACTGAAGTTACCAATATGGCTACTTTCATATTTTAAAATTTTTTTGAGAATACTCTTTGTCTATATCATTAAGTAAAATGATAATGACTCACATTTATATAATACTTTAAAAATTTTTTAAAGTACATTCCTCACAACAATCTTATGAAGTTGGTAGTACAAGTATTATTATTCTCTTTTTATAGATAAAGAAACCAAGGTTTTGAGATAAAAAGTCACTTGCTCTGGTGATACACAGTGACTAAGTATCTGAGGCATGTATGAGTTAAACTCATGCTTTTATATCTGATATTCTTTTCACTGATTCTGCCTCACTAGAAATAATTAACTCAAAGCAAAGGAATTTACTCAGAGAATATAGTAAGAATGCTAACTTTAAAACATTTTTCTCCAAAATCATGGTCTACATGTTCTTATTAATACATATAATACTCATGTTCAGAGGGGAATATAAACTTGGATCACAATAGTTTTTGAGGCTCTTGTGTAGAGCTCACATGTAACCAAGGCAATGCTTGCCTTTCAGGGCTTCAATGTTCATTTTCTTCTTGAGGAGTCTTTACTCAGCTCTCAGATAGGTAAAATATCTCTACTGGGTGGATTGCTTAATAGGGCTTCTAGAATCCAGTTTTTTCTGAACTCCTCTTTATGTCCTGGTTTCTCCCTCTAATTGGAGAGTTGAAAATAAATTTCTATCAAAGTTTTCCTTTATATAAGGTAGAAATTGGACTTTTAGCTCAATGCACTTTCCTTCTGCAGTTCTACTTGTTTTCATCTCCACTGAGCAAGATAAACACTAGGTATTCCTGCTACCATTCCCAATTTCCAGTTTCCTTTTGGGAGTTGTCTTTCCCCATTAGATTGCAAGCTTCTTGAGGGCAGACTTTTTTTTTCTTATTTGTATTTCTAGAGTTTAGTATAGTGTCTGTCTGGAATCAAATATGAACTTAATAAATATTTATTTAACTGAATGTCCTTTGAAAATACAATTGGTATATAACTGGACTTCAAGTTCCTTGAAATTGCTTCCTCCTTTGATTCACCTTGTGTCTGTCTGTCTGTCCCTGCCAGGGGACATCCAAGCTTCTTGCTTGGATTTACTCAAACTGTCTCTCATACTAATGAACTCTCAAACTGATAAATGTGTTCTTCTGCTGCATGAGTAGTTCTGTTACTAGATTCAATAGCAATAGGGTGGGAGTGATGGAGGAGAGGAACTCTGCCCAACTTTCCTCCTCCCCCTAACCCTTTTCATAGTTTCATATAGGGTCATAGGTCATATACTATAAAACTACCCCGAGTCTGGTTTAACTTGACAAACTGTGATGACTGACCCTAAGGTTGGCAAGTCTAGATTTTCAAAGACCTCCAAGGACCCGGGTTCCTTTTCTAATTCTTTTAAGAAACTTTTCTGCACTTCATAAAGGTATTATCAGGCATGGCCACATTTTTATACATAAGCATCTAATTCAGATATTAATGTTTCATTACCTCTATCTGACCATTTATTTCTCAGATGATATCAAGTAAGGGGAATTAATAAATGAAGGATCAACTACCTCCCTATACAATGTTATACCATTACTCAATAAGCAAACAGTCATACTTTAACAGGCTATTCTCTAGAGCAGATCACATTTCCATAGTTATAGAAATTACCAAAACAGTCAGAAAATACAAAATTTCTCAATGTTTGTTGATTGCAAAATAAACACATGTGTATGTTTATATTGAGTTTATAAGAGTTCTTAATAGATACAATCACTGAGAAAACTTAGTTTAATCTTCTTCTGATTATCAGTATCAAATAAGACAAACTAGGAAGGGCTCTGTTCATCACTGGATATTCTCTACAGAATTCTAGTAGCATAGGATTTTCCAATCAATGGTGGAGTCTTCCAAACCCAGAGTTGGAAAGATCCAAGTTCAAATCTGGTTTCAGACTAGTTATGTGACCCTGGGCAAATCACTTAATCTCTATCTTTTAGTTTCCTTATCTATAAAGATAATAATAGTACCTACTTCCCAGGGTTGTGAGTATAAAGTGAAATGATATTTGTAAAATATTTTCAAACTTTAATGTGCTCCATAAATGTTGGCCATTGTTATTTTATAATTATCATCCTATTTGTGAAAGGGATTTGACTGATATCCAAAACAAAATTCATTATCTTCCCCCATCCCCCACTCTAATCCCAAATGTTTTACATATTGTTCTAGTTATATACGGCCATAATCTCATTGTCATACCCAATTTCTCATTTTCTCTTACTACATAAATCACTCTTAATTGTCATAATACTTTCTATTTCTCTACCCCTCATATCCATTCAACCATTTATCAAGTCCTATTAGTTGTACCTCCACAGCATATCATGCATTTATTCCATTTTTTTCTACACTACTAAGGCAACTATCACCTCAATTCAGGCTGAATTCTAGTCCCTAATCATTCTAATCACCCTTCTTTGGACACATTCTGATTTGTTGACAATTTTATAAAATGTGTGCCCCCAAATTGATATAATATTCAGATGGTCTGACATGGCAAAATACAGCAGTATTATTGCTTCCCTAAATACTGAATGGAATATATGCTTTTATTAATGCAGTCTACTATTTCAGTTTTTCTGTGTCACAAACTTGGTTCATGTTGAGCTTGCTTTTTTACACAAATGATTAGCTATTCAACTCTTTTCCAATCTTTTGAACTGATTTTTTTGGACCCAAGAATGTAACTTTGCATTTCTCTCTTTTAAACTGAACAAAATGAGCCCACCTATCCCTTCTAACCAGATGTCATATGCAAATTTAATGATCATGTTATCTAAGCATTTATCTAAGACATAGATAGAAATGTCAAACAAGATAATTCCAAGGACATATCTCTGATATATTCAACCACCAACCTACTTTTGATCTGAAATTGATTCAATAATCATTGTCTTTTGTTTTTTCTGGTCATTCAATCAAATCCACAGTATTATCACCCATCCTACAATTAACTGTCTTGTCCACAAGTATGCTAATAATATTAATGTCCAGTTTATATTTTACTCTATTATTTATAAATATAATTTGGTAGGCCACATCAACTGTATTGATGAAATTGATGTATACTATTTTATGGCCTGTCAAAAATGAAAATTAAGCTGGGTAGGCATAATTTTATTGACAAACCCAGAAATTATTATTGACTATTATGTTGTTTTATATATGTTCATAATAATATTCCATATAATTTTATAAAGAATTTTCTAGAGATTGATGTCAAACTTATTGGACTTGGGATTTTCCAAATCTACCCTTAACTTTGTTGTCTTCCTCCTCTCTGTCAGCTTCTCATCTAACATCCTCAACTTTTTCAACCTGACCACATCTTCAAGACACTTCAGCAACTGTTAAATCTGGAGTCTTGAAATCATTTTCTCCAACTTATTAACTTTTCTTCCCCCCAAAGTTTGCAAAATCATGAAAAACATTTCCATATTGGTCATATTATACAAAAAGAAGGCAATAAAAATAAGGTGAATAAATTATGCTTCAATCTGCATTCAGATTCCATCAGTTCTCTTTCTGGAATGGGATAACATTTTTCATCATAAGTCTTTCATTGGATCATTGATCAGAATAGCTAAATCATTCACATCATCATATATTATTGCTGTAACTGTACACAATGTTCTGATTCTTCTCCCTTCACTTTGTTGCAGTTTATATAATCTTCCCAGTGATCTCTGAAACACCTTGCTTATCATTTCTTAGAGCACAATAATATTCAAGCACAATCATTTACAACAACTTGTTCAGTCATTCCCTAATTGATGGACATCACCTTGATTTCTAATTCTTTGTTACCATAAAAAGAGCTACTCTAAATATTTTATAAATCTATTATTGCACATATAAATATTTATATGGGTCCTTTTCCTTTTTTCTTTGATCTTTTTAGGATACAGACCTACTAATGGTATTGTTGGATCAAAGAGTATACATAGTTTTATAATGCTTTGCATAAATCCAAATTGTTCTCTGGAATGGTTGAACTAGTTCGCTACTCCACCACCAGAATGTTACTGTACTTTTTCTCCCACATCCCCTACAACATCTGTCATTTTTCTTTTCTGTCATCTTATTCAATCTAATAGACGTGAGATGCTAAGAATTGTTTTCATTTTCTTTTCAGTAATTAATTGTGATTTAATACATTTTTCCATTATGTGTATGGGGTGGCAGGGATATAAGGGATGAAAATATTCCCTCCATCTGATATGGGCAGGGTCTTATAACATGAAAGAATTTGAAATATTTTCAGTGAAGTCCATGAAATTAGAGGACATCCTAATATCACAGAATTCTAGAATTCTAAGAAGTTCAGAGGTTACCAAATTCAACTTTTATCTAAAAGATGAAGTGCAACTAAAGCAGCTTCAGTAAATGATTGTCTAATGTCAGATTGAGTTTCTCCAAGAAAAGGAGGCTAATTCTACATTGCAACAGTCATTTCATTTGGGGGTATCTGTTTTTTAAATATATTTCACTGTTGTCTTTTTTATGTCATAGTCAATTCCCACTCCTTATAAACAAACCCCCTTTCAATAAATAAATAAAAATATTAATGCAAAAACATACAAGAGCTGCAACTGACTATATATACATATATAATATATAATATATATGGTATTCTATCCTCATGTTCAAGTATTTCTTTCAATTACTCAAAGTTTTACTTCTTTTTTAGTGATTTTTCATTTATAATATTAAATATTTGCATGTATTATCTTCTGAGGTCTGCTTTTTCACTTTGACTCAATTCATTCAAGTCTTCTACAATTCTGAATTCCTAGTTATTTCTTATCTTAAAGGTGTTTTTCCTTATATTAAATTAAAATTTGCCTCTTTAGATCTTTTCCAACAGGTTATTAACCCTTGGATTATGTTACAGAAAAAAATCTATTTCTTCTTCTAGATGATAGTATTTTAAGACAAGGATCATACTTTATTGTACCAACCCTCATTTTCTGTTCTTATCCCTAAAATATAACTTAAACTTATTTAATGGCTTTTTTTAATAGACAAGATTGCTGTTTCTGTAAAGGTGAGATGAATAATAACTTTGTATTTTTATTTAAAAATTTACAGTTTAATTCAGAGCACATTGAACTGTTTCTTTGATACATTGATTAATTTGAAAATTGGAAATTTATCAATGATTTTTTATTAATCAAGTCTGACAAGTTCAATGCTCTTTAAAAGATGATTCAGAAAGGGAAGGAAATTATATATATATATATATGTATGTATGTATGTATGTATACACACACATACACCTATTCTCTATAGCAATTGACATCAACAATGGCTAGTTATAATGCAATAGGACAAGTCTTTTTTTTCAGGCCAATATGACATTTATCATCCATTATTGATAATACATTGCATTGGAGCAAAAGAATTGTTAATTATATTTCGTCAGCCATTCTGGCTGGCTGAAGGTAATTGCTATGTGCCCATACATCTGCATGATCCACATAAAATTAGTCAATGCTGTCTTGCAATTTCTGAAAGACATGCATTAACTTTAAATGTGCATGAAGATGAAGAAAAGTGAGGGAAATGACAGGAGGAGGGAGTTGAAGAGAAGAGACTGAAAGCTCAAGTCCAGATGCCAGCTGCACAAAGCGGTATTTGAAAATAAAGGCAGCATTAATCACATTTCTGCTCCCAGGAAACCTCTGGAGCATTCGCTACTCTCAGTTCTTGGAAACAATTCTCATTAATATCAATGAAAGCTGCATCTGTAGATCAAGGGCAGATATGGCCCTTGGAGATAAAGATTTTTCAAAGCCAAACTTCTAATTTATTGTTTGAATTTTGGAAAGTGTCCACAAATGACCAGTAATAAAACATGGAGGGAATGTGTCCCTACACTGGAAATAAGTAACTATTTCAAAGAGAATGCAATAATATCTAGCTATAAACTGAGCTAGGAAGGAAACATGATCTTTTGAATTCAACAACTTTTACTCACACAATAGTATCCTCCCCCAAACAAAAATAATTTAATGAAAATATAGTCATTTTTTATGCATCAATATCTTAAAAGTATAACAGTGAAAAGAATCCTGGAATGAGAAGGGAAAATGGGAACTCTGACATTTAATCATCTATGTCCTTTGGATCAAGTTGTTTCACTTTAGATTTCAGACTCAACAGCTATAAAATGAGGAGTCTGGAGCAGATGATGTCTAAGATTTTTCTTCAGCTGGAATATTCAGTTAATTGTGAGATTTAGTGGGGGTGGAATCCCTTTTTAAAAATTTAGCTAAAACAAACAAAAACTTAGCTCAGTTAGAACTTGACTCGCATGCTGTATGTTTATTGTCCTGTTTTGGGTGAATATAATTTGTTTTGAGATAAGAGGAGACATCAAGATGGCTACTGAGGTGGGGGATAGGAGATAAGAATGAAAAGACTGATGTCTTCCCATGCAATGGAATAATTAAACCAGGATATAAATTAAATAAAAAAGAGATAAAGAAGATGCCTGAAACCTTCCTATTTCTTCCCCTTTTTTTAAAGCTACACTAAGCATTATCAGTAATTCCTATCATGTAGAGGGAAAAAAACAGACAATGAGAGAAATACCAAAGCAGAAATACAGAAGGAAAGTGAAAGAAATGAGTGAGATACAGTTTGGGTAAGGTGTGTTGCTATTATTTAATAATGCCTGATTATTGAACAAAGTCCCCCATTTGGGGTTTTCTTGGCAAAACCACTGGAGTGTTTTTTTTTTGTTTCTTTGGCTCATTTTATAGATGAGAAAACTGAGGCAAACAGGATTATGTGACCCTCCTGTTATCACATAACTAATAAGTGTCTGAGGTCAGAATAGAATTCATAAAGATGAATCTTCCTCACACCAGGCTCAGAACTCTATACACTGTACCATCTAGTTGTCCTGGCTAAAATGTATTAAGAATTAAATACTAAAGGAATGAGAACAGGAGAGAAAGCCAGATAGAAGGAATAAGTATCTGTCAAAAATCATCAATATAGAGCTAGAAGGAATCTCAGAGACCATCAGAATTAATGCCCTTATTCTACCTTTGAGAAACTGAGGCCCAGGGAGGTTACTTAACTTGACTAAGATCACACAGTATCAGAGGAAGGATTTGAACCTAGGTCCTCTTATTCCAGTTAGTACTCTTTCCACTGAAGTTAGGATTCTATAACTATAAAGATGGAAGGAAAAAAAAATAGAATTTTAAACCTATCAAAGATACAACTGAGAAAAATATAACAATAATAATAAAAGATGATAAATAGATAGATAGATGATAGATAGATAGATAGATAGATAGATGATAGATAGATAGATAGATGATAGATAAATAGAAAGAGTCTCTTACAGTTTATAAAACTCTCGATGTGTCTTACGGAGTTGATGCGGCTGAAAATTTCAGCCCTATGTAAAATCTGGAGATGAGATCTCTCCAGTTTAGGAGCTCTAGGTCTTGGATGACAATAGTATAGTCCATTCCCAGATCCATTTTTTTTAGGGTTTTTTTTTTGGGGGGCAAGGTGATGGGGTTAAGTGGCTTGCCTAAGGCCACACAGCTGGGTAATTATTAAGTGTCTGAGGTCAAATTTGAACTCTGGTCCTCCTAACTCCAGATTTGGTGCTCTATCCACTACACCACCTAGCTGACCCATATGCAGATTTTTAAATAACACGACAATGTATTTTTCTCATGCTTCACAGACAAATTATATGGTGGTAAGAGCATTGGATCCAATGTTAAAGAGAAAATAATAGTTGATCCTTTTGTCATACTTTATACACATTACTTCCTCACAGCTATTCCCAAGAGATAGGTACTACTACAGGTAATAATTAAGAATTGTGATTCAATCTATTAGAAACCAGGAGGGATGGGAATTCAGGAAAGCCTGGAAGGATTTGCATGAACTGATGCTGACTGAGACAAGCAAAACCAGAAAAACATTGTGCACCCTAACAGCAACATGGGAGTGATGATCAACCTTGATGGACTTGCTCATTCCATCAGTGCAATAATCAGGGACAATTTGGGGCTCTCTGCAATGGAGAATACCATCTGTATCCAGAGAAAGAATTGTGGAGTTTGAACAAAGAACAAAGGCTATCACCTTCAATTTAGGGGAAAAAAAGCAATTATCTTATTATGTAATTTTGCTCTTATACTTTATTTTTCCTTCCTTAAGGATGTGATTTCTCTCTCAACACATTCAACTTAGATAAATGTATACCATGGAAACAATGTAAAAGCTAACAGACTGCCTTCTGTGGGGGGTGGGGGGAGGGAAGAAAGAATGGGGGGGAAATGTAAAACTCAAAATAAATAAAATCTTTCTTAAAAAAAGAATTGTGACTCAAAAAAAATAAGTAACTCATTCCAACAGTCACATAGCTAAAGCAAGTATTAGAAGTAGGATTCAAATACTAGCTCCAAGTCTCACAAGCTTTCAGCTAATAGATTCTACTGCCTCTCTAAGAGAAAGAGAACCTGAATCCAATCCTATCTGTGCCACTCACCACCTTTGAAAACCTCAGTTTCCTTAGATGCAACATAGGGTGGTAGGGTAATACTAAATCATTATCACTTTATCTTCCAGATCTCTGATGATCTCATAATTATTTAAGATCTCTTAGAAATATCAGTTTCCTGGGGACCAGTGGTTGTGATGCTTCTCTTTACAATTAATCTATATCCAGGTGTGCAATAATTTCAGAGCATTCCCTCAGGGTGTGAAGAAGAATCTGATCACTCACTCTTCTCCATCTAGTACCCTTTATATGTACCAGCTTTTTTTCCCCTAGGTAAATAGTCTACTCCATTATTCTTTTTATCCTGGTCTTTTTTTCCCTCTTTCCTATGACATGGTTGCTCTCCAATACCCTATTCAAACTCTAAATTTAGATGTAAAGTGTGTATAAATATTGGTAAGTGGTTCCCAAAGCAGGAGCTGAGAGGAGCAGGTTAGAGTGAAGAAAGAACTCTTCATTCTCAAAGACATGATTTGCATATCCAGGTTTGTCTCTTCTTAGGGAACCTTGGACAAGTCACTTTCTTTAGACATAGTTTACTCATAATAATATAAATTTCTTTTGTTGCTATGCATAGTGGCTACTAGGTATGTGATGCTGGTGCTAAACTCAGAAGCTATAACATTATAGAAAAGAAAATGAAGTCTAAGGAGAAGCAGGTTTCTTCTGGAGTGGTACTAGAAGATCGAAGAAAAGTAAGAACTGTAGAATTAGACAGGATTCTGACAGAATGGTAGCCTAGCTCAGATTGCAGTGATTAATATTGATCTCAGAAAGCAGATGATAAAACACAATTTTCATCCTTTAGAGAGAGAGAGAGAGAGATGGGAAGCTATGGAAGTGATATATTTCAGATGGCTTTTTTTGTTGGTCAGCTTCACTTAGTTATTTTTCTTTGTAATAAGGGAAGAAAAAATCAGGAATTAATGATGGAATAAAAATGAAAGACAGAAATATAACTTTTTAAAAGAGTCTATCCAACATATTAGGAATCTCTAGATTTTTTAACACTAGTTAGACAAAATGGAACACAGAAATTGTCCATCAATTATTTCTTCCTTTCACTACTAGCTATGCAGGTCTTTGATATAAAAACAGAAATTATTTTGATTACTATCTGATTACTGACATCAAATGAGGCATAGAGAGACATAATCACTACATGTGTTTTCCATTGTCATAGAGGATATCTGCAAAGAACTTTGGAACATTAAAGAATTTCCTAAATAAAATCCATTATCACTGAAAAGAATTAAGGCTATCTATGCACATAACAAAAATGAAGTGGATGAAGAATTTCCATTGACCAGATCAAAATTTGCAATTGACTGAACAATGGATGATTCAATAGTACATATATCCTGGAAAGACATAGTATATGTATATGTATATGTGATAAACTGAGCCTAGAACTGAAGAGGAGTAGAAAAGCAAGTTATATTGCATTTCGGGAATTATAAGTGCTCTTTTAATGACCCCAAGTTTTTTTTCCTGAAACAAAAGTTCATCTTTCAATAATAATTTCCTGTTTGTGATGCTCCATGGTTTCAGGTTATAGAATAGCACTATCTGCTGATGAAAAAAATGAAATATGGGTCACCTAATAGGCAATGAAAAGATGCAGAGTGAATATTAGTAGATTATAGCAAATTACCCAGAGAGAATTACACAGGAGAAAAGGGATAAAAGATATTATCAGAGAAATGTATGACTGGAAATCATGAACAATGGACATCGGAAAAGAAATGAAAGTGAAAATATATTAAGAGACAGAAGACCGATTATCAACAGCAGAATTATTTCAGTCTTAGTCGCCTGTCAGTCAGTTGTCCATCAACTGTGCAATCTGAATATCAACTTGCTAAAAGGAAAGTAAAAATCAATATCAAATTAGAGGAAAGACTAAAGATAAGAAGACACAATGATTATAATAAACTGAACATGGCTTAGTTAAATAAGATTTAAACTTTGAAAAATGAGGAAATGAATGAAGCTAAAGACATTTCCTTTAGTTATCTCGATTTCTTTGAGGAGCATCAGCACAATAAGGAGTCAAAAAGAACCTGGAAACCACTTCAGTTAGTAATATGAGAGCTTCTCACCAAACAGAAAGACACAGCATCCAAGGACAATATCAATTTAGAAAATAAGCACATCTGCAAACCATTACAGAGAAAGATGACAGAAAATGATGAGTAGCATCAACTGGCAAAATGGGGGAAAGCAGTGGAGGAGAAAATGAGTTTGCAAAATTCTTGGCACGAGACCCAGTTAAGCCACACCATCCTGAGAACAACTCAGGAGTTCAGAATATTTTTCTATTAAAACCCCAAGGTTAAAAGAAAAATCTGTTGAATGCTGTCTGCCAATTAAAGCGCTAATGGTTTTGTATTGAGAATAGCAGTCATTCCCTGACTTATGCATATCCCTAATGTGTGAAATATCTTCTGGAAAGGAAAGGATTTCTTCTGGTTTTCCACAGTCATATTTTGATGGTCCTTGCCTTCCTTTGCATGAAGTTTCCCTCATTTCATCCCTTATGTTTCACCTCGAGGCTACAGGTTCTAATGTTGCCTGGAAATATTATGTCTCTCCATCTTTATTACCTTGTTTTTAGTATTTGCAAAGAAGTATTGTGTTGGAATGGATAGAGAGCTGGTTTCAAAACTAGAAAGATCTAGGGATCTTCTGACTACCTGAACTGGTTGTGTGGCTAGACAAGTGATTGAACTTCTTAGTGGCTATAAGCAACTCTGAGTTACAAAAAAATGTGGCAGTCCCTACTTCATAGGAAATTTCTCAGTGAGTGGTACGTATGTCAATGAAATCACAAGTCTAGTCCCTATGTCTATCTAGTGCTATTTCAGAACAGGGCTGGGTGGAAGAGGAGTGGCAGGGAGGAGAGTTAGACCTCCCTTTTCACCCCATCATCACTGCTAACCCAGTCCAAACTCTGTTCTCTGTAGCAGCATTTCCACGTCTTGTTCTCACTACTCATTCCCAACCTCCAATTTGCTCTTCTTCATAAAGCTATGGACTGTATTAAAATAAATATCACAGCTTAATTCTACTTTTCAAATCAAACTCTTAATTCAGATCTGTAACTATGCAAAGCCTTCCCATTTTCATTCTTTTCATACAAGATCTGAGTAAAGAGAAAGAGGGAGAGAGAGAGAGAGAGAGAGCACTTCATGGAATTTAAGAAGAAATAACTTAGCCTCTATTTCCCATTATTACTAGCATTAAAAATCTTTAGAAAGGGGCAGCTAGGTGGTACAGTGGAAAGAGTACCAGCCCTGGTGTCAGGAGGTCCTGAGTTCAAATCCTACCCCAAACACTAATTACCTAGCTTGTGTGACCTTGGGCAAGTCACTTAACCCCATTGCCTTGCCAAAAAAAAAAAACCTTTAGAAAATCTCAGAAAGACCCTGTCATTGCTTCAGGGATGGGAGGTTAAAGGAGAATCTATGAAACTTTTATTTTATATTGAGCCAAGAAGGATATGAATTCTAGTCTAACACAAGAAATGGTGGCAGTGAAAAGAGAAATTTTTGGCTAAATTCCTGAAAGAAGAGGAAAGAGGAAAGGATGCAAAGAAAAAAGATGAAGTAATAGTAGTAATGGTTACCAGGAAGCTATGCTAAGATCAAGGAATGTCCAGGGAACTAAAACAGTAAAAGATCTTGGTCCTTTAATACCAAGAGCCTCTCTGCAAATTCCTCAATCCCTATCTCTCTTTGGGTAAAGAATCAGACAGTGATGCTCCCAGGGATTCAGAGGAATCAAAGAGAGCCCTCTTAATTTAACAAGTCTATATTCCTCCTCCGCTCCAGTCTCCCATCAAGGAGTACCTGAGAAGTACTGAAGCTAGCTACCGTCAGAAAAGCTGGAAGTTCAGGTAGAGAAGCTATACTAAGTCTCAGTGCCATCCAATACTACTCTTCTTATCTAGTTTCTTTGCTTTCCTACTCTTTTTTTTAGGTTTTTGCAAGGCAAATGGGGTTAAGTGGCCAAGCCACACAGCTAGGTAATTAAGTGTCTGAAGTCGGGTTTGAACTCAGGTCCTCCTCACTCCAGGGCTGGTGCTCTATCCACTGCACCACCTAGCCGCCCCTGCCTTCCTACTCTTACTTCTCTAAGTAGATAGATAACTTAGAAAGTTACTTCAATTGTCCATTTGGGGAGAGAGCATGAGGATCTGGGCTACACTTTTAGCTATATGAGGACATGGATGATAGATATTTTGAAGGGGGAGAGATTACAGTATTTGGCAACTGATTGGATAGATTAGGTGAATTAGCATGGATAACTGTGTGGTAGCAAACCTTGGGGCCTAGGTGGATGGAGTGCCCACAAAAGAAATGTGCTATTTTGGAAGGAGGCAGTTTCAGGAGAAATGATTCCAATTAGTTTTTTTTTAAAGATGTACTATGTTTTCTTCCTATAACCATGAAATGTTCCCCTAGTTTACTACTTACCAAAATCTTTCTGAACTAGTCTCTTGGAATAATCCTAAAACACCCCTCAGTCTCTGGCTCCCCCTAATTGATCACACCCTGCAGTCTCCCGGTTGGAATCAAATTATCCTGTTTTCCAAAATCACTTTCTCTAAACAATTTCTTTTACTGGTCAACCTCACCCAGCCTACACACACACACACACACACACACACACACACACACACACACAGACCCTGCTAGTGTCACATCCTGTCCTGAGAACTACAATTGGCTGCCTCACATTGTTTTCCTTTATTGCTCTTTGCTAAGTAAACTATTCACAAAGCAATCACAAGAGTGTGAGAGAGCAGGAAAAGTTAAGTAATACTGCCACATATTATCAGTGTGACCTTGGGCAAGTCAATTCCTCTGAACCTCATTTTCTTCATTTAACAAATGATGGCATTCACCCTATCCTATTTGTCATTGTCAAAACTGATTAAAAAGGGACAGGTCTTCACTCTGTAAGTTGTAAAGCATTGTATAAATGTCACTATTTATTAGTATTTCTGATGCCTACTTTTATATTCAATTGCATCTTTTTTTTAGAAGATAAACACAGAATTAAAAATACAAACCCCAAGAGATTGAAAAGAGAAGGAAGGTTATTTTTTCCCCCCTAACAGTCAAAAGTAGTTTTCTCAGGGATTGCTTCTTGTTATATTAGCATGCTTGTCAGTGAAATTCTAGTTATTATGGGGGAGAGATTATAAAACCACAGACATTTCTGGGTATATATTGAGTATGATTTAGCTTTCATGTTCAGCATAAAAGAGTTTTCCTCATCTTTGTGACTCTTCACGAGGTCTTTTGCAAGTTATTTTTGTTTTGTTGCTCTGTCTCTCATCACCCCACAGTCCAAAAACAGCTTAGTTAGGACTGTGACCATGACAAGGACATTGGACTATCTGGGAACCTAAAGAACATAATAATAGCTGTACTAATCACATTCTTCACCAGATCAGCTGCCCTTTGCAGTGATGGTTGAATGGGCTTAAAGTAGGCTCAGAATCACTGAACTTTGACATTAGAAAGAACCTTAGAAATTTTCCAATCCAACTTCCCATGTGTTATACAAATTTCATTGATAGTGCAACTGACTGTCAACATTACATTTGTGTTGCTTATATTTACCTTATATTTGTAGTTTATATAGTTTGCATTGTCTCATTTTATCTTCATAAATCTCAGACTAAAATAAGCAGAAGAACACAAATAAGGTTTCATGGTTTAAGTGACTTGTCCAGGGTCTCATAGGTATCATTAAAAGACATATATATATATATCCTTGATTTCTCTCTTAACATATTCAATTTGGATCCATATATATACCATGGAAACAATGTAAGGACTGGCAAATTGCCTTCTGCGGGGGATGGGTAGAGGGAAGTAAGATTAGGAGAAAAATTGTAAAACTCAAAATAAATGCAATCTTAAAATTATATATATATATATATATATATATATATATATGTATGTATGTATGTATATCCTGTCCACAATTTGTTTTTTTGAAATGAGAGGACATTATGTAGTATTAAAAAAGCACTGGATATGGTGTCAAAGGACCTGGTTTTTAAACTGGTTTTCCTATTTGCTATTTGTAATACCTTCAACAAGTCATTTAATTTCCCTGGCTGTATTTATTTATCTGTAAAATGAGGGGAATGGACTAGATGTTCTCCAAGATCCCTTCCAGACAGAAATCTTTTGACCCTAGTAGTTCATTATTACAAAGAAGAAACAGGGAATTCAAAAGATCTGGGTTCAAATTCTGTTTCTATCACTAATTGTATGATTGTAAAAAAAGGATCAACATCTCTAAACCTCAAAATTTGCATTTATAAAACAGATATAAAGGTTGTTGTCGATGATAAAGTTGTTGAATCATTTCAGTTAGATCCATGGTTCCATTAGGGTTTTCTTGACAAAGTTGAATGATTTACCATTTCCTTCCCTAGTTCATTTTACAGATGAGAAAACAGAGGCAAATAGGGTAAAGTGATTTTCTAAGGGTCACACAGCTAGCAAGTGTCTGTGGGTAGATTTGAAGCCAAGACCTCTTATCTCTAGGGCCAGCACTCTATTCACTTTGCCACCTCTCTATCCTAAAAATTTGCTGTTGTTCAATTATATCCAATTCTTCATGATCTCTTATGGGGTTTTCTTGGCAAAGATACTGGAATGGTTAGCTGTTTCCTCCCCCAGTTCATTTTACAGATGAGGCAACTGAAGCAAACAAGGTTAAATGACTTGCCCAGGGATAACACAGCCACTAAGTATATGAAGCCAGATTTCTTCCCAGATCTTACTGACTTCAGGCCTAACTCTAATCTGCTGTACCATTCAAGGTAAATATTTTTTAAATAAAAATGAAGGACTCACAGTGATGCAGGGAAGATGTTGTGATTGGAAACAAATTTTGTGGAAGGAAAAATATTATTTGTCCTATCTGGGGAATTCTGTTGTTCAAAGTGACTCCATTCCAGGATGGGAGTTGCCTTGGATTATTCACTTTTCCTCCAGCTTCCCCTTTCCCCCAGTTTCTGGATTCTATCTACCTGACCTTGGCCATTGATGAGTCAAACTTATACTGAACTGACAGGAATGTCATTTTGGACTTAATAGGTCATGCACCTTGGGACAGGAAGGACCAGTATGTCATTTGCCTATTAGAGAATACCTGAGCCAGGTGCTAGACATTCCCCAAGAGCCACCCTTTGTCTAACCCACTATATAAGTGCATTTAAGTAGAAGTGCCAACTCTTCTCTCTTCTTGACCCTACCTTCATCTTTCAAGGATGGCTATATGTCTCTTTCTTTCTTATGCCACTAAGAAATGCTGTACCCAGCCTAGGCCTTTTTGGAGAACCATGGACCCCTATGCCATGTAGATGGGCTAAGCCAGTCATTATGGCTCTCTCTCTCTCTCTCTCTCTCTCTCTCTCTCTCTCTCTCTCTCTCTCTCTCTCTCTCTTTCTCCCTCTCTCTCCCCCACCTTGCCTAGCCCATCCTCAAAATGCTTGCTGTTTTTCTAGGAAAAGTTTTTAAATCTGTACACTTTGAAGCCTTCTATAATAACAAATTTTGTGGAAGGAAAAATATTATTTGTACCTATCTGGGGAATTCTGATGTTCAAAGTGATTCCATTCCAGGATGGGAGTGGCCTTGGATTGTTCACCTTTCCTATCAATAGGTACATATATATATATATGTATATATATATGTGTGTGTGTGTGTGTGTGTGTGTGTGTGTGTGTGTGTATAACCAACTCCTTTCAGAAAAGTCAGTGAGACACAATACACAAGACAAAGGTTTTATTAAAATAAAAGTAAAATGAAGGTTCTATTTTCTATACCAAGTGGCTCTGCAATCCAAGGAACTTGAATGAATATTTCCCAAGAAGCTCACTGACCTCCTCTCATGAAGTAAAGTCAGCTATATTGCTCTCTAACGGTACCTTGGCTATGGTGACCTCAGTTGACATTTTCTTCAACCATTCAGGTTACCCACAGTTGGGCACCTGAGATACAAATAAAGTAAACCTAAATTTTCCTTCTGTAGTCTAACTGGTGTTTATAGCTCTAGAAATGAGGCTTATTTCCTTTGTCGCCGGTGCCTTGGATTCTGGCTATACATAGACATCATCAAGTAAAAAGCTGTTTATCACCTTTTAGGCAACCTCCTATGGAGTTTCCTCTGCAGTATATAGAAATTCACCATGGAACAAAATCTTTGTTCTATTCTTATGGTGTAATGTACCCTCTTTCCTTTTATAAACCTTATATCAGAGACCCCCTCCTGATACAAATGACTTAAGTACACTTTGGTGGACCTCTCACTTCTCTGGTTTAGGGACCTCATGCTGATTATGTAGGGATATCTGTATCTGGCTCTATCTTGAGATCTTTACTAACTGTGTGACCCTGGGCAAGTCACTTAACCTCTCTGTCCCTCAGTTTCCTCTTTAAGATGGGGATAATAATAGAAACCTTTCCTAACTTTTAAATCCAGGGTTTTCCCCCTTTTAATCACTTCCAATTTAACTCTTTTCATTATTTCCAATTTATTATATATATATATATATATATATATATATATATATATATATGAAACTTGATTTGTATTTATTTGTTTGCATGTTGTATTCCCCATTAGACTGTAAGCTCCTTAAGGGCAGGAAATGTCTTTTACCTTTTCTTGAATTGCCAGCACTTAATACAGTGCCTAGGACATGGTAAGGACTTGATAAATATTTATTTAATTGAATTGAATACATATAAAGTGCTTCACAAATCTCTAAACATTTTGTAAATGCTAATTATGTAAACATAAATTGTGTAAATTCTATTCTTATTTCTATTAGCCCCATGCAATTTTCATGATTCACACAAGATTTCCCTAGGTAGGTATCTAGAAGGTGATCTTCAATAAATTCTCTTGCATAGGAGTTCTTCTCCATGAATATTGTCTGGACTGGAGGCTGCTTCCTCCTTACAACTCTATTAAGCTCCCAGGGGATGCTGCTAGAAGCTGCTTCCTATTGATGCTCTTATCCACTCTCTCCCATCTTGCCATAATTTTTCATCATTTTCAGCAGGTAATGTTCTTCTGATGGTTTCTGTTATACACAGCACTTTCATTGCTTTCTCTAGTTCAGCTCTCCTTCAACATCTTTCCTGGGGACCATCTCACTAGCTTGACCTATATTAGGTCCCCTGGAGTTAGCTGCTGAGAAATAACTCTATTTCCCAAAGAATTTACTTAAGCCCAAGTACTGTATGGTTAACACATAGGATATAAGATTTTCCATGGTAAGACCTTATAGTTTAACTATAGAGAATTACTGACCTCATTTTATCTCTGGTATACAGAGAATCATTGACCCCCAATTCACTCTTGATGTACAGGGAGGGGAGATGAGCAGGACTGGTCTCATGCACATATTTAAAACGGCTTGAGTATTTAAAAGAACCGCTGAACATCTTTGACTGGTCCTGGCCAGACTCTCAATGTACTTGATTAACATTGCCTATCTCTTCAGGAACTAGCCATTCCTTAATGCAAACACCATAATTCTTGGGGTTTGAGGAGGGATGACTCCCTCCTCAGACAACCTGGAAAATTTGGTTTTATTCCACAAAAAATTGGCAAGAAGCCTTCTTTGTTCTCAAGCTATTTAAGATCTAATTAGACCCTTATTGGATTGGAGTTTCACCCATAGAGAGGAAGCTCTGCCTGGGGCCTTCCCAATCGCGACTCTGAAGGCTGTACCCCGGGACTTCCCATCCTCTGTTGATTAAGATATTGAAGTTCTCCCGATTGGTGATGTTTTCTTTTAATATCTATGTTTATGTAGGCTTTGTTCTTCTTTTTTATTATATTGGGACTTATTGGTTACTTTTGCTATAAAATTGATTTATTTCTACCTGTTTTATAATCACTTTATTAAATATACTCTTTTTAGTTTTGTTGGTGTAAACGTGTCATTTTGTAGGAGCGTATCAAAACCAAAACTCCTTAATCAAACAATTTGTAACAAACTATTTGTAATGGAAAAATATTTCCCTGAGAAGACCAAGGGCAAAGAAAGAATTTTCATTGACTGCAAAGCAAATATGATGTTGGAAATGCTAGTTATTAAAATAAGACAAGAAATATAAATTGAGGAAATGAACATGAAAGGAGGGAGAATGATAACTATTTGTCAAAAACACAATGATTTACTTAATGAATCCTTGTGGTTCAGTGAAAAAAGTAATTAAAACAGTTAGTGACTCTAAGAAATTAGCAGAATATAAAACAAATTTACAGATTCATTAGCCTTATCAAAGAAATCCAGGAGAAAGAAAAAAAATCTACTCACAAAAACTGCAAAATTTAACTATATTTGGTTGTTAACGTACAAAAAATATATTCAAGATGTACATAAATGTAACTACAAAACATTTTTGACAAGGGAGGTCTTAAATAACTGGAGAACCTATTATTCATAATTGAGCTATAATGAAAATTATGATTACTTTCTAATTTAATTTATAGATTTAATGTTATACCAATCAGACTGCCAGATGATTACTTTATAGAACTAGACACAACAATAACAAAATCTCATGAGAATTTTTAAGGTAAATTTTTTAAAAATAGGAATGAAGATGTCATAGCATTTCCATAATTCAAGATGTAGTCTAAAAACAATAGTAAAAATTAGTATTGATTTTAAAATAGATTATTAATTAATGAAGATTAATTAATGAACAAAGACCTGGAGCAATCAAATACAATATCCTATTGTTTGCTAAATTCAGTTGACACAAAATTCCTAGGAAAGGATATTAAACTAATAGAGAGTAAATTTAGAAGTAAATTAAATTTGGAAGTAAATTAAACTAGTAGAGGGTAAATTTGGAATAACTTATGATTCAACCAATATTCTATCATAATAAAATCCACCTTGGATATATGACCTAAAATAAAAAGCCACATAAGAAATCTAAAAAGAACCAAAGAAATTATCTTTCATGATTATGACTCAAAGGAAAAATCTTAAAACAAGATAAAATCCAAAAAAGATAAGATTATTTTGAATATATTAAATTATTGAGCTTTTGCATGAGCATAGTATTACAGTTAAAGTGAAAAAAATCTTTGCAGCAAATATATTTGAGTAAAATCTGATATCTATGATATCTATTCATATATATTATATATATATGATATACAAGGAATTGGCATAAACATAATAAAGGATAAAATGGACCAAGAGACATTTTCTAGTGATTAAAAGATATAATTTTCAAAGAAGGAATGTAAATAATCAATTGTCAATGAAAAACTATTCCGTATCATAGATAATGCAAGAAAGGCAAATTAAAATAATTCTGAAGTTTTGTGTCCTACCTACTAAAGTGTCAAAGATGATGAAAGATGGAAATAATCAGTGTTGGAGGAGTTGTAGGAATATAGGTTCTGTAATATATTATTTGTAATCCTGTAAATTCGTAAAACATTTTGGAATTATGCAAGATAAGTCACTAATACTTTTCATGGTCCTTGACAAAATAATCCTACTATTAAATATATACCCACAACAAGGAAAAAACAGAAAGATACCATATATGCCAAAAATTAATAGCAATATTGCGTGTTTGTGTGTGTGTGTGTGTGTGTGTGTGTGTGTAAAGCAGTCTTTTGGGGTAATTTGAATAAATCAATTTAGCTGCACTGGGGGAAGGTGAGAAATGTGATTTAAAAAATGATAAATGACAAAAAATAATAAAAAAAAGAATGTATGCTTTAGGTCTCTGAGGCCCAATAGAGACCAATAAAGGAGAAGGGGTGTGGATTACTGATGCATATGAGATTTATATAGCTTGGATACTATTGTAAGAAAGTAAAAAAAAAGTCATAGAACTATATGGAGTTGAGGGTAGAATCTGATTTTCCAAATTATCATTTCTCCCATTTTTTTTTGCCTCCCTCTGAGAATCTCCTATTCATTTCTTCTCAAAGTCAAAAAGGCTAAAATCTCTGAATTCAACTGCTGGATCTGTAGATGAGAAATCTGCTCTCTTTGGAGCAGGATTATGGTTAATCTTGAATCTTTATATTATTCTATCTTTGAGTTGCTCTGAATACAAATGATAATAAGAAATCAAGTTCTATTGATTGGATATTCGTAATTTTAGAAGTCATTTGATAACAGAGTATGAGTTATACTTCTGTAACTGGGGTTTAGTGAATGCTCTGATAACCTAAGATGGAGAAATCTATCAGTGGGAGTAGCCAGGGACTTGTTCCTAGAAGTAAAAGGATAAACAAAACAAGATCTGAACCCCAAGTCTATTTCTTAGAGTGATATGGCCTAAAGGTGGCTGAGGCGATAGCCTCCAGACTTGCCCAGCTTACCACATGATGTCTCCTGGAATGAGTGAATGAATCTAAGCCAACATGAGAATTCATGGGTAAAGGGTAATTGTGCTTATCAAGCAGATTTAAAGACACAGACTGTTCTGGCTATGCAGTCAGTAGAAAGAAGCTGATGATTCAAGTACTGGTTAGAACAACACACAAAGTCCACATGTGAGCCCTGGTTCTTCCATCTCCCAAAAGCAGGTTCTCAGGATCTCTCACAAAAGTATGTCCTTCTTGAATGATCTAGGCATTTATTAAATATCCATTATGCTTTAATGAAATGTGAAATAATGGAAAGAACATGACAATAGACTTAGGAGACCTTAGTTTAGTCTTGACTATGTCATTGTGACTTTGAACTCCCTAAAGGAGATTTAATTATTTCATCTATAGTTTTTTCTCCTTTTCTTCAATTCAATAAATATTTATTAACCCCCCACTATGTGTACTTATATATAAAAGCAATATGAGTAAAAAACTTAAATGAAATGCTTACAGGCTATTAAGGAGATGTTTACAAGCCACAAAAATAATAAAAGGTTAAATAGAGACAGAAGGAAGCACTCACTGGAGGAATGGAATTAGACCCTGTAGGAAATAGATCTGAATTTTAACCTTATAGAGAGCCAAGGATTATGAAAGATAGATATAAAGAAGAAGCATAATCTAGACATAGAGAAGACATGGTAAATAAATATAAGTTGGAGAATATGGAGATAGCAAAAAAGACCTCATAGTCTAGGGTATGTAGTTCATGAATGAAATGGAAGTACTGATGCTGTCTGAGCAAAGGAGTGATATTGTCAGACAATTGTCTTAGGAATAATGACTTTAGTTGTACGTTGAGGTTAGATTGCTAAGATTAGAGACTAAAAGTAGGGAAACTGAAAAGCAAGCTAATAAAATAGTTCACGAGATGTGATAAGGTGTCTTGCCTTCAATTTCTGCCAGTCATCTGTTCATTCCTCTTTCACATACTTATCATATTCTGTTTTATGCGATACTTACTTTTGTAACTCATGTTCCCCTGCAAGCTTCTTGAGGGTCATTTCTTGCTCATCTTCATCTCTCACCCATTGCCTAGCATAATACCTCCCACACAATAGTACTATTAAATGATTCTTGAATAAACACCTAAGAAAATGCCAAATCTTTGAGTTCTGACTCATCTGACTGTCCTCAGGACTCATCTACTTTTTATCCCTATAGCAAGCATTTTAACCTTTAATTGCTTGGAGAACAGCTTATAAAAATGGTGAAATCACAAGAGACAGAAATATGGGGAGGCAGAAAGAGGTCTGGCTTAAGAGCCAAGATTAGCACCAACTTTGACATGAAAGTGACTGTGTGACCTTAGCAAAGTTGTTTCCCTACTTTGAGTTTTGGTTCCCTCAGTTCTGAAGAGAAAGGATTGGATTTAATTTTGAAGATCCCTTTTAGCTCTAACTTTTTTTGTTTTATATAATTTGTGTTCATTTATATAAATATATCTGTATTTCCCCAAAACAAACATCCAATAAATATTTAGAAAATAAATTTCAATCAGCTTGCTCCAATAAGAAAAAGTCTATTCTTTAGTTTTTGGAAATTTTGAAGAAGAAACACTAGCCCAAGTAAAGTTTGAGGACCATATTGACTTCTGCTGCTTTTTGTCCCTAAGGTTTTTTACTCACTAGTGTACAACGTGGTATCATTTAATGGATAGCATATGGAGTTACAATGAGTTGAACCTGGGTTCAAATTTTACCTTAGATACTGATTTTCAGGACTGAGATACTGATTCTAAATAATGTATTGTTATCCATGAAATACTAAAAAGGCCTCCAGCATTTTGGGTTAAGCTCCTCTACTATTTATAGAAATGTTCAAGAACTTTACAGGAGGAGAATAGAAGGGTTTTCTATGTTGCTTAGAGGAGGTATCCACAGAATTACAAAAAGGATGAGTGCTAGTGGTAGATCTGGGACTGATATTGTTAAACTATTTGACCATAATCAAGTGAACGTCTCTCAGTTTCTTGTTTCCTCATCTGCATAATAGGATTAATAATTCCCATAGCATTAACTTTAAGCTGTAGTGAAGCTCAAGAGAGATAATTTTTCAAAGTTCTTTGTCAAACTTGAAGCTTTGTAAGTGGCAGTTATTAATAACAATTTAGTTTAGATCAAGCTGTAATACAGCACACTTTCCCCCACATAATCATAAAAATATTTATGATATAATTTTCTCTATATTATTGAATTATCAATAAATATATCATCAATAACCCCTATCACTGTGACCAACTGGGGTGTGGATGAAAATTGTGGTGAGAAATGAGAAATCAATGGTGGTGTGACACAGAAAGGAAAAACTCCCTAAATGTCTGTATTTCCTAATCAAAGGACTTAAAGAATATGGACTAATTCTTTTCTTTCTTTCTTTTTTAAGTTTCAGTTAGGTATTCTGCATTGAAGAGGGGAGAAAAAGATGAAGTATAATGGTAACCAGTATTATTAAAAAGTAACTGAGTTCTTAGCTGCACACAGGAAAAAGTATCCCTGCCTCATAAGGGACAGAGCATTTAAATCAGTATTATTTATGATCTTGAAAAATCATTAATACCCTTCTTGTCAAAATTCCACTCATCTTCAAAATTGGCATTGGGTTCTCTAGCACTGACCAGCATCATCCATTCACTTGCCTACATTGCATTTATTGCTTCTTGTAGCATTAGGCCAGAAGTTACAAATGTCGGTACAATAAGGGGGAGAGGGGAGGAGAAAAGGACTGCTTTAATTACTTCCAAAGCAAAGTCTGTTAAGAGAACCAAATGAAAATGGGATAAGAACTTTTTCATTTGAGTGGTATGCTGGTTGATTTTCACTTAGTTCCATGCCTTATTTCATTTAGACACTGAGAATAAAGATCATCTTTTATTTCCATGGACTCTAAATTAACAGAGGCAGAGGTGGAGAACTAGCTACGTGAAACCTTCTAGTAAAACCTTCCTGTATAATGCTTACCTCTAGAAAGGCATGATTCACAGAATCCCTAAAACTTTGATTACAACTTGGAGATTTCAGAATAGTAAGAATGGCATGGGACTGAAATCTAAGAGATTTGGGTTCTAGTCCCAATTCTGCCACAGTGATTAGCAGCCATCCTTTGATAATTTCTTGGATTCTTCATCTCAGAAATATAAGCAACTCTTCTACCTTTTTTTTCCTGTAAAGTTCTTAAACAAATATTCTGTAAATATTACAGAATCTCAATGAAACGTGTTGGAGGTCCTTTCAGTATTTCATGTATAGCAGTGAGTTCTTCAACTCTTATCCATTATTCATGCAATGAGTCCATCTGACTTCCTTTTCTAGTTATATGATGATGTTTGTCTTTCATTCTCAAAGAAGACCATGACATCAGGGAGGTGATGCTATGATATGCACATCAATTGGATTGAGTGGGGGGGGGAGTGTCATGCTAAATCATCAGTCTCACTTTCCCTTCTGGAGCATCAGGATCTTAGTGGTTAGATATGGATCAGGATGACTAAAGATGGCTCTCAATGATAGGGGCTGAGAATGCAAAGAAATGCAAAAACAGGCAAAAAAATCCCAAGAATTTCTCAAGAAGCTCATCTAATGGAGGAGATAGTTTGCAAATGAATATATCCACACAAAATATATGCAGTCTAAATGGAAGGTAATCTGAGAAGGAAGTCATCAACATATGATGGGATTGGCAAGCCTCCTAAAGATGGTAGGATTTGAGTTTAGTTTTGAAGAAAGACACATAACATCAAGAAGTGAAGTTGAGGATGATGAGTATTCCAGGTATTTCACCAATGAAATAGGCATGGAATTGGGATCGGATGATCCTTTATGGAGATGATCAAGTAGGCAAGTGTGGATGTATCACAAAATATATACAGGAGGAGAAAATGTAAGAAGCAAAGGGAGATTTTTCTATTTGATTCTGGAGATAGTAGGTAACCACTGTAGGAGAGAGGGAGAGAGAGAGAGAGACAGAGACAGAGAGACAGAGAGACAGAGAGAATGTTTAGACAATCTGTTCAAATCACATTTCATAATTAAGGTAAAGGCCAATTTTTATCCATTTTATTTTTCAGGGTGGATTATTTTAACTATATGAAAATGTATACATTCATTAAAAGTCTATACATAGGGGGCAGATAGGTGGCATAGAGGATAGAGCACCAGCCCTGGAGTCAGGAGTACCTGACTTCAAATCCAGCCTCAGACACAATAATTACCTAGCTGTGTGACCTTGGACAAGCCACTTAACCCCACTGCCTTGCAAAAACCAAAAATCAAAGTCTGTACATAAAATGAAGGGCTTGTGTAAAAAGATTTACAAATACTAACACTAAAGTTCCATGATTTTAAGAAACATTTTCTCTTAGGATGAAAAAACAAAAATCAAAATCATAGCTTATTTGTTTCAGAGACATATACATTTCTTAATGAAAAAGGAAAACTCAGTAACTAGGTAATACCACCCATCTCCCAAAAAAGCATGGAATCAAATTATACTCCAGGTTCTGTGAGATTCTGGGCTAATCTCTATCCTTTGCATTCCTCAATCTGCTTGTCATTCTTCATAAGTATGATGGGAGGAAAATCCTGTAACTTTCATGGACAGTGAGAAGGAATAACTAATTAAATAATTATAGCTCTTTGTAAATTCATCTTAAAGCAAAGAGCAGTAGGAGACAGTTGGGATGGCCTGTGGATGGGAAGTTGGCAAATCATTTTTCTAGTGTTCAGGAAGTCTTTTCTACAACAGTTTTATTGTTCAAATAATGTTGCAGTCACAGTGATTAATATATCTCCGTGTAATCTAATTAATTTTTTCCAAATTGTTATTCTTTTATCATCTATAATCCTTTCCTAGGCACCTGGTTTCAAAATGATTGGCTTCTCTGCTTCCAATCCAAGGTTTATAACCTTTTTTTGTGTCCTGGACCCCTTTGGCAATCTGTTAAAGTCTATGGATCCCTTCTCAGAATGATCTTTTCAAACGAATAAAATAAAATATGTGATTACAGAACAAAGCAATATTGAAATTCAGTTATCTAATTTAAAGACAAAAACATATTCAGAGACCTCAAGTTGAGAACCTCTAGCTAGGTTCTCCCTACCCCCACTCCTGATCTGCTTTGTACACTGCTGCCAAATTAGTCTTTCTAAAAGATAGATTTGACCATGTATCCCTCTCTTATGTTCAAAAGAGTAGAGTAAGGAAACTGAGGGGAATGTGATTTCCTCAAGACCCTAAGCAATATCTTTGATTGGGAAAGGATGTTCACTAAATAGAGTGTAATGCAACTTATGACTCATCTCCCTCAATGTTTGAATGGGAGAATACGTTTTTTCCCCTCTTCCTATAAGAAATCACTTTTAGTCAGTGGGTAGTCAGTCATGGAGACATTAAACGTGATTCTACTTCCACAGGTATTGAGATTGACAGCTCCTGGTGTGTAGAATATATTTTAATTGTAGCTCATCAGTAATGACTATACTGCGCAGGAATGGATTCAGCATTTATGAAGCTAAAATAAAGAAATTCAGATGCTAAGTAGGCTTTTATTTCTTCAAAGCATGGCAGACTGGTTTTGTTTTGTTTTGTTTTGTCTTGTTTTGTTTTGTTTTAAAGAGATTTATTAATGAACTCACTTCCATTCTTCCCAAAGTATGTCATTAGCATCTGGTTAGTTCCAAAAGCACCATCCAACTGACCTAAATGCTGTTAGGAAGTTTCAAAGTAATGCAATAAAAATACAAAACAAATTCCACCTTTCTATGTCTATCCTATGGATCACAGATCACCTATTCATAGAATTGAAAGGGATTTTAGTTCATAAAAGCTCATATTATATACATTATGTGCATTTAAGACTAAAAATTCCATGAGGATACTTAGAGTATTATTATTTCCATTATATAAAGAATAGTTTCAGTGAGAAGAAATGCCCTTATCCAAGACAATATAGTTAGAATTCTCAATTCTCCCAATTTTAAGACTTCCTACCACACTTTATTGACTCTCCTTTAGATATCACTTACAGACGAGCATGCTGCTGAAATGACCTATTTATTTAGGGAAAACATCTTCACTCTAGAAAAACCCTTAGAAATCAAAGAAACAGAACTAGTTATATAAGTAGACAATCCCTAAGTAGCTGACAGGGTGAGCTCTACTAAATTATATCTTGAATATTGTCTTACTGATTTCCTGCCAGATATATTATAAGATTAAATATAGAGAAAACATTCTTCTAGAGTAAATCTTATCTTTGGCAATTCATGAGATCCTAAGATTAACACATTCTCCTTCAAATCATCTAAGATCTGCCAGTTTCACTCAGCCTTGCAAATAAGGAAAGTTGCCAAACAGCTTCAGCTGATAGGTTGCTTTTGCCTCCTATAATGTTACCCAAAGGCTGTATAAAAGTCTCTATGTCTATAAAGAGACGTATGTGTGTATGTGTGTGTGTTTGTGTGTGTGTGTGTGTGTAGATAGATATATAGAAATACTGCCCTTGGCTGATGTTAATTAAACGTTTTTATCTTCTAGCCACACTTCCTGATTTTTTGACTTCTGGACCATAATGACAGGAGTTACTTTCCAGGAGGATTTAAGGACCTTTGTAATTCCCTCAAATCAACATCCATATTGGGATTTTTTTACAGTACCAAAGTGTTGGTAGAACCAGGACTAGAACCTCAGTCTCCTCATTCACAATTCATTGATTTTTTTTTGCACTACTGCATATGAAAATTTTCCTTCTACAGCCTTTAGTGTAGCTGAATGAGTTTCCAAATTTGGATTTTTAAGCTGTAAATTAAATGGTCTTCTCAGATAAGGATAAGGGTCATCAGATAAGAAGCCCTTCTCAATCAATGGTTATAGTCTGAAGAGCTTCAGGTAGTGCCAATTCTATACATGCATTTTGAATGATGATTTGCATGAGAGAATTAGCACCAAAGACATTATCAGGACAAATATGACCCAAAAAATGAAGTGGACTAGCCAGGCAGTAACAAAGGATAAATTGGGTGGTGAAGCAGCTTCCAGCAGAATGCCATCTAATTAGTGGCTAAATATCATTTCCATATGTGGCCTCAGGCAATTTCCTGATTTGTAGAATGAGTAAGTTGTACTAGATAACCTCTGAGATCCTTTCCATCCTTCTAATATGAACAGATTTAGCATCCACAGAATATTAAAATGATCACAAACATACCACAAAAATAAGAATTAGAATTTTCCAAAGAAACTTTGCAAATTATAAATGATAATATGAAAACCTTTGTCAAGTCACAAATAAGATAAATGCAAATTTAAAGAACTTTTGCATTTCCTCTCTTACTCTGTAAATTGACAAAAGTGACAAAAGAATTGCAAATATCAGAGACTATACAAAATTAAGTCTACTAATACATTGTTGGGGGAGCTATGACTTGCTCCAACCATTCTGAATTTCAATTTAGAAGTATATGATAAAAGTAACCATGCACTTTGATCTAGTGATCCTAATACTGGGATGGGACCCAAAAGAACTCAAAAAATAAAATTAAGGCACAATATATACCAAAAAATTAACAGTAATACTTCTGTGGTAGGAAAGAACTAGAAATAATGTAGGAGTCCCATAGGTATGGGACTGACTGAACAGACTATGATTTATGAATATATTTAAACCTCATTATGTTGAAAGAAAAAAAGGATAAAAGAAATGCAGAGAAACCTTGTAAGATTTTTATGAGCTAATGCAGAGTAAAAGAAGAACTAGAAGATCACTATGTCATAATGAAAATGAAGGATTCTTAAAAAAGAAGCCAAACTCTTAAATAAATAATAAGGGTCCTGAAGTATAGATAAGTGAAATATACCTCCATTCCCTTAGAGGAGAGGTGGGAAGCTATTAAATCAGAATATTGCATACTTTGTCAGAGAAGGTCACAATATAAGGAAGTTTTATTTAACTGCTTTTCTTTCTTATAAGGGATAGTTTAATTCCTGTGAAGATAAAGGGATGGAGGGTGTATAAATTAGGTGAAGAGGGAAGGAATACCATTTTCCAAAATGGTCATGACAAGTCACCAATAAAACATATTTTAAAATTTAAAATAAAATAAAATGAGACCCAAGAATCAGGGGACAACACCAACAGAGGAAAGACTTTAACATAAATCTTCTATGAAATACTTCTAGAAAGACACGGACAAGAAAATAGGTTGAAGATGGGTAGCAATCTCAACTGGTAAAAAGAGTAATCATGCCAATGAGATTACAGATCTATCAATGTATATAGGTGTACTTTGAGGTTAAGATATTATTGTTGTTATTATTATTATTATTACTATTAAGTACTCCTAGTGAATTATGTTCTCCATAAAAAGAATGAAATAAGATCTTTAATAAATCTCATTTTTGCCTTGTGGTAATCCCATCTCTTATTAATTATAATTTATTCATTCAATATGTTTTACGTGTATACTGTATACAATGCATTTTATTTCCTTCTGTTTCCTTTCCCAAACTGGACTTGAAGACAGTCTGGACTACTAACTATTTTCTAAATATTTATTGTACTTTTCCACCACCATACCTTTGCTCATGCCATTTCTTTAGCCTAGGGGGAAAACCCTCTGGTTCCATTGTTAGCTTTCTCTATTAAAATCCTACTCATCCTTTAAGGGCTAACTTAATGCCATCTTCTCCACAGTGCTGCCTTTGATCATCCTCAGGCAATTGTGATTCCTTTTTTTTCTCTATTTTTCTGCAACATGAAATTCATACTACTCAAATGAATTACTATGTATGTAGGTATATATATGTATATATCCTTCATCTGTGATTGCCTGTGAATGTGTTTTTATGTTCTGCTAGACTAAGCAACAAGGTTATGTTTTGGGCATCTTTACATCTCTCACAGGATAAAATATGATTCCTCTATACTCTTGCAGAGACAGCCTGGCAAAGAAGAATCTTGGAGTTGAATCCAGAAGACTTGAGTATAAATCATGACCCTGATGTTTGTTATTTGTCTGAATCTCAGTTTCCTTGCTTGTAAAATGAGAATAATAATGATTACCTGACAAAGTTACTCTGAGTCTCAAGAAATATCTATAAAATACTTTAGACTTTAGTGCATGAAACAAATGACAGTAATTATTAATGTGGATGCTCAAGAAAAAACTGTTGATTTCTGTTGGTTTCAGTTCACAGAAATCTTAGATTCCAGATCTATAGAAAATGGATCTCTGTCATTTTCCATCCCCACAGGTGGCAGCATGTAGTGCATTTGAATTCAGACCTCCTTTATTTCTAATCTTAGCTCCAGCTGAAATGCAATATGATAGTTTTTGTCCTCAGGGAGAAAATAGATTACATGACCTACCTTTTAGCAAGTTCTTTCCAGTCACTTTAGTATTTACTGAGTCCTTTCTGTGTTCCCAGCACCTCTTAAATGAGTGGTGAATATGGGATGTTTCCTCTAGATAATTAATAAGAACCCAAGGGTCAAATTGAAAGGTACTAAAAACCACAGCTTCTTAACCTTCATTGTTTTGTGGACTCTTTTGGCAGTCCAGTGAAGTTTATGGATCTCTATATGTTGCTGCCTATATTCATAATCAAAGGAAATGCTAAATTTCCTTTAGAGGTTAGTGAAAATAAAGATGTATTTTTTCCTCATCCAAGTTCATGAACATTATCTATGAAAGAATCAAGAGTTTTATTCCTCTGATTATAAATCCTTGTTGTAAATGAATAGTTTTGTTCCAGACACAGGGGAAGTGATGACTTTACTCAGACCTCAAATCAAATGATCAATCAACACTTATTAACTACCTACTATATATCATACTTGGAGTTAGGCAGCAGAGAATACATATACAAAAGCAGAACATTGCCTGAAGTCCAAGAGCTTATATTCTACTGGAGAGATTCAATAGTGCATAGGTTAGTAAAGGGGATAAACACAAGATAAATACAAAGTGATTTCAAGGTAAGGTTGTACTAACAATTAGGAGAATGGGGAAATGCCTCTTGAAGGAGGTAGTAACTAAAGTGAGCCTTGAAGGAAGGCAGGGGGTCCAAAAGGTTCAAGTGAGAAGAGAAATCATTGCAAGCATGAGGGAACTACCTATGCTAAGGCATACAGATGGGATACAGAATGTTATGCCCAGGAAATAGAAATTCAGTTCAGGATAAATGATTTCCAAACAATCAGACAAAAGAGATAAGCTGGAATCAGTCTGCCAGAGATGTTTCTGTTTCTTCATCATCATCATCATCATCATCATCATCATCATCAATCTTTCTGGAGTAAATAGGAAACTACTAAAAGCTTAATGAACAAAGGGGGGTTATGATAAGGCCAGTGCTTTATAGTACTTTGTTGAAAAAACGTACTTTTAATATTCTACTTTATATTAGGATTATTTATTTATGCAGATCCAAGAAGAGGGGTAGACAAGATAGATAGCCACCTAGTATGGAACAAAAGTGGCTATAATAAGAGACATTTAGAAGTATTTTTATAAATATCCCTATTTTAATGTCAGAAATTCTCTTCACAAGGATGAAGACATATTTATTTTGTGTTGTTTATCAATCAACAAACATTTATTGAATCTTTATGCACCAGAAGAAATACACTGACAAAAAGGAAGCAGGCCCTGTCCACAAGGAGCTTACATCCAAATGGGTGAGGCAATATCCCATATAACGATATAAACAAGGAAATATTAGGGAGGAGGAAGGAACCAGAAAAAGTTTCCTGCAAAAAAAGTAGGAAATTCTCCAAGCCTTTCATAGATGCTTACTTTGAACAAGCCACTGTGTGAGACTTTGGGAGTACAAAGACAAGAGTCAAATAATTCTTGCCTTAAATGATCTCATACTCTATTGGAAGACTGTGTCCATTGTGGCATCCAAGCCCTGTTGAAGACCTTCAAGGAAGAACCCAGTGTCTCTGGAGGCAGCCCATTCCACATTGGGAGAGGTCTCAATGTTAGGCAGTTTTTTTCTGTCATCAAGATTCGGTTGTCTGCTTTGTAAATACAGGGTCAAACCTCTACAACCAAACAGAGCAAGCCTGTTTCCAAATGGTTGTTTAACTAGATTCATCAGAAAGGACCATCTCCTATGCTTAAGATTTTAGGTTTTGAATATTTGATGCCAACTGCCTTTTGCATAGGTTCTGGCTTTATGTATCCCCACCTCCACCTCCACCTCACAGAAGTTCACTACTGCTGAAGTCTACCCTTCCTTATTAAAAATGGAGATTAGAAAGCCTAATTGAGGGGTTTTTTACCCTGGGGAAAAAAAGCTGTGAAGTTAAAGGAAGAGAAGGAGCAGATGGCCTAAACATTTTGTGTTGGGAAGGATTTATCTCTTCCTGGAGTTCAGTAGAACCTATGCCCCATGAAAGAAGAGTCTGTTCTGTAATTAGGAGTTTCCTTATGACCATCACTAGCTCAACCAATCTTCCAAGGCTTCTTGAAGAAAAACTCTCCAGCTTGAAAGTATTATGTCATCTGGTTCAGCTTCATCTGGACACACAACTTGTTCCACAGAAGGGCAGGAAATAGAAATAACGGAGGCTTTAGAGTAGAGTCAGAAACATTTTAGTCCAATTCATCATTTTATAAATGAGGAAACTAAGATCAAAATGCCTAAATTATTGGCCTAAGTTTAGTAAATTGTGAGCATGAAACTCAAAGTTTGGTCCTCTGATTCCAAATCCTTCTTCTTTTAAATACTTTCTATCTATTACCATGTGGTAAAGGGAATCTAAGGCACACAAAAAAGATAAACCAACCATTTAAATTAAGGGAGTGGGTGGGAATTATAGTTGCACTGTGTTCTTATTCCTACAGTACCCCACAAAACTGCTTCTGTTGCACCCAGGAATCAATTCCAATTTTTGATTTAGAGAAAAAAATTCTGTCAGTCTATTATAAATGTCAGGATATGCTAATATTAATATGTGACTTTGCTCTAGAAATAGCAACTATTATGAAGAGAAAAGTACAATAGTAGTTTTGCCATTGAATAGAAGAAGTTAGACAATGGGAAGGGTTGTGGGAAAAGGTAAACTTCTTCACTATGTCTATTTTGAGGCAGCAGCAGAACAAATTTGGGAATAGATATATAGGACTAAATAATATGACAGAGGGTAGAACAAAGATATTGACCTGGGATCTGTTAGAATAGAATTTTTAAAAGACTTTTCCTCTCCCATGTTAATATGATCTACTTCTTTCAAGGAGAAGAAATGTCAGAGGAAGGATACAGAGAACCTAGGACTAAGCACTAACCCCATTGTCTGGTCAAAACACTGTCCTTCCTTTTCCCCATCAGGAAATTCCTGACATTAGAATCTCAGAGTCAGAAGATAACAAATCCTTCCCAGGTCTGACAGCATGTAGGCTCCTTGCACAGTAGGAAACATTTGATTTTTATTTGGCACTCCACTGTCTAGAACAAGGACTAGTTGTTGAGTGATTGATTGAAAATTTGGAGCATTGTCTCCAGAAAGCTAATTTTAAAATACAATTTGCATTTCATCCAACAGAAAAGAGAGAGTCAGAGTAAGTCTTCTCCTCTAATCATAAGATCATAAGATTTAGACCTACAATGGATCTTAAAGAACTTCATACTGCCAAGGGGAAACCCGTACCTATTAGAAGAAGGACCTTGACCAAGCTTTGGCAAGTCCCCTTTGGCAAGCCTCTTTGGATCTCAATTTTTCATCAATTAAATGAGATTGTTCTAAATGACCTCTTCGGTCCTTCCCAGCTCTTAGTCTTTAAAGCCCAGAAAATGTAGGCAGATGGGCAAAGGGTACTTATGGAAGGATAAGCACCAAATTGGATAAGGGAAGGGAAAGAGAGAGAGAGAGTAGAGACCACCAAAAGTGGGATTTTAAAATCATAGACTCTAGAACTAAAAAGGTCTCTTGAGGTCATGAAGTTCTAACCTCTCATTTCACAGTTGAAGAAACTGAGACCTAGAAAGACAGTCATTCATCCAGTGTTTTGCAAGTTGGGGCTAGAGTTTGAACCAAGCTCTACTGATTACTTGAGTCTGGAAAACAAGCTAGAACAAAGGTCTCCATCTTTTTGTGTTGAGTAGCTGTTCAATTTTTCACTCATAATCATGCAAACAACTTCAGGAAGGGTATGTAATAAAGAGGTAGAGAAGAAGGATTTCTGACTGACAGAAATGTGAAAGTGCTCACAGTCTCAAAGGTGATGTAAACCAGAGTTTTAAGACTAAATGGTTGGAAGTAGGGGAATGGAAAGAATGCAAACAATAGTTGGAATTTGTGTTTTTATATTAGAGGTGGAGAGGGTCCTAATGGTCCATTGGAAGAGAAGAGATGATGTTACTCTTATCACAGCATGTGGAAAGGACAAAAAGAGGGTACCATCCATTCCTGGGTGGTAATTCAGTTAAGGACATAAGTAGTTATTGTTTAGTTGTATACAATTCTTCATGACCTCATTTGGGGTTTTCTTGGTAGAGTTACTGGAGTAGTATACCATTTCTTTTGCTCATTTTACAGAAGAGAAAACCAAGGTAAACAGAGTAAGTCCTTGCCCTAGGATCCCTTAGCTAGTAAGAGACCAGATTTGAACCCAGGAAGATGAGTCTTCCTGACTCCATGTCCAGTATTCTATCCACTGTACCACCTAGCTGTCCCCAAGGGATCAAGAGAAGCTGTCAAATGGAGAAAAGTGCCAGGTATTAGTGACAGTGTCTAGATCTACTGCTTTTCTCCCTCAAGACTATGTTGGAAGTGCCCTCTTCCCATTTTTCCAGTTTTATTGCATCTTCCTCCCTCCTATATTCTCTAGAAGCCAACATTAGCTTTCTTGCTGTGCTTCAGACACTATTTCTTGCTTTTTCTTGACTGTCCTTTGTACTCTACTCTCTCACCTCACCTCCAACCCCACCTCCTGGATTCCTTTGTTTCCTTCAAAACTCAATTAAAATCCCACCTTCTGGAGGAAGACTTTCAGGGTTCTCTCCAACAGCTTGTGCCTTCTCTCTAAGAAGAGGGAAGATATCTTTCATTCATAATTGAACAGTTTTTTTGGCATGTTGTGTCCCCATTAGAATGTAAGCTCCTTCATGGCAAGGACTGCGTTTTCATTGTAGACCCATCACGTCAGCACATAATAAGCATTGAATAATTGCTTGTTTGTTTATTGACTGGATGTCTGTCAAGGATCAATGAGGAGAGAGAAATGGACTTCTGGCTTCTGCCAGAGATCAGCCAAATTGGTCTTTAAAGCCTGGTTGCAAACAGGGCTACCACATTAGAGAGTTTAAAAAGGAATTGAGTGAAATACTAGCTCCGGTTCTGACCTCACTCCTTTGTGTGATTTGAAAAAGAGAGATCAGTTATACTGAAAGAATATACTAATTTAATTAATAAAAATTGCAAATCCTATTATATAATGTTAATGCAAATATTAAGTTATAGTAAACATTTATTTTAACTCCATCTGTGTAAATCTAGTTATCTTAATTGCTCAAGCATTATAGGATATGTTTTAGTAGTTAACCACTAATGACAGAGTTTTCTTTAGATTACAGTAGTAGAGAATCATGCTAGACCCTTACATTTTTGAAAATCTTAAAAGCATTTTCACATTAGTTATTACATCTGATATTCACAACCCTCTCAAGGTAGTCATTTAATTTAATATTTAACACAACAAATAAAAAATTAACTAAAACATAGATATTACATTTTAAGATTAAATCAATATGCAATATGTAGCAATCTTTATGTATGGATTGGTGGTACCCATTTCTAATTGAGCTGGATACTACTGTGCTACACCTTCACCCCAGGATATTGTTTCTTTTTGTTGTTCTGAACTGCCTTTCTCCCCAAGCTTAAAGATGATCAACCAAATTTTGATGAAATATATAAAAGGACAATGAAAGACAGAAGGAAGCATAGGGAGGCAAGAGAGAATCCGTGTGTCTCTAGAAGCATCAAAAATAGCACATGGAGAATTGATGAGAAGAAGAGATGCAGGAGCTTGCTCCAGATGGTAGGAATGGAAAAAGAGAACTGTGGGAGGAGACCAAGAAGAGGTCATTGAAAGACAAGCTGGGAGGGGAGCAAAGAGGTCAAATCCTGACACACACTTACTAATTCTATAGCCCTGAAGACACTGAACTTCTTTGTACAGAACACTCATATATACAATGAGTGATTTGGCTTGGGTGACCTCCAAGTTCCTTACCAACTCTAAATTTATGATCCCATGAATTTATATTCTATCCAAGAAGCAAGAAGAGTCCATCTAAGCTTACTGAAGAGAGAAGAGCAAATAATCAAACTCTGGTAATTTATTTAGCAGATTATTTCTCAGAATGAATAAAATAAATAAAAATATAGAGATAGAAAATTCCAAGGTGGACCTGGGAATGGTGAATAAGGCATCTTGCAACATAACTTTGCAGAGGGAAAGAGGCAAGAGACATAATGTTGAGCTGGCAACAGCAAGTAGTGTACAAAAGGGGAGAAGTATGAAATAAGACTAGAGAGATAGATTGCAACCAGAATTCAAGGGACATCATTGCAGATAGAATACTAGCCTTTGAATCAGAAAAACTCAGCCTTTTTATTTTATCAGCCAGAAAATAGAAACCAAAGGAGGTTAAGTGACTTGTCCAAGGTCATATAACTACTAGGTGGCTTATAAGTATTTGCTGAATTAAAATATATTTGTCATTATTAAATTGGTGTGAAAGGTTTGTAATGGCAAACAAGATTGGAAGGTCAGGTGGAAATCAAACTCAAAGAACTTGAATTTCAGGCTAAAGACTTAGAATTAGTTTTTCCTAGAAATTGTAGGCAATGGGCAGTAACTGAAGGTTTTTCTATAAGGAAGTAGCACAATGCTAATGGTATTTCAGGAAGATTAACCCAGAGATCACCTTTCAGCAATGGAGAGACCAAAGCCAGGGAGCCCAGTTAGAAGGCTATCATAGCAATCTAGGAGTAATCTTAGGGCTCGAACCTAAAGGCAGTAACAGGGTATGAAAAGAAATGGATCAATCATAAGCATTGATTAAGCACTGCCTGTAGGATAGGCAACAGGAATATAAAGATGTAACTGAAATAGGAACTTATGTTCTATAAGAGGAGACAACAGGCACAAACATATTGGGGTATAAAATATGCAAAACAGATCCAAGGGAATGGGGAAGGGAGGAACTATTATCAAGGGTATCAGGAAAGGTTTCATAGAGAAAGCAGCATTTGAGCTGAGTTTTGAAGTAAACAAGGAATTCTAAGAATGAGAAATAAAGATGGAGTTTCATTCAGGGATGCAAAGACACAGAGGGAGATAGAGTTTGTGTGTGTGTGTGTGTGTGTGTGTGTGTGTGTGTGTGTGTGTGTAAAATAATAAGAGCAGGCTGACTTGACTATTGAATTCAATAATAGGAGGAAAATATTTCAGATTTGGAAAGTTAGATTGGGGCCAGGTTGTGAGGGGTTTTAAAAATCAAACCAAGGAAATTATATTTGACCTTAAAGGCAATAAAGGAACCATTAGAGTTTGTTGAGTAAGAATGACAAGGTCACACCTGTGATTTAAGAAAATCACGTTGATGTCTGTGTGGAAGACAGTTCAAACCGGGGTGAGTACTGACACAGAGAGACCAATTAGAACACTATTATAATAATCCATAAAAGAGGTGATAAGGTTCTGAACTAGGGCAGTGACCAATGTCAGTGGAGAGAAGTGGATAGTTAAAAGAAATTGAGGTACAAAAAATATATATGGGCTGTCAGAATGAAGAGTTGAGGATAACTCCAAGGTTGAGAACTTAGGTTACTGTAGGAGAGAATTATGGAAGAGAAAAAGGTTTTGAGAAAAGATGCTATGGGCATATCAAGTTTGAGATACTTACAGAGCTTCCAGTTTGAAATGTCAAACTGATGGAAGTTAAGTGACATTTTAATGACAGAACCTGCAGGACTTGCTTATAAAGACAAGGGGAGGAAATGATTTTAAGATTTTTAACTTGGATAAATAACAGAAAGATGCGTATAGATAGGAAGATCAAGAGAGGTAAGCAATTTAGAGAGCAAGGTAAAAACCAGCATATATTAATGATAGCACTAGGCTGAAAATAACAGAAAATAAAATCTTGAAAATGGAGAAAAAAGAGAAAGCAGGTGGGACAAGTAAAACATTGTTTTCCCCCCTGAAATATCCAGATACTTAAAGCAAAGGCATATGAATTAAGGGAAATGGGGGAGAAAGGTACAAAGATAAATGAAGGAGATTAGCCCTAGTCATCTGAATATTTGCCACCCTTTTCTTATCTTTGTAGATCTGTTCTCTGATGCAGGAAAAAAGGAGAACCTGCCTCCTTAATTAGTTTAATTTCCCATTACCTTCACAACACAAATTCTAAGTTATCAGTACAATAGCATCCTTTTGAGAGAGACTTTATTATATGCACTTTGAGAAGCACTTTGAAAACAAACAGGGTTAGAACTTAAATAATAAATAACTAGTGAAATCTGAGGGACATCTAACTTTTCCCTAATACTCTCTTAGATATAAAGCAAAACTAACACTATCTGTCATGCCATATCTAACTTTTTATATGAAAATGCAGAGAATGAGAAACTATCTCCATTAACCAGGTAAGAACTGATTTTTTCTCAATATATGGCTTTTGTTTTTTATCTATGTACTCTCAGAACCAGCAACAATGATATTGCACATATCCTAACTTATGTTAGAAAATAGAATGATGATATCATAATAGTACATGGTACATAGTACATATAGTCCCCCAAAATAGGAATATACCTAAAAAAGAAATCCACTTAGGAATAGAGTACTTGGATAGAGGTATATTGATAAATACAAGCATGTGAACATTTATGGAGAAGAGATATGCATGATGTAGTAGAAAGAGAGTTTGATTTTTCAGGCAGTGTCCTGAGTTCAAGTCTTAGATCTGCTGTTTACTAACTATGCCACCTTGAGAAGTCATCTCACCTCCCTGGCCTTCAGTTTCCTTATCTGTAAAATGATGGGGTTGAACTAGATGACTTCTAAGTTATATTCTAGTCTATGAGCCCATTGTTAAAAGTCTAAAAATATATGAATAGAAACTAACATTCAATATGAGGCAAATGGAATACTCCAAAGAGATTAAAGGCAGAAACAAATATTAATTTATATGAAAATGTTGATAGCAGCACTTCTTGCAGAGCAAAGAACTAGAAACAACATGAATGTATATCAATTGGAGACTAACCAAAAAATAATGGATCCATTAATAGAATAGACTGTAATTGCATAGTAAGAAACTGAATGTGAGAAATGTAGAGAAACATGAGACGATTAGTATGAACTGATACAGAATAAAATCAGCAGGACCAGTAGAATGATATAAAATTACAACAGTGTAAAATGTGTGCTAGAAAAAAAATGGAACCCTTATAATAAAAAAACAACAACAAATAATAATAATAATGGTGCTGGAAAATACATAATGCAACCTACTCTCTCAGTGTCCAAAGGAGGAGGACTTAGACAGAATGCTGCTTATCTTGCTAGATATGTGCACTGTGACAATTGTTTTCGTTTAAACATTTTTTTGTTATTAGAGAAATTTCATTTCTAGAGGGTGAAAGAGTAAAGATAACAATTCCTATGATCAAAAATCTCAACCCAAGACATTGTTAAAACTTATTTTTAAAGAGAAAGGTAATTGAGAAACATAGCACCTTGTTTCTCATTCCACTGCGAATACTTTAATGATGCATTTTCCAGTCCTGTTAAAAAGTTTAAGTTATTAGAATTAGTGTTTAAAGAAGGAGATGTGACTGTCACCTAAAAGTTCTTTATGCAGTAATTAAAGGAGAATCATTTATTTCTGTGCTCTGTTAAAGTCAGTTTCTTGGCTAAGATCAGAAATTGTGGTTCAGCCAAAACTTCTTGAATCTTTTTTCTTTAATATTGGATTTTTTTAAAAAGGAGAATGGTTTTGTTCTGCTCATATGCAAATATAGTCCTACATGCAAAATATTATACAAAACACAGGATTGAAATAAATGTTAGTACTTGGTTTCTAGAACAGAATATGTCACGGAGTGCATAAACCAACAAATTTTTCCATTAATCATAATTTTCACAATACCATGTAGAATTAAGAAATGTTATTCCTAGTTTGAGACCTACAATGAAACCTTTCATAGATTTCCTGGAAAGGGGGCAAGGAAGTGACACAGTCTAAAACGTAACAACTGCCTTCATCATCTTATATCAACCCTATAATGGACATTTACAGCATGCATATAAAAGTGTGTATGCATGTGTACATGTATGTGTATAAATGTATATGTGTATGTGTGTATAAATACATACAGATGTAATTTTCATATATTCATGCTTCTCTCCATTCATACTTTTCTCTAAATCTACCCAAGGTACTTGCTCTCATCACTTCTCATCTGACTATTGCAATAGCTTCCTGACTGGATTTACTCTTTCTAATTTCTCTCCTCACTTATTCACCCAGTTGCCAAAATAATTTTCCTAAAACACAGGTCTCACCATGTCATCAACCTATCAAGCATATTCAGGGGCTCCTTATTGTTTCTAGGCTAATGTAGATATTGTGCAGTTTGGAATTTAAAGATATTCACAGTCTAGTTCTAGCCTATCTTTCCATACTCAATTCGCATTACTTCTGTTCATAAGTTCTACTGACTCATTTATCATTCCTTGAACTCAGGGCTTCATCTCCTGCCTTTGTGCTGATTGTCTGCCATGCCCCAAAAGCATTCCTTCTCCACATCTACATTTTCTAGTCTTTAGGCTTCTTTAAATCTCAAATCAGTTCCATCACATATGAGAAACCTTTACTGATTCTTGCTTTGTATGCTGAAATTAAGAATGAATCTTACTCCCCTCTGCCTTGGTCTTTCAAATTTCTGTGTTAAGTCTCTGAAGTCTGGCTCTCATAAATAGATAACCACTACTTAATTCCAAATATCAGCCTTTTGTCTTCTGCTCCCAAACTCTTTCAAGTAATATTTTTAATTTATATATCTATTTAAATGTTATATTCTATCATTCCCACCTCTATAGAATTCCTTGTGGAGGATCTTTTTTTCCATTTTGTCTTTATTTCACTAGTGTCTAGCATAGGATCTTGCACATGGTAAATTCTTAATAATTCTTTGTTGAATTGAGTTGATGTTTCATATGTATGTATGAGAGTGCTGGGTCAAATGATCTCTAAGCTTTTTCCCAGTTCTAACACTGATCTCTGTCTCTATCTCTCTCTTTGTGTCTCTGTCTCTGTCTCTGTCTCTCTATCTCTCTGTCTCTCTCTCTGTCTCTCTCTCTGTCTCTCTCTCTCTGTCTCTCTCTCTCTCTCTCTCACACACACACACACACACACACACACACACACACACACACATTTTCCCCCATAGGATCTTATCAAACCCTAGAATACTAAAAATGAACTTTTATCTAATCTAGTCCATCCTGTACTCCCACCAACCCTCCTTTTCCAAATGAAGAAGATGGGATCCAGAGTAAAATAACTTACCTAGGTTTTAGGCTTACCTGCAAAGGAGAAGGAGATAGAAATTTAGGATTGATAAAAAAAATTCAAAGACACTAGGAATCAACAGAGCACTCTAAAGTAGTTAAGTAGGATTGATTTTTCACAATGCTTAATTAAGAGTTGAATAAGTAAAAGGGAACTGAGAAATAGGGGAGCTAACCTCATAATTCAAAAATGGCTAAGGTGTCTTGCAATTCTGATTTATTTTGAACTCTTGTCTACATTCCTGTAATCACTCTAGTATAAACCGTTTTAAAAAATGAAAATAATATAACCTGCCAGGTGGCAGAACACTCGAAAGTACTCCTGATTTGTGATTTCATGGTTTTATGCCATCAGAGATGGCACCTATTCAAAAGCAAATTCTCGGACACTTTCCATTAGATACTTGAACTTGTTCAGCTTAGATGCCTCTCCCAACTCTTTTGCAGTTCTTTGCATTCCCAGTGTCCTTGAACAGCATGTGTGTGTGTGTGCGCATGTGTGTGTGACAGAGACAGAGAGACAAAGAGACAGAGGCAGAGAGAGAGAGACACAGAGAGACAGAGACACAGAGAGACACAGAGAGAGTGAGTGAGAGAGAGAGAGAGAGAGAGAGAGAGAGAGAGAGAGAGAGAGTTGTCATTTCACATATTCTGCTTAGACTTCTACTGTACCCTACTCTAGAAAAGCAAGGATACTTTCCTTTCCTGAAATTTGGGGCTTGGATCTATATCTGTCTGAAATGAAAAACCTACCCTCAGGCTTTCCCATGGGATATACTCTTCTGTAGGACTCATGTAGTGTTTATTTTCCTTTTCCCAGACCTCTGACATTGTCACTGGTGCCTGTGAGCTGTGCTATTTCCAAAAGGTGGAGTTCTATTTGTGATTTATAGAGGGAAGGGGAGAAGTTGGGAACCTCTGGTTTAGAAGAAGAGGAATCCAGGAAGCAGAAAGCAGGAGAGTCAAGTCCTCTGCATTAAAGGAGAGAAGAAAGTGTCATGGCTCTAGGCACCTAGAACCTAGATTCTCTGAGTCACCTGGGTCATTAAAGTATCTCTGTGGATTTACACTATCAAAAAGTGCTATAATTTACTTAATCTTCTCATTACTTGGTTATAAGACTGCTCACATACAATTAGATGCTAAAACCACAAATTAATGTTATCCATATTGTCTTTTATTTATTTTGTTAAATAACTCCCAATTACATTTTAATTTGGTTCAATCACTCAGGAGTGCTGTGCCTCACACATACATGTTTGACATCCATGTTGTAATAGAAGTCTACACAGACATACAGAACATGATTTCAGGATTAACAGACAGAAGTCAAAAGTCAGTTGAAGCTAGTACTCATTACCTAGACACAAGAGCTGGAGTTCAGAAGCTGAACACCAATCATTGAAGGACCAAGACGGAGCGAAGTAAGATCAAGCCTTATCTCTCCAATACCAAGCAGAAAGCCAAAGTAGAGATTTAAGTAAATATATCTAGTTCCCTTGTTGTTGCTATTCAGTTGTTTCAGTTTTTTAACTCTTCGTAACGCCATTTAGACTTTTCTTGACATATTGGAGTGGTTTGCCATTTCTTTCTTCAGCTCATTTTGAGGAAACCAAAGCAAACGGGATTAAGTGATTTGCCTAAGGTCACACAACTAGTCAGAGTCTGAGACCAAATATGAACTGAAATCTTCCTGACTTCAGGTCTAGTGCTCTACCTACTGAGCCAACTAGCTACCCTATCTAATACCCTAGTATTTGATAAGTACAATGATCCCAAATACTGAGATTAAAGATGCTCTATCTGATAAAATCTTGGAAAAATAACATCAGTATAGAAGAAGCTAGAGTTAGTTTAGCACATCATCCTTTTAACCAAGGTGAGTTCCAAATATATTTGTAATCTAGATATAAAAGGTGACATAATAAAGAAATTAGGGAAACTCAGAGAAAATTACCTATCAGAGCTACTGACAAAAATTCATGACTAAACAAGCAATAGAGATGATCACAAAAGATAAAATGGATCATTTTGATTACATAAAATTACAAATACAATAAAGTTAGGAATAGAAGGGAAAAATATTTCTGGTAATATTTCTTTATATATAAACATATGTGTGTATACACACATATAAATATATGTATGTATATGTATCTGTATCTGTATATGAGTGTGTGTATATACACACATATATATATATAATATATAAAACCTTAAAATCTGACTCCCTCACTCTTACTCATACATTGTTAGAGCTGCAGAAATCACAAAATCATGCCAACTAGATATTCTATGAAATTATATTCATATTTCTATGTCTATATATCTAATAACATAGGACCCTCATTGCAACAAGGTAAACCTTAATATTCCTTCATGACTCTTTGCAACTCATCACAGACTAGTCCAAACCTTTAATTCCTTCCTCAAACCACTCATGACATCTCTGCCCCTACTGAGGTACTCACCTTAATTTTTACTGAAAAAAAATTGAGGTCATTTATTGGAAGCTCCTCCTTCCTTTCTCATATCCCTTGGCATCTCCCCCCTTCCTATTTCCTGATTCACTCTAGAATCTGATAAAGAAGTACCTTTCCCCTTACCTTCACTTTCTTCTATTCGAGTAAATCCTCATCTTCTGAAGGAGATTGATCCCATTATAATTACCATTCTGTCTCTCTCCAATCTTCAATATCTCCACAGGTACTAGATCTTTCCCTATTTCCCAAAGAGACATACAGAAGGCTCCCATCCTAAAAACCAAGTCAAATCAAATCATTAGATCCTGTCATCACCTTCCCCCTTCTTGAAAAAAACTTATGATTTTCTTAGTGTGGAAAACTCCTGGTATGTAAGTTCCCTTTACTGATATAGACTGATAAACCATCTCTAACTTAAGCCTTACAGGAACAGTAGGAAATTAAGTGGCTAGTCTTGCCAAAGTTTTGCTCAAGTCTTCCTGATCCCAAGGTTGTCCATTTACTCAATGAGCCAGGCTGCATCTTAATTATTTTATTGAAAAACTAGTTAAATTATGGTTGTTATTTTTTTGTGCCTCCCCTTCTCCCCTTATTCCTACTACTCTTGTAATCTGTCTTCTGATCGCACCACAAGTGAAACTACATTCTCCAAAGTCACAAGGGATCCCTTAGTCATATTTTTAATGGGGTTTTTTTGGTGTTTTAGGTTTTTGCAAGGCAATGGGGTTAATTAAGTTGTGCAACGTCACACAGCTAGGTAATTATTGTGTCTGAGGCTGAATTTGAACTCAGGTCCTCCTGACTCCAAGGGCCAGTGCTCTATTCACTGCCTATCCCCACCCCATAGTCATATTTAATGACCTCTTCTCAGTCCTCATCATTTTCAACCTTCATACAATATTTGATCCCACTGATCACTTTTTCCTTTGTATTTCATCTCCCTTTTTATATTTTGTTTTTTGTGACATTCTTTCCTTTGTTACCCTCCTATTTATCAACTTCTTTTTCCTAGTCTCCTTTGCTAGACCTTTATCTATCATGGTCCAAAACTGGATGTCCCCCAAAACTATGCCCTAGACCTTCTCTTTTCTTTCTAAACTCTGTCACTCAATTTCATTAACTCCTATGGACTCAATTATTTGTGAGTGGATAACTCCCAAATAAAACCTATGAATCTATGTCTCTCTGTGCAACTCTAGTTTCTCTCATTCGCCCTTTTAGGCAACTCAAAATGAATATCCCCTAAGCATCTCAAACTCATGATCTTTTCCCACAAAATCACTCCTCTTTTGAACTTCTCTTCCTATGTGAGGATACAATACTTCTACTTGTCTGAAGTTTATACCAGTGTCATCTATCACTCCTCACTATCCCTTACCCTACATATCCAATTTCAAATGTTGTTTTTGCCTTCCCATCTCTCAAATATACCCCTTTCTTTCTAGTCACAGAGATATCACTCTAGTTCAACCCCTAGGCATCTCTCACCTGAACTGCCTTTTTTATGTTTACTTTTTCTTTGTATCCTCAGTACTTAGCATAAGGATTGACACATAGTAAGCATGGAAACATTTTTTAAAACTATTTTTTCCAATTAACAATCATTTTTCTTCTCCCTCCAACCATCCCCCCATATATACATTGAAAATATACTTCCTCTCTCCCATAATAAATGTGCATAGTCAAGCAAAATAAATTCCCACATTGACTATGTCCAAAAATGTAAGTCTCCTTATTCATATTGAATCCTTATTACTCTGTCAGGAGTTGGTTAACATTCCTCATCATTGTTACTCTGGATGAGTGCTTATTGATCTATCTGATCAGATCAGATGACTCTGAATATGAATGATATCTTCATCTCTCAAGTATAAGACACACCCTTTTCCTTGAAATTTAGGGTCTAAAAACTGGGACATCTTATATAATGGTTGTAGTTTTTTGACCTGCATTTCCCACTTTTTCACTCTTGTTGTCTTTGCACTCATTGTTTTGCATTTGTTACCAGTATATTAGGTTACATTTTGCCACATTCTGCCCAGAAATGACTCAGAAAAGATTTTTGTCCAGTGTTGAATTCAAGTTCAAAGTGATCCAGTTTGCCAAAGTGAATAGAAAGCATGCTGCTGAACATCAGTTTAGTCCTCCTGCAACTGAGAAAACAATCTCAGACTGGCTACAGGAAGAAGAAACCCTACTGAAGTGAAGAAGGCCATGAGAGGCAAGTGAACCAAATGGCCTGATTTTAAAGAGGGAATTGAAGATATGGACTGAAGAGGAAAGGGCAAGTGGAATTCCTGTGTCCACAAAGATGGTTCAGCATGAGGCAAGAAAAATTGCTGATGAAGAAGTGACTGATTTCCAAGGAGGGAACAATAAGTGCTTCAGGTTCATGAAACAGAATGGACTAAGCCTACATCCTTGCACCAGACCTGCCCAAAAGATGCCAGAAAGCCATGAACAGAAGGTCCTTGAATTTCATGGTAATAAAACTTCAGTTCAATAACTTTATGTAATGCATCTTTTTTTTCAAATTTTTGGACCCCAAATTAAGGAGCAAATGGACAAATTTGTAAGCTTTCATTCACAACTTTTAAGAGTTTCAGTATAGCTGTCAACTTCTCTCTAAACCACCTCCTTTCTCAAGGCTCATTAAGTTCTCTTGATTCCATCTGGGAGAAAACAGAACATTTACTAATTTCTCTTTTAATGTGGAAAGTATGTTCTGGGACACAATATGGAAGGAAAGAGGTTTGTGGATTGATAGAATTTAAATGCTAGAAAGGAACTGAGAAACAAGCTACTACAATCTCTTTATTTTAGAGATGAGAGAAGGAAGTGACCTACCCCACAGGAAGACAGCTGACCACCTGGAGCTACAGAGTGAGTAATAAATACTATTTATTGTAACATCTCAAATTTTGAATTGTGTTTATAGATAGATATGAAATAAGGTTCTAACCTCTTCAACTAGTTACACAATGATGTCTAAAGATTTTTTTTAAAAAGTCTGAGTATATTATAGAATCCATAATCTCTTTATCCCAGTTTAAACATTTCATATATTTTTATAAGATAGTCTGAAGTTTCCCTAGGATTGAATTCCATATTCATAAATATTATGATAATCACCTACCAGGGGGAATTAGAAGGTATAAAATGGGGGCCATACTAGGAATGAGGATGAAAGCCAGGACACTAGACTAGATATAGGTAAACTACATTTTTACCATTCATTTTCTCCCCTCTTTATCAACCATAGGATGGCAAATGCCTTGGAAGCATGTAGTAGAGAGGGGTTGAGGGTAAAATAATTCTTTTTATGGAAATACATTTTGCATAACTTCATATGTATAATAGGAATCATATTGCTTGCCCTTTCAATAGAAAAGGAATGGCTTAAGGGAGGGAGAGATTTAGAACTCAGAATTTTTTTAAAAAATGTAAAAAAAATAAAACTGGCTAGCAAAATTTTAATTTTTTAAAAAAAAGAGTCAAGGCATAAAATAAGGATATCTGTTGGTTGTTGGCTCTGGCATGTTGATAATTTCAAGGAGATTATGAACCCCAGTACATGGACATTACATTGTTTCAGGTAACATGAAGGAGATGACATGTCATAGTGAGAAAAAGCACTTAAATACTAGCTATCCTTGGACAAATCGCAACCTTTGCGTCTCAGTTTCCTCACCTATGAAACAAATAATAATAGAGGGTTGTTGTGGGGAAAACAAGATAATACATTAAATTGTTTTGCAAGAAATACATGTTGTATATACATATATTATATATGCATATATTACATACCTTAGCTATCATTATCTATGAATGGGAGTCAAGAGATCCAGGTTTGAATCTTGGGTCTGCTACTAACTCTGAACAAATCTTTTCACAGGTGAAGGCGTCAGTTTCCTTATCTATAAAATTAGGATCTTGGTCTGAATGATCTCTTCCAACTTGAGCATTCTATGAATAAATTGATCTTACCAGGAATTTTTTACTTAAGAATCTGTCATCAACACTTACATTTAAAATGAAACATGAATTGTCTTAGAAAAACAGCAAATGGACTCAAACAAAAACTTTATGTTATATTTATAATTTCTACATGACAAAGTGAATCAAGACTGAAGTTCTGAGGAATGATATGCTGTGCTAATGCAATGGAATTGATGTGCTAACATTATGGGGCATGCTGTGTCATTGGGCTGAGGCAGGAAGCCCAGAAAAAGAAGAATGAACAGCGGTATGCTGAAAACAAGAGCTCAATATGTTGGAGATTCTCCAAGAAAAGATTTAAATATTTCCTTAAAAAGAGAATAAGAAAAAATAGAGAGCAGCAAAAGAAAAAGGAGGGAGAAATTAGGAGAGTTGAAGGGAAAGAGAATTTATTAGTTTACCCAGGGATCTAAAGTTCTTTTCAGCATTCTCAGGGAAAAATGTGTTGTTTTAAGCAGTTTTTACTTTATAGTTGGATTCTATTTTTTTCAACTAGAATAGAACAAATCATTCTCAGAATATAAACACAAGAGTTGTGGACAAAAGTGGACAAAAACATGTTATCAGAATAGATGGCAAACTGAGTATGAAGGTACATGCCTATTATCCCTGCTACCAGAGGTTGGTGGATTTCTTGAATTTAGGTCTATGTTACAGTAGGTTAAGCCAGTAGTATATGCTCTAATTTCAGCATTAATATGGTGATTCTCATCTTCCCACAGAAGAGTGGGAAGCACAAGGGTACTTGAGGAGTGATTGAAAATAAAACAGGTCAAATCTCCCAAGCTGAAGAAAAGGAAGAGGAAGAAGAAAAGGAAGAACAGAAAGAAGAGGAAAAAAGAAGAAGAAAAAGGAGAGGAGGAGGAGAAGGAAGAAAAAGCAAGAAGGGGGAGAAGGAAGAAGAAGAAGAAGAAGAAGAAGAAGAAGAAGAAGAAGAAGAAGAAGAAGAAGAAGAAGAAGAAAGAGAAAGAAAGAAAGAAAGAAAAAAGAAAGAAAGAAAGAAAAGAAAGAAAGAAAGAAAGAAAGAAAGAAAGAAAGAAAGAAAGAAATGACATAAGAATTTCCAAAGTATTTACGATTCAATCAACACAAAGAACCAAACTGTCCATTTTCCTGAGGTATTCTTTGGGAGTAAGGTCATATCTATGTGAACACCATTGAATTTGATTAGCAAAGTGAAGTTGATGCCACTAAATAAATTAAATACTATATCCTCTCAATTCAGTGAGCCAGAGTAAGTTTAAATTTTTATTCATAACCAATTTAAATAGCTTTATTTCCATCTCACAAAATGGGGAAGAGTAAGAAAATCCTAGAATCTTTAAGTTCATAGTAACTTTAGAAGATATCTAGTCAATTCCCCTCCCCGCCCCCACTCCATCCACCCAGTGCAGGAATTCCTTCTGAAGCATCTCGACAGATGGTCCACCAGCCTCTGTTTGCACATCTCTTAAAGCAGCCTGCCCTTCTGCAGTTGGACAGCTCTAATGATTAGAAAGTTGTTTCTTATTAGTGGGTGAAATTTGTCTCTTTGTAAACTTCACCCTCTAAATTAAGGCACTTGCCATAGGTTTTTAGTTACACTATCTTTCAGTGAGAATCCCCCTATAAATAACTGGAATATTTTTCTCACTAGAAACCAATTTTACTTAGTATATTTCTACCATGTCGAATTACTACTATTTATTCAGAGATGATTTATGGAGACCACTTGGAAGTTTCTTCAGGTGCAGAAAACAGCAAACTGCGTTTTGTGTCATTTTAAAAAATCCATATCACTGTTATGCAGTCTGTGTAGGTTTCCTATTTTCTTTTTAATTGACTCAAGATGGAGTATCTTTAAGTTAAGAGAAGAGGGCATCATATCATCCCCTTACTACTTAGAATAGTATTTAATGAATGCTTATTGAATAGATGAATAACCTTCTCCTGTACCTTATCATGAGGCTGGACCTATTGTTGACCCAGCTGTCATCTAAACAACTGTACAAAGTCAGTGAAGTGCTGTTGTATGACTCTAGGAAAGTTAACCTTTCTGGAACTTCTCTGCTTCTTCATATGAAATGATATTCTCTAAGGTCTCTTTCAGATTTAACTATGAGCTCTAATCAAGGGTAAAAATCAAAACTTTAAAATTTATTTATTTCAGTTTATCCTTCAGAGGAACTGATGAGTCATGTAATGGGAAAGGGCTTATGATCTTAAGTACAGCACCTCTACCACAAATCAGCAAGAATCAGACTTCCAAGAGATAGACAGAACAAGGTAGCTACCAAGGCTAGAAACATCAATCTCCAGTCCCTGTCCAGTAACTATGTGCAAGAAAACAACAAATGAAAGGAAGAAGCAAGAGACTTGAAATCCAGTCTTAGATTCACCTAGAAAAGCACAAGCTCTCACTGTCATATATGCCATAAATATTGCTGAGAATTGGGAGAAGAAAGATAAATTCCTCCCAAAAAACGTCTAAGAAAATGCTGTTATAGACCTGAGTTGCATTTACCAAAGGGGAAAAAAGAGTAAAGGAGAAAGAAAAAGCTTGATGATCTTAGAAAAACATGGATAGACTTGCAGGAAATAATGAAGAACAAAATGAACAGAACAAAGACAGCATTGTATGCAGTGATAGCTATATTGTTTTCTTGTTTGTTTTTTATTAGGATTTTTTTTGCAAGGCAAATGGGGTTAAGTAGCTTGCCCAAGGCCACACAGCTAGGTAATTATTAAGTGTCTGAGTCTGGATTTGAACCCACGTACTCCTGACTCCAGGGCCGGTGCTTTATCCACTACACCACCTAGCCACCCCTGATAGCTATATTGTTTTAAAAACAACCTTGAGTGAATAAATCATTTTGACTATTATAAATACTCCAATTAAGTACAAAGGACATATGAAGGAAGATGCTATATGCCTCCAGAGAAAGAACTGATAAATGGAAATATGTGTAGAATGATTTTATATATAAATAAATATTTGTATCTAATGGTAGCTGTCTCTAGGGGTAAAGGTGGGAAAAGAAAAGAAGAAAAAGAAATTTACATGATAACTTTTTATATATTTAAAAGGAATAGCAACTTATATAAAATTAATTTTGCAATTTCATATGCAATCATCTTTTTAAAATTATACCATGTTATAGAATTGCTTATTTTATCCCATATTTAAAAATAAAATAAGTAAAACATAAAAAAAGAAATGAAGGAAGATGCTATTCACCTAAAGCCTACTGAATAGGTCATTCTTCCCAGTCAGTCATTCATCACTTTTGCCACAGTCATCAGTTATAGAAACCATAAGCACTAGTAAAGTATTCTTGTGTGTTATCCCAAAACTCAAGTCTACAGATACCAATAAAAAGGTTTCTGTTTCATCCTAAAATTCAAGTCCTTCATCCCTAAGCTGGAGCACGTCATTCCTTATAGAACAACAGCATACATGATCATCTCCATGAAGAGAAGTTCATTTCAGCAGACTGCATTCATGGAAAACTGAGAGTAACCAGCTTTCCAGAAACATAAAAATCAAGAGAGAGTGGTGTAATGAATCTTACTTTTAGATTAATGCCACTTAAAAATCAAATCTAAGTGGATATTCTAGGATTTGGAATTCCAAATTTAGGATGACCAAAGTAAACAAAACATTAATAATAGTCTAGGCAATATTTATTTGAACAAGACATAGCACTTCCACCATTGTTGTTCATCCTTCATCTATGACATTGAACTCAACAATATTTAGTTAATATCTACCCAAAAAAAGGCACTGCACTGGGTGATATGGAAGAAACAAAGCAGACTAAGACATGGTCTCTGAAATCTAGGAGAAGGGAACAAATAAAAATAGTATCAGAGCGTATTTTGTGAATCTGACTTAAGAATTTGAATTGTATTATGTAGGAAATAGAGAGATGCTAAAAGGTCTTGAATAGGGGAAGCATATTATCAGAGCTATGCTTCTTTAGGAAGAGATAGTGTGGTATTGTCTAGAAGAGTAATGGGTATAAAGTGAGAAGCCCAGTTTGAAATCCAAGTTCTGTCATTTATCTCCTGCACCAAGGTAAAGTTGCTGAACTTCTCTGGGACTCATTTTCCTCATCTGTTATATGAAACAGTGAACAAGATGACCCTAAAGTCCCTTCTGTCTCTAAAAATCTATGATTATCAAAGATTAATCTAACTATGGTATATAAAAATGGATTGGAAAAAGGAAAAGAATGGAGACTAACTAGAGTAGAACTATTACAGTAGTTTCCTAGTTAGTAATGAGGGACTCAATGATGATGAGGCAGAAGAAATGTAAAGAAAGCATCAGAATCAGGTGATATTGTCGAAATCATATTAACAAAATTTGACAACTGTTTGAATTTGAAAGATAGTTCCAACATTTTAAGTCTGTCTAACTGGACATCTTTAGCAGAAATAGGCAAGTCATAAGGAAACACTGGAGTTTTTGGAAATGAACTGTTTCGTTTTTGAACATCTTTTTTGATGTTTGAATTTCAGGGGTCAATATGACACGTAAGTGGAGATAACCAGCATAGAATTTTAGAGCTAGAAGTGAGGGAGTGAAATTGGGGAACTGTGATTTAAGAGTAAACAGCAGAGCTCATGAGAGAGGTTGATTCCACCAAGGAAAAGTATAAAGACTAAAAAAGGCTACTTTATGGTACGTGTCCATGGAAAGATGTTCCTATCCTCACCAGGGGAGTTTAACCCTTGTCCTCACACAATGAGACACATTCCTTTGCTCTGGAATTTATTTCTGTCTTTATTCTACCATCTTGACTCTGACAGCCTAGAATTTACTTCTTTTCTGATCTGTAGTGAAAAGAGAGCTCTGATCAATCCCAGCTTTAGTGACTTCTAGCCACAACCAGATTGGAATTGAAATCATTTCCCTGAATCCTAGTTGCTAAGGACAATTGTTCTCCAATTATCATTAGATCCTGGACAAGTTATCTGGAATTTTAGAATTTGTGGCTGAAAGAAGTCAATAAACTCACATTTCAGTTGTGATTGCATCCAAAGTAAAAGCCCAGGGAACTATTTCTTTCCTCTTCTATTAGTTGGGGCTTGAAAAAAAGTTTACCATTGCTGAAATGATAACTCTTAGTACCATACTGCTTAGTTTTTGAGATTCACTCATGAAATTTTGGACAAGGAGTTGGGAAAAATGCCCACTTAAAAATGTCACAGTTGGAGAAAGCACATGTGAAAATGTCAAAGTCTGAGAAATTTTAACTGACTTAGCTTAATGTCCCTAGCCCTACTCCCCAAAGAGTAAAATTTTGTAAGTATGTACTAAAGTATAACTCTTTGACCAATTTTTCCAATTGCTGTCAGGCAATTCCCAGAAAACAGTTTTTCAAAAATTGTTTCTGCCACTCATGTTGAGGTTTGTCCTTCAATTTCTTAGGGGATTCAGCCCGGCAACACGCTGGTTGAGAGGAATATAGCTTCTTTACCTTTAAAATGTTATGGATGCTGTGTCTATTGATAGAAAACCTTCTTATCTGGTCTCCAAAGCTGTGCCTCCTCTCTTTCTTTCATTATGAAGACCCAGTGGATTGCTTACTTAGCATCCACCAGAGGCTATGGATAGGGTGAGCAGTCACTGCAGCCAGAATTTCTCAGTCAAGATCGTATGCAATTATACTCAACATGCAGATCCTTTGGAGCTGAATTGTGCTGGCTCCAGGAACTCGCCAGCTGACAGAGCCATGTGGGGCTTGGGAGAAGAGCCACTTACACACAGCTAAGAAAGCATTGCAGTAAGTGACTGGGATACTGCAGCAGGCACTGGCTGTTTCCTTGGGTTGGCTAGGGATGGATGCCTTGCAGCTTTGTGGGAAGAACCAGGCAGGGGCTAGAGGAGAGTGAGATTTGGGCAAAGGGAGCATCATCAGCTAGAGCTTTGGGCATTTCTCCTTGATCTGAATTTGGGGAAGGACCTGAGCTGAGGTTCAGGGAACCTTGGACATCTCCAGCTACATTTGCCTGTGTATTGCAGAGGAAGGGTTGTGCTGGCTGGTCCTATTCTGAACAAGAACTGTTAGGTCTGTAGCTCTCTCTAGTTATTTCTTAGTGTATCTGGCAGTTAACTCTGTGTGTTTTTTATGTATGTGTGTTTGTGTGAGCATGCACATATGCATGTGCAGGATTAGTGTTGGCTATGCTAAGATGAAGGGATTGTCCATTGATGCTGATTATTTACTATGCGTTATAATCCATTGCAAACTCTTTTTCTGATCAGTAGTCTGGCACTGAAATATACTCCGTACACTGAAAATGAAAAGCAGCAGGCAGCTAGCTTAGCTGTCTGAAGTCTGAATAACTCTGTATAAGTGCTGCACAGGTAACAAGCAATATCTGTACTCACTTGACTAAGCCAGGTTCAGGTTTAGCTTTCTAGCATTCTGTGGGAAGGGTCGTTGAGGCTACCACTCTGGGAGCCCTTGATCAAAGGGTTAAATGAAAGAAGCACTTTTTTTTTGCACCAGTCTCGTATTCTGACACTTTGGGAAGCTGTTCTGACTGGGTACTTTAGAAACCAGATGGAACTTTGTTCATAAACTCTCATTTATTTGTAATTAACCTAAGGCACTTAGAGTTTGCCCTGTGACAGACATAGGAGCATTCCCTTCCGAAAATCTGTAGACTTTGTTTAGTTTTTTGAATGTAATTCTACCCCATCCCTACCTCCTACCCCAGTATGACTTCATCTTCCTAAATCAAAGTTTTCAAGGTGCTGGGAGAGCCAGGGGTCTATTGTATTTGCAATTGGATGTGAGTTAAGGATATGAACAGCTTATCATTGTCTTGACTGACCACTAGCTTTGGTATATTCAACATGGCTGCCAGTTTAGGTTTGCAAGCATGAAAGTGGACCAAAAGTTGAATCTTTGCCGGTCTAATAGAGGTTATAAACTTTTTCCTTACCTATTGTTTTTAACAACATCAGATAGGGATTTTTCTCCCCAGTGTTTCTTTAGTTTTTGTCATAAACTTAAAGAGTACAATTTGAATAATTATATTCTGCCTAAATAGAAAGGTTTTAGCAGAAAGACTATTCTTGCCTTGTGATATAAACTTATTCATCTTCATTCAGGTTCTATGTCTGAGAAAGTTCATGTGAAGAATGATTTTAGACTTCCGCTAGACCCTAGAAATCAAAGTTAGGTGCAGTAGGTGAAAGTTATAGGAAAGCAACTTTCAGTTCAACTTAAGGAAAACCTTAACAATGACAGCTGTACCAAGTAAAATAGGATGCTACATTGAGTTGGTACTTGATTGTTATTGGTAATTGTCAAATAGAAGCACTTATTTGAACATTTCCTGGCAACGTGAGAAAGATTCGTGCTTTGAGTAGCATTTGCTTGAAAAGACCTCTGAGATACCTTCTTACTCAAAAATTTTTCAATTCTTTGATAGAATTCTATCATAGAATATGGAATGAAATTAAACCTCTGAACCATTAGTTTCTCTGATGTCCTGGGTAAAGTGGAGTGTTATTTTAAGTCATGGAAAGAAGATGAGACCAAAAAGGCAGAAAAATAAAACATCAGGGAAATCAGAGTTTTCCCTTCATGGTCCTCCCTTCCAATAATATGGAAGAAGAGAAAATTTTTCCTTTGTTTTTCTCCCTAATTTACCACTGAAAAGGTATATTATAGGGTGATACAATTATTCCCTCTTATCTGAGGGGTAGGCACAACCCCTAAGTAATCTGAAGAGTATGTGAGAGAGCTAGGAACACAATCTTTTTCTCTCACCATTGTAGGATAATATTACCTTTTTTGCAGGTTTACATTTGCAGCAAAACAATAATAGTAATATCTTATAGTCATATAAGGTTTTACAATTATGAAGCACTTCATAAATGTATTCTCATTTTCTCCTCACCAATACCTTGGAAGATGGAGAGAAAATAATGTCTAACTCCATTTTACAAATGAGAAAACTGCGGTTCAGGACTTAAGTGTCTTGTTCAAAGTCAGAAAACTAGTAAGTACCCAAGAATTGAATCCAGGTCTTCTGATTCCTGGATCAGTGTCCTTAGAATTACACCAAATAAACAAACCAGTGATATGTTCCAGTGCAATGTTAGCTAATCTATCTGTATTTAATTTGAGTAAAGTTTTATTATAGTATTAGTTTTATTGAACTCTATTGTTGGAGAATGTTTTTCCTAAAGTTCCTGCTCTTCCTTTCCACCACTTCCCCATTTTTTTCTTTCTCATTTAAACAGCCATTGGAAAGCTATCAGAAAGTGATTTGTTAGTTCTCAAAAATTCACTCAGGGTCTGGAACATCATAAGTTTTAAAATTGAGTAGCCATGAATATGATTTATCATTCTAGTTTTGATTAAGGCTGTTTGTAAAGCTGTCTTAGTGAACTTTTTCAAGACATGTGAACCTTATGGAACAAATGGGGGAGAGGAACCATACATAAAACAAAAATATGTTGAAAACTGGCTATAGAGCAAATGAATTTTTATTTGGTCTGAGATGAAAAATTTTTATGATTTTAAGTGGGACCTGAATCAGTATTGACTTGTACTGAACAATCATGATTTCTAATCCTGTTATAATTATTACCTTCATGTGATTTTATATATGAACAGAGATTTAAAATTAGAAATTATTTTAGAGATCATTTCACCCACATACCCATTCCACCTCCTCATTTTACAACTTGGAAACCCAATATCCAAGAGAAAGCAATTGGCAGAAAATGGATTTAAACCAAAGTCCTCTGGCTTCCAATGCAGACACATTTTCTCTCTACCACATTGTATTCTAAGGAAGACACAGAACAGAGAAGGCTGATCTGGAAGTCAGGAAGCCCTGGGTTCAAATTCTGCCCCTGACATATACTATGTGACCATAAGCAGATCACTTAACCTCTCTGTACTTTTAAACCACTCTCTAATATAAATTATAAGTGAATTATAGATCATGAATAGAGCATTTTCTACAGTAATAAAATCACATAATCATAGGTCATATTTATGAATACATGTGATTAAATATGACTATATTTAAATTGGACCAAACATTTCTTTAATGAAGGGAAGCCTCAATATGGAACTTCCTTTACTGAGAAGTGAAATGATTTGTCCAATGTTACCCAGTCAGCATATATCAGAGAAAGAATTGAATTCAGATTTTCCTGATTTAAGACAGACTTCATCCAGCATTCTATACTGCCCTGTGTATGTTGGACTGAACTTGAGATTTCATTGGTATGAGGAGATGTCTTCTATTAAGAGAGGTTTGCAACAGTTTTACAATTTACAGTTTTGGAGAGTTGCCCAGGGTACTAAAAAGTGAAATATAACTTGCCCAGAGTTATACAGCTATGCAGTCATGTCATTTGTATATTTTTAAATATGCAAAAGAGCAGCTAAGCGATACAGTGAATAGAGTGCCCCGCCTGGCATCAGGAAGTCTCATGTTCATGAGTTCTAATCTGACCTCAGATACTTACTAGCTATGGGACCCTGAGAAAGTTGCTTAATCCTTTTGCCTTAGTTTTGTCATCTGTAAAATGAACTAGAGAAGAAAATGGCAAACCATTCCAGAATTTTTGCCAAAAAAATCCCTAATGGTGTTGTGAAGAGTTGGACACGACTGAAATGACTGAATAACAACAAAAAATGTCGTAATTTAGTAGATAAAATAGTATGTTTATATATAATATAAAATTTTACTACCTGTAAACAACGAAGACTCTGACTTTTCTCTGAGCTCAAAATATAGCTGATTATAACACATTTTTGCCACTTTGGCTTCAAAAGGATGTGATGTAAAATGTACAAACTTAGAATTATGAAAAATAACTATTTTTAGCTTTAACCTAATTGTTTAGAGAAAGAATCATTGATCAAAGCAATATAAGTTATAGGCAAAATAATTGCAAGTGTACGTCCCTGGGGCATTTGAGCAATGTTAATAGAAAGAGACATTTCCTTTGAACATTCTGGCTTGTTGCTCTCAGTGTATCTCCAACCATTATCTCTGCTATCAAATACACAGGCAATACAAAGAATAATTAAATCCATAAGAGCCATAGATTTAACAAAATAATGGTCAAATTTAATATTATTTCCATGACTAAAATTGAAATTAGGTGGATTGCAGTAATTTACAAGAAGAATGAGCTTGAGTTCATCTGTCCTGCCATAATGAAAAGACACTATTTATAAAATTGTCATTCTTCCAAAAATCTGTGTTTAATTATTCTAATAAGAATTTGAGGCCAATGATGTATAATAATGCCTTATTTTTCTATCTTGTTTGAGGATTTTAGATAACTGAGGCTTATCCTTTTAAGTGACAAAACAGGGCTTTTTAACAGTGTTTTGCAGTGGAAATTTTCTTTAAAATACTACATACATCCTTGACTTAACATTAGCAATAAACACATATGCACATTTATGTATGCATGTATGTATATACACCCATATGGATAGGCACATGTATGTAATATGTGTATGTACATGTATATCCACATTTATATAATTGACTTAAGGGACATCATCATGTGTACATCATCATGTGTGAAAAGAGCTGGATTTTCAGTCAGAGAAACAGACAGAGTTCAAATCTGATTACTACCTGCTACCTAAGTGAATTAGGACATATCATTTTACTTCTCTGGGTCTTAGTTTTCTCCTGTAGAAAATTAGGGGATAGACTTCCTTATTTATTTGTCCTTTAATAGAAAAGAGTTCTATAAATCCTAAATTTTACATATTCTCACTCTATACTACATTAATATGAATTATTTTGACAGTTAATAAATGCCAAACACAGTATACTGCCTATTGAATTGATACTGAATTATAAAAGTGTACAATGTCTTCAGTCATGTTAAGGTTATTTGCTCTCTAACCTAATAACCCTACAGATAAGATTTTTTTCAAGTTTTCCTAGTTACATTTTTTTTAAAAAGAATAATTCTCCTGTCTCTTCCTTCTCTTTAAGATTGCCATTTGCTTCTAGTTTCTTTTGGAATATATGCTGAATTCTCACATGTTTCCTAACCCAATGATCTTGTGGAATAAAAAATCAAATAAGTTTGTTACAATTGTACATAGACTCTGAGGAAGCTCCCCTATGAGGAAAAAATTCTAAGTTTTTGTGCAAAGGATCTATAGCATTTCTTTTGGTTACTTTAGGGGCTTTTGTGGCTTATTTCCTGATTGCTTTAACAATTAAGGTTACATGTCTTATAAGTAAGTGATCATAAGTGAGTTAAATGCAAAACTTCAAAGACACTATTTTATTACAGAATATAGATCTCTTTCTCTCTTTCCTACAATCAAAAGGAATGTTTACCATCTTTTCTTTTCAGATACTGAGGGAAAAAATTCATAGTTACGTATATTGGTACAATACTATCTAGGCATATACACATATTTCTGTTGTTGTTTATTCATTTCAACCTTGTCCAATTTTTCATGACTCCATTTGAAGCTTTCATGGGAAAGATACTGTAATGGTTTGACATTTTCTTCTTCAGCTCATCTTACACTTAAGGAAACTGAGGAAAACAGGTTTAAGCGATTTGCCCAGGGTCTGAGGCCAGATTTGAACTCATGAAGATGAGTTTACTGATTACAGGTTCTACACTCTATCCATTATGCTATCAAACTGCACCTACAATTACATATATATATATATATATATGTATATGTATATGCATTCCTAAATACTGACACATACATACATACACAGTATATAGATAGATAGAGACAGACAGACAAACAGATAGCTAGATATTTGGTACTGGTACTTTCTAAGGGTAATCATGTGTAATGTAGCCATTATGTATATTATTACTTCTAAGAATGTGATTTTACCTGTGTTATTTCAATGTACCATGCTATGAAAATCAGCAATAAAATGGAATGTCTTTAAATTCAGTAATGACTCATGACCTACAAGAAGACTAGGATTTAATAGTAACCTCAGAAAAGGATAAACACAAGGAGTATGTGCAAGGAGTATTGGTCTAATAGCACTTGGCTTCATTTTTTCTCTCATAGGATGACAATCCAATTATAACCCTATTTTGCTAGATGATATTTGGAAAGAATTCTCTTCTTCCCAGTGTTAATTTATAGTATTTGGCAAATTAACCATTCTGACTGAACTTAAATGGAATCTCTAAATTTCTAGTGTTTTTAAATATTAGTCCATGATGGTGACAGCATTTAATTAAATAATTCCCACCTTCCTTTAGATCAAAGCTGAGAGGCATCATATTAGTCCAAACATGGGGCCTTCTTTTCCTCCTCCCAAATCTGATCTAAATAAAGTTTATAATAAGTGTTATTTTTTTTAAAAAAGGTATATCTGGGTTTTTTTTTCTTTCAAAGAGATGTGATTTTATGGGTGTGGCTACTATCTGGACCAAAAGGGCACATTGAACTTTATAGTTAGAAAGAACTTTAAAATTTATTCTCTCTCTCTCTTTTTTAAAACCTTTGAAATAGATTGTTATTATGAGAATTTGTAATGCCCATTTTTCAGACAAAGAAAATGAAACTCGCAAAGGACAAGTGAATAAGAGGTAGAGTTAGGGCATAACATTCAATACCATGTTAAAATTGGATCCTCTGTGTCACCTGGGTTCCTACTTTCCTTTGATTATGTATAGAATAAGTATGAGATCTTCATATACAAAACTTTTCATTTCCCTTCAGCAAATTGTATGTCACTCTCATAACACGATGTATCATTCTTCTCTCTGTCACTCTTTTTAAAATTCTGGTCCTAAGATTGTCAGAGAAGAGTAGTACTCAATCTACTAGACTTGGCAAACGTAGTAACATCTTCATTCCTGCTTCTAACATCATAGCGACAAAGAAAACAATTAGTGAAAAATTAATTTGCAGCTATTTCTTCCAAAATATGTTTACTTTCAGCTATTTATCTCACTTAAATGGGGGAGAAGTACAAAACCAAAACATTTTAGAGGAAAAATTAAAGTAAGATGATAAGTACTCTGGGGTGAATACAGAGATGATTTGCTGCTGGGTTAAGGGAGATGATTTGTGAATAGTTGGATGTGTTTACATTTAGTATTTCCCTTCATTTCAAAGGTTAGATTTCTTGAATCTGACTTTCTTGATTTCAGAGAAAGGAGGATCAGATGGCTGCTGAAGACCCAAATTATACTGTCATTTCTTAAATCTGGAGACATTTTAAGATTCTTCTCTGTTCCAGACCAAGTTAAGATCAAACTTATTTGAATAATAATAATAATAATAATAATAATAATAATAATAATAATAATAACAATCTACCCATTTAACATAATCCTTTGTCTTCCCTGGGAAAGATAATGAGTGCAATTAGATGGTACAGTAAATAGTGTAGTGATCTTGGAATCAAGAGAACAGGAGTTCGAATCCAGCCTCAGATACTTGATACTAGCTGTGTGACCTTGGGCAAGACCCATCTTCAGTCATCCTGATTCATATCTGGCCACTGAATCCAGATGACCATGGAGGAGAAAGTGAGGCTTGGTGACTTAGCACAGCACCCCTTCAGTCAAATCCAATTCATGTTCATGCCATGACATCACTTCCCTGTTGTCATGGTCTTCTTTGAGAACAAAGGACAAACATCATCAATGAGTGCTGCTCTGAGTGAATCCTTTTTTGGAACTAGAACTGCTTTTTCCAGCGTGTTTTGGAAAGGGCAGGGGTTGAGTGGAAAGATGAATGTGTTGTTAAGAGGAACAATTTCTCAAGAATGAAATTCAGGGAAAATATATAAAAATAAAAAAGATATCTCAAAATGTGAGTGGGAAAGGGGAAGCAGAAGAAAAGGAATCTAGGAGTATAGTTTTTCTCAACTAAAAATTTTGCTGGTGGGATTAGATGATGTACTGAGTTTTCTTCCAATGCTAACAGTCGATGATTTATAAATCTATTGAAAAGCTAGTTTGAGCAATCTCTCTCTACAAGTTGTTAAACAAAGTTTATACATGACTGCAAATTTATCAACCTTAAAATAAATACAACCCTGGGAGGTCATTTCTGTTCATATTTAGGGCTACCCTTAAGCAAAATAGTGAAGCATATGAAGCAGTAATTTTACCTCTCTAATTTTGCAGGGTTCTCTTCCCACTTCCCTTCTTATTACACTGATATCTCTACTGTGATAGAGAAAAGGACCAGATTCTATTTTGCTGTTGTCACTCAGTCTTGTGTCTGATTCTTTGTAATTCCATTTGGGATTTTCTTGGCAAGGTTACTGAAGTGGTTTGCCATTCCCTTCTCCTGTTCATTTTACAGATGAGGAAATTAAGGCAAACAGGGTGAACTGAAGGCCAAGTATTCTATCCACTGAGCCATCTAGTTGTCTCTGATTTTATTTAATCACTAGCAGCAATATTACCCCTCTCATAAATGTTTGCATATTAGAAGGGAATAGGATAAAAAAAGAATCACAGGAATTATTGCAATTTCAGAAAGTATAGCACCTAAACTGAGGAAATATTTGGAATTAGTGATAATACCTATTTGGTTACCATCAACTCTTATAATAAAGGAATCTTTACTAAACTATCACAGTGTGAAGATAATTTATGAAGAGAGTGACATGCAACTTGCTGAAAGTAAATGAAAAGTTTTGCATATGAAGATCTCATATTTATTCCATACATAAGCAAAGTAGGAATCCAGGCAGCACAGTGAATACAATCCTGGGCCTGGAATCAGGGAAATCTGAGTTCAAATCCAGTCATGGATACTTTCTAAATATATGACCAGTTGTACTCATCTTTCCCAAGGAAGACAAAGGATTATTTTAAATGGGTAGCTATAAGTCTGATCTTAACTTGGTCTGGCATAAACATTCAAAATACTGACTCATCTCTAACAGAGGCATTGTTAAGGAAATATCCTTAAAGAATTATCAGAAAAGTTTAAGGGTTAAATGGTGATGACAGAGGAAAAAGAAACAAGCAAAAAGGAGACAAAAGAGAAAATGGGTTTCCAGTGAGATAAATCATGATGGAAGAACAAGCATGAAGAATTGAGTCAGGAAAACTAATTTGAATTCCAGCTAATTTTTGCCAATTAACATCCCTTCTCAATAAACTCCAATGACTCCCTATTACCTTCAGGTTCAAATATAAAATGCTCTATTTGACTTTTAAAGTCCTTCACTTCTGGGATGTTTACTACCATGTCAATTTTCTTATGCTTTATTTCTTTCCATGTACAATCAGATACCATGGCTTGCTTGCTATTCCCATCTGATACCCCAGCTCCACACTCTATGCTTTTTTTTACTGGCAGTCTTCCATACTTAGAATGTTCTCCCTTCTCACCTCTGCCTACTGGCTAGCTTGACTCCCCTTAGGTCAGCTAGATCCCACCTTCTGCAGGGGCTTGTACAGTCTCCCAGCTGCTAGTGCCTTCCTTGAGAGAACACTTTTCATTTTATACTGTTATGCTATCTAGTCCATTAGAATGTGAACCCTTTGATGGCAAAAAACTAGTCTTTCCTTTTCCTTAGAGGAGAAGAAGGGAAAAGGAAGGAACAAGCTTTTATTAAGTACTTACTATACATTTGGCATTGTGGTAAGCATTTTCCAAATATTATCTCATTAGTTTCTCATAGCAGCCCCATGAGGTAGGATTTGCTATTATCTCTACATTATAGTTGAGAAAATTTCAGGTAGATGGAAGTTAAGTGAATTGTCTAAAGTCACACAGCTAGTAAATGCCAGAGACTGGATTTGAGTTTAGATCTTCCAGACTTAGCATCACCAATGTTTAGCACAGTAAATGCTTGGCACAAAGTAAACAATAATGTTTCTTGATTGACCTACTTATATTCCTTGGGCCTCAGTTTCCCCAAAGGTCAAATAAATCACCTCTACGTTTCCTTCCCAAACATTCTTTTAGAATTCCATAAGCTCTAAGATTCAGGAGTGGAAATAAAAGTATTGAAAATATTGACACCCTGATAATGATTAATACATTACCCAAGGTCTGATGGATAATAGGTGGCAGCACATGAGGAAATAGGATGCTGCCTGGAGCAATGATTTTACTTTAGAATATTCTTCAGGAAACAAAACACTATATGATTTGAATGACAGTATGTCAGTGGATATAGGATAGTCTCAAGAAGAATTGAAAAGAGGTATGATCATGGACAAAGACATTTAATCTCTATTATTCTCATTTCCAAAATGAGGAAAATACTACCTATGATAACTACTTCACAGAGTTGTTGAGAAATAACCTATTTAATTTACAATATAACTATCTATACAGACTAGACATTTGATTTCACTGATCTAGGAAACTCCTTCTCCTAATGTTAGGTGACACCTCTGCAATTTAGAGACTGAATGAAGAGAATGGCTCAGATTGAACTCTAGGTTAAAAATGACTTGCCCCTAGGGGGCAGTTAGGTGGCACAGTGGATAGAGCACAGACCCTGGAGTCAGAAGTACCTGAGTTCAAATCTGGCCTCAGACACTTAATAATTGCCTAGCTGTGTGACATTGGGCAAGCCATTTAACCCCATTGCCTTGCAACAAAAAACAAAAATAAATTACTTGTTCCAATTCCTTCTCCAGCTCATTTTACAGATGAGGAAACTGAGTCAAACAGAGTTAAGGTGACTTGTCTAGGGTCATACAGCTAGTAAGTATCTAAGGCTGGATTTGAGTCTTCTTAACACCTGGCCCATTGCTCTAGTCAATACACCACCCAGAAGTCAAAAGCAAATGAATACTTTCTTCATTTGTTGATACATTACTGTTTGAAAGGAGACAAAATGAGATGTAGAGTGTCATCCCTGTGCTGTAGGCATCCTCATGAGACAGTCTTTAGATAATTCACCTTTATGAAAAAGTTTTCGCTGACACCCAGAAGGCAGTTTTGGTTGAGGCTAATGCCACCTCAATACTGATCGTGACTGATAATTAAATCACATTTACGGGGGGGGGGGGGGGGGGGGGAGAAGGACTTGCCCAAGGATACAGAACTGATATTTGTAGAAGCAAGGCATGAATTCAGGTCTTTCTGACTCTTAGACTAGCTCCACTACCTCACATAAATGTATGTTACTAATATAATAATAATAATTATTATATAATAGTTTAATAATTATTGTTCCTTAAATATTTATATAGAGAATATGTTTTTTACCGTCTTGTGATATTGCTGCCTTAAGGAACTCCTGGTATGGCAATTTCTTTCATCCATGCAGAACAGTCTTGGAGAAATGCCTGGGGTGAAGCAATTTAATGTATCATAAGCAGGACTTGAAATTAGGTTTTTCTGATTCTGAGTGACTTTTCTATCTACAGTACCACACTGTTTTTCCAATTTATAAAATATTTTTAAAATATAAGTATTATTTAACCTACAAACCAGGTGTGATCAATTAACTACACTCCATTACTAGAAAATGATGGCAAGTACTCATGAAAGAATCTTTAAGAAAGAAATGCTGAACCTTTTTTTTTATATTGGTCCCCTTTGGCAGTTTGTTGAAACCTATGGACTCCTTGAGAGTTTTTAAATGCATAAAATAAAATACATAGGCTTACAAAGGAAACCTATAATATTGAAATACAGTGATCAAATTTTTTTAAACTTTACAGACACTAGGTCAATGACTTGCACTTTATAAGAGTATGAACAGGATTAGAGTAAATTCTTCTAAAAGCAATCAAACCTTTCCACAAAGTCTGTGTGAAAGATTAGTTTAAAAAGTCATTCCAGAGAGGACTTTCTCTATTCTGTGGCATGTTACCTCCTATGATCATCTCTGAAGGTCAATTTCTTAATCTGTAAACCCAAAGCAACCAGATTACATGATCTCTAAACTGCCTTCCACGGGTTCTAAACAGAACTATTAGGAAAGCCGATCTGGTTTCCATTTCAGATCGGAAGTTTGCATCACCCAGAGTAGAAGGAAGTCTGAATGATCTCATCTGGTTCAGACATCTGAGAAACAGTGGAGGGGACCCTGGGGGTGATCAGAGCCAGATGAATGATATCAGCTCTAAATTTGTCCTTGATTTAATCTGAGACATACTCTACACCAGAAGTCTAGCTTTTTTATTCCAGATCATGCAGCCATTCAGACTAACTGCAGCATTCCCTATCCTTCCTTTCAAGACCAGCTTGAAGCATATCCCTTTGCTGTCTAGAAAAGTAGATCTTTGCTGCTGGTGTCTCCTTGTAGTCTCTTATTCTTATTTTACCCCAACTTCCACTGAAGGGAGAACATTATTAAGTAATGAGAATTCTGCTATATCTAGGTAACTCCCTACAGAGTACATTGGGTACCTTTGAAAAGTATTTTCACTCAGGTTCCCTGAGTCCATTTATTGGCTCCCTCACTTCTCATTTCCATTCTTCTCTTAGAGTCCCACAATGTCCTGATGTATTGCTACCTGGACCAAGGATACAATGACTTGTGTGAGCCCGACTCTCATGATCTTGGCACCAATTAGTGTCATCTAGAGGCGAGAGTCATGTTTAGTTCAACAACCACTTATCAAACTTGGCACCCTGGGATATGCAGATTTTAGCTAAGCATTGCCCCTGTCTCCATGGAGTTGATCATTTCTAATAGGGAAACAACACACAATCAGAAAAGAATAATATGTGTTAAATGCCTTAGGGCAAAGAGTTATGTGAGGTACAAAGGAGCACCACTAATGGGGAGGGGAGGCTTCAGGGAATACCTGGGGAAGAGGTGGCATTTGAGTTGGGTTTTAAAGGCTGGATATAAATTAATTGAGAGGTCAACAGTTTGGCAAAGTCATCCAAATGGTTGATGGATAAAGAAGAGTGTAATTTGGCTACAGTGGAGAAGAGTAATCTTTATAAAAGTAGAGTAGTGACAGAATATGAAAGACTTAACTGCTGATCAAAAGAAGTTGAACCTTATTTAATGGGCAAAATGGAACCACTGAAGATTTTTGAGCAGAAGAGTGTCAAGGTCAATTAATTGGTATTTCTATTTGGTAACAAGCCAAGAAAGCACGTCTATTATGTCCTACAATGAGAGAGTAAAGGAAAAAAACAAAACCAAACCAGAGATTATGTAGCTGCCAATAGGGGTTAGGAGGATACATTTCATTTCTTATATTTAAGAGTCAAAGTCTGTTACAATAAACACAATGTTAAGGGAAATATGAATATAGTAAAAAGATTTCTAAGACCTAACTATTTTAGATAGTGTCTTCAGGTTCATTGAAATATGATGGCATATGATGGAAATATGATGAATTAGGAAGTCCTAATTGAGACAAAAGTTCTCTAGTGGTCTCTTAAAGATAATGTAGTTTATAATAGTTGTCTAACTTTCCTTCGGGGTATTATGTGGGCCTTGGAGAATTTAATTCCCTTCAGTAATATGATGGTCATCTCTCTATTTTTCTCTTCTTTTTGAAAACGAAGACTGGGTGGGGAAAGACACTGAGATTAGATTCTAGAATTCAACTTCAATCTCCTCTCTTTAGAGTAGGCATATCTAAATTAGTAATCACCCTATAATGCACACAAGAGTCAATGCAGAATTCAGTAACCCATCAGTTTCCCTAGGGTTCATCCTCAATAGGTATACCTATCTCCAAGGCATGAGAATTCATTTCCATTCAAGTGGATTTAAATATGCTGTAATTTTACATTCATTTTAAAACATTTCAAAGCTGTTTCACTCCACAAAATTTGCTCATTATATGGTACAGTACTGTCCCCAACCAATACTGATTTATCACCTGTTAATATCTATGACAATGTACCTAGGCACCAAAGGCTAAGGACAGTATCCTAAGAAATTGGTTTCCTTTCAAGAGTCTGTTTCCAAGCAGAACTTTGATTGAATCATATTATAGGGGGGGGGGGAATGAATGCTATCTGGTATTTACTACTTATGAAACCCATCTGGATGGTACAATAGAGAGAACAGTGGGTCTGAAGTCAGAAAGACCTGAGTTCAAATCCAACCTCAGACAATTACTCATTATGTGATCCTGTGCAAGTCATGTAACATCACTTTGCCTCAGTTTCCTCATCTATAGTGTGGAGGAATAATAGCATCCACCTCTGAGGATTGTTATGAGAATGAAACATGATAAAAATTATGGAGCACTTAGTACAGTAGTAAATGCAATACAAATACTATTGTTAACTTTTAATATTTTAATTTTTAGTTCAATATGTTGGTTTGACATGTATTATTTTAGGCATTTTAACTTAGATATATGCAAAATGGACAATGTGGGCAGGGACCCTGCCACCTTAGCTTGCTCCCCTAGTATCACATAGAATCAGAGAGCTGAATAATGTTAGATCTCAGAGCTATCTTACAGGGTTCTATCCTGAGCTCTCCTCTCTTTTTCTCCTATACTACTTCATTACATCTCATCAGTTCCCATGAATTTAATTACCAGCTTTGTCCTGATGATTTTCAAATCTACCAATCCTGTCCCAACAATTTCACATTTCCAGCTATCTTTCAGACATCATGAAGTAGATATATAGTAAATATTTTAAACTTAGCATAACTAAAACTGAACACATTATCTTTCCCTCTATACCTTCTCTTCCTATCTTCCTATCACCCAAATCATCAGGCTTACAACCTAAGAGTCACTCTTAAATATCTCTCACCCCTCCATGCCCAAACTGTTGCCAAAATCCATTGATTTCACCTTTGCTACATGTCTCCAATATGCCCCTTCTCTCCTTGGCATTCATCATCTCAAATCTGGACCATTGCAATAGCCTGCTGATGGGTCTACCTGCCTTAAGTCTCTCTCCACTCCAATTCATCCTCCATTTAGTCACCAAGATGATTTCCTTAAAGCAGAGGTCTGACCATGTCACTTTTATTCAATAAATTCTAGTAATTTCCTATTGCCTCCAGGATCAAATACATAATCCTCTGCTTGGAGTTTAAAGTACTACATAGCCTAGCCTAGCCCTCTCCTACCTTTCTAGTCTCTAATATCTCACATTATGCCATATCTTCTATCTAATGACTCTAGCTTCCTGGCTGTCCCACAAAAGCTCCATATTTCAACTGTGGGCATTTTTTCAGACTTCTCCATCTCTGGAATGCTCTCACTCCACATCTCTCTCTGACTATTGATTGTCCTGGTTTCCCATAAGTCACAACTAAAATCTCATCTTTCACAGGAAATTATTCCTAACCCATCTTAATTCTAGTGACTTCCCTCATTCAATTAATTCTTATTTATCCCATGCAAAGTTTGTAAAATGTGTTTGCTTGTCATCTTTTGCATTAGATCATAAGCTCTGTGAAGGCAGGAGCTCTCTTTTGCTTCTTCTTGTATTGCCTTTGCTTAGCACACTGTCTGGCTCACATCACATACTTAATAAATGTTTCTTTATCATTGATTAAACACCCTGCACTCAGATCACTCCACTATAGAAATTAAACCTGAGGGTTAAAAGGACACAGTGGTTTATATTCATTTATACAGAGCTAGAACTAGATTTCCTACTCTGCCTCCGTTCCCGAATTTATCCCACTTCAACACAAAAACTCTCAATAAATGTTTGCTGTATGCTGTATAGGAGAGAGGGGGAAGAGTAATACTTAAAAATGATTCAGATGATCCTAGATGCTGGGCATCACTCCCAGCCCTTTACAGAAATAAAGATCCATGTTATTGTCATTGCTCAGTTTTTGTTCTAAAGCATTAGAATTCTCTCTACAGAGAATGGAAAAAAACAAAAATACAAAATAGTCCCTGTCCTCAAGTAGCTTGTTTTCTAATGGCAGAAACATAAAAAGAAGTAAGTATATACAAGATGTATGCAGATTAGAAAGAAGATAAAGAGGAAGCTCAAGTGACTGAGAGACTAAGAAAGACCTAGGAAGGTGGCATTTTAGCTGAGTTCATCATTAAAGGAAGCCAGGAGCCATGGATGTTAAGAGGAAGAGATAAAAAGGGAAGATTATTTAGGCATTGGGGGGGGGGACCAGTATAAAGGCACAAAGACAGAAGATAGATTATCATGTAGGAGCAAAGAAAGGAAGTTGACATCACTGGGTCATATAGAGAGTAAGTATAAGAACCCTGGAAAAGTTGGAAGGGACCAGGTAGTGTACAGCTTTAAATATCAAACAAACAAATTGATATTTGATTCTGGAGCTAACAGAGGACCACTGGAGTTTAATGAGTTTAATTAATGACATTATCAGACCTATGCTTTTGGAAAATCTTTTTGCAACCCTAAAAAGAAGGGAAGAGGAGAAATTTGAGACAGGAGACTAGTGAGAAGGTTATTGTAATAGTCTAGGAGAAGTGAGAGTATGAGGGTCTGAGGTAAAGTGTGACTGTGAATAAAGGGAAGGAATTCTAGAAATGTAACTAAGTTAAAAATGACAAGATTTGACAACTGATCAAAGACATATAGAGATTGGGAGGAAAGAGACTTGGATGATACTGGTATTTTGAACCTGGGTGACTGGAAGATAATGCAGTAATAAGGATGGAAGCTGGATATCTTAGGAGAGAGACTAGAGCTGAATATATAAATCTGGGAATTGTGTGATTGGTGTGAGCATTTAAACCATGAGAGCTGATAAGATTACCAAATGAGATAGTATAGAGAGAATAGAAAAGATGGCCCAGGAAAGAGTCCTTGAGGGTCTTTTAGAAATGTAACAATAATGAAGATGTAGCAAAGAAAAGTGGGAAGGATATGAGGATAACCAAGAGACAATAATGTCCATGAAAACACAGACATGAAAGAGTTTCCAGTAGGAGAAGATGATAAAGCAAAAAAGTCAAAACAGATAATGACTGACAACAGACATTAGATATGGCAATTAAGACATAACTGTATTGTTGGAGAGAGCAGTTTCAGTTGAATGATGAAGTTTAGAAGATAGTAAAAGGAAAAGCATAGGCACACAATATAAAAACCATAATTTACTAATAACACTAATAAATTAATTGAGAAGTAAAGTAACTCAATTGCCTATCTGCAGCACTAATGATATTCTGTATACCTGAAATTCCATGCAAAGGAAATCATAGGTCCAAATGCTCTGAGCAACCTATACAACATTTTCTTAAATAATAATAAGTAGCTTGAATTTATATATACATATATATAACTTTATAGTTTATAATGAGTTTTCCTCACTATAACCCAATGAGACATATATATATATATATATATGTATATATATATATATATGTTAGAATTTTCCTTATTAAAACAAGAAAAATTAAGACTCAGTATTTAATGTCACATTATGAGCAAATGTCAAAGACCAAATTCAAAGACAGAACTTTCACCTTTTAAATCCAGGACTTTTAAATTTTGTTTTATTTTTGCTACATCTACTGGAATCTCTTTATTAGGAAAATTTTCCAAATGGGAAATTCTCAAATAGGAAACAAGTCATTCTGGAAGAGAGGTGTCATCTTGCTATTTTGCTTTCAGTCTGGTAATGGCAGGATTTTACTTTAAAGTGTACTTTATCTGGGACTAAAACTATCATCTACTCTAATAATTCCCTTTTCAAACTCGCTTTTTTTTTTGTCACTCATTTCACTATTGTCCCAGTTACCCAAACTTGAGACCTTGAAGTCATCCATTGTTAATTCTCCCTCTCCCTTATCCTTTGTATCTATCAGTTACCAAGTGCTGATCTTTGTTTTGAAAAATCTTGTAAATCCATCCTTTCCTCTTCATATTCACTGCTCACATTCTAGTCTAGGCCCTCCATACTAACTAGCTTCCTTCCCCTCCAATTTCTAATCTATCCTGCAAATATTGCTAGACAAATCTTGTGAAACATCAATTTTATCCCATCACTGACCTACTTAAGAGACTTTCCATAGAGTTTCCTGGTCACCTGCAGAATAAAGGATATGTTCCTCATTCTGGAGTTTGAAGAGCTCCAAATTCTTTTTGTCTACCACTTCTTCCTTGTAGAAACCCTCCACTCCAATTAGTGTAGCCTGTTCATCATTCCTGATACCTCTTCCCCCCCATACTTTATTAGCTCAGGTTATTTCTTCTGAACCTTTCATATCCTGCTTTTCCTTTAAAGAACAACTCAATGAGATGAGCAGAACCAGAAAAACACTGTACACCCTAACAGCAACATGGGGGCAATGATCAACCTTGATGGATTTGCTTATTCCATCAGTGCAACAATCAGGGACAGTTTGGGGCTCTCTGCAATGGAGAATACTATCTGTATCCAGAGAAAGAACTGTGGAGTTTGAACAAAGACCAAGGACTATTGCCTTTAATGTGGAAAAAGACTGATATCTTATTTTCTGTTCTTGCTGTTTCTTCCTTAAGGATATGATTTCTCTCTCATCACATTCAATTTGGATTAATGTATACTATGGAAACAATGTAAAAATTGACAAATTGCCTTCTGTGGTGGGGGGAGTGAAGTAAAATCAGGGAAAAATTTGTAAAACTCAAAATAAATAAAATCTTTATTAAAAAAGAACAACTCAAAACCCATCTTCTTTGCCCAGGGAGTCTTCCCTATTTATTCCAGTTGATACTTGTCTCCTTTCTCTGAATTTCTATATTTGTTGTCTACATCACCTGTTTTGCCACTGTAAAAAGTGTGTGTGGGGGGAACCAGGGAGCAAGTGATGCTTAAAATTTTGTTTTCTAATGAAAGGAAACATCTTCTAGAAGGAGCTACCCCTTAAGTCAATCATTGATATTGTAAAAATATAGTCTACTAACTTACTTGTTTTACAAGTCTATGTTTTAGCCATGCATCCAACTAGATTGTAAGATGGTAGAGGATGGGAATTGGTCTTACAAATTTATTCATTCACTTTAGCACCTAGCACAACTCTTACATTTGCTTTAAAAAATATTGAAACAACCCAGTTCTCTCGATTCTGATTTGCCCGAGTTCAATTTGCCAATAAACCTTGATGGTTTAGAATCATTTAGAATCACATTTTTTCTCACATTTTCATTAATGCAGACTTTCAGTTTTTCACCAATGAATTTATTTTCAGTAAATTGTGATATTTACAGTGGATTTTTATATCCTGCACCTTAAAGTCTCCATGAAACAGATGCATTTTGAAGAGGCCTAATAAATGAATTGGTGACATATATCAACATCAAAAACCTCTTCCTCTTACCAAATGACAGAAATGTTCTCATAACTTTTAACCCTTCCAAGAAGGGCATTGCTGTGGGGACACATTTCACTTGGGATGGTGATTGGGAACCAATTCAAACTTCTTAATGCTCCATTTTGCTACCAAATAAAACAAGATGAGAGTTCCCTTTATGAGAGCCTACCAAAAACCAGGTTGCACCTGGAAGTTTCGAGCAATGGAGAAAATTAAAGCACTAAATGGGGGGATTTTCAGAATATCAGGAAGGCACACCACTCCCATGCACCTGCCTCCCCAGCCCAAGTCAAAAAAAAAGCATTCTCACATTGGCTCACTGTTACCTGAAATTCCATTAAATCTGCATTCCTTTAGTTTAAAAAATACTGGGAGAGAGTGTAGATTGGGGGAAGGTGAGACCAAAATATTTTCCCCTAGGGAAGGGAGAGGCCACTGGGAAAAAAGGAAAGATGAAAAACTGGGGGTTGGGAAGCAAGTAATGTTTAAAGTTTTATTTACTAATGAAATGTAACCTATTTGTCTCAATTTCATCAGTTGTGAGATATTAATAATAGTAGCACCTACCTCCTACAATTGTTGTGAGGATCAAATGAGATAATATTTGTAAAGAGCTTAATACAGGGCCTGGCAGGTGCTTACTTCCTTCTTTGCTTTCTTTTTTCTTTCTTTCTTTCTTTCTTTCTTTCTTTCTTTCTTTCTTTCTTTCTTTCTTTCTTTCTTTCTTTCTTTCTTTCTATCTTCCTTCCTTCCTTCCTTCCTTCCTTCCTTCCTTCCTTCCTTCCTTGATGATAAAACTGAGGTCTGGGGAGGTTATCATCCAGTAGGTTAGATGAAGTAATGCATCCAGAAGTGATAGGAAAGGACTGGGAAGGATTAAACTGCTCCTGTCTAAACTGCTCCTGTCTAGCCCCATAAAAGAGAAGAAGGGATTAAGTACCTGTCAGACACCTTTCTCTATCCTCAGCAACATCTTTCTGGTGAGAATTCACCCAGATCCTCTGTCTCCAGGGTAATTGCAATAATCATGATAGCTCACATTTATTAGCACTTTAAAGAGTACAAGATGTTTTACAAATATTATTTTAATATATCTTCAAAACAAACCCTGGGAAGTTGGTGCTATTATTATTATCAGCACATTATAGATGAAGAAACAAGATACAGGTTAAGGTTAAAGGTCACAAAGTCATAAGCTCTTGAGGTTGACTTGAACTGGTCTTTTGGGGGGGGCTTTTGTTTTTGCAAGGCAATGGGGTTAAGTGACTTGCCCAAGGTCATACAGCTGTCTGAGGTCAGATTTTAACTCAGGTCCTCCTGACTCCAGGGCCGTTGCTCTATCCACTAAGCCACTTGGCTGCCCCAAACTGAGGTCTTTTTGACTTCAGGCCCAGGAATATGACCACATGCCTCTATTGTGTATCATGTCAATAAATTGTCCAAAATAACAACCAGGTTTTTGCCTTTCTTTGTATCCCTACCACTTAGAACAGTGGTAGAGAATTTGAATCTAAGTCTTCCTGACTCTAAATCTAACATGTAGAAAGGACTGAAAAATTGTTTGCTGGCCCTCTGATTGACTAATAGATCACAAAGCAATTTACAATTTTTTTTCACTTGAGTCTCCAAACATGTTAAAGAATGTAAGGTGGAGACATTAGTTATATCTGCCCTCAGGTGAAAAGTGAAGTCAGTATTCAAGTTAAAGACTCCAAATCTTTCCATCTAAATCTTATCACAGAACCTCTTTCTCAAAGACTAGCCCTAAATTTCATTTTTCCCATTCTACTCCAGTAGACTTAGAACATGAACTGAAGGCAACCTTAAATCCAAGACCGGTTTTTAAGATCTTCCTTTGGCCCTTTGGCTACATTCTCTAGAATCTTTTTTTGTCATGGATTCCTTTTGCCTATTGGTGAAGTCTATGAACCCCTTTCTCAGAGTAATGTCTGCTGACAACACTCATAATTTTTTCCCCATCCAAATTCATGTACCTAATTTAAGAAGCACTGCTCTAGAAAAAAAATGCTTCCTTTTCTGCTCCCCAACAGTAACTCCCCAAACAGTTGTAACTGCTTTTGTCCTCTTGCCTCTGGCACATTTGATTTTTTGCCAGAGGCAAGTGGTACAAAAGTCACATCAAATGGGGTGGAAGTGGAACAAAGGCACTGGACTTCAGGACAGAAAGACCCACGGAAAGAGAACTTCTAAAATACTTCCCCATGGGATCAGAGACAAATCTCAAACCATCAGCCCCAAGAATGGTTTTCCAGAACACTTTGAGATCACAATGGAGGAGGTTAACTCCCACTGGGGAAGGAGAGCAGATTGAGTCAGGCTAAGGAGAAACTCACCAGCAGTAATGGTAAGCAGAGTAGAAAGTGCTATTTTTCCAGTAGTTTCTCACTTAAACTAATTACTCTTGATAACTAAATGTTAAACTCAGTTTTTTTTTTCTCCTTGACTGTTCAAGGAAGACAAGTGTAATCAATACCTTTAAAATTTTGGCATTCTGGAACAAATTCCCAATTAATCTGCCCTAGTTACTGCTTAGGTTTCTAAGTTGGCTTTGATAAAGAAGTGATGATATTTAAATTCAATAGTAAATTATTCAAATCCAATATTTAAATTATTAAATCCAATATTGCCATTGTTTATCTTTTGTTGAATATTCATTCAACAAATATTTATTTAGTACCTTCTAAGGGCAAGAAAGACATTGTGATAGGTACTATGTAGAATCCAATTTTTATCTCTACTTTATAGGTGAGAGGGAGTGAATAGAGAACTGATCTCAAAGCTGGGCAGACGTGATTACAGATGCCACCTTTGACACAAGGTAGCTGTGTGACCCTAGACAAATCTTTTAATCTCTCATTGCTCTATGCAGCTCTCTAAGACTATAAAAGGTGCCAATATATTTTGGTAAAAGAGTTCCCCATTTCAGTAAATTCCTACCTATTTTAATAGTTACTTTACAGAAAAGGAAACTGAAGTTCAGACCTTGAACAAGTTTACATGACTGATAACTGTCATAACCAGAGTGCAAATCTAGGACTTTTGACTATGAATGCAGTTCTTCCCTTATTGTTCAGTCATTTCTTTCAGTAGTGTCTGTCTCTTAGTGATCTCATTTGAGTATTTTTTTCTTGCAAAGATAATGGAGTGGTTTGTCATTTTCTTCTCTAGCTCATTTTTCAGATGAGGAAACTGAGGCAAACATGTCATACAGATAGTAAGTGTCTGAGGCCAGACTTAGACTTAGGAAGTTGAATTTTCCTGATTTCAAGGCCCAAGGCTCTGTCCACTACCCAGGAGCTACCCATTTATCATAAATAGAAGTGAATGAATCAGATTTAGGAAGTCAGGATAATAATGTGTTTGAGTTTAGACATGTTTAAAGGTTAAGATGTTAAGATGTCTAGTGGACGGAAAATAGAGACTAGAGACTCAGAGCACAGGAAAGGGGTCAGAACTGAAGGTAGAGACTTGGAGCTTCGTTTTCCTAAGTACAACTTGCCAGGAATGAATGTTATCACTAGCTGAACTGTCAGCAGATAATATGCAGCTATGTTTGCTGTTAGCTTATGCAAATGAACACAATTTAGTATCAAATCCTTCTGAAATGGAAAATCAATGATGCTAGCCATCATACTCAGTATGGTGCCTGAGGATATTTGTAGCCCATTATGCTTGGATTGTGAGTGTATATTTTTCAAGTTGATTTTACATCTGGCTCCAGGAGTATATTGAGTTAAGCTAGGGTATAAATCCTATTTCCCATGAATGTGCTGCCCTCTTACCTTAAGTTAACATCAGCTTCTCATGAACCCTACTGACTTCAATTAACAGAAAATAAACCATCACATTAACACTTCATGTGAAATTATCCCCAGTCATGCAAGAATAAGTTGATGTGCATGAGCCCATCCTAATGAAGCTCTTGTGGGAGTTACTTGCCTGAAAGGACAATTTACACATTCTTTACCAGTTCTTCATGATCACTCCATTCCCAAAAAGTAGTAGCTGATATTCATATATATTCACAAAATGTCTTATATAGATCACCTCATTTAATACCCACAACAACCTTGTTAAGTAGACACCATTATTTAGCCCCATTTTATGGAGGAGGACATTGAAGTTCAAAAAAATAAGTGGGTCCCCAAGGTCATACATCTAGTAAGCATATAAAAAGGAATGTGAACTCTTGTTTTTCCTGTCTTACAAGGCAAGCATAATGTTCACTCTGCTACAACAACTCTCAATAATAATTATATTCAATTTATATTTTACTTTACCACTAGCAAAACATTCTACATACAATAGCTCACTTCATACTCATTATTATCCTGCAAAGTACTTTTATTATGCCTATTACAGCTGAGAGAAGTTAAATAACTTACTCATGATCACATAACTAGTAAGAATCAGAAGCAGGATCTGAATACAAGTTTTCCTGATTCCAAGTCCAGGACATGATCTACTGATTGCTCCTAGAGTCTCCCTTCCAAAATGGAAGTTAAATAGATATTTTTTAAAGTTATATGATTAAATGAAATTCTCCCTTTGAGCAAGTCTAAATAGAGGAAAGGAGAGGAGAGGAGAGGAGAGGAGGGGAAGGGAGGGGAGGGGAGAGGAGGGGAAAAGAAAGAAAGAAAAAAGGGGGAAGGAAGGAGGGAGGGAAGGAAGGAGGGAGGGAGGGAGGAAGGAAGGAAGGAAGGAAGGAAGGAAGGAAGGAAGGAAGGAAGGAAGGAAGGAAGGAAGGAAGGAATTCCAAATGAATTCATTAAGGAGTTGCAAAACTAGGAAATGTTCAAAAGAGAATGACAAGAATTCTGGGGGACCTGTAAAATGTGATATGCTATAAATGACTGAAAAAATTAGGATTGTTTAGTCTGGAGAAGAAAAGACTAAAGAAGAGGCATTACTACCTTCAATCATGTGAGATGGAAGAAGAATGAAAACTGTGACATCCCTTTAATGCTTTAAAAATTGCACAGGGTTTTGAATACATTTAATTTGAGAATCTCAACAACCTTATGAGGTAAGCACTACAAGTATTTTTTTAAATGAGAAAACAGGTTCAGAGTGACTTGTTTTTGGTCACACAGGATGTGTCCAAAACAGGATTTGAATCCAGGCCTTCCCAACTCCCAAGTCCAACACTGGATCCACTATCTTACAATGCATCTGAAAGACAAATAGACAGGTTCTGTGTTGTAGAACATATTTCTGTGAAGCAGAACAAGAATCAGTCACTGGAAGCAACAGGAAACAGATGTCTTTACATAAAGAAGAATGTTTCTTGCCTAGAGCAAGATAAGATTGTTCTTTCATTCATTCTGAATATATCTTGTAGGTACCTAGTTATTTATATGCTGTCTTCTTAATTAGAATATAGACTCCTTGAAGTCAGAGATTATTTTTACCTTTTCTGTATTCCCAACCCAGTGTACATAGTATGTGTTCTTCAATTGATTGATTGATTGATCATGAGTCCATGAGTTTCCTTTCACTAAAGATAGTTCAGTAAAACCATCATTCAGAGATTCCTTCTTTGAACAAGAAGTCCAATTGGATTAAACAATTTCTGAGGTCTCTTCCAATGCTCTTCTGTGCCTGCATTTAGATCCAACCTAATTACTTTTGGTCCCAAAGGGTATGGATCCTTACTAACTTGAAGAGTGAGTATTATCAGAGTACTTATCAAACAAAATTCATACTTATTTATCTGAACACTAATAAAGTCAAGAAGTGGAAACTCAATTCAACAGTGAAAAAAAGTCTTGCTCACTACATGCATTGCTGGGTACTAAGAAATAACAAATAACATAAAACATGACCCTTGTCCAAAGAGTCTACCTTCAACAGGGTAAAAGACATGTAAACAAGCATAGAGCTAGAAGGAGGGGTTGGATATGATAAGATAATAGGAGAGGACCAAGAAAGGTCCATTTGAATTAGAGGTCCCTTCTATTAGAGGGCACAGATGATTTTTTCTTTTCATGAACAGTCAGAATTGAAAGGGACATTAAATGAGTAAATTCAAAGTCCTTTGTCATATCAAGAACCAGATCAGAGAGCTTATGCAATTTACTCAAAGTCAGATTCATAACAAGTTTGTGGTGGATTCATTCCATTTAGAAGGGAATGACATTTTCCATACCTACTGGGAACTGGTAAGATTAGCAGTGAGTTTGAAGTTCAGCTAAAAATGAGCATTGGTTTTTTTGAATCATTTAGGCCTGGTCTCTAAATCCTGATAGATAAAGGTCAGACTGCTTGGTATGTTTTCATTATCAATAAGAAGTTTTTATGAGATGCAAATTAGTCTTGAATCTTAGATAATTACAGCCTCGATGTGAAGGACTGTTAATTACAGAAAGATTAATTACTCCCAGAGAAATTCACATCATTTTCTTCCAAGACTTTTTTGTTAGCTTGAACAATCTGAAGAAAAATGAATTTTAAAACTAACTAAACAGATGACTACCCATCTAGGGTGCTATGCTCCATGGGGTGCTATAAGGGGCCACAAAGGCCGCCTTTCTTTCGCTCCCCTAAATCTGAGATGGAAGTCTGAAGTTCCACTGCTAGAAAATCATTGCTTTTTAGGTTAAGGTTTGGTTTGGTCCCTGGAAGAGTTAATCTGCTAAATCCTTGTCAGTCATTTCTATTCTAATGTGTTAGAGAGGATTAAGCCTATCCAAAAAAACTGGAAACAACAGGTTTTGACTATGAAGCAGGGCATAGGATTTAGAGCTGAACAAACCCCATGGCTCATCTAAAGTCCTTTCTCCAATATTTACAAATAAGAAAACTGAGGCTAAGTGAACAAAGTGACTCACCGAAGGTCCTACATATAGTAACTTGGCAGAGACAAGATTTGAATCCTCAAAATCCACCAAATTCCATAGGGAGAAAGAGATTATTCCAGGACACAAAAGAAAGTAAATTTGGAGTGGAAGATCCTGGGTGGAAGAAGAGGTATAAAGTTATAATATCCAGAGGTTATAATATCTGGATGTGCTCTACATCCAGAATCTAGCTATATGACTTTTTTGTAAGCCACACAAATTCTTGCTTTGCCTTGGTTTCCTCAATTGTTATATTGAATAAGGCTGAGGGGAATGTCCTTTCCACATTATATGATTCATAAAATCATGGTCTCTTAGAGATTGATAGAATTTCTTTGTCTATATCACTTTTAGTGTCTACAGAAAGTAAATTGTTGACATAAAACTTTAGTGATAAGATGTCAAACATCACTCCTCAGAAACTGAGGCCTAGATAAGTAAAATTACCTGCTCAAAGTAGATGACTGGATCAGAACTTGAACCCAGCATGCCTTGTTAACCCTAAGGCAGTATTTTTCTACCATATATTTTACTTCCTCCCACTCAGGTAGGGCATGAGATCTCTTACTACCTGGGTCTTTATCACAATAGCAAAGAGAAACTGATCATTTCATCCATTAGATCCATTAGCCTAGAGATTTGATTAGCATAAAAGCAACAAAACTAAGAGAGACATAGAATCTAGCAACCTGCATCAGCACTTCACAAGCTGAGCAGCTTTGGGCAAGTCAGAACTTCTTGGAGGTCCAGTTTCTGGTAAATGAGATAGTCATGCTTGTTATATTACAACAAATGAGATAATATAATGTAAATGTTATTTCAAACTATAAATTGTTATAAATGTAAGTGACCATTACATCTGAAAATTGGTCACTATTATTTTTAGCTGGAAAATGAAATAGAAAAAGCTGAAGAGACTTGTCCATGGACATATTGCAAGATTGGCTGTAGGAAGGTGGGAAAATAGAAGGGGAAGCTTGCATTCCCAAGCTAGTAAATCCCAAAGTTAATTTGCCTGACATTATATTGTAATGAGATCTCCTATCATAAGTTTGTCCTCTTTAGTCCTCCTTGACTACTTTTGTTGTCATTATTTTTATGCTCTGAGTTTTGGTGACCATATTTCCAATCTTCTAATAAAAGGTGTTACTAGCAAAAACCTTTCTATACCTCAGAGCTATATAAGCTACAGGCAATTATGGATTATTTCTGGTAGTGATAATAATAGGTTATGACAATTTTCAAAAGGTTAAGAGTTATTGGTCTCTGCCAAAAAAATGAGTAGGGACAGAATCCAAGAAACAATTTAATTTGGCTTTGGGACCCATTTGTGTTTAAATATATCCTCTTTGGGCTTGTTCTTGGTCAATAATAATAACACTTAACATTTGGACAACCCCTTGTATCTTTCAAAATGATTTCCTAAAAACAATCCCTGAAACACAGTTGGTACAAGTACTTTTGTCCCATTTTACCGGTAAGGAAACTGAGACTTACAAAGATTAAAGGTAATTCACTTAGCCAGATTTAGAGTAGTGAATTGAACTCAGGTCTTCTTTTGATGACTTTACATTACATACATAGGTTTTACTGTATCACACTGCCAAAAGCAAGTGAAACTTACTGTGATTCATACTACACCCAAATGACGTACAATTTATCATTTTTTTTAAACAAAGAGCTGCTATGCTTTTCAGTTTAAGACTTGGAGGTGTGGAGGAATGGTTAGATTATCTGTGAAACAGATCCTGAATAAGGAGGAGGGGTTGTTTAAAAAGGATGGTCCCTAGGTTTCATTAACATTTCAACCTACTGCCATTCCAAAAGAAATAAGGTTAAGGGATGATAGCATCCAGTCATCCAAACCTTCTGTCTCATCCTAAAGTATTAGCAAGCAGAGAACAATTCCATTTTTATCTAGCAATGAGTGGTACCTGGCACAAGATATATAATTAATGCTTCTTGAATTGAAGAGGGGTGAGTGTGGTTCAATGAAAAGAATATTGGCTCTTGAGTCAGAGAGTCTGGGTTCAGTTCCCATCTCTGATGTTTACTATGTAGGTGATATTCAGCAAGTCATTTAAACTCCTCTAGTCCTTCATCTGTAAAATGACCTGTTTGGACTACTCTTGAAGGCCACTTCTATTTCTGAATCTATGATCTTATGATGTTATGGACTGATTGTTTTACCCACAAATATAGCAGTGGCTCATTGTCCAGAATCTACTACTATGAGTTTGCAATGGGTAGAAACAAATCACGTGTAAGAGGGCAGCACAATATAATGGAATCTGCTGGGCTTGAGGGTCAAGAGGAACTAGGTCCAAATCCTGCCCCAGATAACAGCCATCAGGAACTTCTAAGAGGGATGGGCTACCCACTTCCTGAGGTAGAGGTGCTAGACTAAATATACAGAATAACACATTTTTTATATAATCCATATGGAAATTTGTATTGCTTCATCATGCATATTTATTACAAGAGTTTTGTTGGATTGTTTTGTTTTGTTCTCTTATTTTTAAGTGAGGGTAGCTAGGAAGGAGAAAAAAATTTGCTTGGGGAATTGGGGAATTGGAGAAAAAATACAAATTAATCTAAATAAGTTTGTTGTTCAGTTGTGTCCAATGTTTCATGACCCAGTGGACCATATGATCCATGACATTTTCTTGGCAAAGATATTAGAGTGAGTGGTTTGTATTTTCTCTCTCTAATGGATTTATGGCAAATAAAGATTAAATGGCTTACCCAGAGTCACACAGCCACTAAATATCAGAGGTCAGAATTGAACTCAGATCTTCCCAGCTCCAAGACTAATGTTTTATCCACAGATTTCCAGTTGCCTCCTTTAACTTAAAATTAAATGAAATGAGAGGGTTGAACACAATAACCTCTAAAGTTTCTTCCAACTCTAAATCTATGCTCCTATGCTGTCATATTTTAAAGATCCGGCTTAAGACAGAATAGAAAGTTTTCTGCAGGAGGCAAAAGGCAAACAGTGGGTTTAAAAAAGAGCTAAAGTTAATCCACAAAGTCAACCGATTAGAAAGAGCTGATCATAGAGCAAACACCCCACACAGACTAGGAATCTGGAAGTCTCCTTTTTGTCATTCCCATATAGAGACTCCATTAAATAAGACAGAGAGAAGGATGAGCTTAAAAGGCTCAACTCTTCCCTCCTTTGGTCCCAAAGAGCCTGTTTCAGTTTGCTGAGTCCTATCAGATGCACAACAGTATATCATTTATCACCTCAGGCTCTCTGCTCCCTCAGTGCTATCAGTATCAGTGAAAATCACCACACTTAGGCACGACTGGTTTTTTTGCATTTATTTTTCATTTTCTTAAGGCTCATCTTCTATACTATGAAATGAAAATCTAAAGATAGTAAAAGGCCTTTTCTTTTTCATTCTAACCATTAAATATGATCAAAGACAACTATACTAATATTCCATACTGGAAAATAAACAACTAGAGTGGGAAAAGCAATGGACTTGAAGACAGAGACCTAGCTGAATTCTGGTCCCATTTTTTCTGTTAATTCATTGTGTGACTTTTTGAATAAGTCACATCATCATCATCATCATCATCATCATCATCATCATCATCATCATCAATCAGCCACAATAACTACGTGAGAGGTTATAGTTTATAAATTTCTCATTTGATCCTTGCAACAACTATTCAAGATATTTGCTATTATTATTCTTGTTTTACATTTTAGAAAACTGAGAGACAGAGGTTAAGTGTCTTTCCTAAGATCACACAGTATATGTATGTATATATATATATATATATATATATATACATATGTATATATATATAAATTTATGTTTGAACTTAGATCTTCCTAACTATAGACACAACATTCTATCCACTGCATTACCTAACTGCCTCTAAGATTAAAGGACCAGACATGATGAACTGTTTTTTTAGTTTAATTTTTTATTTTACTTTTCCACATATTTCCATGTAAATACAATTTTTTAGCTTCCATTTTTAAAAATTTTGAGTTTCCAAATCTTCATCCTGCCTCTCTCTCCTCTCTCCTACTTAAGAAGGCAAGCAATTTGATATAGATTATATATGTGCAACATGAAAAACATTTCCATATTAGCCATGTTGCAAAAGAGTACACAAACCAAAAAAAAAGACAAGAAAAATAAGTAATTTTTTTTTAAAAAAAATCTTCATTTAGACTCCATCAGTTCTCTCTAAAGATCCTTCAGAATCTCTCAGGACCCCTTCTCTGAATTGTCTTGGATCATGTATTGCTGAGAATAGTTAAGTTATTGACAATTGACCATCATACACTATTGCTGTTACTGGATACAGTGTTCCATTGATTCTACTTGCTTCATTTTGTATCAATTGGACTATTATTAAAGATCCATACAGATCTTACATTTCATGATACTTTAGTTTATTAGAATGACTACAGCCAGTAAAAACTGATTTGGAAAGAAAACTCTGAAAGCCCAAATTGAGGAATTCAGAATTGATGTCATGGTTTTTGGGATTTTGAGTTTTGAAATTAGGGTCAACTAGGCAGTATAGTATAGTGAAAAGAACATTGGATCAGGAGTCAAAAGATCAAGGATATGACAGAACTACTTCTGGGACTGAGGAAGAGAAGCTGGTTTTTTAGACTATCCTAAATAGCTGGATGGACCTTAGAGATATCTGATCCAGTCTCCTGATCTTATAGATGAGGAATTTGGGATCTAGAGAAGGGAGATGAGTTACCATAGAAGGGCATTAGTAAGGAATGAATTGAGTTGAGAATGGAAGGAAAGGACTTCTGAATTTTAGAATCTAGGTCTTGTTTTTTAAATAGAATGTTAGCTTTCCTTAGACTACATTACTTACTTGTTGAATGAAGAAAAATGTAAAATTAAAGAGAAAAAAGAATTTGAAAATGACTCTCAATAAGTGTACAATATACATCTAAGTTCATTATTTTCCACTCTGTGCATTTTCTCTACCATTTTCTTGCTGAGACTAAGGCTCCAAATTCAGCCACATTTTGTGAGGGTTTTTTTTTTTTGACCATGGTGTACATGCTATCACTGAAAATTTAACAATGAAGCCCCCCCAGTTATTACAACTGGCCCTAGCATATCCCTAAATGTACTCAATATTTCCTGACATCATTCCCCTTCATAGAATTTGGAAAGTATGTCAGAAAATAGAATACTTGAGAACCTCTTGGTCACATGTGACCCTATGGAATTGGGAAACTAGAATTGGATCAAAAGAATCGTGGTTGCCAAAATGGTTCACTCCAAGCTTTTTCTGGGATGACTATGATTTAGAGGATAATTGGAGGAAAGCACTAATTCTGCCTCCTGGCATTCTAGGAAGGAAGACCAATTTATTGCTAAAAGTGACCTACTTTCTCTGGGGTCCTGAGAACTTTCATTATTCACTCAAGCCCAGAGAAACCTCCCTGGGGAGTGATTTGCATAGAATAGGAAAATTTCCTGATCCACATGAAATCATAACTCATGACCTTAGAGAGGTTCTTGGATTAAGGTCATGGGTCCAAAGATCTCAAAGCACTCAACCACAGGTCAGAATTATTCTGTGAGAAGCTTGCATGGATTTCCAGGACTTCCCTATGTGGGAATGTGTTCTTCTATGAAATAACTGTGTATTTACTTAACATTTCTGTACTTATCTATGTCCATACTCTTTCCCCACTAACAGAATGTTTGCTCCATTATTGTATGATTATATATAATAGAAGTTTTGACAATCTGAAAGATAAGCAGAGAAAAATCAGCTTAAATTTGGCTTAAATTTTCCCAAAAGTCATATCAGAGCTCTTACTGAGTTATCCAGGATAAGCAAATGCCTGTCTGGTAAAGAAAAATCCCAAATGCTTCTGTATTTCCTTACTATCAGTACTGTCCTATAGAAGATTCAGCTCTTTAGCTAGAGTTTTTTGCCCTCATTTTTCCCTTCTATACTCAATGAGAATGGAAGGACAAGAAAGCTATTAGGTTATAGACATTTGAGATCAGTCTGTCCTTGTATTTTGACATTTTTGACATATTTCTTCAAGTTGTGTAACTTCATGATGGAGGTTATGTTTGAGGTGACTAATAATATCTCAAATTCAGAAATCATTTTAGATTTTACAGAGGACTTTCCTCATAACAAGCCTGAGAAGCAGATTGTGTGTGTATTGTTAGCTCTATTTTCAAAATGAGAAAACAAAAATTTAGAGGTGAAATAATTTGCCCATAACCTCATGCCTCTTAAGGGTGAACCAAACTCTGATCTTCTTCCAAAACCAGTGTGCATATGACCATGTGACCTTAATGATTTTGAAAGTCTCTTTTATAAGTCAATGCATAGTGGGGATGACATATTGTGAGCTGCTTTAATTATTTGTTGTTCACTGTTCAGTCATATTTGACTCTTCATGACCCCAATTGAAGCTTTTCTTGATAAAGATACTGAAGTGGGTTGCCATTTTCTTCTCTAGATCACTTTAGATGAGGAAAGTGAGGTAACAGGGTTAAGTGACTTTCCCAGCATCACACGGCTGGAATGTATCTTAGGCTAGATTGGAACTCAAGGTCTTTCTGACTCCAGGAGCATATTATTCATTGTATAATACAATCTCTTGCCAGTGCTTTACTCTTAGAGGCCACAAATTCATTCCATTCATTTGACAAATATTTATTGAATTCATATATAGTGCACTATATGATTGGACATACAAAGACATAGTACAAGACACAGTCACAGTTCACATGGAGTTTATAGTCTAAACCACTGTATTAAACTGAATTTTTATTTCTGGAAATTTCAAATTCACAAAATAGTCAATTGAAGCAAATTGCTCTTGATCCTATAAATGGAAAAACTATTTTGTTGCTGTTATTTTGCAAAGGAGCCTGGAAAATAATTAGCTAAGCCTTATTTACTGAAGAACATTCATGTGAAACAGATTTACATTATTGTCACATCACCACACTACTTGAATGTGTAATCAGCCCCTAACTAGTCACTTAACAAAATCTGCTTTTTAGCTACCAAATATTTATGTATGACTTCTATGAGCTTAACAAATAATCTATTCATTTTAAAAATAAAAAATAATTACTCTCATTTCCCTAGTGATATTACTCAGTCTCAGAAAGCTCCTCAACCATAATAATTAGTCATTAATGTTTTATTATTATTAATTATTATGATTATTGAACCAAAGTGATATAATAAAAAAAACACTTTACTGAAATTCTGGGACTTGAGTTTTAAATCGCACTCTGACACTGTTTAGGGCAGTATCTTTGCCAAGAAAATTGCACTTAGGGTCATGGAGTGTCAGACATGACTGAAAACAACTGAACAATAATAACAAACTGTATAGTTGTGGGTGAATCACTTACTCTCTCTGGGACTCAGTTTCTTCATCTTCATAATGGACTATATTATATCTAAAGTCAATTCCAACAATATAATTCTAAGATTCTAGTTGGCTTCCATTCTTTAATTATCCTCAGGGGTATAGTACTTACTGAAATATATAATCAATCTTTTAGACCACTAATGAATGAGATGGTTCAGAGGATAAATCATAGTATCAGTGGTAATAATGACTTCTGTCTATATAAGCATTTTACACTTATTACATACTACAATACCAATAATAGCTAATACTCACATAATATTTGCCAGGTAACAGATACTATCCTAAGTACTTTAATTATCATCTTGTTTGGTCCTCACAACAAACTTGATGAGGAACCAAGACAAATATAGTTTAAATGACTTGCCCAGGATCACAAAGCTAGTGTCTGAGGTTAGATTTGAACTCTGGTCTTACTGACTTTCAGTCCAGAGCTCAATACATTGTGCCACTAGTTGATAATTACTGAACCTTGAGTCAGGGAAACTGGAGATTAAAATCAGTCTCAGGCACTGAGGATCAATCATTTGATCCTAAGCAAGTCATTTAATCTACTTTTCTCAGTTTCCTCATTGATAAAATCAAGATTATATTACTACCCATCTCCCAGCCTAGTTATCAGAATAAAATCAGGTAACATTTGTAAAATGCTTTGTCAACCTTAGAGTGCTATATAAATTCTGGCTATTATTTGTTTCAGAATAAAGGCTTATTAAAAGAAACCAATGGATATGATATATGCCACATCAAACAACTTTCAGTAATGATCACTTATTACAACTGACATAAAGGAAATGTTTATTCTGGGATGGAACTAAATGAACTCTTCCCTTCCAGTACTGATTCTGAGATTCTGCAATTCTATGATACACAAGTCCCAAAGAAACCAAAATAATCATTCTTCTCAAGGATCACATTGAGCTTTTACTGTTCATCTCTAGCTCCTCACACGCCCACCACCACCCCAATAATCACCTTGTATTTATTGATGTTTGGCACATACTAATTTGTGTGTAGGATATAGGTCCCTTGAAGGCAAATCTAGTTTCATTTTTTTTCTCTATCCACTCTGTCATGTTGTCTCTCTTATATAGCATTATTTATTCAGCCATTTTCTCATTGTGTACATATGGGTTATTTCCAATTTTTTGATCTTACAAATACAGTAGCTAAAATATTTTCCATATAGATAGGTCCTTTATGATTTCCTAGGGATACAATTCTAGCAATGGAATCACAGTGTTGAAGGATTCGATCAGTTTTATGACTATGTATTGCTATACTGCTTTACAAAATGTTTTCACCATCTGTGGTTTCACCAACAATATATTAGATGTTTCTCCTCACCTCACTCAACAGTGGAGCTGTGCATGGGGATTGAGGGGAAGAGGAAAGGGTTTGGGAGATTATTTTAGTGGCTATAAAATAGCATCTTCAGGTTATCTTTATGTCTTTGATAATGTATCTTTTAGGTAAATATTAGCAGTTTGTGTTTCCTTCTTCATAAACTATCTGTTAATGTCTCTTTTGTCATTGAGGAAAGATTGTATTTTTAGTTTTATAGTTTTATTTGTAATAGGTGTGTCAGCCCTCCTATTTTGTAAAGTGTTTTGAAAACTATTTCTTTTTAGAAAGATATGAGATTTTCTTTTATGAATCTGTGATTTTCCTATAAAATGATGGGGTATAAATACATACTAAGTCTGATTTACTCCTTTGATATGGAATCTTTTTGTATAATATTATGTCCTTCCTTTCCTTTCAGCAATTTCTGGTTTGTCCAGAATCATTATCATCATTCCTACTTTCTGTGATTCGGAAGCAGCGGAGCAAACTATAAAATGGCCTTTCTTTCTGAACCTATTTAGATTTTTTTGAATTCAGGTTCTTTTCTGGAAGAAATGTATTGTTAAATGTCTCTTTTTAATCAATTCTACAACTCTTTTTTTCTGTGACTATAATTTTATTGTCATAAAGAACTTCTGAGGTCGAGCCTCAGACACTTAATAATTACCTAGCCTAGCCATGTGGCCTTGGGCAAGCCACTTAACCCCATTGCCTTGAAAAATCTTAAAAAAAAAAAAAGAACTTCTGAGGAAGAAATTCCTCTCCTGATGCAGATTGGCAGTTGCATTGCACTTTGGCTTTAGAGAATTGAGATGTTAAGTAAATTTAATGGATGCAGGACTTGTTTCTAGGGCTTCCTGTGGCTGAAGAGAGCTTCTATGCTCTATATCCTTCTGCCTCTCATTATACCAATGTACTGCAATTAATAATAATAATTGATTACTGTTTTTGAAAACTCTTCAAAGTCTTTTTTGGTCTCATATATGCACCTTGGGTCTTCATAAAGCACACTGAGTTTTGCTAAGGAAATAATTCAGGATCCATGGCCCATACCTCTTTGCTTCATAAAAATTGTATTCTAGGGTGTATGATCCTTGAAAAGTCTACAGTGTTCTTAATTAGTGAATGACCTTATTTGGTTAGAGAACTAGAGATGGCTAGTATTAGACAGGCTAGAAGGATAGAATGCTTTCAGATTATGGAGACTGTTCATTGCCAAATCAAGGGCTGTGTGGGACACAGTGGATAATAGGGAGTCATTGAAAGGTTTAGGCAATCATCTTTTTTTTCCATTCTACTATTATAGAGAAGTTTGTTTTATTTCTGAAGTTCAGAATAAAAAAAATTCTTTTTTTTTAAAAAAAGAAAGTTTTAGGGGCAGCTAGGTAGCACAGTGGATAGAGCAGCAGCCCTGAAGTCAGGAGGACTTGAGTTCAAATTCTACCTCAGACACTTAATAATTACCTAGCTGTGTGACCTCGGGCAAGTCACTAACCCCATTACCTTACAAAAGCAAAAGAAAAAAAAAGTTTTGGCAAAGAAGTTACTTGACATGATTGATGAATAAGGAAAATAAGGTTGTCATTATGTGAAAAATAGTTTCGGAGGAAGATCTAGCCTATTCAGTGACTACCCCACACTTACGGCCTTCTCTACTCAAATACTGTTCTAATCATTCTGAACTGTTCTCTGTTCCCAAAAGAGTTTGCTTTTGCTAAATCTCTCTCACTGGAATGTTTCTCCTTATCCATTTCTGTCAAAAATGCTCCGTATTCTTTAAGAACTACTATCTCTCAAGTTCCTTTTCCTCAAAGAACTCTTTCCAGGCTAGTAGAACTCAATGTGATTTCTTGTTTAAATTAATATCATTCATTGTCTCTACCATTCATTTGGGAAATTAAAGCCTTACATTTTTGTCCTTAGCATTACTTGACTTCTTATGTTTTCATGCCTGTCTGTCAGCAATCTTGTATTTTTTTGCCTTTATCTCCCCTCAGCACTCAGCACAGAGTCTTATAACAGTGTTCAATTGTAATTGTTTGTCCTTCCTTCTTAAAGAGGACCGTGATATCAGGAAAATGATGCCATGACTTGCAAGTGAATTAGATTTAAGTGAGGGAGTGCTGTGCAAAGTCACTAATCTCATACTCTCCTCCAGTGCCATCTGGGTCCAGTGGCAAGATTTAGAATGTTTGCTGATTTCTTCCCTGCAAGTTTATTTATATTTTTTCAAAGAGTTATGCTTGGTCAGAAAAAATCCCTTGTCCAAAAAGGGTGACAATGATAATGATAGAGGAGCTTTCAATTTTCAGTCTACTAGCATTTTTAAGTACCTTCTTTGGGTCAGACACTGGCCTTAGGGAATGCTAGGGAAACCAAGAAAGGTAAAAAAAAATCCCTATTCTCAAGAGCTCCCATTCTAAGGAGGGGACAACTACCCTAGCCCCACACCCACAAACATCACACATTATGGATGACAAATAAAGAACACAACAATTGGGAAATACAATATAAATATCAGGCCCCTGAAATGTGAGAGTAGGGTGGGGAGAAAGGGCATAGCAGAAGGAAGGAGGCAATATGTAAACAACTATGTTTAAACAAGATATATGTAGAATAAATTGGAAGCAGTCTCAGAGGTAAAATACCAAGAATAAGGAGGATTGGAAAAGATTTATTGCAGAAGGTGGGATTTTATTTGAATTTGGCTTTAAATATCAAGGATTTTATATTTGATCCTGGAGGTAATAGGGAGTCAATGAACTTTTTTTTAAAAAAGAAAGATGATATTGTTAAATCTGTATTTTAGGAAGATCAATTTGACAGAGGATGGATTGGAGAGGGAAGAGATTTAAGAAAAGCATCTTATAGGTAAATGTTTTTCTACCTGATATATAAAGAGGACCCTGACTCTTTACTTCATATTTTCAGAAGACTTAATAGATGTGCAAATGTCTAGTATTAACAAAATATTTCAAGTCCTTGAAGATGTTTTAGCCTTTACTATTCATTCCCATTGCAGTGTTTGAGATTGCCATCTATTTTCCAATCTTTGTGTTCCTCTGTAGTCATCAATACTGTGTGATATTTACAGGAGAGGGTTTGGATAATGACATACTCAGTGATACATGCTTTCCTCTCCTTTTTTCATTTTTTTTTATTTCTCCAGGGGCTGTTGCTTTCAAATTGATCCAGAAAAAAAAATGCTACCTGTAAAACCCTGTGGGAAATACATGAATCTATGAAATGTTGTTCCATGTTTCCAGAAGCCTATATATTATAGGGGTAGATAAACTACATATGTGAATAATGATAATACAAATTAGGCACTAATGGAATCCATTCAGCAACGTCCTTGATATATGTTTGACTACACCCCATGTGAAGGACCTCACCAAAAGGGGTCCACTTGAAGTAGGTTCTTTAACATTGGAGGCCTTCAATTATGGTTAGTTTTGATTTCTCACAAAGTCAAAATGAAAGCAAGCCAAATTCACTAAAGATTATTTAGTAACTTTCCAAAATGCTACCTGTGAAACCAATTACCATAAACTTTAAAATAATTTTATGCTGTGGTAAATTTCCTTTTCTATTCTTACATAAAAAGCTAAAAAATGCCAATATATTTAAAAAGTCTAATAGTTGTATGAGGAAACTTGTTCTCAACATTTTCTTCCTTTTGGCCTTTTGGATGAAATGGTCCCAAAGTATGAGTGACTGTCAGATCATTAACACATGAAACAAGGACCTCAAAAAAACCCAATTAAGTAGAGAGATCTCCTCATTCTCTAAAAAATGGGGGGGGGATATAAGAGATTCTACCTGAATTCTAAAAGAAAAATCTACTTAATCAAATAAAAAAAAATACTTGAAACTTGAGAAACATTTCTGAGGGGCGGCTGAGTGGCGTAGTGGGTAAAACACTGGCCTTGGAGTCAGGAGTACCTGCGTTCAAATCCAGTCTCAGACACTTAATAATTACCTAGCTGTGTGGTCTTGGGCAAGCCACTTAACCCCATTTGCCTTGCAAAAAAATAGTAAAAAAAAAACATTTCTAAAGTAGATGAGAATCCCATTCTTTTGAATACATGAAAAGGGATTTATTCAAGGGTCACAGTACAAGGAGCCAAATAGATGCTGTTCACTTTCTCACCCAGAAAATAGATTCTAAATTAAATTCAGTTAGAAAGTCAGGGAAGGACCTTGGACTATTGATTAAAAAATGAAGAATCTTTCTAAGCAACTACTACTACTATTACTTTGGCTCTTCAAAATAAATCTGGATCCGATTATTAATTGATTTTCTTTTTTCAAACATAGACTGTTACAAACCCATTCCATTGCTTCCTTATCTTCAACACACACACACACACACATATACACAAACACACACACACATTTTAAGGTTCATACTAATAATTTGAGAACTGTTCTTAAGTTCTAGAGAATTACTTGGCTTATTCCCAAGACAGTAAGACTGATCCCCAAGTCTTAGAGGCAGTATCTTATAGGAAAAAAACATTGAATGTGGAGTCAGAGGAATTGGGTTCAAATGCTGACTTTTCTATGAAATAATCTGGGCCTTAGTTTACTTTCTATGTCAACTGAGAGATTATCACTAAATGATTTCTATGGTCCCTTTCAGCTCTTATTTCTATGGTAAGACACATACATATATACATGTATATGTATATATATGTATATATATATATAATGATATATATTCACACAAAATTCCAGGGATATGGAAATCATAATCTTTCTTATTTTTTTGTTTTTTTCCAGAGTTTAACAACTCTTTGGCAAGGGATTTCTTCCTTCGATGATCCATTTGGAGGGAAAACCCTCACTGGTTTAAGAAGGAAAAAGAGACATATTTCCGTCCCACACACATACAGACACCCTAACTCCAGTTTAGTGCTATGTTTTACCATGTGACTTCCCTACCATCCTCATGATATGTGTGAGTATTCCCTTTTCTCCCCATTTATTTTTCCTACTTTTAGCTTGGGTAATAGTCTTCAAATCAATTCTATCATTCCTGGAAGAGATGTGTTAATCAATAGTTCCATAACTCCAATCCCATCCTCTGCTGTCCCAAACCCTCTTTCTTGGCCTCCACTCCTCCAAAGATGTTGTCTTCTATAAGAAGACAAGCTCCTCAAGGAAAGGAACAATCTTGCTTCTTTTTATTTTGTACTCTCTGACACATGGTAGGAACTTAATAAATGCTTTGGGGCTCTTTATATTTGAAATGAGAAATTGGAATAGATGTTCTCTAAGGTTCCCCCTAGCTCTAAATCTATGAAATCCTATGTCAGCTTCCTTCCAATCAGACACCCAGGGGAAAAAAAAACACCTCAGGACAGGGCTAAGATCTCCTTTAGCTGTTCAGTAATTATTTCTATCATATTCTCCCCAAGATGGGGTGAAGATGTGTGACTGATTAGCCAGACATCCAGGCTGGGTTTGGATGGTGGAGGGGAATGGTTAGGAAGGAGAAGTTGGTATTTACTTGGGTAGAGAGAAAGAGAGTCAGAGATACAGAGAGAGAGATAGAGAAAGAGACAGAGACACAATGCTAGTCTTGGTTGACACATTGAGGTAAAAGGAACATTAAATGGAAAGGGCTGAAATTAAGAAAAGTATTGGAAGGGAGGTTCATGGAAACCAGCATCACATTGGGAAGTGAAATGAAGAAAATACTGAGGAGATCATTTATCTAGCTCTATCTCCCTCCTCAAATATTCTCTTTTTGAGAGTCACCACTAGCCACCCATCATCTTTTCTTCACCACCTTCTCCTCCTCTGTTCTGCAACACACACATTTCTACAATCAATTTTGGAATCATTTAAGAGCTTTCTAGCCTAGCTTTGCCTTTCAAGCTATCAACTCGTAAAATGCCTGCTATTTTCCATCATCCTTCCTTAACAAAATAAGCCTCCTTGTATTGGAGAACCAGTATGATAGAAGACCCTGAGAGGCCACCAGTGCAAAACAATCCTCCTCTTGAACTGAAAGAAAGACTAGATGAGTTCTTTCTAAGGAGAATATGTAAATCATACTTTCCAGGTCCACAGGTCCAAAAGGGTTGATCTGTGCACACTATTCTGTAGGTGTCAATAATTCCATTGCCTAATTCATTCACTCATCCAACAAAAATGAATTATAAAGTCACATCATCCCAAATTTAGAAAGGACCTCAAAGGCCATCAAGTCTAATTCTTATATGAGCAAAAAGTCCTTTTAAAATGCCATTGATCTTTAATTTCCACTGGAAGACTCTAGGGATGGGGAAACTACAATCTATGTAGGATGCTCATGCAACCTTTAGGAAACTCTAAGTGCCTGCTACAAACAGATTACTGAGTTAGATAGAAAATTACAATCAAATAATCAGGATGTTTTCACAGAGAAATGTAATAAAAATTAGAGGGTTGAATAAGAACACATGTACATAAATATAGCATATAGTATGATGGAAGAAATAAGATCTATCTTGTCAGGGAGAGGGAGGGCATCAAAGGAAGAATAATGATATGATGGTGGTTATGATGTTGCTTATATTTATGATGATAGTGATGATGATGGTGATGGTGGTGATGATGATGATGATAGCAAGCATTTATAAACACTTTAAAGTTTCAAACCCCCTTTTACAGATTGTCTCATTTGATTCTCAAGAGGAAAAAACCTTCTGAGATAAGAAAACTGATTTTCCAGGGTCACACAGTGATTGTCAGAGATCTTCTGTTAATACCATCTTTTGCGTTCTAAGTTTTGATGAAGGATGATGAATTTGAAATGGTCCTTGTAGGTAGAATGCAAATGGTGGAGAAAAAAGGGTGAAGGTATTTCCATTGTAAAGGCAGCATGAACAAAGGCATGAAAGGCATGGTGCATATTTGGGGGAGAAGGGAAGGGAAAGAAAGGGATGGCAAGTTAACCAATTTAGGTGGAGTAATTAAGTACATGAAGATTAACATGATATAGTACAGAAAACTGGGGTTGAAATTAGATTATGGAAGGTTTTGAATGCCAGAACAAAACTGAATTCACTAAGCAATTAGAAATTACTGTACATTTATGCCATAGAATGATAAAACCGTGTACTAACAAGAATACTCTGACAGTTATATAGCAATTAACAAAAATAAATAACAGCAACAGCTAGCCATTATGTAGCTCTCTTCACTTTGTAAAAGTCTCATTTTATCCTCACAATAACCCCAGGAGGTTTGGTCGATTAGCTATTTCACTCTTTGTCACCCCATTTTGAGATTTTCTTGGTGAAGATATTGATATGGTTTGCCATTTCCTTTTCCAACTCATTTTGCAGATGAAGAAATTGAGGTTAGTAGAATTAAGACTTGTCCAGGGTCACAAATCTAGTTAGTATCTGAAGCCAAGTTTTAATTCAGTTCCTCCTGACTCCAGGCCCAGCACTCTTATCCACTGTGCCACCTCACTACCCCAAATTTTATCCTATTATCTTCTAGAAAGTTGATTTATTTTCTACTATCTACTATTTATCTTCACTTTTACAAAATAAGTAAACTGAAGCAGACATGGGTTAAGTGACTTGCCCATGGTCACATAACTAGGAAGTTATGTTAACTAGCAAAATTTAGCTGAACTTTTCCTGATTCCAGGTCCAGAATTCCATCTAATGTGCCACCTTGCTATCTTATATTTATAGCATAGTTTGGAGATGGTAAGAGACTAGAGGCAAGACATTTTCTAGTTTGACATACAATTGATAATAAGCCAATGCACTTTTCTGGATCGATGTCAACACATAACTCAGGATGTCTCTTCTCTGCTGAGTTCCAGTTCTTTGGTAATAAACAGATATTAAATCTGAATTTTATGAAAAGAGATGCACATTCTCAACTGCAAGCAAAAGCTATTTATTGAAATTATTGATATTCTATAAACAATGTGCAAAAGTTAGAACCCCAATTACAGCTTGGTTAGTTACTTGGCTGTGTTCTGTAGGGTTTAGGCATGGAGAGTTGTTTTTTAAAAAAAAAACCCACTGCTTGTTAAATTGAAAACTGACAAATTTCTAAGAGCTTAATTTCCCTTGCCAGGTGAACAAGTTATGCAGTTCAAAATGGGAAACTCTAAAATTGTCTTATTCCTTTTTACATGATCTCTTTTTCTACATTTACAAAAATTTTCTGATAAGAGAATTTCCAGCAGAAAAGCCAGAGCTTGAGAAAAGATTAGAAGAAATATAATCAAGATATATTCACTCAACAAAAACATTGTTCTACATGCTATGCCCTACACAAAATGTAAATGCCTTGTACCTGCCCTCACTGTACTTTCAAGAGAGTAGATAGAGAGATTGATGCACATACAAAGAAAACAGCGCATGTTATGTAAGAAAAAGGGCCAAATGGATTGGCAAATGCTCTAGGGCTCAGAAGTAGGAGAGATCACTTGGAGGGAAAGTTGGGGTAGAAGGGAATTCCAAAATTCACATCATCCCAAATTTAAAAAGGACCTCAAAGGCCCAACAAGTCTAATTCTTGGAATTAGAATGGAAAATGGATACTATCTATAGAACTGAAGAAGGGATGATTCAGGTGAGAAGAATAAATCAAGTAAAGATACAAAAAGAAAAAATAAATGTAAAGTTTCTGGAGAAAGTAAGTAGCCCAATAGAACACTGGTCCTGGAGTCAGGAATTCCTGAGTTCATATCCAATCTCATGTATTCACTATATGTCTGATCCTGGACTTAACCTCTACTTGCCTCAGTTTTCTACCTGTAAATTAGGGATAATAATAGCACCTGCCTTAAAGTGTATCAAATGATGTGATATTTGTAAAATACTAAGAGTGTCTGGGTAACATAGGAACTATTTTAATGCTCATTTTCTTCCTTTCCTTTCTCCTCCAATCCATCAGAAGATGAGGACTGACAGTGAAAGAAAGATAGTAGAATCAAGGCTAACCATAGGGACTTTTTCATTATTTATATTTACATCCCCAGTACCTGATTTAAAGAGATAGAGGATGAAGAACAAATAGGTGATTTTATTGGTATGAAGGACTCTCAGGAGAGGAATCTTCCTTCACTATTGCAGGTTTCATTGCAACTGTAGAGTCTTAGAAAGTTGCCTTGAGCATTAAAAGGTTGTGATTGCTGTGGGTCAGACATATAGTTTATGTCAAAGGTGGCATTTGAATTAGGTCTTTCTAGTGTCAAAGCCTGATCTCTATTTTCTATGCCACACTGGTTCTCACCCAACATATAGAAGGGGCTTAATAAATCCTTGTTGATGGATTGAAAGGCAGGTATGGTGGATGATCTTAAATGTCAGGCTAAGACATAAAATCATAGGATCTTAGAGTTGAAAGAGAGCTTAGTAGATACCTAATCCAGAGCTTAGTAGATACCTAATCCAGAAACCACAAAAGGATTTTCAAGCATGGACATGATCTAGAAGGAAAATTATAGAAGAAAATTTTCAAAATTTAGAGATTATTAATACTTTAGAGATCATTAAGAAAAATTCCCTCCACCTACCCATCATACAAATGAGGAAATAGAAACAAAATAATGTTTCAGGAATTTATTATGATAGAGGGGTAAAGAAGGGATTGAAAAGGAGAAGAAACTAGAAGCAGAGAAATCAGTTAAAACATGATAACCTGGGCATGAGGAGATGAAGAATCCCAATAATAACAATGAATGGAAAAGAAGAAAATTAATACATGAAAAGCTTCAAAGAATAAAATCAAAAGGATTCAGTGCTAATAATAGAGAGGCCAAAATGACTTTTGGGTTTGAAGCCTATGCAACTGGAAAAATGGAAATGCTGCCTACAAACATGGAACTGTTATGGGGAGATGGGAAGGGAAGAGGAAAACCTTAGTAACACCTCTCCTATGTGAATTATACTACAGCTTCATGCTCCCAGGCATGGTGAAATGGGCTAATGAATCCATTAAACAAAAAAATAAGCTCCTATTATTTTTTTAAGTATTTAGGCAAAAGATCCATATCTGCTGCTAGGGAAAGAAAAAAGAAGTTGGGTGTGAACTATTGCAGGTAGGCAGATGGTAAATAAAATGCTGGGTTTGAAATCTGGAAAGTCAATTTTGATTTCAAAAATGTACAACCCTAGAAAAATCAGCTAACCTCTGCCCACCTCAGTTTACTCAGTTATAAAATGAGAATAAGAATAGCTCAAACTTCCAAGGTATTATAAGGATCAAATTGGTAGAGCATTGACCATTCCTGGGTCAAAGTATATGTCTAATAAATACTTAGCCCTTTTCTTTCTTTAAGTCTCTACCTCTCATTTGACTCTAAAATCTATATATCTATCATATGCCTATTTCTGCCTCCTTACTATTGTCAAGCTTTGGCCATAAGAAAGTTTTCCTTTCATAAGTGGATACCTCAAAATACCAATGATAATATAAGGTTCATCAAAGTAATCAGTATGTTACCAGAATGATAACAGGAAATGGATCTGCCCCAGGATCATTTCTATCTTAACTCCATAATGAGATGAGCTAAAAATTAAACACTATGTCATATTAAATTCTTAATAAATGTTTTGGATTAAATAATAAAAACTTACATTTACGCAAAGGTTTAAAATTCTTACAGCACTGTTCCAGTATTACCTTATAAAACACACACACACATATGGATACATATTGAAATGATCAATTCTCATTTTATAAATGAGGAAGCTCATACTCACAGAACTTAACTTGCACACAGATCTTGTGCCCAGATGTCATTTATTCCTAGGTTTTATTTCTACCTGTCCTTCATGACACAAATGCCTACTGTCCACATCTCTATTTCCAAGCTTCCTTCAAGTTCCAACTAAAATCCCATCTTCTACAGAAAGCCTTTCCCACCACTTCTTAATTCTAGTGCCTTCCCTCTGTGAGTTATTTCCAATTTACCCAGTCCATAGATTGTTTGACATACTTATTTGCTTATTATCCCCTGATAGACTGTAAAGCTCCATAACTCTTTTGCCTAACTTAACATAGAGTCTGTCACATAGTAGGCATTTTTTACATGTTTATTGACTGAGTCCCTTTCAAGTTCCTGCAACCTTCTCATTATTTTTAAACTCTCTGACCTCCACTTCTAGGTTAGGACTCAACAACCTTATTTCAGAATAAGCTCTCTGCTCTTAGAATCCCCCCCAATTTGGACCCAATTCTGTCTCCACCCCCCACAAAACCAGCTTTTAGGAAAGTAATCTTAAAGAAAAAATACAGGTTGTCGCTTCTTTCCTCTGAAAAAAAAGTTAAGGAAAACAATAGTTGGCAGTTTCATACTTTGCTATTATACCGATTTGTATGTCAGCTTTGTCTCAAGGAGTTCAGATCCCCACTGGGTCGTTAACAAATGCAAACCTTGGGGAAATGGTTGTGAAAGGCTCTGTTAAGTTACCTTTATTCACTGTTAAGAGCAAAGGCCAATATTTTCAACAAGTTTTATTCTTTTGTGAAGCAGCATCTTTTCTAATCAAAAGATATTAAGCTTTTTTTCAGCTCTTACCTTCTGATTCAAGAGGAATACTAGATCTATGCAGATGAGATTTGCATAATTTGAGGGAGGCATTGTGAAAGGGAGAGTGTCACCCAGCCACCTGTCAGCATAAATCTTCTTCCCAGGTTGGCAGAAGACAAAAGTTAGAGAGAAGATGGGTTAGGCAGCTTCCCTAGGGTGACTGGGAAACACTCTGTCTTGCTTTCCAATGAAAGGTGAGACTTTGTCAAATACCTTTTAAAATGTAAATTGCATGTTAAGCAAGAAGGCAAGCATATTCTTCCTTCTGCAATGAAGGCTGCGTTGCCCAAAGGCCCAGGAACAGGAACAGCTGCCAAAAATGCCTCATGGAATTTCCTTTGTCAAGTGAATGATTAGTGTAGCATGCAGTCAACCCCATTTGGAGAGGAAATCCAGATGCCATTGGCAGTCATCTGGGATGTAGTCAGGAGGAGGGCTGCCTCCTCGAGCTCAGGGTCAGGTTGCCCTTGCTCAGCAGGTTGAGAAAATTGTCCCATGATGCTTCAGGGCTGAGCAGGGTCTCCAGGCTCTGGTGTTGCAGAAATGAGACCCCCCCACACACACATTTAATTGTATTCTAGAACCTTGGGGGGTGGCTTCTTTTCACTTTGGGAGAGAAAGAAAGCAGTGAAACTCCTAAGAGACTGGGAGGAGTAAGGGAAAAGGAGGCAGAAATGTGACTAGTAAAAATATGAATGACATTTTTTAAGTTTTACAAAGTCCATTAACTATGGACACACAGCACATTGAAACAAACGTGCCAACATTGAGCAAAACAAGAGCAACAATAACTAACATTATAAAGAGGCTTAAAAATTCTCTAGCATTTTAAATACATTTTATTTTTATTTTGATCCTCACAATAACCTTGTAATATAGGTAGAACTACTTCCATTTTAGAGATGAGGAAATGAAGCTCAGTTGGGCCTGTTTTCCTACAGTTAATAAATATTCAAGAATTCAAGTCCAGATCTCAATAATTCCAAATCTATGATGCTACTTTTCACTTTCCAGGATCTTTCTCAGAAAGGAACAATTGATGTTGGATATATTGTTCTTCTTACTGAGCATCTTAAAATAATATAAGTTCAATTTATTTCCATTTAAGTTCCCTGAAGGCAGGCCTTTATTATTTTGGTTTTGCATTTTCAGCATCTAACATGGATACTTTTCTATGACTTTATGACTTAGCAAAGAGTAAGAACTTAATATGTTTTTTAATTTTTTCTACCTTAATGGTATTATATTTTTTCCAATTATGTATAAAGATAGTTTTCAATATTCACTTCTGTAAAATTTTGAGTTTCAATTTTTTCTCCCTCTCTCCTTTCCCTCCTCCCTTCCCAAGTCAGCAAGCAATCTGATACAGGGTATATATGCACAATCAGGATAAACATATTTCCACAATAGTCATGTTATGAAAGAAGAACAGAACAAAAGGGGAAAAACCACAAGAAAGAAAAAAATGGTGAAAATAAATGAGTTGATTTGCATTCAGACATCCAGATATGGTTGGTATTTTCTATCAAAAGTCTTTTAGAATTGTCTTTCTTTGCTCACTGAATTGATGAGAAGAGCTAAGTCTATAATTATCAAATAATGCTGTTACTGTTTACAAAGTTCTCCTGGTTCAGCTTATTTCACTCAACATTAGTTCATGAAAGTCTTTCCAGGTTTATCTGACATAATTGTTCATCATTTCTTATGGGCAATAATAACATTCTATTACATTCATATACCACAACTTATTTAGTCATTCCTCAATTGATGGGCATCCCCTCAATTTCCAGTTCTTTGCCATCACAAAAAAGAACTCCCATAGATTTTTTTATACATGTGGATCCTTTTCCCTTTTTATGATTTTTTTGCGATAAATACTTAGTAGTGGAATTGTTGTATCAATGGGTATTGTGCTTTTTTATTAATTGTACATAATATGATTTTAATATTCATGAAGTTAATTTGAATCTCCAAAGCACTTATTGAGAAATACCAATTACTGTATTTATTCATAGATCTCCTAGCTGAATGTTTCCCTCCAGTCCTTCTCTTTACCATGATCTCTACTTCTGACCCACCCCCTCTGCCAGGTCCTCCTCTTTTGGTGTTATCAATTATGCTCTATGGAGATTTAAGGTGTTTAATGGCCATCTTGGAAGATGTATTCTAGGAGGAAACTAGCTTCTTGGGGTATGAAGGAAAAAATGTGAATAAAGAGCTAGCCCATTTGGAATGTGTTATGGTAGTTTGTGTGTAAGGGAAGCAATTTGGAAATCCAGCCATGGAATGATATAAGCAGAGTGAATCAGAAGAAACTTCCTTCCTTCCTTCCTTCCTTCCTTCCTTCCTTCCTTCCTTCCTTCCTTCCTTCCTTCCTTCCTTCCTTCCTTCCTTCCTTTGTCTTTCTCTCCTTTCCTTCTCTCTCTTTTCCTTCTTACTTTCTCTTTTTCCGTGGTTGGGATAGGAAGGAGGAAAAATAAAATGCATGAAAACTAAAAAAAAAATTTTTTTAAAGAATCATGAGGAGAGGCTGGTTTCAGTATATCCTCAGTGATTACACAAGGATTCAGGATGAATGAATTCAGGGTGGGAATGGGGACATAAGTGGAGTCCTTAAGGACTTTTTTTTCTATTTGTATCTCTATTATATATATATATCTTAATTTCTCTCTCTCTCTCACTCTCTCTCTCTCTCTCTCTCTCTCTCTCTCTCACACACACACACACACACACACACACTCACTTTTGTTTTTCAGTTGTTCAATCAAGTCTGACTTTTCATGACCCTGTGTACCATTCTGATACAGGAGGGATTTGCCATTTCCTTCTCTAACATATAAATATATATATATATATATATATATATATTATACATATATATAATATATGTATGTATGTAGAAATGTATTTTTCTATTATATATGTGTATATGTTTATACATATATACACATGTGTTTTTATTCACACACACATATATATATATATACACAAAATTCAGTACTTATACATAGTTCCTTATAACATGTGATACATTATAAGGGCTTATTATTTTTTTAATTCTTTTCATTTTTTTATATTAGTACTACTCCAATGTATCAAAACCAATCAGATAATATAATACAGCATTTTGTACATCTTAAAGGAAGTATTCTATAAATGTCAGTAATTTTATTTCTCATAACAGTACTGGAAGTAATGATGAGCATGTCCTTTCAGATTCTCTATCCAAATGATAATTTTTCAGATCCCTGTAGTCTCTGTGAAAGACATCATGTTATAGTAGATAATGAGCTGACCTTGGATTCAGGAAGAGTGGAGTTCAAGTCTTGTCTTTGATGTCTATTAGCTCTATGACCCTAGGAAAGCCACTTAACCTCACAAATACCTGAGCAACTCTAAAATTCCCAATTACAGAGCAAGTGCCAACTTGTTCCCTTAATGAAAGTTTCTTCATCAAGGAATCCACTTTAAAAATTAAACCACAAGTCCCTGTCCCTCTCCCTAAAATTTCAATAAGTAAAGTGAGCATGTCTGGTGTTGGAGTAGAGGAGTAGTTTTGAGACCAATGCCAATAGAGTGACAGCAATCATGAGGTCCTTGCCAGGGCTATTGTTTTGATAGATATGATCATCCAGTTAAACTATGGACTATAATAGAAAAGAATGGCATGGGGGTGGGGAATGGAGAAGAATGAAATGGGTTCTATTTGAACTGGCACTCAAGTCCAGAGACTGCTCAGCTAGGAGCAACACGCAGTGAGCAGGAACATAACCTGTATGGCAGGGTGGGACAATCCAATTCACATTTTTTGACATGGAGCCCAGGGCCCACCTACTTCAAGAACTGGCTTTCAGGTGAGAAACAAGTCTGTGGAGAGTCAGTAGGAATGATAGGCATGGGAGTCAGACAGAGATAGAGTACTGCCATTTTGAGTTGATATTTTCAAGATAGGAGTTGAGGGAATTGGCACCCTTCACTCTGTAGATCTGGAATGAACCTTTCTCCTAGATTAAACTGGCCCAGATAGGGCAAGATGTCCCCATGATATCTCCAGAAGAAGAGTCCAAGAACAAAGTCAAGAAAGGCAAGAGGTTGGTAGCATCAATGATCAATTTTCAGGATTTTTCAAGATTCTTCTGATTTTGAAGGGTTAGGATTTAGGGAGGTCTTGGCACTAAATATGAAAAGTCTTCAAATAAGCCTCAGTTGAATTTGACGCCATAGATGTGTTAAAGAGAAGAGAGTCTGTAAAAGTAAAGAGAAACAGAGAACCAATTAGGATGTTTTTCAATATGAGAGGACAAGATCTATGATGCTGGCCATTTTATTAAAAGAATAGAATGTATTTGAGAGATGTGGAAATAGAACCTACAAGATGGCAACCAAGTAGTAATAGAGAAGTTAAAGACAATCCCAAGATTGTAAACCTAAGTTTCTGGAATAATAATAGTAACCTTAAGAAAAAGAGAGAAGTTAGGAAAAGAAATGGATTTGGGAGAAGATAAACTGTTCTATTTTGAACATGTTGAATTTGAGGTGCCTTGGGTACATACAGGTGGAAATGCTTAGCAGGTAGTTGACTCTCTGCCTTAATGAGATCACCATCCTGGCCCTGAGCCCTGGAAGTCCTTCTCCTTTCCACCCACATCTCGAACACTCTCTTCCCTTAAAGAGGTATCAGGGGACTCAGAAAGTTGTCATTCAGATATAGAATCTGTGAGATATTCTCCCAATAGCTGTGCATATACACGTTAAGGGAATACAAGGACCCAGAATACAACACAAATACATCATATAACTCAAACCAAATCTGCACAATACTCACTGAATCTGGTGAACTTAATCTTCATAGGTCCTCCCACCCCTCAACTGTTTATCACACTCTGACTCTCTCTCTCTCTCTGTCTCTCTCTCTCTCTCTGTCTCTCTCTCTCTCTCTCTCTCTGTCTCTCTCTCTCTCTCTCTCTCTCCTTCCTCCCTCTCCCCCGCCACTGCCCCCAACAATAAATCCCTCTCCACAATCTCCCTCACCATATTCAAGGTTGGGCTTCTTCCCTGAAGCCTCAAATCAATAGCATTAAAAGCGTGCTTGCTGTACCTGAAACATGACAGCCTCCCACACACAGCTGTTTGTCTTTTGCCAGCATTCTGTCTCTAACAATAAGGAAGGTTTGACATGAACATAAATAAGGATAATACTAGGTAAATTGTTATAAAGGCAAAGGCAAGATCCAGTCATGACAGGTATAGTCTGGAAATAAGATTACCCTGCTTCATCCACTTCTACACCTTATAGCTATATAAGTATTTGTTTCACAGTCTTTTCCCCTTTTCCCCTATGAGGTAGATAATAAAAATATTATGAATCATTTTCCAAATGTGGAAATTAAGACTCACAGAAGTTGATTTGTCTGTTTCACATAAATGGTGTTCTAAATCTCCAACCAAGATTTAGGGCAGAGCGCAGGAAACAAGGGATTAGCCAGGAAAAGACACCATTTATCTGCAAGAAAAGAAATCAGTGGGTACAGAGATTATAGTGTACAAACAATTCCTAAAGGAGACCAGAGAAAACTGAACCAACAACTAAAAGATACTTGGCTGCTACAGGGTCAACAGATGACATGACTCCATAGTGAAACATTTCAACTATGAATAATATCCCCTAAAGAAGCTACCAAGCATTCACAGAGAAAGTCCAGAGGTTGAATTGTTCCTCAGTTTCCAATTTTCCCCTCATAGACCAACCTCTGGTAACTCTCTGTTGCCCCTTCTAGACTTAGATAAAAAAACATTATAGTCAGTAGTCATAGTTGATGTCTATTAGCTCTATGACCCTAGGAAAGTCACTTAACCTCATAGATACCTGAGCAGCTCTAAAATTCCAAATTACAGAGCAAGTGCCAACTTGTACCCTTAATGAAAGTTTCTTCATCAAGGAATCCACTTTGAAAATTAAACCACAAGTCCCTGTCCCCCTCCCTCTCCCTAAAATTTCAATAAGTGAAGTGAGTGTGTCTGGTGTTGGAGTAGAGGAGTAGTTTTGAGACCAATGCCAGTAGAATGACAGCAATGGTGAGGTCCTTGCCAGGACAATTGTTTTGATAGATATGATCATCCAGTTAAACTATGGACTATAATAGAAAAGAATGGGTGTGGGGGTGGGGAATGGAGAAGAATGAAATGGGCTCTATTTGAATTGGCACTCAAGTCCAGAGACTGCTCAGCTAGGAGCAACACGCAGTGAGCAGGAACATAACCTGTATGGCAGAGTGGGACAATCCAATCCCCATTTTTCCCATCAGGGTGGGAATGGGGGCACAAGTGGAGTCCCTAAGGACTTTTTTTTTCTATTTGTATCTCTATTACATATATCTTAATCACATACATACACACACACACACACACACACACTCTTTTGTTTTTCAGTTGTTTAATCATGTCTGACTCTTCATGACCCTCTGTACCATTCTGATACAGGAGGGATTTGCCATTTCCTTCTCCAACATATACATACATACATATATATATATATATATATATATATATATATATATACACATATACATATATATATGTATAATTTTTCTATTATACATGTGTATGTGCTTGTACATACATGCACATATGTTTTCATTCACATGCATATACACAAAATTTAGTACTTATACATAGTTCCTTATAATATGTGATATATTATAAGGGCTTATTATTTTTTAATTATTTTCATTTTTTATATTAGTACTACTCCAATGTATCAAAACCAATCAGATAATATAATAGAGCCTTTTGTACATCTTAAAGGAAGTATTCTATAAATGTCAGTAATTTTATTTCTCGTAACAGTACTGGAAGTAATGATGAGAATGTCCTTTCAGATTCTCTATCCAAATGATAATTTTTCAGATCCCTGTAGTCTCTGTGAAAGACATCATGCTATAGTAGATAATGAGCATACCCACCCATAGTCACAGCTCAACATTTATTGAGCACCTATTATATACTTGATGATGTTTGCCCTTGATTCTCAAAGAAGACCATGATGTCAGAGAGGTGATGTCATGGACAAGCACCTGAATTGGAGTGAGGGATTGCTGTGCTGAGACACCACCCTCACTTTGTACACCAGAGTCGTCTATGTCCAATGACCAGATATGAATCAGGATGACTGGAGATGGTCCTGGATTCAAGGCTATCAGGGTTAAGTGACTTGACCAAGGTCACACAGCTACAATATATCTGCCACTCTGCTAAACAATAGGGATACGGTAAGGAGGAAAAAAGACAATCACTACCCTCAAGGAGCTTAAAATATAATAGAAATATTATATTTAATAACAACACATTTACATAAAATAAATACTATTGATATTAATAGGTAATATTTAATAAATATATAAAATATAATATAATACTTTATAGCTTTCTATCAACTTTTTCCTTCCTAAGGTGCAGGTTCCCTTCCTTATGGGAAGACAAATAACAACAAAAACAATTTTGAATAAGGAGTCCCTTTGAAATTTATGTCAGCTGGTCATTCTACTCAACCCTATTCAACCACTCAATAGCCTTGAAAATCTTGATTCTAAGCTATTGTTGAGGTTTCGTGGTATTATAATTTAGAAAGTATTGCATTTGGAATCAAAGAATGTGAATTCAAAGTTTGGCTCTGCCCATAACTATCTATATAACCTTGGTCAAATTATTTAATGTTTTCAGACTTCAATTTCATCATCTGTTAGAGCAGGAGGGAAGATTAAGTGGCCTCTACAATCCTTTCCAACTTTTAGTCTGTGTCTATGTAGGTTAACATTCAGACTGATTCTAAGATGAGCAGAGGCTAGGAGCCTCTGTATCACATATCTGTATTTTCCCTTTCCTGTTACTGCTTTCTCTGATTATCTTTTCATTGTTTTTTCTTCTTGTTTCCTGGATGATTATTGTGGATGCCAAGCTTTTGTCAGGGCTGAAATCACTGTTGGAACAATATGCTTGAAGAAAAGTTGCATTTTATCTTTGTTTTAAAACCTTATTATAGGCTGTTGGAATGTGTTTTAAAATGTTATGGTCTTGAAAACAGGCCTAGTGCTTTTAAAGACAATCTGTCTCTATCAGAAGTTAGGCTGTAAAGGAAGCTGACAGAAGTATTTAATGAGTAAACCTAAGTATTCACTACAAACTAGCATCAACTCAAGTTTTAGAGGGGGGTAGCTATAAGGAGGCAGTTTTCAGCTCAATATATCTAGTCCTACCTAACAATAAAGCTTGTGCAAAAGATGGCCAGTAATATATCCATGAAAGTATTCAAATAGAGATGGGGCAAATCCCTGCTTTGAGTAAATGTTTAGAATTTTGTCTTCTACCTTTCTTTGAAGCTCCAACACTAGTATATAGTAGGAGCTTAATAAATACTTATTGACTTGACTGGATAAAATTTAAGGTCATAGCAATAAAGTTATAGCTAGATACGGCCTCAAAATTCATTTACTTAAAACTCCCTCATTTTATAGATAAGCAATCTGAGGATGAGTGATTTGCCCAAGGTGCCCATGAGATTTGCCCATGAGATGCCAGTCAGGGTATGAACCAAGGTCTTCTGATTCTAAGGCAGTGCCATGCTGCTTCCCCTTCTAGTAATGACCGCAGAACCCTGTAACACAGGGTGCCAGTTGTCTCCAGAATTATTTCAGCCACAGTAGAAAAGATTTCTTTAAAGTTATAGGAAACATTTAACCTAATTTTAACTGGTTTTATCCCAGAGTCATAACCCAGGGAAGTTAGATGGCTCAGTGGAGGGAGGACTGGACTTGGAATCAGGAAAATTAATCTTCATGATTTCAAATTCAAACTCAGCCACATACTAGCTATATGACCCTGGGTAAGTTATTTAACCTCCCTGTTTGCCTCAGTTCCTCCACTATAAATGGCAAGTATCTTTACCAAGAAAACCCCAAATGGGATTACAAAGAGTCAAGCATGACCGAAATGAATGAACAACAAAGCATAACCAATTTTGTTCTAGGAAGATGACATATAATTAGGCAACCAATTTATTTCCTAGTGTTTTGCATATAAGTAACTATCCATGATATGAGAGCTCTTTCTATCCACACAGATCTCAGGCAGTTTATGATTTAATACAGTGGTGTCAAACACAAATAGAAATAGGGGCCACTAACCCATACATAAGGATAATATTGACTTAATTTTAAAATTTGATATTAATCTAAATTTTACTACATTTTATTTATTTTGCTTAATGTTTCCCAATTACATTTTAATCTTATTCTACAGAGCTCAGGAAATGTCATGAGTCATTTGTGGCAACAAGCTGTGTGTTTGATACTCTTAACTTAGGGAAGTCCTAGGGAATTTCTTGAGGTCCATTAAAAATTAAATTACTTATCCAGAGTCATACAACTAGTAAGTGTAAGCCATTCCTTCCTGATTCTATATCCAGAGTTCTAATCACCATGCTAGGCTGCCTTTGTTATAGTAGGTCATTAAATATTTTTTGTTTATTTGAATTCAAAATAAGGGTTCATATTTAATTCATTTCTAGCCCCACACTTCCTAGTCAATCTGGGTTACCTTATTAATTATAGCTGAAATAGGGTTCACCTTTTCCCACCTTCAGCCTCTGTACTGACCATTCTACTGTGTAGCAACAATTTGAATCCTGAAACCAGGGTTCAAATCACAACTCAACTGTTTACTATCTGTCTGACTTTGGACAAATCACATAGCCTCTAAAGTCTAGAGAATCAGTTTCCAATCAATAGGACTAAATGAGTCCCATAGATCCTTTTCAAGTTCTGTCCTGTGTTCCTATGTCTCCTGACCTTATAGAAAGAATATAAAAGTCTTACTTGCATCAGGCAGAAGTTGCCTCTGATTGGAAGACTCCTAGTTACCAATATCAAATCTGCTATCCTGAGCGTCTGTTGGAGTCCCAGTTATGTCTTGGTTAGCCGACTCCCATTTTTCACTCCATCTTTCCTTTCTAGCCTTGTCCTGTTTTCCTAATCCTGGTCTCCAACACTCTATAATTCAATACACACACACATATATATATATATATATATATATATATGCATATATATATGTATATATCCAAATTAGTTGGTGGTTTGTGGGGAAAGGGAGATATAACAATTTTTTTCATAAAAACCAAGGTATTCGATCCCACTCAAGTTCCCAAAAAATAAGTTCATTAATTAAAAAGGGCCAATCCAATGAGATACTCTCAGAAGTAACCTAGAGAATTCTACTTCAAACTTGAGTTATTTAAGGGATGAACCTCTAGAAGAACAGAAAAAACAGGTCAAAATAATTAATAAGATTTTGCATTCATATACAACTTGATAATTTCCAAAGCATATTCATGTAAATAATCTCATTGGTCTTCACAACATTCCTGTGAAGAGATATTGCATCACCTACATTTTTATGAGAGGAAAAAATGTAGACTGAGAAATTAAGCAACTTTCCAAACATTCCAACTAAATGTGGAACTCAAAAACTTGCAAAAAGATGAATGTTGAAAACTACCTTTTCATGAAATTGGGGGAAAAAATTAAAACCATATTGAACAAGGGGGGAAAAAAGTAACCCAGCTAATAAGTGATTTAGTGAGAACTCTCTCCCAGGTTTTCTGACTTGGGTGTTCTTTCCACCTTTCCACACTGCACTCTTGGATGCACAGAGATGTTTTTTGGCCAGGCAAAGCTATATAACAATGGCCTAACAGAGAATACTTGTCTTGGCCCAGCAACTAGCACAGCGCCAAATGTTTATGAGATGATGATGGTGGCAGTGATAACAATGATGCTGCACTTCTGTAAAAATATCCCAGTTTTATTAAAAGCCATTGAAGCTAAATTTAGCATCACTAGGAGATGTTTTTATGCACCATTAGAGAAATGCCATTTCCATGAATTGACTTTCTTTTCTCCTAAACCCCATAGAGATTTTGAGTATCAAATTTGTATTCCTCACCTTACATTCTACTAATTTTCAGGCCTGACAGACAGATATGCAACCCAGCTGTAACTTCTTGTCAGATTGCTAAGAGTTTCAAGGTTATAGCCGTTTTTAAAAAGCCTAAGAAATGCAATAATTAGCAAATTTGTTCTCAAGTCTGTAGGAAAAAGGTACAATGAAGGTATTGTGGATGATATTTGTTGGTGTAGAATAAATGGCTCTTTCTGTTTTATACTTAGGATGGAAAAAAGTACTTAAAATCCTTTACAACCTGATCCCTTTCTACCTTTGCAGTCTTCTTACAATATTCTCCTCAACACTACGATCCAAGTACCTATTTGGTATCTCACACACACACTACTCTTCGTCTCCAACTCAATGTTTTCACTGATTCATTTCCAGGTCTGGATCCTCCAAACCCTTCACCAGTAGTTCCTCATTAAAGGTATAGTCAAATAAATTAGACCATCTTTCTTTTCATGTCTTAGTCATTGAATGGCTATTGCTTTGGACAAACAGACCTGGAAAATGGCTTTGATTTAGAAAGACCATAGTCATTCACTGCAACCTGGGCCACTGCCAATAGTCTTGACTTTTTTTCTTGCACTCTACTTCATGATTCTGGGAAGAGAGAATGAGGCTGACAACTTTGTTGAGCTCAGCCTTACTTAAATTCAATTAACATGCAAGTTAAGATATCATCATCAGGATGTCATTGGTCCTCTTTGAAAAGGAAAGAGAAACAACAAACTGGAAGCTCTTCTTTAAAGGAAAAACCTCAGTTCAAATCATAGCTTTTCCATGTGGCCTTCCCAGATTCCCTTCCACTGCTAGTTTTTTGCCTCTGAGATTGGTTTCCATGTGTAATATATATATATATATATATATATATATATATATATATATAGTATGTATGTAATTATTTATATGTTTATATGTTGTCTATCCTATTAACAAGTAAGCTCCTTGAGAGCAGGGACTACCTAAATGCCTTTCTTTGTGTTCTCCCCCACACCCCTGCAATTAGCACAGGAGTTGTTTTAATGAATGCTTGAAAAGAGGGATATAATCAGGAGTTAATTTTACTTTCATTCCAGTCACCAAAAAACAAAATCAATTTTTTGTATTTTAATCAATTAAGCACAGAATAAAAACTCTTAATAATAATAATATTCCGTTATCACTTCATATTATTGGCATTGATAAAGAAAAGATAAAGTCATACTTCAAATCAGGAAAATCTGGCTTCAAGTCCCTTCTCTGAGACATTCTAGCCAAGACACAAAGTCACTTGAAAACTTGCAGGCTATTTTCTAAGACGAGAAACAGTTTTTCATCTGCATTGGAGTTTCCTCACTTCAATAAAATCACAGAGATAGACCCAAAAATAAAAGATCATTTTGAGTGACTCTAATGACTTTCCTCAAGAAACTCAAGGAAAGAGATGGCTAGGTGGTGCAGTGGATAGAGTACCGGCTCTGGAGTCAATAGTACCTGAGTTCAAATGTGACCTCAGACACTTAATAATTACCTGGCTATGTGGCCTTGGGCAAGCCACTTAACCCCATTTGCCTTGCAAAAAAAAACCTAAAAAAAAAGGAACTTAACAAACTTAATATTCCCTTGGAGATGAGGAGGGTGTGAGAAGGGACTGTGAAAATAATGTGTTTTCTTTTAAAGCCAAGAAAATAAAGGGCTGGCAACAGAGTACAGCATAATTGACTTTTTTTTATTTTTGCAAGAGAATGGGACTTGCCCAATGTCAGCTAGGTAATTATTAAGTGTCTGAGGCTGCATTTGAACTCAGGTCCTCCTGACTCCAGGGCCAGTGCTCTATCCAAGGGTGTCACCTAGTTGCCCCCTATAATTGACTTTTAAAGCTGGAAGGAACATTAGAAATCATCCATTCCAGTTCCTTTGTTTTACACATGAGGAAATGGCAACTCAAAAAACACAAGATCCAATTCAATTATCAGCTAATAAGATTGTAGTTTTAGAGCTAGAAAGGACCTTCAGATTCAACTCCCTCATTTTGCAGATGAAAAAACTAAGTCTCAGAGAGGTTGATTGATTTACCCAGTGACACACAGCTGTAAAGGTGCATCTGAGGTGATTTTTGTACTCACATCTTCCTGACTCCAAATCCCAGCATTGTACTCATTTTACTAACTGCTCAGTAAACTACTTCTAAGGCACTGTACTATGTGTTCAGGATACAATGACAATGACAAAAATTAAGTAATCCCTTCTTTTGAGGAGCTCACATATATATATATATATATATATATATTTATATATATACACAAACATATGTACAAAATAAATGCAAATTTTTTTAAAATGAGGCAATGGGGTAGCACACTAGAATTTGGGTAGATAATAACAGCAGCATTTATAGAAAACTTTAAAGTTTGAAAAGAAATTTGAAGATATGGTTTCATTTTATCCTCAGAACAACCCTTGGAGACTACTATTATTCCCATTTTACAGTTGAGAAAACTGAGAAACAGAGAGGTTATGTGATTTGCCCAGGTTCACACAATTGTTAAGAGTCTAAATCTATATTTGAACTCAGTCCCTCCTGATTACATGTCCAGTGTTCTCTCTGCTGCTGACATGGAGTAGAAAAAAACTCTAGTCCAGGTAGAAGGCTTTGGATTGAACAAGTTTTGAAGGATCCAAGTTTTGAAGGAACCAAGAGACAGAGGTGAGAGTACATTTCAGAAATGGGGTACGGTTTCAGGCAATAAATAGAAGAGAGAAGGAGAGGACAAAGGGAATGACCTCTCTTTTGTCCATCTTAGTAAAGTGGTTGTGACAGCTGGGTTCTGTGCCAATAGATTTGATAGCTCTGGATTGGAGTTGATGGACAGTCAAACTCCTGTGTTAAATTCCAAATGCTCAATGGCCCTTAATAAATTCCTTTCTTGGTAATGGATCTGGAAATTTTGGAGCATGATATGTTAGGACTGGAAGGACCCTTAAGCTCAACTAGTCCAACCCTCTTGGGGGCCAGTCAGTCACATGAAATCACTTGCCCAAGATAACACTGGTAGACAGTCAGTTTTTGAACCTGTGTCTTCTGATTCCAAAATTAGTTTTCTTTCCACTTTAACATGTTACATCAAGACCAGCCAGCATAACTCAAGAGAAAGTGCTAGACTGGATATGATTCCTAAATTTATCATTGTTTGCTCTCTTTATTATAAAGTCTATTTGGAACCCACATGACTAACATGAGTAGGCATATTCTAAACTGACAAACATCCCCAGAGAGCATTATTGCAATATGATGGGAGGATATCTAAGACCCACAACAAAGATACCCGTCAAGTCCCAGTTTCTTAGGCTCTTTCTTTAGCATTTACTCCCACCCTGTCAAATGTGTTCTCTATACCAAATATCACAATTCTCTGCCATTTATCCTCTACATAAACAATTACCTATCTCTTCTCCTACTAAAACACTCAAGCACCAGTAGCCTTCCTTTATCCTAGAACCCTTGAACACCTTGGCAGAATTGCCGGCACAATCAATTTCTTTTTGTCAGCTGATTCCCTAGTAGGGAGAATAATAAAAGAAATTCTTCCCCTTAATCAGAATTAGCAACAACTGTGATCATTCACTGCCATCTAGTCCTGCAGAAACTCTGTTTTCTGATATCTTGAAGGATGGTACTTTTGGGGTTACAATCTTTTCAAAATCACTCTGGCACAATAACTTCAAGGACAATGGTAAAAGGGGATGCTTGTAGAAACCTTTGAGCTACCAGAGAGATCAGAAACCAAACTCTCAATATAATTTTTTAAACCCTGAAAATATCTTGAGTCGAAATCTTCTTTAGGGGAGACATGTCCATGAGAGTTAACAATAACAAATAAGCATTAGAGAAAGACAGACTACTTGTATCATGTACATCATTTTTCTTTATGACTACACATATAAAGATGATGGGACTGGGGGGAGAGATGTGCATGAATCTGTTCATTTAATAATGAAGCTTCCTCACTTTTGTCTTGAGAAGAATCTGCCACATTCATTACTCTCTCTTTTTTAATAAACTGTATTTTTCTTTAAAAAAATCAATGAAGCAAAGACAGAAGCATCATTTCTAAAATGCTAGCTTATAGCCTTGAGAATCAAAAAATCCTCTTTTATGTCTGGAAAATAAAATATTTCATGAGAAAGAACAAATTTTGAGAATTTTGTTTTCTAAATTGGGGGGAATAGGAAATGAAAAATTTTGGTATAAAATTTTTATTTAGCATGATGAATAGAATATTTATAATCAGTTGCTCTCCAGTCTCCCTACTCCTATTATATTTAAATGATTCAAAAGGAAGATTTTTAATATAAACTTATTTTTGGTTTTGCACATTATTTTATTTTTTCAATTACATGCAAAAGTAGTTTTCAACATTCACCACTTACAAATTTTAATATAAATCTTTCAGAGATAGTCAGTGCATCTGCATCAGGCAGTAAGTAAATTGAACAGTCCTTTCCAAACAGTCCAGAAAGAAATCAACTAGTTTTGAAAAAAAAACATTTTGTTCTTTCATACAAAGAAGAAAAATGTAGAGAAAGACTATGTTAAGAGACAAGAAGAGTTTTTCTTTCAACTAGTTTGTTCTTGGATCTCAAAGACAGAAATATCAGTGATGATAGTAGTTTACTGTATTACAATAGATTATAAAAAGAAGCACAATGATCAATATTAGAAAGATTTACAAGCAATAGGATAATAAATGAAGAGGTAGAAGGAAACTTAAAGACTCCATTCTTGTACAGATGAGGAAACTGAGGACCCAAAAGTTAAATGACTTGACCAAGACAATGACAGAGGAGCAAATGACTTCAAAGGCAATGTTCTTTCCATAGTTGTACTGATGCAAGATAAACAACAGCATTCCATATTGCTGGAATGCTGTTTGTGATTCTACCAAGCTCATTCCATCAAAAGTCTGGCAGCAAAACCTCTATATTTTATAGCCTCTTGTTTCTCACTATATTCATATTTCTCTCTCCGAGGGATGTGACAGAAATGGTTCTATGTTTTGAAATACTTGGTCTAAATAAAGAACTAAACACCACATCAAGAAATAATAAATTTGAAGATAAAGCAAGGTTTTTACAATTTGGAAAAACCTATTATTTCAGAAAGCCTGTGAAGATAATTAAAATTAAAAAATGTAAAGGCAACAAGGCATCTGATGTAGTGGGGAAAATATGAAATTGGGAATCAGAGTAACTGAGTTTAAACTCTCCCTTTACTGCCTTCTACCCAGCCCAGGCAAACATTCCTGGTTCTCAATTTTCTCAAATATAAAATGAAAAGAATGAAGTAGATAATCTCTAAAGCTCTCCTTTAAAACTAAAAGATATTTTGTTTACTCTGGACCTATAATTTTACTGTTGTTCCTTATCAGGAAATCCCCTCTATCAACTCATAACAGCTAATTTTCATCTGAGAGAGTTGCTTGACATGACTTAGAAATTAAATGCTTGCCCAGAGTCACACAACCATACGTCCGACCCAAAATTTCTGACTCTTAGTACAACTCTCTGTCTACTACACCTTGCCATCTTTCTAAATCCTATAAGGAACTGTTGCTACCAATAGCTCAGAGTATAAGGCAATTTAATTGAGGATTCTTAAAAGTTTTTTGTGTCATGGAAGTCACTGGAGGTTTGATGAAGCATATGGATACCTTGCCCCTTCAGAATAATATTTTTAAATGCATAAAACAATGTACATAGTAATGACAAGAGAAAATATTTTTAATTATAATAATCAGAATTTTTTAAAGTTGATGAGCCCCAGATTAAAAACCTAATTAGACAAATCCATGGAGCAAAATTTTTATTTGATTGACAGGGAGAAGCAATTCCTTTCTTCATCCCTCCTAAACTTTTTTATGAACATGAGAATTCTCTTACTATCTTCTTGGCACCAAGAAAACATGCAACTATATATAAGAAAACTTAAAGCTATAACTTATTTTAGAATACTGTGTTGAAAAGAGTACTAGATCAATGGGGTGTCTAGGTGGCTCAGTGGATAGAGTACCGGCCCTGGAGTCAGGAGTACCTGAGTTCAAATCCGACCTCAGACACTTAATTACCTAGCTGTGTGGCCTTGGGCAAGCCACTTAACCTCATTTGCTTTACAAAGACATTAAAAATAAAAGAGAGTACTAGGTCAATTCCCAGGGTTTTCTACTAGGGAATCTCCAACAAAATAAAGCTGAAGTATACTTCATGTCTAAACTCCCCAAATTTGAGTATTTGGATACCCAACTTTCACATAGGTACTCAGAGTCTAATATGGATTTGGGGTATAGGATACACACACACACACACACACACACACACACCTCCCACCAAAACAAGGTTCTACTTTGTTGATCTCCAGTCTGAAATTCCAAGACAGAAAAGGAGAGACAACATGAACAGCTTGCCTTTATTACCATTCAAGAGGACAGCTCTTCTGAATCTACCTACCTCCAGTCATCTTTTTTTTTGAATGTGTATTTATCTTTTTTCTTTCAGTCATCTTTAATTGCCTCATCTTGGAGGTGGTCACTGGGAACGAATCTAAGGAGATCTGTGTGTCTTCTCAGAATGGCAGGGCTTATGCTTACCTCCATGGGAACTGTCCTTCAAACATAGGAACATGTCCTGCATTCTTCTCATGTATTCTATTTTGTGTCTTTCAATTTAAAAGTAACTTTGAAAAGAGAAATTATTCTGATTTGCTAGTTACGTTGACATAATTGTATGAATAATTATTCTTAAACAGTTATTCAGTCCTGCCTATCCTCCAGAATATGCACACTTTTTTTCAAAATTAACAATATTCAGTCTCATTACTTCCACATAAAAGCATTAATAATATATTTTAGATCATAAAGATTTTATTATTATGTTTTATATATTATATAAATTAAATTATATAATTTTATGCCTTTTGTGTATGGTTTTCAAATTGCAAAAAATAATAGTTGATTCATTGGACTCCATTAGACCATGAGATCTTTGAAAACAGTGATGATCGTTTTATGATCTTTGTATTTACTTGCACAATGCCTGCCATATACTAAACATTTAGTAAATATGTGTTGACCAACTCACTCCATCTTCCAACATCTTCTTCTGAGACTTCACTATCCATTATTAATAACTTTGTTAACAATATGATCTCAAGTCAACTCTTTGACCTCCCTAACTTTGATCTTAATTCAACTGAACAATAATTTGATAATCATCTACTATTTTCTTTACCTTTGAAGAACTCCAACCAAAATTTCACTAGTCCCTACCCTCAAAAAATTGTTATTCTTCTGGACCTCAACCACTTCCTTTTAACCTATATGGCCATCCCTCAGATCTCATCATTTCATGGAATTCTGAATTCATTCAGGAATCCATTTCATGAATTCTGAAATTCTACTCACACATCACTTTTCCCTCATTCTGTCTCTATTTTTTCCCTTCAGAAAATCTACTTTTGCCATTTTGAAGCAACCTGACTAGGTATGAGTCATTGGCAGATATGCAAACAGTAGATTTACTTGAAAGAAGTCCCCAAACCAGAGGGGAAATGAGGGAAATAGAACTATGCCATATGAAGAAAGTTTCCCTGTGAAAGTGTTCCATATGCTTTGAAATAATGTTGCATATAAAGTCAGTCTTACTGTTAAAATGATATTCCAGTCTTGTATTAATAGTATAATAATTTATAATAGAGATTCAAAATGAAATTGTAGCCTGGTGACAGAAACATTTTCTTTGATAAGTAATATCTAAAATATGTTGTTTAATGTTCCCTAGCTTCTCTGCAGCAAAATTTGAAGGTTGTTTAAAGGTTATCAATTCAAATATATGGGAAAGCTAACTAATGGTAGGCCTAGAACATTTAGCTACAGTGATTGCAGGAAATGAGATTACATTTTACTTCATTAATCTTTCTAGCCAAAGAAGTTGACATTGTTTTAATAGCATGTTAACACATATATTCTCCATATGACAGTCTTTTTTTTAATTGTTCACGTAGAGATACAAAGCTACTATCCTCAATTTCATGTGATAGTATGATTAATAATACTTGTAAGTCAGTGGCACTGGGAACCAACACCTACTTAACCCCTTTGTAGGCTGGAAAAGTGATTCTGACAAGTCATATTTCAAGATGAGTTCCATTCAGTTTATAAACACATACCCTCTTTTCCTTCACTTTGTTATATATAACTCCCAAGTTTATTATCCCTAATGTTATTGTAGATGCAAGGAGCTATCTTTTTGCTTATCAGCATATATATATATATATATATATATATATATACATATCTTTTTTTCATTTTTCTGTGTAGAATATTTATATGGAAGTAGATGATCACTAATCAAGAGGATTCTCCAGTATTTATTGTTTTCCTAAGAAGAACATGACTGAATTAAAGATTATAGGAGTTAAATAATTTGGATGGAATAAAGTCCAAGGCTTCTAAGAGTTTTCAGTCTTTTGAAGTAAGGAAATCGACAAACATGATTATTCCCTAAGGACTGAAAAAAGTTTAATGCTTCAAGAATTCATTATTTTATCAGTATGAATATTTCCTTCATTGACAGAGTGCATTCTTTTATAACTTGGCAGATGGCAGAACAGTGAAGAGAGGTCATTGGAGTAGGGAATTCCTGGTCAGAAACTTCCTCTAGCCATGCAGGCTGGAACCTTCTCAATTTAAGGGCTCTGTGAGGTTACGTGTCTTATCCAGAGGATAGAACTTGAATTCAGTTCTTCCTAACTCAGGGACTGAAGTCAGGAAGATCTGAGTTCAAATCTTATCTCTAATACTTGCTACCAGTTGATCATGGACAAGTCCCTTAACCATTATAAGTTCAATTTCCTCATCTGGAGTATGGGGTCAATGTTGTCTCTAGTAACTACCACATAGACTCAAATTAGATAATGTATGTAAAAAGCTCTACAAATGTTAAGAGATGTGTGTGTGTGTGTGTGTGTGTGTGTGTGTGTGTAGTGTAGTGTATGTACACACACTAGTGTAACACACTAGTTATTATGACAGTTTGCAAGAGTAGTTGTGACAAAAAAAATGTTACCTCTCTGGGATAAATCCCTTGAACTTCTCTGAATTCAGCTTGGCTGGTCCTCAGATGGTAGCCTGACAGGATTTGCTGACGTAGCCTGGATCCTGGAAGCATGACTTGAATAAGGTTCAAAATAGAACTTTAGTGGAGTAAAAACTAAGTAGACAGGAATAATCAGTTTAAAGTTCCATTCTCCATTGTTCAAAGAAAGGCATTTCTATTGTTCTTTTTTTTAAGTAAAGAATTAATAAGTCAAACTGTACTGTACTTCATCCCTGTCATTCTTCAAACCACATGGAAGAGAGCTTTAGCTCTTAATTATATCTAAGTAGTAAAGGGAAGTATTTATTCCTAAGGTATTTGTATAGGTAGACACTCTTGTATATTTGATCAATAGTTTTTCATGATAAACTTTCACTTATAAATATTCACATAAATGTGACCAGTTGGTAAACAATACAATTGAAAGAACTAATAATGAGGTGAAAGAAAGTAATGAGAGAATACCTAGCTAGGGCTGCCTTTGAGGTATTCAAGTCACCAGATCTAGGTACATCTGTATCCCAGAGTCCTGAAAGAAGTGGTGGATGTAATTTCTATGACACAATAAGTGACTTTAAAAAAAAACAATAGGCATACATTAAGTATCTAATGTTTACTAGTCATTGGGAATGCAAAGACAAAAGACTGTCTTTGAAGTGTTTACAGTTAAAACTAAGTATATTCAAAAAAACACATTGCACAAAATAGTATAAATAGATACAAGGTGATTTTGGAAAGAAGGCCCTAGCAACTGGGTGAGGGAATCTGGAAGAAAGGAGAGGAAGGAAGAGAATGGAATCAAGAAAAGCTTAGTGTAGAACAAGGGTTCTTAATATTTTTAGTGTCATGGCCCCCTTTGGTAAGCCTAAGAACCCCTTCTCAGAATAGTGTCTATTACCTATATTCATAATTGAAAGAAAAGCTAAATTTCAGTTAGATGTTAGTGAAATTAAAGATATAAATTGTTCCCATCTGAATTTATAGATCTCTCCATGGACCACAGGTTAGGAACCCCTGGTGTAGAAAGCAGAGGATAAGCTAAACTTTTTAGGAAACTAGGGATTCTAAGAAATAAAAGTAAAGGGGAGGCTAGGTGGCACAGTGGATAGAACAACCCTGGAGTCAGGAGGACCTGAGTTCAAATCTGGCCTCAGACACTTAATAATTACCTAGCTGTGTGGCCTTGGGCAAGCCACTTAATCCCACTGCCTTGCAAAAAAACAACAACAGCAACAACAAACCTAAAAAATAAATAAATAAATACATAAAGGTGAGAAAGAAGAAAAAGCATCAAGAGAGGAAATTTAGGGTAGCAACAGTGAGACCACCTTGAATGAATTCCAGAATAAAAGTAAGGGAATTAATGTAAAATCCGACTGGAAAGGTTTTCAGGGGACATACTGTTTGTGCATCATAACCAAAGACAAAAGACTGTCTTTGAAGTGTTTACAGTTAAAACTAAGTATATTCAAGTATATTTAGGCCTTACTCAAACCTAAATATAAAAATAACACAAGTTAAAATAATTATCAAGAACTCCAACTAAAGGATTTCCAGGGGCAGAGCCTTTCTCCCACATCCCTAAACCAATCAACTAGAAGGTAATTGGATATGAGTTATTGAATGTGATATTATTGTCAAAGATGGTTAAGCAGGCAACTTCTTAACAAAATCTATATCTGTGACTGCCCATTTGTATGACCTTAAGAGTAGAGTAAATCTAATAATACTTTTTCCTTCCTTAAAAAAAGCAATTTTGATGGAAGTTTGGATAAAAGTTAAGGAATGGTAGGCAAAAGGCAATAACAGAGAGATACAGTGTGAAAGAATAATAGAAGAGACTATGAATGGTGTTTAGATCGCTAAGCACCTGCCACATTGGTTAATCCTGTATACTAATCCATTTTGGGGACAGTGGGTCCCCAAGTCTCACATTTACATTCAATTCTTCATGTTAATCATTGTCTATAATCATAATAGTGATCAGCTGAAAGGCAACGTCACCAAGACCTTCTCCCTGTAGACTCCCTTGAACTACCTCCTTTCCCAGCTCCAGCTTACTACCTAAGATTCATTAGTATTTTGTTCTGTAACCCTCTAATATACTTGGATGTGTAGAAGAAATGAATGATAATGCATTTCTTAAATATTTATTGTGTGCTAGACTTGATGCTAAATACTGAGGCTACAAAAACAGTCTCTGTCCTAAAAGAGTTTATTTTTTGTGTGAGGCAATTGGAGTTTAAATAACTTGCCCAGGGTCACAGTTAATATCAAAGGTCTGAGGTTGAATTTGAACTCAGGTCCTCCTGGCTCCAGAGCAGGTGCTGTATCTATTGTACCACCTCACCCCAAAAACTTATATTCAAATAGAGGGTGACAAGACATATGAGGGCATGGTGACCAGGGCAGGGTGAAATGCAGAGGAAGCATGCTTTTACAGGAACAGTGGAAGTATTGACTTACAGTTCTCAGAGTAAAAGGTAGAATAACACATTTCTGGAACTGGCTAGATATAGTGAGCCCTCACCAATTCATAGAATACCAGAATTGTAGGAGGGGCCATCTAGATCACCAGAAAAGGAAGCTACTTTACAACATCTCATTCCTGCTTGAAGACCCCTCAGTGTAGCAACACCTTCTACCACCCAAAGCATCTGGTCCACATTGGGACTGCTATAATAGTAACAAAGATTTTCCTTATATTGAGCCAAAATCATCTTCCATCTGTTGTTTCTAGTTCTGCCATGTGGGACTAAGAAGAACTTTCTAAGCCCTTTTCTATATAGCAGCTCTTCAAACATGTGAAGACAGCTGGGTTGTCTAAGTCTTTGCTTCTCCAAGCTAACCTTTCCTAGTTTCTTCAACTAATTCTCGTTTGTATGATCTTCATTCTCCTCCCTCTCCTTCTCATGCTCCTCTTCTTTCACTTCTTCACTCTGTTTTCTTCTGGGCCTAGCCTAGTTTTCTGCACATAGCAAAAGAAGAATTGAATTATTTTTTTCTATTTGGCTCGAGAAATTTTCAAACAGAAAATTGCAAAGAGGGAAACTGAGGCTTGGTAGCTGGAGAAACATACTAATAGCATTCTCCAAAATTGGAATGGGCCACTTTGTTCCACAGTGGTAAGAATTAGGGATACAGCAAAAGGCAAAAGACAAACCCTGTAGTTTAATGGGAGAGACAACAACTCTATACAGTTGAGTTATGTAAAATGATAAGTTGGAAATAATCAACAGAAACCAACATTTTAGGAAGATCAGTTTGACAGGCGAATGGAGGATAAACTAGTGATGGGGAGACACTTAAGACAAACTGACCAGTGAGGAGGCCATTGCAATAGTTCAGCCATGTGGTGATGAGGGCCTAGACCAGAGTGGTAATAGTATCAGAGGAGAGAAGAGGATATATAGTGAAGACTCCCTCACTCAAGTAAAAGCTTAAAGACCAGACTTTAGGCATGTTCAGGTTGAACTCTAAAGTCTGTGAAGTCCCTTCCAATTCAGAGATCCTTCTTTGCAACATTTATCAATGTCACAAAATCATGTATTTTTAGACCTTAAAAGTAACTTAGAGATTATTTAGCACAACAAGCTTTTTTTCTCTCCCCTCTTCCCTCCACTAATGAAAAAAATATGGGTTTAGAAAGTTGAACTAGAATCAGGTATGAAACCTGAGTCTTCTAACAGCCAGTCCAGTGAGCAAGTATAGTGGCCATCTGATTCTGACTATCCCTTGGCTAGGCACAAGAAGGAGGAAGCAGACTCTTTGCATATTCTGTGCCCTACAGTGATGTGGTTCTCCTTAGAGAAGGCAGAACAGCACCAGGATTAGTGGCAGAATTTGGGCCTGGGGTCTCAAGGAAAGTGTTAGGCTTTTCATGTGCCCCACTATGACTGCTGATTCTAGCCAGAAGTCACCCAATGATATGATCCCTTCCTCAAATGACATGATTCCCATACTCAAATCTATGTTGTTAAGTCTGACTATTTTTTAAAGTGAATCAATAAATGTTTGTTGAGTGATAACTCATTCAATAAACACTTATTAAACATCTACTGAATGACAGAATTTTAGAGTTGGAAGGTATCTCTGCAGTCTTCTTGTCTAACCCTTAATCAAAAAGTAATCCCCATAACAGCATGCCTGACAATTAGTCACTCAAGCCCTCTGCTTGAAGACTGGCGATGATGAGTAACTCATTACTTCTTAAGACAATCCATTGCACTTAGGGTAGCACTAATCTTGGACAGTTTTCCCAAACACTGATTTTCTTTTTTTATAACTTCTACTCATGTCTCTTAGTTCTTCCTTAAGGGGCCATATAGAACAAGTCTAATTGCTCTTCCATATGAGAGTTCTTCCTATGGAATGAACTGCGACATAGTCTACTATTCTGGTCATTCTCCTCTGGACACTGTTCATATTATTGATGTCAATTATGTTGCCCAATAGCAGAAACTATGCTTATGGGGCTGCCTAACTGCCAGTGGGCAACCAACCTATTATTAGTAAAATGTCAATCAGGAAACATTCATTTATTTAGCACCTACTATTTGCTAGGCACTAGGCTAAGCCCTTGGTGTAATACAAGTACAATGTAATACAACAAGAAGAAAAAAGATATTCCCTACCCTCAAAGGACTTACTTTTTATTTGGGAAAGACAACACATAAAAAGAAATCAAAAAATCGGGGTTGGAGTAGAGTGGAAGATGATTTTTAAAATGTCCAGAGCAGAACCTGTATATAGAAGAGCCTTTCAGTCAGAGGAAGAGGCTTACAGGGACAGGGATACTTCCTATGGGCAAAAAATCCTATGACTGGATTGAGTTTCCAAGATGAAGAGGCTTCTGGGATATAACAGCATGAGGAGGAATAAAAATCATCCCTCCTTAAGAGCAAAGATTTGCTTTTGTATCTTCAGCAACTAACACATTAATTGGCACATGGATAATATATAACATGATATGATACTACACAACATGCTTACTAATATATGTATAGTGTCCTGCTATATTAAATTGTATAATATAAATAATATGTATGTAATAATGTAACAATTATGCATAATTGTTATATACTATATCATGTGATATATGATATGATACAGTATAATCATGTTAGTTGACTCAAACTGAAAAGTGCAAAGCCTGAAATGAACCCCAGATTTTTCTAATTTCCTATCAGTGCTATAAGATTATTAGTCTTGGCACCTTCTCCTTTTTGTCCCATGATTTTCCTTCTATTTATAATATATATATTCTTACCACTTAAAAGCTATACAGATCAAAAGATTGCTGAGAACATGTTCTACAAATCTGAGACACTGTTTTTGAACACTTTGAACTGGTTCCTTTAAGTTCCTCATTAGTCTTCACCGATATCTCCAATCTGCAATTTGTGTCTAATTCATGTAGCTCTGTACTCAGATAAAATTTACTTTATTGTATCTTTTCCTAGTCTTAGGTTTCCTTCTTTGGCACAATTTCTATTTTCACTTGAATCAGTTGATTTTTCCCCAGTTGAAAACTTGCTTTTTGACAGCTGTCCCATGTTCTTCCATGGAAATCCTTCAGAATCACTGCCCTTCCTGGATCAAATGATCCCCAATAAATAGAAAGTGAATTTAGATCCCTAGTGTCCATTTGCCAAAGAACATTGCAATTATGTCAGTGATTATTATATGGAATAGAAGTTGATCAAATGAGAGGCCAGGAATTGGACAGCTGTTTATGTCCTGCTAGATGTCAGTGGAATATAAATGCACCATTTACTGGATGTCTTCCTGTTTGAATTAAAGTGGATTAGATTTCTACCCGTCAAGATAATTAAGCTTAATGATGAGCACATTTCAGCTGCGACCAGAAAGAAGTGAAAAAGTTCTGAGTAAGTCATTTTTGAATCGTAGATATGGAGGCAGTCAAGGTCAATCCTCTAATTAGAAAGATGAGGATCTCAGATCAGAAAAGATGAAATGACTTGTCCAAGGGCATACAATTAATTAGAGGGATATTGGACACTATAGCTGTTTGCTTATTGCCAGTGCCATCATTAAAATGGGAACTCCTTGAGACCAAATTGTAAACACTTAATATAGATAGGTAGTTGGGGTACAAGAAATACTTTTCTTTTTACTATAATCTTTTAAATTGTAAATATACATAACTTCATTTTAAAGTATTTTGAACAGTCATATCACATTGCCAACCCATTGAGTTGATGATCCTCTTCAGCTAGGTACACACTGGATAGAATATAGGACCTGGAGTCAGGAAGACCTGAGTTCAAATTCAGTTTCAGACACTTTCTAACTGTGAGACTTTGGGTACGCCTCTGTTTTTTCATCTATAAAAACATGAGAACTGTACCTACCTATTGTAAGGATAAAATGATAAAATACACACACATATATAAAAATATATATAAAACATATACATATGTAGTATTATTAGTGTTCTTATTATCATAAACCTCAGTTTTTTTCACATAAATTGTGTTTCAGCCTCCCTCTCTCCATTCTTCACTTTTTTAAAGTTGAGTTTAAGAGGCAGCTAGGAGGTACAGTGGCTAGAGCATCAGCCCCAAAGTCAGGAGAACCTGATTTCAAGTCCGACCTAAGACACTTAATAATTACCTAGCTGTGTTGGGTAAGTTACTTAACCCCATTGTCTTAACAAAAATAAAGTCGAGTTTTTTTAAACTAGGTTTTGGATTTTTCACTTATTATTTTCACTTATATATTCACATTAATTTCTAGATTTGATTGATCATTTCTCCACTATCTGCATTTATATCTTCTTCCTTTACTTAACCATAAATTCCATAAAACTCAAGACCATTTCTTAACATTCTCTTACTTGTGATAAGTTAAGTTGAATCTGATTCTAAGTCCCCAGCAGACAATACGCAGAAAAGTAAATTTTCCAACTTTCCTTGGGACACACAAATGACTTTTACTCATTTTTCCATTCCCAGCCTTTGCATCATCATTTGTTACATCGGAATTCACCTTGACTAAAGATGTCCAGAAAGATGCTAATTATCTTCTTCTTGCCACATTATGGTTTATGATCCTTGTTATTGGTCCCCAAGGAGGAGAAGTCACCCTCACAAGTTAGTCTGAGGTTTTGGGGACATTGTTCTCTTAACTTTTCTTTTTTATACATGTGCAAGTTTCGGGACTGAATAGAAACTGAGAACAGAAGAAAGAAATTGTAAGAGGAGAATTTAGGATTGTTGCTTATTTCTATTGATCAACTCAGAAAATATTCAAGGAATACCAACTATCCCAAGGCATTGTGTGAGTGCTTTGGGCAGACAACAGTGAAAAGTACTGTATGTTCCCATGTATAAGATACACCTTAATTTTTTTTGGGGGGGGTCCTTGAAATTTGAAAAAACATATTACATAAAGTTATTGAACTCAAGTTTTATTCATCATAAAATTCATTCAACTCCTCATCACTGTCAAAACCCATCCTTTAACTTTTTCTCATCACTGTCTTAGGAGAGGCTCTGCCTGCTCTCCTACCTGTGCTCTGGTTGACCACAAGCATGCCCTGGGCAAGTCTGGTGCATGAATGTATGCTTAGTCCATTCAGTTTCATGAACCCAAAGCATCAATTGTGTCCTCCTTGGAAATCAGTTGTTTCTTCTTCATCAGCTATTCTTCTGGCCTCTTTCTGAACCATCTTTGTCGACATAGGAATTCCAATGGCTCTCTGCTTTTCAATCCATAGCTTCAATTAGCTTTCTAACTCAGGCCACTTGGCTGACTCGCCTCATGCATGGTCTTCACTTCAATAGAGTTTCTTCTTCCTGTAGTCATTCTCGGATTGTTTTCTCAGCTGGAAGAGAAACAAACTTAGGTTCAGCAATACAATTTCCATTCACTTTTGCAAACTGGATCACTTGGATTTGAATTCAGCAACAGATGAAAATCTTTTCTGAGTCATTTCTGGGCTGAACGTGGCAAAATGTAACCTAATATACTGGTAACAAATGTGAAACAATGAGCACAAAGACAATGAGTGCAAAAAAGCAGGAAATGCAAGGAAAAAAATCTACAACCACTGTATAACCATGCTCCCAGCTTTTAGACCCCAAAGTTTTCAAAAAAGGGTGTGTCTTATACATAGAGGAAATATAGAATATCAAAGAGATGTTAATCACAAAGGGGAAAGTGCTGTATTCTGTTGGGAGATCTGGGTTTGAATCCTACTTCTGATAATTATATGACCATAGAGAAAGAACATAACCTTTATGACCTTCAGTTTCCTCATCTTTAAAATGAGGTTGATTTTGCATTTCCTACTCACATGAAAGGAAATTATTTTCTAAATCTTCAAAGGCAATAGTAAACTCTTATTCTTACTACAATATAGTTCCTACCATGGAAGAATGAACAATACACTAAATGGTATAAAACATGAACACAAATGATTAATGCAAAACATGATGTAAGAAACATAAAAAGTTATGGGAACTTCAGGGGAGGGAGAAAACTTTTCTATTGGACAGTGTTATGGAAAGCTTTTGAATTTAATGCAGTTCAGGTTCTCCTTCATGTTATCTTTCAAATTACATAGTTCATTCATTTTACAAAGATCCCAAGATCTATGGTATCAGGCCACACACACAGATATATCCCATCCTGTGATCACAAAGTTGATTTTTTTTTAACCAAACTCAGTATTTTACCTTTAATCTTTGAGGAGGTTCTTGAATTATGAGATTGATTTTGAAAAGTAGAGATGAGGATAAGAACATTTTTAGACTGATGGAACAACAGGAAGAGACTGTTGCCTTAAGGAGGATATTATTCCTTGATAATGTATCAGTATTTGAAAGCATCAAACCAATTCCTTAGTTGATATTTTGCATTCTGTCTTGATCAAACCAAATCTTAAGTATTTTTCTTCCATTATAAGCACCAACTGCGGATTCATTTGTTTTTCAATATCTTTGAAGCAAATATTTTTGTTCAGTCATTTTTCAGTCATATACAGCTCTTGGTAAGCCCATTTGGAATTTTCTGACAAAGGTTTGTCACTTCCTTTTCCAGTTCATTTTTGCAGATGAGTAAACCAAGACAAAAAGTGTAAATGAAACAACAAGAGTCCAGACTTGAACTCAGAAAATTGACTCCTGATTTGGAACCAGCACTCTATTCACTGAGCCACCTAGCTGATTGACATTTAAGTGTTAAATAAAACTGGTCTGATAATCATTGGCCCATAACAATGGGTGAAATACAATTGATTGAGACTTGAACCAATGACAATAGAGAGGAAACACTCTACAAACTTCTCAGAGTACTCTAGAAACCTGAGAGACAAATGTAGTCTGCCCGAGTCTGGGAGAAAGAGCAGATTGCATCTGATACATGTGGGGTCTCATCTGGGATAAAATTGGGCTTTTATATTTGTGCAGCTCCACTTGTATCCCCCCACCCCCGCTTAAGGACTTTCATTTGTGGAAAACTTCATTTGTGGGAACCTAGAGAAACTGGCAAAATTCCTTTAGACTGTAATGGTATAGGAAGATTATCCTTTGCCAGTCAGTTCCATTTGAGATATTTTTTGAAACCTTTTTCATGTGTTCATTCAATGAGTGTTTAAAATATTAATACAGATATAACATTACTGGATACTTACTGATATTGAATCTCATATGAAAAGTATGGAGTTTTCATTAATAAAGTGATAATGCTCATATTTTCATATTGCATTTTAACAAACCTAGATTCTTTCCTTATTGTAAAATCCTTATGCCTTGCAAATTCACAGGACTAGATTTTCTTATATACCTGAAAACCCTAAACCTCTAGTACTTAGCTCCTTTTCTTAGAAGCCTCTCCCACATTCCAAGTTTACTTAACTTTGTTTTGCTATTTTATCCAACTGATCCCAATTATTACTGGATAAGTCTGGGATTCTATTTGGATTACCCTTGCTGTGGCAGGGACCCATTGGGAGGGGGGTTTGGAATCTTAGGTAGCCTTTGGAATATGCAGAAGAAAAGTGCCTAGGCTTCAAAGGGATCGCATATGATACAGGTCCTTCTAGCAAGATTTTGGTATACTCTGTGTAGAAAAGAAGTTCTCATCCAGGACAGTGGGTTTTTAATCAAAAGATGATTGGAGAATTTCCATCTACCCTAGCTCCCTTAATCTTTATGCAGCAAGTTCACAGACAGTGCTCTGGTATTATAAAAGGGGTTCAGCCTTCCTGAGTTAGAAAACATGTTCTTTTTGGGGGGATACCTCAGTGATTGAACTCATTTTGAGAGTGTGAGTTCAAAGGAGATGATGGGGTCCTTTTGAAAAAGGGTGAGTTAAGAAACAGAGCCTAATAGGACCCAGAATTGGGCTGCAGACACCAAATTAAATCAGTTTAGTTTCCTGCCTGAGAGTGAAAGGGGAACTTCTAATTATCTCTAGCTCCTAAATCCCTTCAGAGAGAACTCCACAGAGTTTATGAAACTCTCTGGGGACTAAATTTCCTTCTGAATGACAATTTTTTTTACTTTTTCCTATTCATTTTTGAATTTGGATCATTTATTGACTATTAAGCAAGCAGTGAAATTTTGTGAAATTTGCATAAATTTGTAACTGTGGATAATTGTGATGTTAACTTACACAAATCTCTGTCATATTGACTGTTTTGAACTTCTTTCCTATATGGCACTGGGGAAAGAAGTGAAAGAATCTTTATGCCTCCCCAGACACATTCTGGACTGAGTTCAGGGAAGATGTGTTCAAACTGCAGCCCTACCTAGTTGCCGAGGACAAGAAAATTTTCAATCAAAGCAAAGTATCTAACAGATATCTCTCACTTTGTGAATGACTCAGCATTGGATAACCAGACTGGGAGCCAACTTCTGGGAGAATTGTGATGATGTTTAAGGGAAGTTAAGTTCTTTAGAGAAATGTTAGAATATGTGTTGACACTCTAAATAGTTCTGGTCTGGCAGCTAAGTGGTTAATGGAATTGGGAGATGGTGCAGTAAATAGAGTGATGTCTCTGGAGTCAGAGGAACCTGAGCTGACATTTGAACCTTACTAACTGTATGACCTTGGGCAAGTCACTTAACCCTGGTTGTTTCCCATCCAGAGCCATCTCCAGTCATTTTGATTCCTCTATGTCCACTGGAAGCAGATGGTTCAGGAGGAGAAAGTGAGGCTGGTGACTTAACACAGCAGCCCCTCATTCAAATCCAATTCAGGTGCTTGTCATGACATCATCTCCCTGATGTCATGGTCTTCTTTGAAAACGAAGGACAAATATCATCCTGGTCAGTTGGATGCTCTTTAATTGGTTTTAAAAAGATTAAAAAGATCTTAATCAGCTTCTGCCATCATTCTTGCATTAGTCATTTTGGATCTTCCTCATTCTATGACTCCTCTACCCATGGTGTCCAGTGAGAGATTATATAATTAAGGGGAGTGACCTTGGTGCTTCTCCCCTCTAAAGCCAAATGGCCTATAAAAATGAACTTTGGTCCTTGTCCTCTGTGTTTGTTCTTTTCTATTTTAGGTGGGAAAATTGGAAATTTTGGAATTGAAACTTGTTTTTTAGAGTTTTGAAAAGTTAGCAGGGAATTCCAATGTCCCAGCATTCAAGGAGAAGTTTTAAAATCAATCCAGTATCAAAACTCCAAGAATCAAGAAGTGGCCCTCTGTATGACTCAACCTAATGGTAGCCAAAACAAATACTTATCTGGCTAAGATAGAATCTTTGAACATGGGTTTGGTAGAAGTAACACTGTTTAGGAACTGAACTAATCTGAGCTACTCCTTACTACCACTACCACCACTCCTCCCCAGGTGATGCAATGGAGAGGGTGCCTCTAAAGTATTGGGAGAAATATCCATACGTTTCTTCTTCAATATCCTTAAAATAAATATCTTTTTAAAAAATAGTTAATGTTAAATGATTAAATGTATTTGAGGTACCAGTAATTAGCCTCTAACGTTAGAAGAAACACAGACAATAATGGCCTGACCTCATAGCAATAGAGAAAAGACATTCCATGCTAATGACCAGATGCAGCCCTCCTGATTCTAGGGGAGAGAACAGAGTGTTCTCAATCCATATATGCAAGAGCCCAGCTACAGATTTGTGCTTGGTTTACAAATCTTAGTTCATCCCACAAATTGCTACAGTCTTTGAAGAATCTCTTAGCATCAACTGAAAAGACAAAGTTCCCAAATGATGAAAAATGTTGGAGAATAAAATCATCCTGTCTGCTTTAAAGGCATGTTTGTGACAAGAGTCATAATTAGCTGCTCCAGAGACAAGAAAACTTGTCATTAGTTCAGACACAAGCTTAGGTTCAAAATCTGGCTCTGTACCCAGGTTCCCTTGGATAAGTCATTTGATTTTTCAGGGCTCATGACTCCTTACCTGTGAAATGTGGGGGTTTAACTTGATAGTCTCTCTAAAGTCCCTTCCAACTCAAAATCTATAATTCTATGCATAGCTGGTTCTTATCCTTTGTTATTGAAGAAGACCAAAACAACATCCCTGTGTAGAGATAAGTTACAGTGTGTCAACTGTGGCTGAGCTCAGAATACTCTCCCACAGTTGGGGTACAAATAGTCCATGATAACATTTGGGGTGGGTTCTCTAAACTTACACATCTTTGAGCTGCTTCAATTCTGCCTTGATAATAGAGCACAGCACCCTCTATGATGATAGTGTATGATGCCAACCACAGAGGCTTGTTGTAGGGAAAGTACTTTTTAAATGGAGTTATTATTAAGACTGCTGAATTATTAGTGCAATGTCTGATTTCTCTCTTTTTTTAGTTTCACAAGGTAGTGGGTTAGGTGACTTACCCAAAGTCACATAGCTAGGTAATTATTACGTGGCTGAGGTCGGATTTGAACTCAGGTCCTCCTAACTCCGGGGCCAGTGTTCTATCCACTGCACCACTTAGCTGCCCCCAAATCTATGATTTCTCACCTTTGTTCTAGAGAACAAGGATTGATTTATAAAGGGTGGATCTGAAAGGCAGGATAGACTTTGGAGTTAAAGTCATTTGAGTGAGCAAAAAGAACATAGATGAGGAAAATCAGATTATTATGGGTATAGTAGAAGTAATATTGTATTCAGGGATCAAACAACTGATTTCTTTTCCTTTTTTAATCATTTTGATCACTAGGTGTGACGTTAGATAAGATTTAATTTCTTTAGATTTCATATTCTTCATCTGCAAATTAATAAGTTTACTTGGACTAAATAAGCTTTTCCGTTCCAAGGAAAAATTTAATGAGGAGAGAGTGTGAAATAAAGAACTAGAGTATTAGACTTGAGGGTCAGGAAGACCTAGGTTCTGATACTTATTTTTGTGACTATGGATACAATCTCTGGAAACTCTCTGGCTTAGTTTCCTTATCTACCTGTGGTACCTACTTCACAGGGTTGTTTGAGGTTCAAAGAGAATATTATTTTTGTGTTCTTCAGTTGTTTTCAGTTATGCTCAATTCTTCATGATCCCATTTGGAGTTTTCTCCAGCAAAGATACTTGAGTGATTTGCCATTTCCTTCTCCAGTCCATTTTACAGATGAGGAAACTGAGGCATGCAGGATTAAGTGATAGCTAATAAGGGTCTGAGAATGGATTTGAACTCAGGAAGATGAGTTGACTCCAGGTCCAGCACACTATCCACTGTGCCTCCTCTAGCTAGTGATATTATATTATATCACTATGTATAAAACATCATACTTGGGGTTTTGAGATTAAGACTTCTCCAGATTAAAGATATGCAAGATACAAGGAGTTCTCAAGGACATTACAGTTTAATGAACTTTATCCTTCTATGATAAGGTTCAGGAAGAAGGGAAGTGCATTTCTCAAGAGGAAAGGAACATGAATGATTATCTCTACAGATGTTGCTCCCAACTGGGGCAGATGGAAAGAGAATTTTCCAGAACTGGGACTGCAGCACTGGAGGAGGGTGGTCACACAGAAGCCAAATAAAGTTTCAAGGGCACAAGTAGGCACTGTTGGAAATGATGGAACAATAGCTGTATCAGCAATTCAGAATCACCAACTGTAGACAGATTGGGCAAATAGGAAGGAATCAACTCAGATAGAAAAAGCATGAACTCCCTGTTCCAGGGAAAAATAATCCTTTCTAACTAGAGCCAGTTTCTATCTTGGGGACTCTGAGCCCAGTCGTACTACAGAGGCAGACTGTTCCTTTGTCTCAAAGAACTCAGTTTTCATTTCCAGGAATGTGTTTTACTTCAGGCAAATAATTGAAAATTGTGGATCTCAATTTCCTTAACTGTAAAGTGAAAGAATTAGTTCAGAAGGTAGAAAAGGCTCTTGACAGCATTCTTTGCTTTTTTAGAAGTCACACTGAGAAAAGGGATGTGCAGTTTTGAAGATGAGTAATTTGCATTGTTGGCCACGGCACTGGGTGCATTCAGCCTGAAACTCTAATTGTTGTCATCCATTATGTCCTAAAAGAAAAAAAATGGCCATAGAGATGGAGTAAATATTGGGCTAGCAAGAGAAGATTTGAAAGACTCCATCTGTCTTCTGTCCCTTAAATTGTAGGATGTGCCTACACATTTAATGGAACTCTAGCATTCAATATACCCAGATTTATGATCAATATGATGGACTGTTCCAGTCATATTAGTATGTATATCAAGGCAAAAGTATAACAGGGTTGACTTAGTCCAGAAGGCATCTCGTGGTACTCTCTACTTATGGTGCTTCTTCTGATATTATCAACTTATAAATTAGGTCATTTGGCAACTAATAGTCATTTTTATGCAAAATTGTCTTATAGAGGACATGATAGCTCTGTTTAAGTATTTGGGGAAGGGAGTGTCAGAGATTAGTTGTATTTTTCTTAACTCCAGTGGGGTACAACCAAGGGCAATAGATGGAAGGGGTAAATTTAGGCTTAATCTTTCTATCTCTCCCCGAACTATCTCTTGCTAACTCTGGGAATCATAGTAAAATCAATACTGCTATTGCTTCTAAAAAGAGCCCAGTGACTTTTCAGCCCCCAATGCCCCTTCCCAAGCAGTCACTCCCCTTTGTTTTAAAATGGAATTTCTTAATGGCAGGGGCAGTCTATTTTGTACCACCAGTACTTTGCATGATGTTTGATGTAAAATAAGCACTTCATGGTTTGTTTTTTAATTCATTCACTGATGTCAGGAAAACTTTCCAATATTTGAAGTCCAAAACCATTTTGAGAGAACAAGAAGACTCTTAAACAAATATGTTGGAGAAGAACCAGAATGAAAGCAGGCCTCTCAAAGACACAACTGAGCAGGGATAGTAGAGTGCACTGTTTCCCAGTGGATAATATGAAAATGATTGATTTTTAAAACTTTAGAGTATGTTGCTGGGAAATGGCAATAAAATTTCGGGGGGGGGCGGTGAGAGAGCTAGGTGGTTCAATAGATAGAGCACAGACCCTGGAGTCAAGAGGAACTGAGTTCTAATCTGGTTTGGTATTAAATGTTCATAAAGCAAACAGTGTTTTGGACAAAATTTGAAAATTAGTAGTATTCCTATCTGCTATGTAATTAAAAGTAATTTTAGACTCCAAGGTCTAAAAACCTGAATATTTTTTGATGTAGAAAAGATTCTTGATAGATATGAGATTGTACCAAACAACCTCCAAGATCCTTTCCAAGTGTAAGATACTATGAATTTAGGTAACTGAAGCTACTCACCTTAATAGTGATCCAAAGAAACTCATTGGCTGGCCCCTTTTTAGCTATAAGGAGCTCAATAATGTGCCCTGATAACAGAACATTGTACATTGTCTTTTTAATTACTTCTGTAATTTCCTGTGATACTCAGGGGATTCACTCAGCTTAAACTTGGTTTAGTTGTGAAGAGGGCATAAGAAGACAGCACCAAAGAAATACATGGACAGTCCCCAAAGTGCATAGATTGTGCTCCCAAAAGCTATAAATAGGTTTTTGGAACTCTAATACATTTTCCAATAGAAACTATGAGACAAGGGTGGCCTTCTCAGAAAAAGTTTCAGCTTTTGAACATCTTTTCCAAAGTGTGGGGGGGGGGGTCCAAAAGAAATCTAATACTAAGGCTTTGGTTTTTTTCCCAATCAAGACAAAGGTCGGAAGAACATTCATCACCTTTTGGATGAAATTTATGTTTTTCTTCATGTAGACTAGGAAAATTTATTTTGTCTTTGTCAATTTATTTAGAATTCATATAGTACATGAACAACTTGTACAGTAGTCTATTATTCTTCCCTATCCTTTGCTAAGTTGTTAATTTGAATATATGTAAAAAATTTTACATCTATTCCTATTAAGTTCCATCTTATTATATTCTTCCCATTCATGATCCCTTTCTGGGATTCTAAATCTATAATCCAAGGTCTTAGTTGTCAGAGGCAGCAGAACTTAGGGAACAAAATCATGGATTTGGGTCAAATAGACCCAAGTATAAAATCCTACCTCTTTTATCTGATACATGAGCAGAGCATGTCACTTTTAACTCCTTAAAACCTCATTTCTTCATATATAAAATAAATAAGGTAATATATGTAAAGTGCTTCAAAAATTAAAATAACTTATAAGAGATATTATTGGTAGTGTTCCTTCTTAGATTTTTTATAGTGTGAAAATTTATTATGTTGTCAGCTAAGTCATGCTAAAAATATTATGCAGCAAGGTAAAAGGATGTATCCCTGAAAGTACCTCAGTAGAGACCTTCAAGTTGATCCCAAAGCATTAATAGCTACCCTTTAGATAGTCATTCTACTATCTCAAGACCTACTGTATCATCTAACTCAGTCTCTTCATCTTGTTTACAAAAATAGTATGTGAAATTTAGTAAAATATTTTGATGATATGTAGGTATATTTTCTATGGCATTCCCTTCACCTACCAGTCTAATTACCCTGTCATAAAAAGAAATAAAGTTAGTCTGTCATGATCTGTTCTCCATGGTGTTATATTTTGTTAGTGATTGCTATTTTCTTCCTAAATGTGCAAAACAATTCCATTAATAATACATTCTAGAATTTTGACGGGAATGAAGGTAACCTTGCTAGCCTATAGCTTATAGAATCTAATGTTTTTAAAAATCAAGACTTGCTCTAATCCAGTATTGCAAGACCTAATTTTAGCACATTGCCTGGGACATAGTAAGCACTATATAAATGTTAGACTACAAAATCTAAAAATCTGGATATTCTTTGATGTTGTAGAAGAGATTCTTGTTAGATATTAGGTTGTACCAGACAACCTCCAAGATCCTTTCCTAAGATACTATGAATCTAGATAACTGAAGCTATTCACCTTAATAGAGATCCAAAGAAATTCACTGGCTGGCCCTTTTTTATCACCATCATCATTATCATCTTCATCATTGGCAGCTAGGTATTGTGGATGATCACAGGACTTGAGTTGTTAAGATCTGATCTGAGTTCAAATGCTACCTTATACATTTTCTAGCAATATGATCCAGATTTTCATTTGCAATCTCTCATCTTCACTGAAAGAAATGGTAAATTTGGGAGGGGGTAGAGGTTTAGGTGGAAAGATGAGCTCAGTTTTGGACCTTTTCAGTTTCAGATGCAGTGGCTCAGAAGAGATAATTTAAGAGTTATCTCCATTAGTAATGAAATTGAGGAAGGGGAAAGAAAGAAGGAGGGGAGAATAGTAGAACATTAGGTGACACGAAGAAGTGGTAGAGAAAGATAGAAGCAAAGATTAAAAGTCAGAAGGAGAACCAAAATAGATTTACATTCTCTTTAAAGTCAAGGAAACAGAAATTATTCAGAAGAGAGGGATGATCTCCAGTATCAAATGATTCAAGGGGATCAAGAAGGATAAAGACTTTTATTTTATTTTATTTTTTGTTTTTTTGCAAGGCAAGTGGGGTTAAATGGCTTGCCCAAGGCCACACAGCTAGGTAATTATTAAGTGTCTGAGACCAGATTTGAACTCAGGTGCTCCTGACTCCAAGGCGGGTGCTTCATCCACTGCGCCACCTAGCCACCCCCTGGATAAAGACTTTTAAATAGGCCATTAGATTTGGAGATTTGGATTGGAGAGAAGAGAATCATAAAGTTGAGTTGGAAACCAGAGTAAAAGGAATTAAGAAAGAGTGAGCCAAGACAAGTTTTTCACTTGGCTTCCTATAGAGCAATGAAGTAGTCACAGATAAAGGATGACCCTTTTAAAAAAAGGTCATTTGCATGACTATGCAATTTAGCATGCCACTATTCCCTTTGTAAATATAGTTTGTAACTAAATGAAACCTGTAAAATTCATGCAAAATTTTTTAAAGATAGATCTAATTCTTGTTCTCTTTTTAATTTTTCTACATTCTATATTAATGGGACAACTAAGTGTGGTTATAGGCTAAATTTAATTTCTTTCAATTTAAATAAAATAGAGAGGAGTAGAGTACAATAGCTCTGGAAAATGTGGACTGATTTTTCCAAAAGCTTATATAAAGCTGGTGTTCTATGGTCCCCTCCACTTTAGAAGTGTACCCCCAAATTCTTCATTCCTCCTTACTGTACAGTCTGAATCCAAGTGTATGTCAATGCAACAGCCCTGTATGAAGCAGTGACTGATTTAAAAAAAAGAAAGAAGAAAACCAAATTGCTAGCATCATAAATGAAAAAGGTCAACTCACCATGAATGAGGAGGAAATTAAAGTATTAATTTGGAATTATTTTGCCCAACTCTATGCCAATAAATTTGACAATCTAAGTGAAATGGATGGATATTTACAAAAATATAAGTTTCCCAGGTTAAATGAAGAGGAGATTAAATACCTAAACAACCCTATCTCAGAAAAAGAAATTCAACAAGCCATCATTGAACTCCCTAAGAAAAAATCTCCAGGGCCTCATGGATTCACAAGTGAATTCTACCAAACATTTAGGGAACACTTGGTTCCAATTCTATATAAACTCTTTGGATAAATAGGGGAAGGCAGAACTCTTGCCAAGGCCACACAGCTAGGTAATTATTAAGTGTCTGAGGCTGGATTTGAACACTCAGGTAGTTCTGACTCCAGGCCCGGTGCTCTATCCACTGCACCACCAGTCACAACCAGGAAGAGTTAAAACAGAGAAAGAAAATTACAGACCTATTTCCCTGATGAATATAGATGCAAAAATCCTAAATAAAATCTTAGCAAAAGGATTACAATAAGTTATCACTAGGATAATACATTTTGACCAAGTAGGATTTATTCCAGGAATGCAGGGTTGGTTCAATGTTAGGAAAACTGTTAGTATACTCAATTATATCAACAACAAACCTATCAGAAATCATATGATCATATCAATAGATGCTGAAAAAGCTTTTGATAAAATACAGCACCCATTCCTACTATAAAACACTAGATAGTGTAGGAATAAATGGACTGTTCCTTAGAATAATAAGCAGTATCTATCTGAAACCAGCAACAAGCATTATAGTCAATGGGGAGAGGCTAGAGACATTCCCAATAAGATCAGGGTGAAACAAGGGTGCCCATTATCACCATTACTATTCAATATTGTATTAGAAATGTTACCTTCAGCAATTAGAAAAGAAAAAGAAGTTGAAGGAATTAGAATTGAGAAGGAAGAGCAAAACTCTCACTCTTTGCAGATGAAGCAGTGACTGATTCAAAGCTACATTTCAGTCCCTTTCTGTATTATGCCAAAATAAAGCAATAGGGTAGAGTTTGAGAACTGAAGAATTTGAGAATTAATTCAGGAGTGTTCACAGATTACTCCATTCCAGGATCAGACTGTTAAAAACCAACAAGCCTTTGCCCTGGTATCACTACATCTATACCTGGATATATTACCAGCACCCCAAACTAAATTATCTTTCCTTCAACATTTTTTCCTTTGTTTTGACTTTACTATTTCTTTCAGAGGCACCATCATTCAATACACTTTACGTGTTTCCATGTATGAGAGAGAACAGAAAACTCAGGAAACTCTACCTAAAGCTTCAAGATCATGATAGTCTGTCTCAGCCCCACTTTTAGACACCTTTTCCTTGACAGCCAAAAGCATTGGACTTTCTAATAAATAAATAAAATGTTGAGATAATTTTTTACAATGCCTCTATTCCCTCTCTACCTTCTCTCTCCCAAAGAGCCATTCCTTATAGTCCATACTGTTTTTTTAAAGATGAATGGGGGGGGGGGGCTAGGTGGCATAGTGGATAAAGCACCAGCCTTGGAGTCAGGAGTACCTGGGTCCAAATCCGGTCTCAGACATTTAGTAATTACCTAGCTGTGTGGCCTTGGGTAAGCCACTTAACCCCATTTGCCTTGAAAAATTAAAAAAAAAAGATGAATGAGGGGCAGCTAGATGGTACAGTGGATAAAGCACCAACCCTGGAGTCAGAATTACCTGAGTTCAAATCTGGCCTCAGACACTTAATCATTACCTAGCTGTGTGGCCTTGGGCAAGCCACTTAACCCCATTGCTTTGCAAAAATAAATAAATAAGATTAATTGAAAAAATCATCAAAGTTAATAAATAAAAAATAGTTTGACATTAAATTCACTGTATCAAGAAATTTTTGCCCTTTGAATGAGGAGGAAAGTGTCAATATGCTGTATATATTTTCTAATATTTGACTCAATGATACCATTCATAGCTGGTGTTCCCAGTCCTACAAATTGGGCCAACATTAAGAGTATTTACTTATATTGCTGGATGGGTAAAATTTAATCTTGTCTTTCTACAATATTTAGAGTGAATATGAGCTTCCCTATGTAGGAAACAAAGTCAATTTCTTTCACCTCAATTTCCAAGAATAAGGTGACCATTGCACCTTGAATAGTTGAAAATGTTTCCCAAAGTTGGAACTAGTTAAGAGCCAATTTCTGTTCAGTAATTAGTGTCTTTCCCCTCAGCTAGAGAAAGCATTATCTAACATTTGGGAATTTTTTTTTTGTAGGAATAGAAGGATGGTTCCAGTCAGAATAAAACCAGATGAGGAGACAACCTCACAATGGAAGAACCAACACCAATGCCTGTGCAAGTCGATGTGGACAAAGGATTGACTTTGGCCTGTTTTGTCTTTCTTTGCCTCTTCCTCATTTTAATGATTATTCGCTGTGCCAAAGTCATTGTGGATCCCTATAGTGCCATCCCCACATCTACCTGGGAAGAGCAGCATCTGGATGACTGAAAGAACCTAGCCTCCAAGGAGGCTGGATGAAAATCACTATTCTGGGGTCTTAGATCAAAGGTCTCCTCTTTCCAAAAAAGCAATGGGCGAGTTCCAGCTCTTTTTAAACCCTTGCCAAGTGTAGCTCCTTGAGCGCACAAGATAATGCAAACCTTTGCAAGTAGCAGCTTACAAGATGGCAAGTCATGTATTAAACCAAGTTCGGAAGCAAGAATGGTTACTTTAAAAAAACGTTCACTTTCTTTGTACTTCTTGGCAAGGGGGAAGCTTAAAAGAGCATTGATGGGGCCTGGTAAATGCTTTGTACTTGTTTGCAACCCTGTATTAAGAGATCATACAAATCCTTTTGCAGGTAGTCCTAACAATAACTCTGGCTATTGTTATGTAGAGATAATTTTTCTCTCAAAGTTGGAGTATAGGGTAATACTTTGGAGGTTGCATTGTATCTTTTAGGTTCTGACTGGTTAGCATTTCTATTGGAAACCTGCTTCTCTTTCTCAGAGTTTTGGGGGTGAGGACACAATCCCTCTGTGAAAATAGACAGGAAGTATCACAATTGAATGATAATCAAGGGATGTGGGCTTTTTTCAGACAGTAACTTTACACCTTTTGAGGGAGCATAACCTAAATAATAAATACTAAATACTAAATGAAGTATGAATCCAAGAGACCAGGACAACCATCTTAGCTCTGTCATTGATTCACTCTGTGAGCTTGGGCAAGTCACTACAGTTTCTGGTGCCTCAGTTTCCTCATCTGTAAAATGGGGACAATAAATTTTGTCCTTTCTAACCTCATAAGAATGTGAGGATAAAATTAAATTATAAGTGTGAAAAATGCTTTAGAATTAACGACAATACAATGCCATTGGTAATTGCTGTGCTCAGGTCCCCCACCCACCAGAATAGACTCTTAACTACTTTCTCTAACTGTACCCATATAGGGATGGCAAGGAGCCTGGGTTGATTGGAAGACAAGTGTTTAACAGGAACTTCCCCTTTCCCAAGTAACAAGTGCAATGAGCCTTCTTCTATTACCTGGATGACACAGTTTTAAAAAGCTTGACTACTACTCCCATATTTAAACTTGGAAAGGACCTCAGAAGTTTTCAAATTCAAGCTTCTCATTTTACAGATGAGGAAACTGAGGCACGGAGATTAAGTGATTTGCTCACCTTCACCCAGTCAAATTCTGATCCCAGACTATTTCAAAGAGATAACCTGTGATTCATTGGGTATAATCACAGCCAAATTCTAGTCACTAGACATATTAGAGTGGAGATAGCTGTCATTCTAATGATCCACGGTATTAACATAATTCATTCTATTTTGGAGCAAGACAAAAAAAATACAACTATTCTGAGCATCCTTTGTTTTAACTGGGAAGATTCACAGATTTAATCCTTTAGTGATCTAGGGTCCCTTAATCACTGATCACCACACCTTTAGAGATCTTTTGAAGCAGGAGATCATAACATCATAGGCTCATAGCTTCTCACCTGCTTGAAAAGGTGCATTCTAATCTTTCTAGCTTTTACAAGCCAATCTGTGGATCTGGGTTCAAGGGGGAAGCAGCCTCCCAAAGCATCATCATCACCACTTAGAGACAGCTGCCAATAGCTGCCCAGGTACACAGCTGTGTACAAAGTGGTTCTAGGGCACACATCTGATCATTCACCTGCTCATATGGGAAGCACAAACAAAATGAAGGCAGTTGACCATGCTGCAAAATTCCCAAGGTATGTTCCAGATCTAAAACTCCATGTAAGGATGGAGAAGGTCCTTGGGAGGGGAGATGGGGGAGGGAGGAAGCTTCTATTTAATCAATGCAGCAGCCTTCAAGTTTGCAGTCTACCTCGGAAAAATAAAGCAACATTTTTGTTCATTTGTTTTGTAAATAAATATCTTTTCATGATTAGAGGAAAGAAGAGAGCAGAGAAGAGGAGAGCCCTTGGGGTTCATCCTGCCTACCCACATGCAGTTCTGCCTGATCTAAAATGAGTTTCCCCCTGCAGTTTTTCTAACTGGGCTCCATTTGGGAGCTTTAGAGAGAGATGAAAGCTAGAAACTGGCTATTAAATTCTAGCTCTATATGCTCCAAGAAAAAGGAAAGACCTGCCACTTCTCTGTTTGGTAGACTTTCTACTGGGGAAGGCTAGCTTAATTGCCCCAATTTTCTTGATTTTTTTGCCATAATGATCTGTGTACAAAAGTTCAGTAAATAAGACAGAAATGAGAGCCAAACCCAGGTGGGCATTATGAGGCCTGCCTCATTTCCTTTTGTTGGATGATAGATTGCTGGGGCTCCCATCCCTTCAATTAGAATTTTGGATAATTCCACTGACCAAATACTTCACAGCATTAATAAGTTTGTCAGTAATAGCGTAGTACCTAGAGATCTTTTGAAGAAAGGAAAAGATGTATTCCCCTTCATTTCAAGAAATCAGAAGCAGAAACTTGGATTCATATGCTAGCTCCCTTGAGAGCATGCTGTGTGACTAAGGGTAATTTACTTAATTTCACTGTGCCTGAGTTTGAAAAAAATCTCTGCCCTCTAGCACCCTCACATGCCTTTGTGGGGATTAATGAAACAGCACCAAGAATTTAGTGAAAGAAACACTAAAGGGAAAGTCTAATTCCTAACAATCTACCATGAATGGGGGGGTGGGGGGCTTGTAAGAGAATATACCAATGGGCCATATTCAAACATTTCCCATGGGAAAGTCCTAATCAATGACAAAGTGAGCTTCTTAAGAGTCAGTACAACTTCTGTGCTAGGGATCATGAAGGAGCAGAGTCAAAGGCATAAGTATCCCCCAACTGGACACTGGGCAACTAACAACAGGTGAGGTTTTGGACCAGAAGCCTACAACAACTCCCCCACCTGCTGGCCGTTGCCTGAAATTCTAACAGTAAACTTGATTCCTTTAGATTTAAGTCTTTGAGTTCAGAAATTATGCAAATTTCTGAGCAGGGTTATTACAAAATCCCAATGTGGACATTATATGAAGGAGGAAAAGAGAAGCCATGAGAGTATTTGGGAGCCTGAGGAGGGCTAAAGAGAGACCCAAAGTGGAAGGGAGAGAGTAGAACAGGCAGGTTGGAGACACCAAAGATGAGCAAAGAATTCAGAATTTCATGTCCCAGTTAGATTGCTTGAGGATTCTTCAGGAGTTTCTGTAAATGAAGTATCTCTGTGGGTATGATAACCTGGAGGGGAACAGAATTCTTCTTGGAGGTTTAACACTTAAAACATTTAACAACATTTAAAGTGTATTGCTCCTAAGGACTTCCTAATTTTAAGGAGAGAAATCTCTCTCCTTCCTAAAAGATAATGATGAGTGAATATTTTCATTGGTTAAAAAAAATAAAAATTTTGCAAATTAATTCTCTTACCTAGGCCTTCCCTACAGACTCTTCTCATGTTAAATACTCTTTTCTAATGGGGAGTGCAAATGTTTTTCAAACAGAGAAGACTGTCTTGCCTTGTTATCCTAACCAAGTTTTCTCCAGTACTTCCTTTCCTAGAATCCTCCAAGGCAAATAGGTTACTTCTGGAATGAAAGGAAAATTAAAAAGAATAAAAGTTCTTCTTTCCCCACTTCTGATGTTTGATCATGATGCTCATACACTTACAGCAAACAGAAATATGAATTTTCTATGAAATCAATGGACCATTGACCTACCTCCCAGGATTGTTATGGTGAAGCACTTTGGAAACCTTGAAACATGATAAAAATATGAGCTGTTGTTTTTTTGTTTTTTTTTTTTTTTGCTGTTCTTTTAAGCGCATGCAGCAAGTGCCTCTGCTGAATCATCATTTTTGGTTTTCAATAGTTATTCTACCCTGGAGAGAGATGCACTCTGAGTAACTTATTTAAATGAATTGCAGATGTACCATCTGATAATAAAATTAATCACTTGAACTGAAAAAAAATGGAGTCTGTCAATGCCCAACCCAAACCCTTTCATCTCTTTCTTTAATTGAGTTCTGATTTATGGATTCCTCCAGGGCTTAATTCAATCTCATTTCAATTCAACAAAAATTTGTCAAGAGTATACAAGAGGCCAGGTAGTTGGCTCTGGGAAAAAGTCAACCAGTGTTTATCCTCAAGAAGCTTATATTTTGCATGAGGAATAAGAAGAGATGGGAATAAAACACATACAAAAATACAAAATACCTTAGAATTTCTTGTTATATAGGATTTGTTACATAAAAAAATTTATTCTGCGAGCACTGATTATGGCTCCAATTGGGTATATATAGAGCATCTACAAGGGGCAATTAGGTGGAACACTGTATAGAGCACTAAGCCTAAAGAGAGGTTCAACTTCCAGATTTCAAATCTGGCTTCAGATATTTTACTAACTAGGTGACCCTTAGCAAATTACTTAATCCTATTTGCCTCAGTTTTCTCCATCTATAAAATGAACTGGAAAAGAAAATGGCAAAACCACTCCCATCACAAAGAGTTGGATGCAACTGATATAACTCAACAAAAACAACAAAAGAGTACCTGCCATTTTAAATCAAACTGGCAAACATTCAATTACTCGAACTGCTCAGATTCAAGTAGCAGGGAAACCCTATCTCTAAAAAGACCACATTAAACCCTACAGTTTCATTTATTAACTCAGATGTCTAAGCTCTCCAATGACTGAAACTTGGTTGTGGTTATCTCCTGAATTCTTTCCAATATACTGGTTTGTTTATGTTTATGTCCTTCCTATATTATAGTATACTATATTATATTATGTCCTTCCTAAGTCTTGTCTCCTCCATGATAAACATCTCCAGATCCTTCAGCTGATCCTCATATAGAATGACCTAGAAGCCTTCACCATCCTAGTTGTCTTCTGGTTACAGTAGTGTCACAAGAAAATGTTGGATGGAGATAAGAGGATTTACATTCCAATTTTGTTTCCTCAACTTTCTACCTTTGAAATCTTGGGCAAGTCACTTAATCTCACTCGGCCTCAGTTTCTCCATCTATAAAAAGATCTCTTTGAGCTCTAAATCTTATTTGTCCAACTTATCAACATCCTTTGTAAAATGGACTGCCCAAAACTGGATAGAGTACTCCACATGTGGTCTAATCAGAGAAGGGCATGATGAGACCTGTCCCTTTCTGAATAGTATGTCTCTCTTAACAGTCTAAAACTTCAATTAGCTATTTTGGCTGTCATGCTGAATGATATAAGTGTCAAGTCCATTAAAGAAATTCCTTTTTTTCCAAATAAATTATCTAACAAAATACAGCCCATTTTTACCCTTGAGGAGTTGATTTTTTGATCCCAGGTATAAAATTTTTAATTTAACTCTATTAACTTGCATATTACTATAGCTGACCCAACAATCTGATCTATCAAGATCTTTTTGGATTGACTATGCTATACAACGTTTTAGCTATCCCTTCCACATTTATATTCTTTATATCTTTACACAAGTTATTGACAACATTTTTGAACATTATAGGCCAAGAAAAGACTACTAGGACTCTTCTCTTGAGATACTGAGTTACTGAGTTACTAATAATGACTCTTTGGTCCACCTATTTATTCAATTTCAAATCTAAGTAACTACTATCATGTAACTTATGTTTCTTCATTTTTTTCCCACAAAAATCTAGACAAATCACTAAAATCTAGACAAATTTTATTTACAGCATCTATCTCTAGGTCTATTTGTTTAATAATCCAATTAAACAAGAAAATTAAGCTGTCTTGGCATGGTCTCTTCTTGATGAAGATATGCTGATTCTTTATCACTGTTTCCCTTTTTATATTTTCATTAATCATTCCTTTTAATACATTCCAAAATCTTTCCAGGAGGCAAAGTCAAGTCCATTAAACTACAATTTGCAGGCTTCCCTTTAAAAAAAATTAAGACAAAATTTGCTCTCTAGTTTTGTGGTCCCCTTCTCATTTTCACGCATCAAAAAAGGTTTCATTTATTTCTCCCTATAGTTTTGTCCTCTCTCAGAGAATCAAACTATATTACATATTATTTTTCAAAAAAAATAAAAGAGAAAAAATCATCAAAACAGAAAATAAAATTTTAAAACCCTTGACAATATACTCAGTATTTTATACCTTTGCAAAGCAGTGGGAAAATCTTAGTTTTTCTTTATAATATAATTGAAACAAAACATGGGTTTTCTGCAATTACAAATTCATCTTTATCGTTTTGTGGTTCTCTCAATTTACATTTTTGTAATCATTGTCTGTATTTGTGTGTATGTGTGTTTATTTGACTCTGCTTACTTTATTTTGCATCAGTTCATATTACTTTCCCCATATTTCTCTGAATTCATCATAATAATTAGCTAATGATATTAGATAATGAATTCAGCACAATGATATTACATTCCATTCATGTAGCACAATTTGTTTAGTCATTCACCAGTAAATGAAAATCTCTTCTGTTTCTTTATGCAGTCTTTGAATGAGCACAAATTCAACAACCATTTCTGTCAATTTTTTTTTCAGTTCCATATATTTCATTTTGACTTTGATGGCCTGAACTCTTGTTTCTCTATTTACCTTGTGTTTCTACTGTGGGTGCATCACTTTCATTTTGGCTTTGTTGGGGAGGAAGAGAAAGAAAAAAAGTTTTGAAAAGTTGAATATTACTACCTTCTTTCTTTGTCTTATCATCTCAATCACTATAAAATCCTTCTTATATCAGCTTATCATATATAAGAAAGATTCTTTTGCTGCCCTTTGCAATTTTTATTAACCTCAGCTCATTTTCCATGGTTTTATATTTTATTTCTTATGTATATAAATTTTTAATTTTTTTATTCTGAACTTAAGAAACTTCAAATAACATGAGAATTTCCATGTTATTCTAAAAACCAAATCTAAGCCAAGTTCATGTTTCTTTTACATTCACATGGACCTGAGTCAGCAGATGTAGGTTTAAATACTATCTCCAGTGTATACTACTTGCGTGACCATGAGCAAGTTATCTAGGTCTCAGTTTCCTTATCTTTAGGATGAGGGCATTAGATAAAATGGTCCCTTAGACATAACTACCTTACTTCCTCATCAGAATTTTTTTTCTCTTTGTAGCTTCAGAATTTCATTCTTAATAATTTTCCATTCTTCCCAGATAGACTCAATAAATTTCAGTTCATGGACTTGTCTTTTCTCTGATGTTTTTGAAATAGACTTTTTTTCAAATCTGTGGGGCATGGCAGATGAAATCCAGCTTCTGTCTCCTCTATCACAAATTCCTTAATGGAGTGGTCACTTTCCCCAAGTTTCCCAATATTTCTATTTCAGCAACTTCTTTGCTGATGACAAACACATCCAAACTTGTAACTCCTCTCTCAGCTCCCTCAACAATTTGAAGAATGAAGTCATCATTAAAGTTAGCCAAGAATTTGTTAGCATCTCTGCTTTGGGCAGGGAGAGAGGTAAAACAGATGTCCAGATGACTGAAGTCCCCCAACAGATGATAATTTTGATAATTGAAGGGCTATTGTGTCAACAGCACATTTTTTCATGAATATCTGGTAAATGTAACTGAGTCTAAAAGTCTAAGGATTGCAAACTACTAAACATTTCCTGTGTGTTTAAAAATGAAAGAAGACATTCATTTCCTGTAGATGAGCTCTTATAAGGATCAATGTGAAAGTAGCAAAGGATATGTAAATATGAAAATGTTATTCCTTTGTTGAATAGTTCGGGTGGCAAATGAAGCTAAATCCATTAGTTCAAATTCCATGTAGGTTGTTAGTTTTACCCTGTTCCATGGTTTGTTTACCTCATTCCAGTTAACCAATAAACAAATCCTTTAGTAACAGGGATTAATAAATGAATTGGTGTGCATGAGTCAGCATATATCCATTTCTATTACAAAAAAATGCAAAAAAAACACCTTGGATTTAGAGCATCATCTTGGTAACTGGAGGGAGCTACATTATGAGTTAAGCAATAATAGCACATGAATCGAAGAACCGAGCACAAATATCCTTACTCAACAGTATCAAAATAAGTATTAACTTCCCCTTCATAAGGATACTTTTTCCCTATACATGTAAAGAGATGGACTCTTTCAGACAAGAGTCAATTTAACCTAGTTTGAAACTAAATTAGATCACTATTCCATCTTAGAGAATTGAGATCAAAGAGGCTTTTTATATCAATCAATCAACATTTATTAAGTGCCTATCACGTGCTGGGGTATTGTGCTAAGTGATAGGGGGATACAAAAAGAGGCAAAAGAAAGTCCTTGCCCTCAGGGAACTTACAGTAGGTACCATCTGATTTCAAAGCTTCTCAATCTTAATATTTTTATAATCCTATGTATTTTATCTAATACACTTAAAAACATTATTCTGATACAGGGTTCAGAGATTCATTTGACTGCCAAAGGGGTCTATGATATATATATATAAAAAAAAGATTCCCTGATTCTAATATAACTCTTCTCTCTCCCTCATCTTAAAATGAGCCAAGTTTGTCCCAAAGAGCCTCTATAATTTAAATTCTATGATTCTACTTTCCTTATCCTTGTCTGTTTGGCAGGTCCTTCCCTTTTATTTTTTTTGTTTGAGGAATTAAGGAAGAAGGGAAAGTTAGCATGATGTAACTGAAAGAACATGGGCCTGAGTCAGAAGATATAGGTTTAAATACTATCTCCAGTGTTTACTACTTGCATGACCATGAGCAAATTACCTAGGTCTCCTTAGGTCTCAGTTTCTTTATCTTTTTTTTTTTTTAGGTTTTTGCAAGGCAATGGGATTAAGTGGCTTGTCCAAGACCACACAGCTAGGTCGGCTGTGATGAGGTCAGATTTGAACTCAGGTCCTCCTGACTCCAGGGTTGGTTCTCTATTCACTATGCCACCTTGCCACCTAGCCACCCCTCAGTTTCCTTATCTTTAAGAAAAGGGCACTGGATAAGATGGTCCCTGGGGTCCCTTTAAGTTCTAAATCTAGAATCACTTAAAGGAATTTCTCCTGAGTATGTGAGATTATGTCTAACAAGTCATATGCATTAGAAATCATGTTGATTATTCATCATTGATACTCCTGAAGGTCAGAAAATGGATTTGTTTGTTCTGCTCTAACTGAAAATAGTTTACATCTGTCATGTTGTCAGCCACCCCCACCTCCCTAATAAGCTTCAACTTCTGTAAAAGAGTAACTGCATTTGGTTTTGCCTAATTTCCAAAATTTATAGATTTTTCTCTATCACACATATCTCCTAGCACTTGTAAAATATAATTATTCCATATGTAATCAGGTCAGTCCCCATTAATAACTGAGCAGTAGCTAGCAAATGTCTTCTACCCAATTCTCCAGAGACTAACCTTGTCCAGAGAACAGACTGGGCTGAGGGCCAGAGATTTAGCTAGAGTTCTCAGCGTGAGACCTGCAGCAAGTCCAAGGAAAGTGGTTTAGCTTATAAAAATACCCCCCAATTAAACAGCCAATAATTTTCCAGGCCACCTGTTACAAAATTTACTTTGAATTTCTGGTGCATTTGAAACCAAGATGAGGATCACAATTTGATCTTTTCAGAGTAAATACCTCTTTTCCCCACTACCCCAGATAAATCTAATACATAAAGGTAGGATGATGATTGCCATCAGTTTGGAGAACAAATAAATCCTCCAGACTTCTTAATTTATGGTTAGAAAATAGACAATATACATTCATAAACCAAATATGCCCTATTTTGAACCAGTTACCCTCATCATTGCTAATGAGTCAATAAGCATGTAGACAGCTCTAGATGTAGAGAGGACTAACTGGATTTGATAAAGAGACTTTGAAAGATCACAGTTCAAGAAGCATCATTTGAAATGTAAAGCATTATGTTTGGAGGCTATCAAAGCATGAGGAACACTAAGTAAAATACAAAACATCTGAGATCATCAGGAATGCATCATCAGTGTGGTTTAAGATATGAATGGATCCAAGCCCTACTGTGTTAAGACTTTTTCCTCAATTTTTAAAAGATTATTATTTATTTGTAACATTCTATTCTTTTTAAATTTTGAATTCCAATTTCTTTCCCTCCCTCAACCACTAAGGAAAGCAATATGAATCAATTATACATGAGATCATGCAAATGATAGTTCCATGTTAGCCATATTGATTTTTAAAAAGCAAGAAAAATAAAGTGAGAAAATTCAATTTGCACTTAGAGTTCATTAGTTCTCTCTGGAAGTGGCTAACAAATTTTTTTAAAATCACGAATCCTTTAAAATTGTCTTGAATCATTGTATTGATCAGAGCCAAGCCTTTCACAGATGATCCTCATTACAGCATTGCTGTTAACTGTAGACAATGATATCTCGATTTTTCTCACTTTGCTGAATCTGTACATTTAAGTCTTGCCGCGTTAAGCTTAAGATTTTTGCTGAGTTGTCAGTCTGGTATAGACAATCTCCTAGTTAGACCTAGTTCAGAGAGTGAGGCACCAGGAGGTCAGTACATGCAAAGACTTTGAGGAATGTGAAAAATGGAAATATATACATTACTGACCATCACCACCACATCACTTCAACAATTGTCATGGAGATAAGTGAGGTCTCTTAGGCCTGCAAAGTTAAGAGCAGAAGACATTTTTGTGCCAGTCAGAAATCTGGGCTTATTAGCTGTGTGACCTAGGCAAGTCACTTAACCTTTATTTACCTCAGTTTCCTCAACTTTAAAATGAAAATTATAAAAACACCAAGATTTATAAAATAAAATCCTTTAGCATATTAAAAAAGCCCTTGCACACAAGTGCTATTTAAATGCTTATTCCCTTCAACCACAGTAGAAAGAACCCTGGATTTATTATCCATGGGCCCAAGCTCAAATTCTGACTCTGCCACTTACTACCTCTCTGACCTTGAGAAAGTTACTTCACCATATGGGCTTCAGTTTCCTATTTGTCAAATAAAAGGGGTGGATGAGATCACTTCTGGCTTGATAATTATGATTTTATAATCCAATATACCTGTCAACTTACCTTGTCTGAAGGAAGTCAAACCCTAAAGAAAGAGGAGGAACTTGAGCCCCTGAAATGCTGACCCAACTGAAGTGGGTGAAATCAGATCATCAAAAGACCTAGGTTCAAATTCCCCCCCCCTCCAATACTTGTAATCTTCATGACTTCCAGCAACTCACTTCTCCATGACCTAGTTTCCTCACTTATAAAATTAGGACCTGGAGTCAGACTCATCTTCCTGAGTCCAAATCTAGTCTCAAACATTTTCTAGCTGTGTGATCTTGAACAAGTCACTCAATCCTGTTTGCCACAATTTCCTCAACTGTAAAACGAGCTGGAGAAGGACATGGCAAACCACTCTAGTATCTTTGCCAAGAAAACTCCAAATAGAGACACAAATAGTTGGGCATGACCAAAACAACAAAGATCTGTTCTACCTCCAAGTCTCTAATCCTAAGGGAAGAGAGTTTGAAAATTAATGGAGCAAATTTTCTTCCTTCACAGAAGGTTACAATGCAATTTTACTTCAAGAGGAAGGATGGATGTCTCAAGGTCCTTTATACCATTATGATTCTATCCACAGTTTGTTGTTCTTGAGAGAAAGATATTAAATAAATCAAGGTTCTTGTCAAGGGCAATGGCTGATTATCAGATTTCCCAAATTGGGATCTCTGCTGCACATCAGCCAGGGGCTCAGTAGGCACATTGTCAATACCATGGCAGACAAGAGTAAAATTGGTGACTCTTCTGAGACACTCAGAGAAAGGAACATGATGAATGAAATTTCTGTTTTACAGGTAGTATCTGCATGATCTTTAAAATGTAATTACAAGTATTGTGTCATTGGTTTTCTCACAGTATCTTAGGCATCTCCCATTTCCTTTCCATTCCTATAACCACCTTTATGCAGAGCCTTAACTCATGCCTGAGTTATTGCCTTATCTATCTCTGCACTCATTTCCTCCTTAAAAGTCAACACTCTAACTTCTGTTCCAGTCATTCAATTGAAACTATTTATTTGAAGGTCATCACTTCTATATAGCTAAACCAAAGGTCCTTTAACTATTTCATTCTCCTTAACCATTCCAGAGTATTTCAAATCATTGACTATCTTGAGTAATGGTGGGTGGGGGGAAGCACCCAACTTTGAATCACAAAACCTGAGTTCAAATCCCAAATCTTATGTGACAATCTCTTTGAGTCTCAGGTTTTTTTCATCTGTAAATAAGGAAAATGGGCTTGATAGCCTCAGTGGTTCTTTCATGCTCTATGTCTATAATCTTGTGATTCCTTCCCTAGGACTCACCTCCCTTGGCTTCTATGACACTGTATTATCCTATTACTCTTTCCATTTCTCCAATTACTTTCTCTTTTTCCAACAATGACAATTCCTACTGTCTGACTGTGGGCATAGACCAAGGCTCAGTGTTTGATCCTTTATTATTTCTTTTTTTTGTGAGAGGGGAAGTATAACAATAGTTAGTGCATTCATTTTTGTTAAACTTTCCTTCAGTTCATTCATTCTTTTAATACATAATAAAGGCTTAACTGACTGATCAGTCCTTCAGAGAAAATATTCAATGACAATTTAATGACAGCAGGCTTATTGGGTTAACACAGAAATCTGGTAGAGGTAGTTCTTTATGGAGTTTGAAGAAGCCTGAAACAAGCCTAGGGAAGTAGGGAGGTAGGGAGGTAGGGAGGAATGACTGCTGCAGAAAGTTCATCTTTACTCTCTTCTAGATTCTGGAAAGATTTCTTTATTCTTAACACTCCACTTCCTTCTCTCTTAAAGGAGGGTTAGTTAAGCATTTTAGGATCCAGGTACCAAGGATCACCCTAATATGGTAGCCCAAACCAAGAAGCTATTTTCTAGGAAAAAAGAACTATGGATAAATTCTATCATCAAGACAGAACCATGGTTCTTATCTTTTTTGCTAAAGCTGACTTTAGCATCTCCTTACACTTTTACTTTTGTTTCCTTTAGTTGATTTATCTCAAGGGTTTCTTGATGAAGCAGAAATTACAGTTTAAGTAGTTTAGGTTATACTTCACAGCTCCCTTCTGCTCTTTGTTTTAGATGTTTCAGAAAGAAGCCTTGGATAGTGCAACCAAGTTACATCCCACTCTGTCCCTGATTTTAAAGTTCATTCAGATACTACCTGTAAAAAGTTTCACTCATCATGTTCCTTTCTCTGAATGTCTCAGAAGAGCCACCAATTTTACTCTTGTCCACCATGGTAATGACAATGTGCTTACTGAGCTACCTAGTAGAAAGGAAAAAAGATGAAAGAATAGTCAGGGACAGAGTGGGATGCTCCCTACCAATACCCTAGAACCATCAGGAAATGCTAAGTAGGAGACACATCACCCAATTGCTCCTAAGCCATTATCCAAGAAAGAAGATACAAGATTTAGCAAATTACAATTAGCTTATATAAAACAAGTTTACATATTGTTTACATATTGTTAAAGTATAGGAAGTGTAAACAGACTTGGCCAGTTCTAGACCAGATGTATTCAACCATGACCCACAGGCCATATATGGCCCCCAAAGCCGATTAATGAGACCTATGTCATATTACCAGAGAAATGACAGAATGAGTGAGCACATGCCCCAATATTACAACATCACAGACTAGCTTAACCTTTAATTAACACAGTTTGAATTTTTCACATAACTAACATTGTGCAATCTCACAGAACAACAGATTTTTTTTTTTACCAAAGATAGGTGTGTATATATTAGGATCTTTATTTTAAAATGTTATATGAAGGGGGTGGCTAGGTGGTGCAGTGGATAAAGCACTGGCCTTGGAGTCAGGAGTACCTGAGTTCAAATCTGGCCTCAGACACTTAATTACCTAGCCATGTGGCCTTGGGCAAGCCACTTAACCCCCTTGCCTTGCAAAAAAAAAATGTTATATGATTCATCACAATTGCAACAGACATTTTTATTGCATACAGAATTATTATTTTGTCAAAATACTTTGAGAATAGATTTCAAGATTTTAGAAAAAACCAACTGCTTTTCAGTATATTTGCTACTCCATTCTCAGTTGACAACAACACATTGCCTGTAAACTTGCAAATGGAAGTATTGAGTTTCAATCAGATATGCAACTTAAAGAAAAATTTTTTCAAGTGTCTTTATTGGAATTTTATAAGTTGTGCCTGTCAAAAAAACATTCAGCATTTCACAAACATGTCCTATTCATGATGTCTCTTTTGGGGAGTATGTATATTTGCAAACTATTTTCTTCCCATATGAACACAAAAAAGTAAAAAGAGAACAAAAATTTCAGATGAGTATCTTGAAAATATTCTTTGTATGACTCTAACCTCTATCAAACCAAATATAGATGCACTCATATTGAAAAAAGTTTGATAGAGCTTGTAGCCATGCAAAGAACAAAAATGGCATGTTCTTATTTTCTGTTTAAAAATGAATGTTTTATTATTATATTCATTATTTTTCTTATTATACTTAATTAAATTACTGCCTTTTATTGCCTCATTGGTAATATGGGTTACATTGTAGTCATAAATAAATATTAAATTTGATATGCATCCCTTGACAAGTTTTTGCAGCTGAAAAGAGTTAAAAGGTTGGACACCCATGCTCTAGTCTAGACTCTAGAGTCTTCTCCTAGGTATTACTTGTTAATGAAATGGTCCTCTGAAAAGGGAAATAAGCATCACTTGCTGGGTGGGGACTGAGAAAAAGGACATGAAAAAATACAGTGATAAAAGGGGAGGAGTGTTATTGCAATCTATGACTATCACCTGCTGAAATCTGAGTGGAGATGCAAAGAGTAAATGGAAACTATAAAGGACAACTACTTCCTGCTAAGAGCTTCTAAAATCACAAGAAGTAATGTTGTAGAGAACAGCAACAGGAAAAATAATGTTGAGCAGCAACCAGTCTCCTGAGAGACCAGAGATGAGAGTATCTAGAAACATGAAAAAAGATGCAGAAACTATGGAGAATAATGATATGGAAGAGAAAAATAAATCCCAGTTACTTCCACTGTCTTGACAGGGATTACAACTGATCAGGGAGGTAGGCATAATTATTTCCTATGAATTCCAGATATGTGTCCTAACATTTTTCTTATCAAAGTAAACCTGTTCATGTTTTAAGTCTTAAGAAAGTCTTGTGTGCTTGTATCTCCTGGCTGAGTGATCTCACATATTAAAGATATCAGGTCATCTGGGTTCAGACAAGTCAGAAAAATGAGAAGTCTCCTGAGGTGAAACCAGACTCCAGGTCAGAAGAAACCTCTGAAATAAAGAGTTATGGTTATCAGAAGTTTTAAAATCTTCTCTTCCTTTTGCAATCTAAAAATTATACTTTCCTATCTTCTCCCTTCATTTACTTATCTTTTTCTATACCATCATGAAGCCTTTTTAATACCCTTTCCTATTCCCTAAGCATGAGCACCTTTTCTGGTCCTCAAGACTTCAATTATAAGTTATAACCAATTCCAAAGAGTCAAGTAAGGAATTCTTTCTTTCTATACCTACCTCATCAATCACATCAGAATCATTAGTGTTCCTCATTAATTTCCTCTTAGTTCTCTCAAAAAGTTAATCAATGTCTTATTAACAAGAAAGATAGAAGAACAACCATACTCACAGGCAACTTGGGTCATATTTGCTGAAATCACTACTCTATTCAGGTTACAACTCAGTTTCCAATCCAATCTGCTGCATAATAAATCATCATTTGATTATATTCTATTTTATTACCATCATCTCCTGCACTTGGCTCTGTAGTGAGCGATAAGCTCTTATTGGTGGGTTTTGGCATTGACCCACATCACTAAATCAGCCAGTGACCTTTTTAAAACATTCAATCTGATCTTTACTTAGTATGACTTGTCAAAAGATCATTATTTATGATTCCAATCTGGCTTGGAGAAAAGACCAAATTAACCACTCTTCTTAGTCCTCCACTAGACTAATCAATGCCTTATTAATAAAATAGTTATTTGGGGGTGGTCAACTTTTTTACATTATTTTAATTTTTGATGACAGAAGGGAAAAGAAAACAAAACTGAACATGTTAAAAATTTTTCTTTTTTATGTATTAGATTTTTCTTTCAGAGAGATGTGGCTCTTTGAAAGTATAAGGGATTCAACATATAACTTTAAAAAGAATTAATACACAATATAAGCCCTAAATATTGAAATACAAAGAAAAGAACACTGGATTTAAGGTCAGAGCCCACAGGTTTAACACTTGGCTCTGCCTCCTACTATTTCTGTAACCTTAGGAAAATCAAGAAGTCATTTAATTCTTTTTACCTTAGTTTCTTCATCTATAAAATAAGCTGGAGAAGGAAATGGCAAATCACTCCAGTACCTTTGCCAAGAAAACCCCAAATGGGTTCACAAAGAGTTGAACATTACTAAAGCATCTAAATAACAACAAAATATACCCTTAACTCTTCATTCCCACACTCACCACCCCTAAATTCAAGCTCTTATCATTTATCACCTGGACTATCAGAATAATTTTATAAGCGATATCCCTGACTCATCTCTCCCTGCTCCAGTCCATCCTCCACTAGCTTTCATTCCTCAAGTATAGATATGATTCTTCCTCATTTAATAAATTCCAGTAGAAATATAAACTCCTATGATTCTCATTTAACCTCCACAGGTTGGCTGGCCCCTTTCAACCTTTCTCACCTATTGCCACTCTACTTCCTCCACACAGTATAATCTGGTGGCATCGACCTTCCTAAGATTTTCGTATCAGACACTCCCAAGACTTGTCTCTATTGTAAGCTGGCTCTTCCCTATGTCTCCCCTCAAGTTCTTAGTTTAACTGACTTCCTTTAAGACTCAGCTCAACTCCCACATTTTACAAAAAAACTTTAAGTAATTCCACCTTGGCCCCCCTTTGAGATTACCATTCATCTGATCAGTATATATCTGTGTAGTTAATTTGTTTTGAAAGCAGGAATAATATATTGTATTTCCTCCTTTTCTGAGATCAGTAGCTCAGAAATAAGCTTCCATAATTCAAGTGTATTTTGGATTTTCAGGGGAGAGTTTTATTATATATTGAGTGTCAACCATAGGCTTATCAAACTAAATGAGATTAAATGGAAATTTGGTGAGAGAAAAACAGAACCCCGTCCCAAAATCTGTACTGTGCTTAGGTTTAAAAGAGTTAATTAATCACAGTACTCAATACTTTAAAAGGTATCTTTTTTTAAAAGTAACTTTCAAAATTAATAAAAATCCTTTCAAGGAGCCAACTAATTAAAAGTGTTTGAACTGAAAAAATTAATAGGAAAATTGAAAATTATAAAATATATAAATGATAAATGACTACGATTTATTAATTAAATTGGTTAAGGAAAAATGAAAGGGGAAATAAAAGAGATAAAATATTCTCAATATTAATAACTTATGCTCACCAGATATTATGGTCTGATGCTCACCACTGGTCACGTCTTCATTAGGAATAAAGCATCTCAATTCACAGCCATATGAAAAAATGCTCTAAATCATTAATTATTAGAGAAATGCAAATTAAAGCTCCTCTGAGGTACCACCTCACACCTCTCATACTGGCCAATATGACCAGAAAGGATAATGATCATTGTTGGCCAGGATGTAAGAAATCTGGGACACTATTACATTGTTGATGGAGCTGTGAACTCATACAGCCTTTCTGGAGAGCAATTTGGAACTATGCCCAAAGGGCAACAAAAATGTGCATACCCTTTGACCCAGCAATACCACTACTGGATCTATATCCTGAAGAGATGAAGAAAAAGGGTAAAAAAATTACTTGTACAAAAATATTTATAGCAGCCCTGTTTGTGGTGGCAAAGAATTGGAAATCAAGTAAATGTCCTTCAATTGGGGAATGGCTTAGCAAACTGTGGTATATGTATGTCATGGAATACTATTGTTCTATTAGATACCAGGAGGGATGGGATTTCAGGGAAGTCTGGAGGGATTTGCATGAACTGATGATGAGTGAGATGAGCAGAACCAGAAAAACACTGTATACTCTAACAACAACATGGGAGTGATGATCAACCTTGAAGGATTCACTCATTCCATTAGTGCAACAATCAGAAGCAATTTTGGGCTGTCTGCAAAGGAGAGTGCCATCTGTATCCAGTCAAGGAGCTGTGAAGTTTGAACAAAGTTCAAGGACTATTCCCTTTAATTTAGAAAAAAAACATATCTTATTGTCTGATCTTGTCACCTCTTAGAATTCTTGTCTCTTCTCTTAAGGATATGATTTCTCTCTCATCACATCTAATTTGGATAAAGGTACAATATGGAAATAAAGTAAAGACTGACAGATTGCAAATTGTAAAACTCAACTATCATCTTTAATAAAAATTAATAAAAAAGGAATAAAGCATCTGATACAATTCAGATGACTCTAGACTGAATCTGGATCATAACCCACCCCTCTAATTCTGTTGTGTGACACATAAATCCCAGAGGAGCACAAGTTATGCCATGGGGCTAACAAAGCTACCCAAAATACCACCCCCTCCCTGTCATGATGGAGTCACAGAAAGGGAAGATCTAAGGATCAAAAGGACAGATGTCACAGCTGTACTGCTCATGTCCCTTCCTCTCAGCACACCACCTGTTTAATAATGTACATGGGTTGTTTGATCCCTGTTCCTGTTATCTGTCTCCCCTGACCACCAGCAGAAGTACCACTGAAAGACTTTTGTTCCCTTCAGTGACTTCCCACAACAGGGCAGTTGTCCTTTGGGAGAGGAAATCTACTGTATGCTGAGTAAAGTATCTCTACGTCCACATTTAGCATTAAAACAAACTTTCTTTTTATTATACTCACATTAGACTTTCAAGTATAAGGATGAATTATGGTAAGGCAAGAGAGGCATTGTATTTAAATTCTGGCTTGGAACTTGGATACATGAAGAATAGTTACTTTTTTTAGATAGTAGTCAATGAAAGTAAAACCAGTTACATCGAGGAGGCGGGGGCCAAGATGGCGACATGAAAGGATTGAGTCTTAGGCGCTCTCTGATAAAAACTCATAAACTAAGGACTCTAACTAAACTTTCGAGAGACAGAACCCACAAAGGGACCCAGTGAGGCAGTTCTCCTACTCAAGGTAACCTGGAAAAGAGCAGAAAGGCTCTGCTCCCCGGGGTCGGAGGGGCTGCCCGCCAGAGGGGTGGCCCGCCAGAGCCAAAGAACTTCAGCCTCCCGGAGGCAGCCCCAGAGCACTGGGAGCCGAGGCTCACAGCAGCGGGGGAGTCTCCTGAGCTGCACCCCGGGGAGCACTGGCACAAAGTGGGGGAACAGCAGGGGACCTCTGCCAGAGTGAGCATGTGGAGCCCAGCCCTCAGGGCACAGAGCCAGCAGTTTGGTCTTTTGGCTGCCCAAATCCAGGAAACAGAAGCAGGCGGGGCCTGTAAGCAGGAGCCCCCAGGGCATGAGCCCATTGAGCTGAGGGAGGGGAGTGAAGAGAGAGAGAGAGACTGCTGAGCTCTGTCCTATGTCCCTGGAACAGGACTCTGGGGCTCTGAACACATTCAGATCCTGATTTCAGTCTAGGCCCCCCATAGAACAGCAGGGGCCCCCCACCTCAGCCCCGTGGCAGAGGGGGGAGCTTATGTTCATTCACAGACCAGGAGGGAGGACAGAGCCTCACACACTGAGACCCTTGTGGGAGTGTCCCAAAAGCTCAGGAAGCACCCCCAAAAAACAGGCTTAGGCTGGGAAAATGAACAAGCAAAGAAATAAGAGGAAGACATTGAGAAATATTTTGCAAATGAGCCCAAGAAGGATCAAAATACTCAGTCTGAAGATGAGGAAGTACAAGCTCCTGCATCTAAAGACTCCAAGAAAAACAGAAATTGGGCTCAGGCTATGATAGAGCTCAAAAAAGACTTTGAAAATCAAATGAGGGAGTTGGAAGAAAAACTGGGAAAAGAAAAGAGAGAGATGCAAGAAAAACATGAAAATGAAGTCAGCAGCTTAGTCAAGGAAATCCAAAAAAATGCTGAAGAAAATAGCATGCTAAAAACCAGCTTAGGTCAAATGGATAAAACAGTTCAGAAGTTATTGAGGAGAAGAATGCTTTAAAAAGCAAAATTGGCCAGATGGAAAAAGAGATAAGAAAACTCCTTGAGGAGAATAAATCCTTCAGACAAAGAATAGAATTCAGGGAGATTGATGAATTTACCAGAAATCAGGAATCAATACTTCAAAACCAAAAAAAAATGAAAAATTAGAAGAAAATGTGAAATATCTCATTGAAAAAACAACTGATATGGAAAACAGACTTAGGAAAGATAATTTGAAAATTATTGGAATACCTGAAAGTCATGATCAGGAAAAGAGCCTTGACATCATTTTCAAAGAATTACTACAGGAAAATTGCCCTGATATTCTAGAAGCAGAGGGCAAAATAGAAATGGAGAGAATCCACCGATCCCCCAGAGAAAGAGATCCCAAAAAACCAACCCTAGGAATATTATAGCCAAGTTCCAGAACTCCCAAGTCAAAGAGAAAATATTACAAGCAGCCAGAAGGACGCAGTTCAAATACTGTGGAGCTGCAGTCAGGATCACTCAGGACTTAGCAGCATCTACATTGGAAGCTCCTAGGGCTTGGAATACAATATACTGGAAGGCAAAAGAGCTTAGAATGTAGCCAAGAATGAACTACCCAGCAAGGCTGAATGTCCTCTTGCAGGGTAAAAAATGGACTTTCAATGAACCAGGGGAATTTCAAAGGTTCCTTTTGGAATGGCCAGAGCTGAACAGAAGGTTTGATCTTCAGATACAGGACTCAGGTGAAGCATGGAGATTGGAGGAGAGGGGGGAAATATGAGGGACTTAATGAGGATGAACTGCATGTATAGAAAAATGATACTGATAATATTCATATGAACCATCTCAGTTAATAGAGCAGGTAGAGGGAGCTTTTATAGTTGAAGCACAAGAGAAAGCTGAATTTGAAGATAAAATATGGTGTAAAAATGGAGTCAATAGGAAAAAAAGGGAAATGGAAAGGGAGAAAGAAAAAGGAGAGGGGGAATAGTTCAAGATATTTCACATAATAAGATTTTTTTTATTACAGTGAGCTATTGCAATGATATGGAAGGGGGGAGGCAAGGGGGAATGAGGGAACCTTTGCTCTCATCAGAGGTGGCTAGGAGAGGAAACAGCAAATATACTCAATGGGGTATAGACATCTGGAGTAAGAAGGAGGGGGGGAGCAGGGGGAAGGGGTGGGGATGTGAATAAAGGAGGAGAGAATGGACCATGGGGGGACAGTGTTCAGATATAACACATTTTCTTTTTTACTTCTTGCAAGGGGCTGGGATTGGATGGCCTGCCCAGGACCATAGGGCCAGGTAGATTCTGGGCCTAAGGGGTGGTATGGGGGCTCAGGGCTTCTTGGCCCCAGGACCAGGGATCTGTCTGCTGTGCCACTCAGCGACCCTACAGCAGAGTAAGAGTGAAAGGAGAGAGAAAATATAGTACACGGTAGTGGAGAAATAAGAAAGGAGGGAGTTGTGATCAGCACTGGCAACATTGGAAAAATATGGAAGTAACTTTTGTGATGGACTTATCATAAAGAATGTGATCCACTCATGACAGAGTTGATGGTGTTGGAACAAAGACTGAAGCACATTTTTTGTTATTATTATTTGGGGGAGGGTGCAGGGCAAGTGGGGCTGGGTGGCCTGCCTGGAGCCACATAGTAGAATGATCTTTGGGTGTCTGAGGCCAGATTCGGACCCAGGTGCTCCTGGCTCAAGGGCCAATGCTCTGTCTGCCACCCAGCCACCCCTACTATTATTACTGTTTTATTTTATTTTGGGTCTTTTTTTTTCTTTCTTCTTTTTGGTTTTTGCAGGGCAGTGGGGATCGGGTGGCTTGCATGTCACATGGCTGGGTGATTATTGGGTTTATGAGGCTGGATTTGGACTCGGGTGCTCGTGGCTCCAGGGCTGGTGCTTCGTCCATTGCACCACCTGGCCATACCTACAATTATTACTATTATTTTTTTATGTTAATTTTTTTTCTCTCCCCTTTACTTTTTCACCCAAACAAGTCTATCTATATTCATGGGGGGAGGGGTATTTTGTTTACTTGTAAACAAGTATATTTTATTAATGTAAAAAAAATTTGTACAAAATGAGAATAAAAAAATTTAAAAAAAAGAAATTGGAAAAAAAACCAGTTACATCATTGGAAGATAGAATTGAAATTCTTTTTATTTCATCTGTAGGTCCAGAAGTAAAACGTTTATAACACTGAAGGTGCTGGAAGTATCTTTCCGGCACACTGGCCAAATCCAACCCTATAGCCATTACCGAGGCAGTATCCTATAAAAGAAAAACCAAAAAGGCTCATTAATGAGACATCTAAGTTGCCTAATGCAATCAACACAAAGAAAACTAGGAAATGGTAATAAATAAACAGAAAGATGACAGGCATGCAACTGAGTAATATTTACTTGAAACTCAGCATTTTAAGGAAAGGCACTAAATTAGGATTCAGGAAATTTGGGCAGAGTCCTGAATCCATTACAAACCATCTGACCTCTGGCCAAGTCACTTAGGATCCCAACAATTTCTATCTGTTAAATGGTAAAGCAAATTATTTGATCTGACAACCAAAGAATTCTATGAACTTTTCAGATGAAAACTATTATTTAAATGTACCATACATAACAAATATCATATGACAGACACTTGGAAGATGTTGAAAGAACATGAATCAGTTCTTTTGTCTTCTAAATTCTCATAGTGCTAACCACAAATTACACTGTATTAAGATGCAATAGTTTGTCCCAGTTCTATCTCCTCCACTAAAGTGGAACCACTTTGAGAGAAAAGACTGTTTTATTCATCTTTGCATTTCACCATACAAAAATATGATGCCAGTATATAGTATAAGTCCTCAATAAATGTTAATATATTGACCACTAATAGGAAGCCTTGTGCCAGATTCAGTTGCTTGTACAGAATGAGTATAATTCAGGGCCTCTGGGGTTTTAGAAAGGTAGGGATTTGTGGGAGGTTTTCTAACTAAGGTATTTCTATGTGGCTATCTCTGGATACATTAAACCTTAAAGGCAGCTAGAAAATCCATCTGAGTGTTTCCCCTTCTCTTGGATGTGCTGTGGGATTTAACTATTTGGTACCTCCTATTGGCTGGGGAGGGCTTAGCCTTTCAGCACAATTGAAAATCTTTGTAAGACAAGATTTTATTTTTGATCCTGTGATAATGGCAACTTTCTGAGACTACTCAATCAAGCCTAAAATGTTTGCAAGTCCCAGACCTAACACAAGGATAGCTTAATGCTATCAAAATCTGAAGTAAGTGTTAGAGACATATTCTCTGCCCTCATAGTATTTATAATATAACAGGAGAGGTAAGACCAATACACAGATAAATATATACAAAGCAGAATATGATGTGTCCTAAGAGAAGAATTTAGTATGGATGAGAATTAAAAAGGAAGGAATTGTTTTTGACTGGGGAAGATGTGAGAAGTAAGTTCTCTGGAGGAATGGTGGCATTTGACTAAAGCCACAAAGAATGGTTGGGAATTTCACAGAATCACAGAATTTCAGAATTCTTGTAAGAGATCTCATCTAGTCTGCCATCTAGTCTGAGCCTTAGTCTAATGAAAAAGCCATTATGACGTTTTTATCAGGTAAAGGGGAAAACTTGAAGGGAGAGGAAGTGAACTTAGATTTCAAAGGTGTAAAGAGGGTCATGCTAAATGAGCTCTTATAAGCTCAGATTCTTTTTTTTCACAATCAACAGGAAGAGAAACAGTGACCTACAGTGGCTCACAGTTGTCATGAGTTGGCAGAGTTGGGTTTTTTGCTTGTTTTGTTTTGTTTTTCCATGGCATTACAACCTCAAAGCTTACTTGTTTTGAGTTCCACAGCACTTAGTTTAAAATACTGCAAGTCAATTTTGGGAAGATAGTGAGGAGAGAAGGAAAGTTTAATAATAGTTGAGAACAAATCTGGAGGTTAGGTAAGATAATAGAATTTGGAATTGGAACCTACTCTAGAAACCATGAAGTCCAATCATTTTATTGCACAGATAAGGAAACGGAGGTATATACAAGTTAAATGAATAGCTATATAGTTAATAAGTAGGAGAATTATGACTCCAAATCCAGATTCTTGGACTCCAGATTCTGTGTTTTTTCCCACTCAATCATTCTGAAGTTCCAAGATGAGGCAATCAAGATAAACCTAAAAATCTATCTTTTTCTTCCTTTCTTCATAAGAAATAGTCATAAAGGAAAAATAAAATCAGAGGCAGAGAAAATTAGTCCACAATTTATTAGTTGTCACTAAATTGGCCCTGAATGGCCATCATTTGATCAAGTAATGGATGAAAAAAATAGGAAATTATTTTTGTGAAAATGAATTCTATGCTCTTGCCGTTGGATTATTTTTTAAAACATACTTTACTAATACTATAAGAACAAAGATTGCATTGAGGGTTAATTGGTATAAACATTTTTAAAAGAAATATAGAATTATACAAATAAAAATACCTTTTGATTCAGAGATTTTACTGTTAGGCATATACCCCCAAAGGAGTCACTGATAAAAAGAAAGTCCTTACATATATCAAAATATTTATAGCACCACTTTTTGTGGAAGCAAAGAACTGGCAAAAAAAGTGTTGCCAATGATGGAGAAATACAAACAAATTGTAGTTCATGATTGCAACTGTATAACAATGCTGTATAACAATGACAAATGATGAATATAAGAAAGAACTATATGAACATTTGAAAACTCAAGTAAGCAGAGTCAGAAAAACAATATGTATAATGACCACAACAATGAAACTAGAACAATCACCATAAAACAACTGAAACCTAACTCTGCAACATTATAAAAACAAAGCAAACAATAAAAGTCAACAAGATGAGACCTTATGAAGAAATGAGAAACTACTTCTTCATCTCCCCATTGCCCCACCTTACTCCACTGGGGTGGGTGTGGGGAGGGAGTGGTCCATGAGTATGGAATGCTACATATAACATCAGATTTATTCAATGAATTGATTGGTTTTGCTGAAATTTATTTTCTCTGTTTTCTTTTTCAAAGAAAACATCATAAGGTTTAGTTCTATGAGAGCAAGAAGCAGAAGGATACAAGTGGGAAAGCAGGAGATTTTTAAAATCAAAGCATATCAGTAAAAATCTCTTTTTAAAAGAAAACATGTGACTCAGTGCTCAGAGCATATTGTTTTTAGGATTTCCTGAACAAGTCAGGATCAATATGATCAGGAGATATGGAGATGAACAACAAATACCACTCAAGGAACCCAAGAAGTTTGAGAACCTAGAAAGTATTTAAAAGAATTACAAATCCCAAAATTCAGCATTTGGAAGGCAGCCCAGAGATCATCTAGTCAAACTCCTAACTGTAACACAAAACCCTTCCACAACATTCCAGATAATAGGTGAACCAACTGCTGCAGGAATTCCTCCAATAATGAGGAATCCATTATCTAATGAGGTAGTTCGTTTCATTTTCAGACAGCTCAAGTTTTTACATAGCACTTTCTTATATTATATCAACATCTTCTTCAATATAATTTATACACATTAACCCTCTTCTCCCCTCTGAGGCTGAGTAGAATGAGTCTTCCATCCCTCTTCCACATGACAGACCTTCAACAATATGAGGAGAGCAATAATGTTTGTACCCTGTGCTCATCAAGACTTCTTTTCTCTCATATGTCCCCCATTTTTCCAACTGCTCTTCATATAGCATAGATCCAATCTCTTGATAGAGTACTGAGCCTGAAGTCAAGAAGACTCCTCTTCCTGAATTCAAATATGACCTCAGATATTTATTAGCTGGGTGACCCTGGGCAAGTCACTTTACCCTATTCACTTCTGTTCCTTCATCTGTAAATAAGATGGAGAAGAAAATGGCAAATGAATTCAGTATTTTCGTCAAGAAAATCCCAGAGGCAATCTCTAAAGCAGAAATGTTCCATCCCCAAGAACATTCATTTCCCTTTCAAAAAGATATCACATTCTGATTCTTTATCTTCTCAGATCCTTCTTCATTCCATTCTATCACCAAGCTCTGTCATCTATCACTCTGGTTTAAATCAAATGCACAAGACAAAATTTGTCAAGAGACAAATTTCTTTCTTGTTCTTGTTCAGTTTCATTATTTTTATGTCAGTCATTTGCTGAATTACAATACTCAGAAGACCCATTTTAGGGAAATCCTATCAAGTAAAAGAATTTTTTGCTGTTGTTTCAAACACATTAATAATCTATCAAAATTACTAACTTAGAAGAGCAGTTTTCTCCAAGAGAGGGGAAGGATCCATAGCACATTAAAAAAAAAATTCTCTCAGCATTTTAAAATCCTCCTATATGATAGATAATTCCTGGAACAAAGTATTCTGAGTAAGACCCTTCAGACCATTATGAAGAAAATCCTACTGTGAGATACACAGATTGATTGGAAAGAGGATATAGAAGCAGTGACAAAGTGAGGAAGTCAGTTATAATGCCAAATTCATTGTCATTTAATGAAACAGGAAAAGAGAGAATAGTCACATTGCATTCATTCAATGAGTTGAGTTTTCTTTAACTAGTTAAATGACCTGAACCCAAATCTCATCTCAGCTACTTAACAGCTGTGTGACTCTGAGCAAGTCATTTAATTTCTCTTAGCCTCAGTTTCTTTATCTACAAAATGGGGATAATAATATTACCCTATATTCCAAGGCTATTGGGAGGATCAAGTGAGAACATATGTGAAATACTTTATAGAATTTAAATTTAAAAATTATACAAATGTGATTCTTGTTCAGTCATTTCAGTATGTCTTTTTCTCTGAGACATTTGTGGTTTTCTTGGCAGAGATATTGGAGTGGTTTGCTATTTCCTTTTCCAATTCATTTTAAAGATAGGGAAACTGAGGCCAACAGAATTGTTCAAGGTCTCATAGTTAATGAGTATCTAAGATTGGATTTAAATTCAGGGAGATACAAATATCAGCTATTATTATTAACTAAAGTTCAAAATAAAACTTAAAACTTCTCTCTTATTCTAGAATATAATCCCTTCTCCTTTGGTTCAAAAGGTTATGACGGGGGGAATCTAGGTGTGGCAGTGGATAGAGCACTGGCCCTGGAGTCAGGAGTACCTGAGTTCAAATCCGACCTCAGACACTTAGTAATTACCTAGCTGTGTGGCCTTGGGCAAGCCACTTAATCCCATTTGCCCTGCAAAAACCTAAAAAAACAAACAAACAAAACAAAAGGTTATGAAGGTCTATATTTTGGGGGAGAAGGGAGTATTATGTTTATTCTTAAACAAGAATATTTTAGTAATGTATAAAAAACATCATTTGTACAAAAAATAAAAAATAAATATATATAAAAGGTTATGAAGAGAATCACTGCCAGTGATATTTGAAAAATAAAAAGAAAGAACCATAAAACATTCTTTTAAAGAAAAATGATAAAATCACAGATTATAGGGCTGCAAAAAGAAAAAACAAACCTAAAAAACATTTAATCATACTCCTTTATTCTATATATGGGAAAACAAAGGTTCTGAGGCTTAAAGTTTTGCTTGATATCATGCAGCTAGTTAGTTACAGAGTTTAGACAAAAATACAGGCCTTTGTCTTCTTGTGCAGTGTTTTGGAGTTTTTGCAGGGAGGGCAGGGATTCTTTTGTTTTCTATTATTTCCCATAAAGTGAAATGACTCAGAAAGATGAGGTCTTCATGAAGAGGCATGGATAGTCCCTTAAAAATAATAATTCTCAAGGGGAAAAATTCAAAGCTCCTCTCTCTGTATGGTCCTAGTGATGTATTCTCACCACTTTTTTTCTTTTTTTAAGGTGTTTTTTTTTTGAAAGGCAATGGGGTTAAGTGGCTTGCCCAAGGCCACACAGCTTAAGTAATTACTAAGTGTCTGAGGCTAGATTTGAATTCAGGTACTCCTGACTCCAGGGCCAGTGCTCTATCCACTGCACCACCTAGCCGCCCCTCACCATTTTTGTTTAAAGAAAAAATATAAACTTGAGGACAGTGACCATATTTTATTTTGTCTTTGTTTTACCATGGCCCAGAACAAATCAAATGCTTATTGAGTAAGACTACCAGAGTTTGACCTACAAACGAGTTTCACTTAGTCTGGGAAAGGGGAGAAGCACTAGTCTGAAATTTGAGAGATGTGAGTTTTAATTTTCCCTGGGGCATTAATCAATTGTATTCCCCTGAATAAGTCACTTAGGAGAGTCTCAGTATCTTTATCTGTAAGAGGAGGAGCTGAAATTGAGATCATCTCCAAGTTTGCTTCTGGCCTGAATGAGCTATGAGGCTCCATACTAGTCATAAAATCGATGTGCCACTGCTTTTAGTTCCTCAGCGCTCTGTCAGGGAGTTAAAGAGTGGTGAAAGGCCCAAAGGCAGGCAACAAGGGGGCGGGGGGAGAATCAGAGGATATGGAAAATCCCCAAATTGGATAATAAATTTCTGAATAGCCAAAAATGACTCTAGATATTTTGTAGAATCATAGAAACGGAGTGTTGGAAGGGAAATAAAGTATAATAAACATGTCAAAAACAAAAACTCCATTATGCTGCTATGACAAAGAAAAGAATCATGAAAATCAGTAGGATTTTAGACAGAAGAGGCATAAATTCATGCAGTTGAAGCTCTTTGAATCCCTAAAATTTTATGTTTTTGTGATTCAGTCAAAGCAATATAATGGGTTCTTTGTTTTTAGTCTACTAATTAGTTATTTTTATCATATCTACAAGTAAACCTCTTCCTGTGTGGATAGAAAGGCTACAGCAAAATCCCATTTTTTATAAAATCCCCTTTTAATAGAAATGCTGATCTTACAAAATGAAAAGGAATAGAAAAAGAGAGGTATGATAGGTCAAAATTCCCTCCCTTTCACATGTTAGGTTAGTTTTTCCCTAAAAGGTGATAAAGCTGTCCAAAGGACTTGATTAATCAACTCTCAAATTGCATCTGTTTCAAACCTGATTCCTGGTAGCCTCTGTCCAGCAATGTGGGTTCTAAGTGAATAAAAAGGCCACCCATGTAGGGTCAAGGTCCTTTAGATTTGGCTAATATCCTAAGATGGAATAAATCACCACACCCTGCCCTGCTGACCAGATGTTTCCATATAGAGATGAGTGGGGCTGAGTCTATCAGAACTAAGTGCTGGAACATTCTTGTTGAATATCCTTCCCATGCTATGGCTGTTGTTCATTGTTGAATAATCTGTGAGGGTTTACTTCATCCTAACATTCTTTCTGAACTAAGTGGGTATCAAGACAAGGTCCACCCATAATGAGGGGTCTGATGAAAATTACAGGCCTCTTAGGTCATTTTTTACTTTGTTTCCAGATAGTCTCATTATGAATAATGAAAAAAAAAGAGAGAAACACATATTTTTGATACTTTTCTTATTAATAGAGTAATTTTTAAATAAAAATTTTAATGTTATTTTAAAATAGTGTGATTCAGTTGATTAATAGCCTCAAACTCTAATCATTTGACCATCTTAACCTTTCAGGACAGGCAAGTACCCCAATAACCTTAACTTCCTTTTAATATTCCATCAAATTCATCTAAAGCCTTCTAAATTTAACTTTTATGTGTTTCTTGTCACTTACATATCATTTTGACAGAAAGGAACAAAAAGTCATTTAAGCTGCAGAACTTAGAATTGAAAGGGACCTTAGAGCAAGGGTCAACAAACTACAGTCTCTGGGTCAAATTCAGACTACTGCTTGTTTTTATAAGAATGATTTTGACATTTTTATTTTAAAATGTAATTTTTATTTTAATTTAATTTAAATGCAGTTTGCCAACTCCTGCATAAGAGACCTCTAATTCCTTCATGGTACAAACAGATAAGGAAAATGAGGTCTAGCAAACTAAAGTTACTTGCATAAAGGTCACAGTAAGGGAATGACAGAGCAAAGACTGGGACCCAGGTCTCCTGAAAGTGGGATCAATCTTCTTTCCACATTATGACATACTATATTCTATATGAAAAACAAAATGGGAAGGGGCATTTCCAAACCACTTGGAACTGCTTTAGAATCAAAGTATAAACATGAGACACATAAAATAAGGCATCACTTTCCTGCTCGAATAGCATTGCAGATGTTGAATCATTGTTATGTTTATTTAGCAGCTGCTTAAAAACATTTTATTTCTCAAGTACATATTATGTGCTTGATAATGTGGATAAGAATGTGGAAATAATGTAGAAAAGAAAACAAAGCAAGCAAATAAGTGTTCCTGAAAGGTCAATAATTTTTGCAATGATAAGAATCATCATTCAAGCACATGACAATGGACCTCATTAATTAATACTTGCTGATTTGATTTAGCAACATGGGGAGCAATCAAGGTATTTTTACCTGTTATGATGACTTCATCTCCATCTTGCAGAAATTTTCGGGTCTGTCCATTCCCAAGATCAATGACTTTAGTTCCCCGCCATGATAATTCTAACATGGATCCAAAGTTTTCAGGATTCTTAACAATGGAAGTTGGGAACAGGAATAAAAATACAATTTATTAGGCAGAGTGACTTACTCATAGAAAGTATTTACTAAAAGTTGACTGGACAGAATTGAAAACTTCTTTATTAATAACATGGTTCACACTCTTGGGTTACTGGGCTTTCTACAAATCGAAGTCACTGATTTCCCTTGGAAGGGAAGCCTCTCTAAAATGTCAGTGTCAAAGACCTGATCACCAGTGCATCCTGTGTTCACTCATTCCTTAGGGATGGAGACATAAGTGTTCCCACTTAGTGCTCTCTTACTTTTAGGACACTGGCAAATCACTAACTAGTTTTCTCACAGGACTGTGGTACAGAGTACATGAGATAATGAACACAGAAGCATTTTGTAATCTAAAATGTATAATTTGGCTCCTTTTTTTTAAGTGGGGCCCATGGAATTCTTTGGACACACTATCACAAGTAATGACTACAACAACTAACATTTATATAGGACTTACTAACCCCCTTTACAATTATTATCTCATTTGATCTTTACAACAATTCTGGGAGTTAGATCCTATTTTTAACCCCATTGCCCAGGATCTCACAGCTAGTACATATCTGAGGCTAAATTTGAATTCAGGTCTTCTTGATTGCAGGACCAGCTAGCTGCCACACATAAGCCCCATTTTACAGATGAGGAAACTGAGGCAGAAGGTAGCAGAGCTGGGATTAGAACAAATGTGCTCCAGTTCCTAGTTTGGTATTTTTTCCTAGTGTTGCATTTTTTCTACCCTCTCCCACTGTACTCTAGAGGCTGCAGTTAACCAAATACATTCTCAAACACATCTTCAACTTGAAATGAACCAGAACAAATGCAGAAGACAGTGTAGTACAGGGGGAAAAAACCCTACATTTGGATTTGGAATATCTGGGTTCAAATCCTAGCTGTTCTCCTTTTGTCTCTTTGTGCCCCTGTGGTCTGAATAAGGGCAAGTCACTCAAACACTTTGAGCCTCAATTTCCTCATCTGTAAAATGAAGGCATTGGATGTGATGATTTCTAAAATCTTTTATACTCTAAAGATAGAATTTTTATCACTTAATCTTGTTAAACTTCTCTTTCCATATGTTTTAGACCCCCCAAAAAATTAGGACAGCTAGATGGTGCAATAGGTGGAGTTCTGGGCCTTGAGTTGGGAAGACTCATCTTCATGATTTCAAATCTGTCCTTGGACACTTACTAGATGTGAAACCCTTGGCAAGTCATTTATCCCTCATAGTTTCCTCATCTGTAAAATGATCCTGGGAAGGAAATGGCAAACTATTCCAATATCTTTGTCAGGAAAACCAAATGGGATCATGAAGAGTAGGACTCCCACTGAAAACATTAGCTAAGAAGATACCTAAAAGGGCCTCATTTTGTAGGGAGGGTATCCAAATATATGTGCTATCAGACAAATGCTTGCATTTTTAAGAACCTGTGACTCTTCAGGTGTTCAAAATCTGACCTACAATGCATCCCAAGGATCCCTGGCTGTGTCATCCACCCTGCTGATGCAGGACCACTGGGTCCTCCCATTTACTTGGAATTGGAACCACCTTATAAGTGTTGTCTCCCGCAGTTAGAATGTGATCTCCTGGAAGGCAGAGGTCATTTTGCCTTTCTATTTGTATCTCTAGGCCTTGGCACACAGTAAACTCTTAATATATACTTTTTTTCATTTACTCATTCAATGGCATACAGAGAAGGAGAAGGGTCTATGGCAAGGACAGCAAGGTCATTCTTGCTCTGTTTCTTCTTACCTCATTTGCTGCATCCTAGTAGACAGAGGAACAAGAGGAACCATAGGAAGGATTTTACCATTTCCCTTATGATACTTTTGCCTGAATGACTAATCCATCTTGCATCATCATGCCACCTTTTCTTCCCCTCTCATTTGGATACACTACCACGTACTCAATTCAGAGAGCTCTGAAGCCAGCTCATGCTGGCTCCCAAGAGCCAAGTGTTAAACTTTCAACCAAGCATTTACAACCCAGAAATCAGCAAACATTACAAATCAAGGCCTGATTTATTGTTTTGTTGACTGTCTACACTTTAGAAAGAGTGAAAATGTGAATGATGCAGAATAAACTAAAAACTGTGTCATGCACATATATACTGTGTCACTCACATATATGCATTCATACATACATACAAATATATATATACAAATAAAATATGATAAATAAATATTATATATACATATATCTTTCTGGAGAGCTGGTTGTTCAGTACTTACCAGTCCATCCCTGCCTGGACTCCAAGTGTTTAACACATTGTTTACACTTGGGAATCTTTTGTAGGTACACAATACAAGAACAAATATTAGAGCTAATAAAGCATAGAATATTAGGACTGGAAAGGATCTCAAGAGGCTGAATAGCTCAAGATCCTCATTGCTCAAATGAGAGAGCAGGAAGCTAGTGAGGTTAAGAAGTCTCACACAGCCAGGGACAGGCCAAGACTGAAACCTAGGATTCTTGTCTCCAGCTTAAGGGCTCTTTCCATTATGACTCTTGATTATAGATCATGAGGAAGGAGGACTTAAGTGATATGTAAAATGAGGGGATTGAACTAAATGACCCCTAAAGTTTTTTCAGTTCTAATCTATGATCCAAGCTTTAATCACTGAATGGATATGTCTCAATCAAACTGAGACATGTTAAAGCTTAAAATGGTTAAAATCTCCCAATACATCCAGGACCATCTTCAGTCATCCTGAACTCTATCTTGCCACTGGACCCAAATGGTTCTGGAGAATAGAGGGAGGCTAATGAATTTGAACAGTCCTTTATCACTTAAATCTAATTGATTTTCATGTAATGGCATCACCTCCCTGTCATTATCTTCTTCAGGAATGAAGGACAAAAACAACAATAACCCTATGATCTATGCTTTGATCAGGATTGAAATAGCATACTAGCATGACCCTCATTTGATGGATAGAAGTCATACATTTAGTTAGGTATTACTGAGGTTCCACCATTTAACATATACCCAGAATGAGGGGTTCACGAAAGAGGAGAAAGGAGATCAACAAATCATGAGATACGTTGGGAGGGGTACAGGTAAGTTCAGGTAAGTAGACCTCAAGTAGAATGGAATATGAACTTTGAACTAGATACAAAATGAAAAAAAAAATCTACAAGTGGATAGACAAGTAGACAAACCACTACAAATGGAGTTGTTATCCTAAAGAAATAGAGAAGCATCTTAGAGACGATAGTAGATGTGATTAAGAAAGAACTAAAACATATCCTGGATTCTGAGATTATAAAATCAAAGTAAACTTTCAGAGCACTCAGTCCCCACAGGAAAAGACTGGGCTATGGGTCAAGGGTATCAAGATATGAGCAACTGTCCAATGAAACTCTTTGAAAGAGTTCGCAAATATAAAAGGTTGCATAATGTACTCTCCAAATCTCTGTTTACAAAGAGTAAACACAAAATATGACGAGTTTCCTCTGACTGACTGAATACTTGGCACTAACTCTAAGGGTTTGGTCTTCTTAGAGCAAACAGGGAAAAATACAAACTATGTCAATATTCTCAATACCTCTTGGTTTAGGCAAATGTTTTGCTTTGCCCTACAGGAGTAAGGTCTCTTCCACCTCCAAGGGTCATGGACACAGAATATACTAAAGATGACCCCATAAAGAAGCAGTAAACATACATCTTAACTAAGAATATTAGTGGCTCATCTCAAAATAACAACATTGGCATGACTCAACCTTCTTATCTTATCCATCATCAACTAATAACCCATCCCTAATATTTGGACAAATATACGTACAAGATCACTCAGATCACAGAGGGAGAGAATCAAATGAGGTAATAGATGTAAAGGATTTTGAAAACTTCAAAGCACCTTATCTGCTCAGCTAGATGGTGCAAAGGGTAGAGCATGGCCCTGGAGTCAGGAGGATCTGAGTTCAAATCCAGCCTCGGACACGAAGTTTACCTGAGGTTAAGTGACTCTAGTCACTAGTAAGTGTCTGAGGCTAGATATGAATTCATGTCTTACTGACTCTAGGCTCAGCATTCTATCAATTGTGCTTCCTAACTCCCCTTATATTTGTAATGTTTGTCATTTTTTGAAGAAGATCATGACATCAGGGAGGTGATGCCATGACAAGCACATGAATTGCATCTAAGTGAGGGGGTGCTGTGCTAAGTCACTTTCTCCTCCAAGTCATCTGGGTCCAGTGGTCAGATAGGAATCAGGATGACTGGAAATGGCTCTGGATGCGAAGCAATCAGGGTTAAGTGATTTGCCCAAGGTCACACAGCTAGTAAGTGGCAAATGTCTGAGGCTGGATTCAAACAACCATCCTAACTCCAAGATCAGTCCTCTGTCCACTGTGCCATCTAGATATTCCTTCTGTAAGGAGATAAGGAATGATAAAGGGTATAGAAGCACCATTTTGAGGGCAAGTTGAAGACAAGTAAAATGTCTCAGATGGACTATTGTTTGATGGACAGTTGCCAAGGTCACCTAATACTCACAGGTCCACTAATGGTCCCAGATGCCAAGAGATCACCAGGTTGGAGGTTGCAGCCATTGATGGTGTGGTGAGCAAGTTGCTGCTTCATTGTCCAATACATATGCTGAGACAAAGAGAAGAGATGGATAAGTCAGGAAGGCAACACACTAAAGACCCTGTTCATCACCCAATTTCCCATTTTCCTCCATGCAAGCTTGATAATGATGATCTGACCTGATCAAGAGTTTTCAGAGTCTAGGAGCAGTACAGTGGGAATGAAAACTACACCAAGACCCAATGGGCAAAGGGTTCAACCAGGAAGTAGTTTCCCTAACAGGTAATTCCCCAAGCTGAAGTTTCCTAGGCTCATTTCAATTCAAATAGGCCCCTTTTTAAAACTTCCCTAAAGTGGTGTGACTAGGTGGCACACCAGCCCTGGAGTCAGGAGTACCTGAGTTCAAATTCTGTCTCAGACACTTAATAATTACCTAGCTGTGTGGCCTTGGACAAGCCACTTAACCCTGTTGCCTTGTTTTAAAAAAAAAAGACTCAAAAAAATTCCCTAAGTAACTGATTGCTCATCCTCTTATTTAGTTCTATCTCTGGTTAAATCTGGAGCAGCCTTCATAATAGGTCCTCTACCAATTCAAATTAATCTCATCCTTCAAAAGTTACCCCCTGACATTTTTTCAGAATTAACCTAGACCCACGAGTGATAGAATTATAACAAGGAATTTTTGCACTGGGAACCAGTGAAGAATTAAGTGAACCCAGGGTAGGGAGAACTCACAACTGGGGGAAAGAAGCGCTCTCTGAGAGATTGTGTACATGCTACTAAAGGACTGATCACTGATGAGAAGTGATGGTCTAGAGCAGGAAGCATGGTCAGAGATAATACTATATCACCTCCAGGACCTTGGTTTGGCATTTAAAACCTTCCATGAGGTCCCCTCTTACCTTTCCAGTCTTCTTATACTTTAATCCTCTACTCCTAGATGTGTACACACACACACACACACACACACACACACACACACACACACACACACACACACACAGAGTTCTAAGAGATGTCAGTAAACTACAACTCTAGTCTACAATTTAGTGCCTCTCTATCTTTCCAGCCCTTGAGGCTGTCTCATGATTCTCTTCCAGATGCATGGTTGGATCATATGCTATGCTTCTCCTGCCAGAGCTTTCTGATTTCTTGGCCTTTCCTCACCTTGATTCCTAGAACTCTTTCCCGACAACTCTGCTTATTGAAATACTACGCAATCTTCAATATTCAGATCACATGCTCCCTTCTCTGGGAAGTCTTTCCTGTTCTCATCAGAACTGATCTTCCCTACCTTCTGAATCACAAAGAATTTGGAAACTGTCTTGGCCTCTTGATATATATATATATATATGTTCAGTAGCTTGGTTTTTGTTTGATTTTTACTAAACTGTCTATTATATGTCTGTTGCTAGACTTCAAGTAAGATGACAACAAAGAATGTATTCTAATTGCTTTTTTACCTCACTCGGCACTTAATTCATCACTTTGCATAGTCTTAATAATTGCTATTGCTTTACCAAGTTTTTTTTTAAATATAAATATCTATTGATGGGAAGTCTACAATACAGAAATAGGGTATGGTTCAAAACTTTACCTTAAAATTAGATCTGCATATTGTTGCTGGTTGGCTCATTCCTTCCCCTGGTTAAAAAAAAAAAAGGAATATTATTGGAAAATTGAATTGGGTACACCTAAGCACTGCCATATGCACAGGATGTTGTCCTAGAGTTAGGATGACTGATCCAAGTTCAAATCTAGCCTCCAACACTTACTAGCTGAGCGACCTTGGGCAAGTCACTTAAACCTGTTTACCTTAGTTTCCTCATCTGTAATATAAGTTGATAAAGAAAAAAATAAACCACTCCACTATCTTTGCTAATAAAACCCAAAATGGGGGTCACAAAGTGTCAGGTACAATGGATTGAACATAGCAGGAAATTGGTTTGCTTTTATGAATAGTGGTTATGGCGTGTGTATATAAATATATTTCATTTACTACAGCACTGTTCCTCCTAGAATAAAGTATTCTTTTTCAAACTCAGTGGAGAATCTTAGGCAAGTTCATTAACCTTTCAGAAAGAGCATCATGGCATAGCAGAAAGAAAATTGGATTTGGAAGCAGTGGCCCTGAATTCAATCCTTCATTCTGATACTATTCCTTGTAATGAATCTCTAGAGACTTCAGTTTTCTCATTTTAAAAGTGAGAGATTAGAACTAGATACCCTATAAGGTTTCTTCTGGCTCTGTGGCTATGATCACTTTAAAGTAAGTTGATTAGATTAGATCCTTGTCTCCCTTCATCACTCCCTCTTCCACAAAGCTGCCAAAGAGATATTCTTGGGGCAGCTAGGTGGCACAGTGGATAGAGCACCAGCCCTGGAGTCAGGAGTACCTGAGTTCAGATCCGATCTCAGATACTTGATAATTACCTAGCTGTGTGGCCTTGGGCAAACCACTTAACCCCACTGCCTTGCAAAAACTAAAACAAAAAAAGAGAGAGAGATTCTTAAAGCATAGTTGGATGATGATGCCCCTGTTCAATGAACTCCACTGGTTCCCTATTATCTTGAGAATAAAATACAAACATTTTTGTTTGGTATTTTAAGTCTTTCACAACCTAATTTTCTAGTTTTTATTACATATTATACACTTTCACATACTCTTTAGTCAAACAAACCAGCCTTCTCACTGTTCCTCACATAGGACATTTCATTTTCTGTCTCTATACCTTTAAGCAGAGAAATTGTCTTTCTCTTTCCTCATCTTTCTTTACCTCTCTGAAATCTCTAGTTTCCTTAAAAGCTCAAATCAAGCACCATCTCCAAAAGAGCTCCTTCCTGTTGGTATCTCCACTCCAAATGACCCTGTATTTATTTTGCATATAATCACCTGGGTCCATGTTGCCTGCCCTGAAAGAATGTAGATTCCTTGAGGACAAGGAATATTTCATTTTTGTCTCTGTATCTCCAATGCTTATTTCAGAGTCTAACACATAATAGGTGCTTAATAAATGGTTGCTGGTTGATAGATTTCCTATCTAAAAATCAGTGACTGACTAAATAACATTCCTTCAACTGACAATAACATCTGGAACAGAGAAGTCTACTACTGAAATGATTATGCAGTGTTCTGATGTAAAATTCAGCTACTTAGTATGTAAAAAAATCAGAGTTACTGGAATTCAGGAAATTATTGGGAGGATGAGGTGTAAAGTAAGGGATAGTATAATGAACAGGATGCAGCTGCATTTGATGGGAGGTTCCATAGTTTGTCCTGATTCTTCTAATGACACATTATGGAAAGGCTAAAGATTTCCTGCAAATCACTGAACAGAGCCTAGCATAATGCCACACATTGAAAAGGCATTTTACTTGTATATTTAACTGAATTTAATTAAATTTGTGGGCAATTTTAATTTCAGAGACAATAATATCATAATCAAATGACCTCTTCAAATTAACTTTTCATTCTGGAGTAGAATCAGCTACTCCTTATTTGATTTACTAGGTATATCTTGGGGCTGTCCTCCTGCCAACAGTTATGTATCAAGGAAGAGGTCCAAGGTCTTTGAGCTAAGAACTACAAGAAATAAAAGGAAATTGAAAAAACAAAAATACAGAGGGTGAACAGAGTACAAAAGAAAGGGCAGCTAGGAAATTAAGTAATGATGCAAGAGAGAGAGGAGAAAATGAGAAAAGAAGGAATGCTGACATGGCTTTTTATTTTTAGGTTTTCCACTAAACAAACGCCTTAAGTTTAAATAGCAGAAAGCTCTAAGCTTTCATTGTCTTCCTTGGCCTAATCCTGAAGCATTCCCAGTGGAGAAAATGGAAGATAGTATATGGTCAGTAAAAAGAACATTAAACTTTAAACCATAGGACCAGAGTTCAAATCTCAGCTCTTCAATTTGGTATCTAGGTGACCTTGAACAAGTCAATTAATTCTTCTGGGTCTCAATTTCCTCACTTATTAAATATAGGGGGTTATAGAATGAGATAATTTCAGTTCTAGATCTATGACAGGAGAATATCAAGGGTCAAACATTATATTATGTATGTTAAGGGGGTAGTATACCAACTATAGGGTAAAATAGAGTTGCATACTACTCTCTGCCACAAACACTGTACATCAGGGAGAATGTATACCAACTATAGGAGAGTATACCAACTATACTTTAAATTTCTGGCTATTATAGTTTAGCCATGCCATGTCCCTCTGTCACCTCTGCTACTTCCACCATTTGGGGGCAGACCTAGCCCATCTCTTCTAGATCATTGGCTTCCAGTTCAGCCCAAGTACATGCATACATACAAGTACATACATACAAGTACATACCTTTCAGGGCAACAAAGAGGTTGATGTCAAAAGTGTAGGGCTCCTCATGACAGAGGTAAGACAGTGGCTTAGGATCCTGTAATGGAAGAAAACAAGTAATGTACATTTTAGTTCTCAACACATTTCTCATCTCCATCATCATCATAGCTATTATTTATATAGCACTTTTAGATTGGCAAAGAACTTTACAAATATTATCTTAATTCATTTTATCTTGACATATAACCTGGAAAGTAAATACCCCATTTTTATGGATAAGGAAACTGAGACAGAGGCAAAATTACTTGCTTAGGATAACACAACTAATAAATGTTTTAAGGTAGATTTGAACTCAAATCGTTTGACTCCAGATTGTGAGCTGCCCCTAAATGACCTATTAAGTATCTATCCTCTAAGAAAGGCACAGGGCTAGGAACTGGAGATATAAAAACAAAAATCAAAATAGTTCCTGCCCTCAAGAAACTTACATTTTACAAAGATTACAATTTTCCCCAAGATCATGTCTGGGAACAACCTGAACCTTAGAAAATTAATAAGAAACTGGAATAAATAATAAAGCAATAGCCAAGATTTATTATACCCAGCACAAGAAGTTTGATCCTGAGAAGACAATGAAATAAAATAAGACAAATTCTCCACTCTCTAAGGATTTACAATACTGCCCGTCCCATAAGTTTTAGTGCAGTTTGAGGCTTTCATAGTTTGAAACTATACTAGTACTTTTGGGATATGCTGTATGATTGAACAAATATGTTGTCTATTATGTCTACAAAGCACTGTACTAGGATTATTCACCACAGGAGATAAAAAGTTAAGATAAGACATTATCTCTGGGCTCATACACAAAGATAACAATATAATGCTGTATTATGTAGTATGAGGTCCTGAGAGTTGGTGGGGACAGGAATAATTTGTTACTATTTGGATGGAAAGAAAAGGGAGAAGATCAAAGTAGGCTCCATGAAAGAGGAAATGTTTTAGTTGTGCTTTAAGTGTTGGATCTCTATGAATGATAAAGGATGATCTAAATAAATGGATCAGAATTCAAGAATTCTGCAGAAACCTAAGAAATAGAGATGATAAAGTACAAAAAATGTTTAGGGTGTATAAGATATATGTGTATATACATGCGTATGTGTGTAACAGAATAATTGGGGCAACTAGGTGGCGCAATGGAGAGTACCAACCCTAGAATTAGGGCCTCAGACACTTGACAATGCTACTTGTGTGACCTTGGGCAAGTCACTTAACCCTGATTGCTTCACATCCAGAGCCACCTCCAGTCATTCTGATTCACATTTGGTCACTGGACCCAGATGGTTCTGGAGGGGGAAGTGAGGTGGGTGACTTAGCACAGCCCCCCTCACTCAAATCCAATTCACATGTCATGCATGGGATCATCTCCCTGGTGTCATGATCTTCTTTGAGTATAATGGACAAACATCATCAACAGAATAATGCATTTGCCCTGATGTACAGTGTTTGTGGTAGAGAGTAGTATGCAACAAAGCTGAAAAGATATGGTAGACTGCAGAGACTTAAATTCAAGGTTAGGAAAAAAAAAGTCTAAACTTTACTTAGAAGGGAATAGAGATATTATGTAATTTTGCTATCTCTTATACTTTATTTTTCTTCCGTAAAGGATATGATTTCTCTTTCAGCACATTTAACTTAGATCAATGTATACCATGGAAACAATATAAAGACTAACAGACTGCCTTCTGTGGTGGGGGGGGAGGAAGCAAGATTGGGGAAAAATTTCAAAATTCAAAATAAATAAAATCTTTCTTTTATTAAAAAAATCCTTAATTAAAAAGAGAAGGGAATAGAGAATTAATACTATATGGTAGAAATAATGTTAAAATCCTTGCTCTAATACTTACTTACAAGCTACATGACCAGAGGTAAATCATTCTGCATCCCAGTTTTTCCATCCATTTAATAGGAAAGATCATCAATTTCCTATCTCACAAAGTTACTGTGGAAAAAGCAACTTATAAACCTTAACAAACCATATAAATGTGAGCCATTATAATTATGGGGAAGAAGCATGGTGCAGTGAATAGAAAGTTGGATGAATCAGGAAGAGTGGATTAGAAATTCCACCTCTCATACATACTAACTGTGTGACTCTGGGCAGTCACTTACTTCTCAATGACTCCAGAGAAGATGCCCTTCTGCATTAGTAGAGGGATTTTGACACCAAAATCTCCCTACCTCAATAAATTAATCCAGGCCCAGAGTTTAAAGGGGGAAAAAGGAAGAGAAATAACTAGCAATATGCATGTGGAAGATTAATCTGACATCAATATGAAGAACAGATTAGAGTGGGAAAGAAAGGAGGTTGAAAGACCTTTTTGGAGGCCATTACAACACTCCAAATGGATGTTAATGAGGGCTTATATTAGGATGCTGGAAGGAACTGGGGAAAATGGTGATGGGAATGAGAGTGTCTCTCAATGGTGTCAAATGCTTCAGAGAGGTCAAGACAAATAAGAATGGGGTCACTTGTGATTTTTAAGAGAATAGTTTTACTTCTCATGTTTTCCCTTCCTATTTCAGGGTTTTCTTTTCTTTTTTTATTGATATTTTATTTTTCCAAAACATATTACTAAAGTTTTTTCAAAATTTATCCATATGCTATGTATATTTTTAAGTTACAAAATTTCCTTCTACCCTCCCTTCCCATCCCCTCCCTTCATTGCTGAACAGTCAGGTTAACATGGTACATACATATTTTTTTGATAAACATATTTACAGATTAGTCATTTTTGTATGAGGTATTAGGATTAAGAAAAAAAAGAGTTACATAAGTGACATTTTTTATAGTGTTCATCAGATTTTGAAAGGGTTTATTTTGGTTTTATTTAGTTTTCTTCCTCTGGATGAGGATAACATTGTCCACTGCCAGTCTAATAAAGTTGTCCTAGCTTTCTGAACTGCTGAGAGGAGCTGCTTCCATCAAGGTCGATCATCTCACAATGTTGTTGTTAATGTGTATATATCGTTCTCAGTTCTGCTCCCTTTGCTCAGCATCGGATCCTGTGAGTCATTCCATGCTTCTCTAGAGACCGATTATCTATGGTTTCTTACAGAACAATAATACTCCATGGTATTCATGTACCATTACTTGTTTAGCCATTTCCCAATTGATGGGCATCCCTTGTTTCCAATTCTTTGCCACTATAAAAAGAGCTGCTGTGAATATCTTGAAACATGTGGGACTTTCCCAATTTTTCCCAATTTTAATGATTTCTTCTAAGCCTAGAATTGGAATTGCTGGGTCAAAGGGAATGAATATTATTATTGCTCTTTGGGCATAATTTCATAATTTCATATTGCTCTCCAGAATGGAAGGATCCATTCACAACTCCACCAACAATGCATCAATGTCCCAATCCTCCCAACATCCTCTCCAGCATTGATCACCTTCCCTTTTTCTCATTTTAGCCATCTTACCTCATAGTTCTTTTAATTTGCATGTCTCTAATCAATAATGATTTGGAACATTTTTTCATATGATTATATATAGCTTTAATTTCTTCATTTGGGCTGAGCCAAGATGGCGGCATGAAGGCAGCATTTCCAAGGGTGAATTCCTTCCCCCAAACTCCAAAAAAAGAAATGATGACTCTACCCAAAATTTAGCGGGGCAGAACCCACAGAAAGACTGAGTAATACATTTTCCCAGTCCAAGATAACTTAGGAGTTCCATGGGAAAGGTATGTTTCACTAGGACCGGGGGTTGGAAAAAAAGCCATGGCTGTAGCGCAGCCCAGCCCAGAGATCACCTACAACAGCTTGAAGGGGTGTGGAGAGATCTCTGCTACACCAGAATGAGTGTGGAATGAGGAGCACCCACCACAGAATCTATAGTGAGAATCTGGAGAAAGCAGCCTGTACCTTCAGAGAGGGTAAGGGAAGTCTTCAGAGATTTCTCTGCTCTCCCTGGGATAAGACCCTGATGTTTGCCTACACTCAGCTCCAGGTTGCAGTTTGGGCTGCCATACCAAGATAGCAGGATCCCTCCTTACAACCCCAGGGCAGAGGGCAGTGCTGTGGTCATCTACATATCAAAGCACTGGCAAGAGAGCATAAGACCTTGGAAGAATAAAGGTCCCAGTGGGGTGCCCCCCCCAAAAAATCCAAACCTTGGAAGTGTCATAAATTAGTCTTGGGCTGAGGAAATGAGTAAACAACAGAAAAAGAAGAATCTGGCCATAATTACTTTAGTCCCATGGAAGATCAAAACACATACTCAGATGAGGACAAAATCAAAGCTTCCATATCCAAAACCTCCAAGAGAAACAGAAAATGGGCTCAGACTATGGATGAGCTCAAAAAAGATTTTGAAAGCAATTAAGGGAGATGGAGGAAAAATTAACCCCATTTATCTTGCAAAAAAAAACTAAAAAAAAAGAAGATAACTCCTTCAAACGCAGAATGGAACTAAAGGAAGCTGATGACTTTGCAAGAAATCAGGAAGAAATGAAACTCTTCAAAAAAAGTCAAAAATTAGAAGAAAATGTGAACTATCTCATTTTTCAAGAAATAATACAGTACAATTACCCTGAGATCCTAGAAGCAGAGGGTAAAATAGAAATCAAGGGAATTCACTGGTCACCTCCTGAAAGAGATCCCAAAAGAAGAACTTCCAGGAATATTATAGCCAAATTCCCAAACTCCCAAATCAAAGAGAAAATTCTGAAAGCTACCAGAAGCAAATAATTCAACTATCAAGGCTCCATAGTCAGGATTACACAGGATCTGGCAGCATCTACACTAAGGGTTCATAGGGATTGGAATATGATAGTACAGAAGGCAAAAGATCTTGGTTTAGAACCAAGAATCAACTACCCAGAAAAAGTGAACATCCTATTTCAGGGGAAAAGATGGACTTTCAATGAAACAGGGGACTTTCAAACTTTCCTATTGAAACAACCAGAGCTGAACAGAAAGTTTGATCTCCAAGTACAGGACTCTGGTGAACCATAGAAGGGATGGAAGAGAGAAACTAACTATGAGGAACTTAAGGATACTGAACTGTTTGTATTCCTGCATGGGAAGATATTGATAACTTATATAAACTTTCTCATTTATATGAGTTGTTAGAAGGAGCATATTATAGACAGGACATAGGAAGGAACAGAATATAATGGTATAGTAAAAAGATGGAGTCAGTGGGTGATAAAGGAAAGTACTGGGAGGGAGGAAGGAAAAGGAGATGAAGAAGAAGCTAAGAAATTTCACATAAGAGTCAAGAAAAAGCTTTTTCAATGAAGTTGAAAGGGGGAAGGCAAGGGGGAACAAGTGAGCCTTCATTCTCATCAGAAATGGCTCAGAGAGGAAATAACATACAAACTTAATAGGGTATAGAAATCTATCTTACACTAGAGAAAAAAAAGAAGAAAGGGGAGGGATAAGGGGAAATGGGGGAGGGAAGGGAGGAATAGGTGATAGAAAAGATGGAAGATCGAGGGAGAGGGTACTCAGATTCAACACACTTCTGGACAGGGCCAGGATGAAAGGAGAAAGAGAAAATAGAATAAATGAGAGTGGAGAGGAATAGAGTGGAGGTACAGCTAGTAATAGCAACTGTGGAAAAAATATTGAAGCAACTTCTCTGGTGGACTTATAAAGAAAGCAACTCACCCCAGAGACAGAGCCATTACAGACTGAACTACAATTTTTTTTTCTCTCTCTCTATTCTTGAGTTTTCTCATCTTCTGCGGGGGGCGGGGGGGTTTACGTTTACTCTTACAACACATTCAATGTACATCAATGTATGGCATGGAAACAATGCAGAGACTATCAGACAGCCTTCGGGGGGGGGGGGAAGGGAAGGGAGAGGGAAATTGTAGAAATCAGAGACTTGAAAAAATGATGGGTACATATTACTATTGTATGTAATTGGAAAACAAATAAGATGTTGAAAAAGAAAAAAAAGTCTTCATTTGAAAACTGTCTATTCATTTCCTTTGACCACTTATCAATTGGGGAATGACTTGTAACCTTATAATTTTTGCAATTCTCTATATTTTAGAAATGAGAAATTTATCAGAATTCCTAGTTGTGAAGATTGTTTCCCAGCTTTCTACTTTCCTTCTAATTTTAGCAGCATTGATTTTATTAGTGCAAAAACTTTTTAATTTAATATAATCACGGGGTGGCTAGGTGGTACAGTGGATAGAACACCGGCCCTGGAGTCAGGAGTACCTGAGTTCAAATTCGGCCTCAAACACTTAATAATTACCTAGCTGTGTGACCTTGGGCAAGCCACTTATCCCCATTGCCTTGAAAAAAAATTAATATAGTCACAATCATTCATTTTGCAGTTTATAATGTACTCTAATTGTTGTTTGGTCATAACTTGTCCCTTTTCCATAGTTCTTGGTCTATTATTGATGGTGTTATCCTTTATGTCTAAATCCTGTACCTATTTTGACCTTATTTTGGTATAGGATGTGAGATGTGGGCCTATGTTTTGCCATATTATTTTCCAGTTTGGGACAGCTAAATGGTGTGGTGGATAGAGCACTGGCCCTAGATTCAGGAGGACCCAAGTTCAAATCCAACCTCAGACACTTAATAATTACTTAGCTGCATGACCTTGGGCAAGTCACCTTACCTCATTGTCTTGCAAAAAAACAAAAAAACTTAAAAAACACACATACTATTTTCCAGTTCTCCCAACACCTTCTGTCAAAAAATGAGTTCTGAGACAACTAGGTGGTGCAGTGGATAGAGCACCAGCCCTGGAGTCAGGGAGTACCTGAGTTCAAATCCGGCCTCAGACACTTAATAATTACCTAGCTGTGTGGCCTTGACCAAGCCACTTAACTCCATTGCCTTGCAAAAAAAAAAAAAGACAAAAAAATGAGTTCTTATCCTGGAAACTAATGTCTTTGGATTTGTCAAACAGTACATGGCTGTAGTCATTTACTGTGATTTCTTTTGAACCTATCCTAATTCACTGATCCATTACTCTATTCCTTAACCAGTCCCAAGAAGTTTTGATGACTATTGCTTTATAGTACAGTTTTAGATCCGGTAGAGCTAGGCCACCTTCGTTTACATTTTTTTCATCAGTTCCCTTGCTATTTTTGACTTTTTGTTGCTTCAGATGAATTTTTTACTATTTTGTTACTATTTTTTCTAGCTCAATAAGCAGTTATTTGGTAGTTTGATTGGTATAGCACTGAATAAGTAATTTAATTTGGGTAGAATTGTCATTTGTCATTTGTATTATATTAGTTTGACCTAACCATGAACATTTGACAATTTTCCAATTATTTAGATCTGACTTTATTTGGATGAGAAATGCTTTATAATTGTGTACATAAAGTTTCTGAGTTTGTCTTGGGAGGTAGATTTCCAAATATTTAATATATAATAGTTACTTTAAATGGAATTTCTCTATCTCTTGCTCTTGTTATTCATATATAGAAATGCTGATGATTTATGTGAGTTTATTTTGTATCCTGTTATTTTGCTGAATTTGTTAATTGTTTCAAGTAGTTTTTTAGATTATTTTCTTGGGTTCTCTAAATATACCATCATATTATCTGCAAAGAGTGAAAGTTTTGCTTCCTCATTGCCAATTCTGATTCCTTCAAGTTCTTTTTCTTCTCTTATGGCTAAAACTAGCATTTCTAATACTATATTGAATAGTAATAAATACTATAATGAATAGTAATGGTGATAATGGGCATCCTTGTTTCACTCCTGATAACTACTGAAAATGTTCCAATTTTATTCCCATTATATTAATATATGTTGATGGTTTTAGATAGATAATTATTTTAAGGAAAATTTCATTTATCCCCAAACTTTCTATAGGAATGGATGTTGTATTTTATAAAAGGTTTTGCAGCATCTATTGAGATAATCATATGATTTCTGTTGGTTTTGCTATTGATATATTCAATTATGTTGAGTGTTTTTCTAATATTGAACCATCCCTGCCTATCTGGTATAAATCCTACCTGATTATGGTATATTATCCTAGGAATAACATGCTGTAGTCTCATTGCTAAAATTTTATTTAAGATTTTTGCATCAATTGATTCATTAGATAGAATGATCTATAATTTTCTTTGTTTTGGTTCTTACTGGTTTAGGTATCAACACCATGTTGGCATCATAAAAAGAATTTGGCAAAACTCCTTTTTTAAAAATAGTTTATGTAGAATAGGAATTAATTGTTACTTAAATGTTTGGCAGAATTCACTTGTAAATCCATCTGGACCTGGAGACTTTCTTAAGGAGTTTTTTTGATGAGTTCTTCAATTTCTTTTTTCTGAAATAGGGTTATTTAAGTATTTTATTACCTCTTCTGTTAATCTGGGCAGTTTGTATTTTTGTAAATATACATCCATTTCACTCAGGTTAACAAGTTTATTGGCATACAGTTTGGCAGAATAGTTCCTAATTATCTTTTTGATTTCCTCCTCATTTGTGATTAGTTTATCCTTTTTGTTTTTGATACTGGTAAGTTGGTTATCTTCTTTCTTTTTTTTAATCAGATTAACCAAAGGTTTGTCTACTTTATTGGCTTTTTCATAAAACTAACTCTTAGTTTTATTTATGAAATCAATGGCTTTCTTGCTTTCAATTTTATTAATCTCTCCCTTGATTTTCAGAATTTCTAATTTGGTAAGGTTTGCTTTCTTTATCCTTAGTTCTAACTTCTCATACACAAAATGACCAATACATAAACATGTTAAATATAAATGAACAAGCACAACTTTTGCTAGCCTGTTCGTCACTGAGGGTGGAAAGGGAGGATGGTAGAGAAATATGGAACTAATAAAGATGTAAGTGTATGAATGTTGAAAAACTTTCATAACATAATTGGAAAAATAAAATATTCAAAAAAAGAATAATAGGGACAAAAACAAGATTTTAAGGGGTTAAAAAAGTGAAGTCAATGGGGATAGAATATTTTGAGACTGGGAATGGAAAGGTATCTTCTCTAACAAACAGAGTAGGCTTTTTCCTCATAATTCTAGAGGAATTATGTTTCCATTTATATATTTCCATTTATAAACTATTATTCTGTTTCATTTTGTTCTCCCTAGGAGGTGCCCCACATATTGACTGAAACTACAGGACAAAACATCTGTCTATAGTAAGATAACCAGTGGGCCAAGCTAACAAAGGCTTTTCAAAAAATTATTCAGAAAATAGTAGATTCAAGCTGCATTGTGTGTTCAGAGTTTTCTCTGGAAATGTTACTGAAATGGAAGATGGCTTTAGATTTCTTTTCCTTTTCTTGGCTTCCTACTCCTTAAAGAGGGACCAAATTGCTGCTATTATCACACAAATAGCTAAAAGTTGCTAAGCTACTTAAATTGTTGAGGGTGTTCTGAATTTGGGAGAGCAATAAGATCTGCCAGACAGTTCTCATCATGGAGGAAGACTTATTAAAGGCAGCAAATTTAATTCAGGATTTACAATTTTCTCAACTTCTGAGAGGCATTCTCATTAAGAGGCCTCAGCATACTGATGAAATATGGAACTAGGAATGAAATTTAATAGATTTGATAGTATCTGTACTGAGAGGGATACAGTAAGTAGAGTACCAGTCTTGGTCTCGGGAAAACAGTGACTGACCCTGGGAAAATACAATTCTCTTAAGATTAAAGAATTGTCAACCTGTATTAAGAGAGGGCCATCATACTGGAGATTCCTCACAGTATTGGAAGCAAGACCATCAAAAAAAGCGTGTGCTGAGTAAATACTTAGGAAGTCCAGGAAAGCGAATTCTTGGAGGTGTTGAAAAAGGGCAAAGCATGCTGATGAATAAAAGGAAGCTTTTAGAAAAATTGAATAAGACCATCAAGATAGTTTCCAATTTAAAGGGACTTTTGGCCCTGCAAGACTCAAAAAGAATGTGCAGATACACTCAACCAGAAAAGAAGGGTTGTGTGAGGGGTGGCTAGGTGGCACAATGGATTGAGCACCAGCCCTGGAGTGAGGAGTACCTGAGTTCAAATCTTGCCTCAAATACTTAATAATTACCTAGCCTGTGTGGCCTTGGGCAAGCCACTTAACCCCATTGCCTTGCAAAAACCTAAGGAAAAAAAGAAAAAAGTAAAAAAGGGGTGTATGTGTGTGTGTGTGTGTGTGTGTCTGTCTGTCTGTCTGTCTGTCTGTCTGTCTATCTGTAATAGAGAGAGACAAAGAAAGAAAAGGAAAGTATTACAACTCAAAATGCCAATGAATTACTTGGAATTATATCTAGGTTGAATTTGAAGGCAGAGAGAACCTTGTTTCTTTAGTGGCAGATAAAGATCAGGCAAAGGGCAATAGGATCTATTAGAGGTAAAGTTTTATATCCTACCCAGTTACACTTACACATATACACATACCCTGCCACATATACACATAATACACCCACAAACATACAGAGTAAGGACAAATGGAGAGTATGGAGTAAAAATGAAAATGATCACAGAAAGAAGTTCCATGTTGTTCTGTCACTGATTACTTTCTGCAGCCAATACTCAAGAGTTTGGTTATTTCTTCTGCCCAAACTTTTACCTTGGAACTAAATATTACATTCCTCCTCATCCTTAAATGGCTGCCATATGAAATTTATATATATTTGAAATATTTTAAAAACAGTCCCTGTCCTTAAACACCAGATGAGTAAAACTTTTTATGATCTCACCATATCACATGTTCCAAAGCAAAAATACAAATATAAAAGAAAAATATCTTTTTTTTATTTCTGGATAATTCACAGTGGATTTGTTTTTTCATGCTAGCATGCAATTAAATACTGCATATCTGTATAAAGTAGTCCCCAGCAGAAAAACAGGTTCTTCCCCATTGGAAAAAATGAGAAGAGTCCTTTTGAGCTGGTGCTTACCTGCACAGGATTGGGCAGTGTAAAAGGCATGAGTGCTTCCATGGGCACCACCCAGGGGGAGATGGTTGTTCCAAAGCTCTTCCCCAGGAATGGCCCTAGAGGAACGTATTCCCATTTCTGGATATCCCGAGCTGTAGAGGGGAAAATAAGATAGCAGTAGTAAATTTACCCTGTCTAAAATTTACTCCAAGGCAAGGTTAAAAAAAAATAAATGATTGATTACTATTTGAGGGAAAATTCGTGGATACTGAATAGTATCATTAACAACATTGATACTATCAATACCTTAAATATTTCAATTTTATTGATCTTTAATAACAAGATGATGATAATAACTGGAAATACTCTACTACAATTTTCCTGAGTAACTCTAAATGATGCCCACAATCTCTACTGATTCTACAGAGGGACACTGATTCTCTCACAGTTGTTTTAATATTGAGGTATATTACCGCTCCAGTCGTTCATGAGGACCATTCCAAAAATATGCTCATGGGCTTTGTTAATGGGAATTGGCTCTCCAAGTTTGTTTCCAGGGCCTACAAAGAATGCCTAATATAGAAGGGGAAAAGATCAGTCAGAAATGAGAAGTTGGGGTTTGAATATCACTAACACACTACAGCAGTTGGTCAGTTGTAATCCAGTGTGAGCCACAATATGAACTATAGAAAAATCCAGAAAACCATCAACCTTAAAATGACTGAAATCCATCAGTAAGACAAATAATAAAACATTTTCAGAATCAAATCATCAACCCAGAGAGAGTCTGTCTTGATACTGAATGATATGAAAAATGATAAAGTGCCCACCACCGGGGCTACTACCATTCTTGGAAGAATCTTTTCCCTAGAGAGATCATAAGTAGCCATCAGAAATTGCATATATAACTTACCATTTCCAACTCAAAGTCCAAAAGTTTGGAAACACCATGTATTGGAGGCTTGGCTGGAAATTAAGAGACAAGAAAAAGAGATTGCTATTATTCATATAGTCCTCTTAGAAAGAACTATCACATTCATCTAGCTGCACCATTGGCAAATCTATTTAGATTGGCTTTCAGGGAACTTACTTTCATCGGGACACAATTGTCCCACGGGTCTTCGGATTGGTGTGCCTGATACCACAATAGAGGAAGCTCGGCCATGATATCCCACTGGCAAATGCAACCTGGTTCAAATGATATGTGGGAAACAACAGTCATCACTAATAACCAGTATTTCACATTGGAATGCTGATCAAGTCATAAGCATACTGTTTGGAACCAAATCAAAATTAGGTTTTGATTTAGTTTTTCTTTGTTATATGGAAAGATTCAATAGTGTTTAAGGAAGGCAATATATTGGGAAAATTCTTCTGGCTTTTTAAAAAAAGATATAACCTCCTTCCTTCTCTTGTTTGCAGAAGAACAAGACTATGGGCAAGGCACTACAGTTCCGGAGCTAGATTCATTCAATATATTGGTCAGTGTTCAAAACCACTAATCATGCTTGTACTTCCAAGGGTCAGTCCTAGGTCCTGATCACTTTTATTTCTCTATTCTACATTCTCTCACTGAGTGCTATCAACAGTTCCCATGAATTCCAAGACCATCTCTATGAAGATAACTCCCAAACCTATAATTCCAGATTTCCATCTCTTGACTCTATCTTTGAGTTGGTTGTCCCCCAGGCTTTCCTTTCTTACTTCAACCCCTTGGAATCCCCAGCTTTCTTTAAGACTCAGCAAGAAGTCTCTTCTGGTTCTCCAAAGTGCTCATGCCTTCTCTCAGGTTACTTTCTATCTGTTATGCATCTCGAAAGTACTTAAATCCTGTAGCTATAAAGCCTCCATCATTAGAATGTAAACTCCTCAGGGAAGAATTTTATTTACTTTTTCTCTATATCCCCAGTGCTTACCACAGTATCCTACACTGAGTAAGTTTTTCATTAAGTGCTTAGTGACTGATAGATTCTGCTGAATTTTTGTTGTTTTATTTTTTATTTGTTCTCATTTATCCTTTAAGTGTTACTGTGGACTGACTGGGAGTCGCATTAGGGGGTAGAACAAGAACAGAAAATGAAGATGATATAAAAATCCAAAAAGATAAAATATTTAAGATAAGAAATAAAAAGGCATAGATGGATTATTAACCTAAAAAATTAAAATTGATATAGGTAAAATGGATTACAAATAACAGAATGGAACAGAATTAAAGTGAGATCAAAAGGAAATAAAGTAGTTAGATAAAGAGGCTTCTGAAGCTCCTTTCAGCTTTACATACATGATCCTATGAATAAGGGCAAATCATCTAGGATTCTTCTATAAAGTCTTGTGAGCTTGTTGTATATCTCTCCTTAAAGATCCTCAGGGAAGGAAACCTCCCCTTGACTCAGACTTTGAAATATGCCTATTTGTTCATCTACTCAAAAGAGACAGGGAACAGATGGTCATAATTTTCACTCAGTAATGCCTCTTGCTAGATTTTTTTTGAGACTGGTAATCAAGCCTGAATATATACATATATATATATATATATATATACATATATATATATATATTCCAGGCTCTTCCTTTGCTTTCTCACTACTGTGCATGCCAATGTATGGTTCATTAAATCCTAGGGAGTTAGGAGGCTGGGGGTAGGGAAGCCGGGAAGATCATCCTTGAGTCAACCCTGACAAGTTTACTCTGAAGAAGCTAATATGGGAATCTGTTTTGCTTGACTACACCAATTTGTTACAAGAGCTTCATATTGATTTTGGTTTTTTAATTGAAGTTGGACTTGGGATGGGGGGTGGGAGATGTGGGAGAGAAAGAAAATAGATTTTTTTTTTAATTGAAAAGAATTAACTTTAAAAGAAAAAGGAGACCCTTGGCAGCTGGAGGGTAAGGGATGAGGGAAACAGTCACAGATATCAATCAATTCAAACTCTGAGTCATCAGAGCCAAACCTCTGACCCACCACTCCACCAAAAAAAAAAAATGCAAGAAGAGATAATTGCATCACAGTGGTGTATTGCTAGAATACTACAAAGTATCTAAGTCTGAAATATTGCTTTCTAGGGTGGTTCTATTGTAGCGAATGATATCAGAAAAAAAGAACGAGTCTGGTAGTTAAAAGATATGTGAGGGTCTAGTCCTGACCCAGATATGAAACAGGTACATGATTATGGGTGTGAATAACATATTTCATTAGTGTAGCAACAAGGGAATTTTATTCTATTTTTTAAGATAAACATTTATTGAATATTCAACCACAAGGACATTTTAAAGAAACTAAAAAAATAATTTCCCAAAAGTAAATTTTACTTTAAAAAATACAAACTTTAAAAATGAGACCATAAATGCCAAATATTATAAAGGCATTATGCCTGCCTAAGTAAAAGAACCTGATCAAGTCACTTAAACCTCTAAAGACCCTAGTTTCCACATCAGTAAAATAAAAATATTTAACTAGATTACTTCTAATATCTCTAATAGGTAGTATATTCTAGAAGACCTCAGTTCAAATCTTGGTTCTAACATTTGCTTTCTGGGTGACCTTGGGTAGTTTCTTCAAGGGAAGAGATTGGATTAAGTGACTTTTAAGCTTCCTTCTAGCTCTAAATCTATGATCCTGATTTTGTCCCTTCTAGCACTATCACTCTATGATTCCTTCCTCTCTCCTTTCTCCCTTTGACTTGATCATTGATCCCTACTCCTTCCCCATTTCTGTACTGATTGCTCTGAAATATTCTCACTTGGAGTCATAGGTTTTAGAGTTTAAAAGGCTCTCAGAGGTCATCTTTAGCAGTGATATCAAACTCAAATAGAAATAGTGGCCACTAAACCATACATAAAGATTCCTAGTAGGTGACTTGCCTTAGAAAACTATATATTAATATTCTTTATATTCTATTGTATTTTGATTTATTTTGTAAAATATTTCCCAATTATATTTAATCTTATTACACTGGAGTATGGCAGCCTAAGCTACCTGTTTGATACCTCTGAGCTTCAGCAGCCTCATTTTACAAATAAAGTAACTGAAGGTAGCAGAGCTGAAAGACCTTCTCAGCAGGAGAGCTTGGGGGAAGGGTCATTTGAGGTCAGGCAGACTGGATTCCTATTTCAGCTACACTGACATCAACCTTGGACAAATTTTGAGTCTTCTATTTGATCACCTTTAAATTATAGGTGATTGTCTGTGCCCTTTCTCCCTGCCTCAAAGGACTGTTAAAGAAACCAAAAGATAATAGATGAGAGAATACTTTGAAGAGAATGAACTCTCATAAACGTGCAAGGGATTATTTCTAGTTTGGAAATTCTAAGTATGAAACATTGAAAAAAAAATCTGCCTTCAGAATTCAAGTGTAACATCTCCTTCTTCAAAGTATTTTATTTTCCCAAACTGAAAAAAAAGTTCATAATTCACTATGGAGTTTTAAAATTTTCTCCTTTTGATTCTTGTGGGTATTTTGGGGCCCCATGAGGAAAGCATCACTAAAAACAGAAAGATGTATTACATGATTATAAAAGAAAAAAATTAAGAACTAAGAGTAATATTATTAAGTAATAATATTAAGAGTAATACAAACCAGTTAGGCATCAAAGCATTTTCTTTCCCTCTGAACATGATTCCAACATTAGTAGCATGTTGTCGAGAAGAATAAAAGTCAGTGTAGTCTCCTACATAAGGAATAGTGAAAAAATATCCTTATCAATGATAAAATACTTCAGTTGCAAGGAGAGAACAGCACACCTCTCCAGGACTGATGGGAAAAGTCATGGGAAAGGATATACAGATTTTTTTTTTAAAAGTTACTTATTCAATAACATAAACCTAGCAAGAACAAATAGACAACACTTTCAAAGAAATGGAGGTCAATCAAAATGTTTAGTTATTTTTGTGAAATAAAGTTTCCAATTTTAGGCACATATCCTTTGTAAATTTACCAAGTTGGTGGCTCATTTTATCATTTACTTAAGAATGGAAAAGGGGGAAAAAAACACTGCCTCCTGAGTTAGAGGATATAGTTCAAATTTGGCCTAGATGATAATTGATCAAGTCACTTAATGTCCATGGGCCTCAGTTTCCTTGTCTGTAAAAAGAAAAGGCAGGTCTAAGATAGCCTTCAAGCTTCCTTTCAGTTCTAGATCCAGAATTCTATGATCTAGTTCTTGGATTAGGTTCTCAACTCTTCATAAATTCTGAATCTATTCATTCAATTTCTCTGCTGCCCTCTTGTGTTTCTTCTGAAGAAAAGCAGATTGGGTAAAATAAGAAATTGAAATTAATGAAGGGGTTCCCCATTCCTGCAAACTGTCAAGCAGAAACTTAATGATGGCTCACCTTCCAACTGTACTGTAAAGGGGATTTTTATACTAGGTGGGAAACTAAGATCCTTCTAACCTGAAAGTCTTATTTTTGAATTGAATAGAATAAGAAGGAAAGATAGCATGGTCATCAAATTAAGAAGTAACCTGGAAGATGAGATCTTACAGATTAGTGGGGATTGAAATAATTTCATCTTTGAAATTGTATGCGTAATCGTGTAGTTTGAAGTGATATGTGTGTATGTGAGTGATACATCATCTCACCTTGTTCTTCTGCACACTTGTGTGTATACACATATAGCCTGTTTTGGATGGGTTATAAAGTAAAAAATAAACAAAGGCACTCAAACATACATATGGGGGGGGGAATCTTAATTTTAAAAAGAAAAAATGGATGTTGGAATAGAATTAGATTAATTGTGAAGATGAAAAGGATGCAAGTTTTTCTAAATTTGATCCTGGAGTAAAAGGGATTCCCAATAAGTTGCCTTCCTGGAAAATATGTTATTTTTACAAAATAATTAAATTATATATCTCAGGGGTGGCTAGGTAATGCAGTGGATAGAGCACCAGCCCTGGAGTCAGAAGGACCTGAGTTCAAATACGACCTCAGAAGCTTAATAATTACCTAGCTGTGTGGCCTTGGGCAAGCCACTTTAATCCTATTGTCTTTCAAAAAAAACTCTAAATATACATGTACATGCATACATACATACGTACATATATACATATACATATACATATACATATACATATACATATACATATACATATACATATACATATACATATACATATACATATACATATACATATACAATCTCAAAAATGAGAAAGGCTTTCTGCTGTACACACTCCCTCTAGTTCAGAGATAGGAGCAACTAATTTGGAGAGACCGTAATTTGGCCACCTTGGGTCAGCAATAACATTTTTTCAATTCAATTTCCTGCTGTTTCCACATAGGAAAGGTCAAATATATTAACTGACATAAGTCTGAAATACTAAGAATTTGCTTCAAAATCATGAGGATTGGTTGGCTAGGTGGTGCAGTGGATAGAGCACCGGCCCTGGAGTCAGGAGTACCTGAGTTCATAATCCGACCTCAGACACTTAATAATTACCTAGCTGTGTGGCCTTGGGCAAGCCACTTAAACCCATTGACTTGCAAAAACCAAACAAAATCATGAGGATTGTCTTTTTTGACAAAAATAAGTCAATTACTTTAATAGTGAATCCTTGCTTTGTCAACAGTATGCTACAAAGATGGCAAAATAAAAGCAAATCTCTGCATGCCATTTTTAATCTGGAAACATTTTCTTCAATAACATTTGCTTGAAATAATGTTTGTACACTTTGCAAAAAAAAAATTGTGCAGACTGAGATGGACTCCCATCTAATCCCAAAGCATTGCAAATTGCAAATTTATATCAAGATTGAGAAATAAGGTGGCACATTGGCTAGAGTATAGGTTTAAGTTAGGAAAATCTAAGTTTAAATCTGGCCTCAGACACTAGCCGTGTAATCCTGGGCAAGTCACATAACCCTGTTTGTTTCAGTTTCCTCATTTGTAAAATGAGCTGGAGAAGTAAATGGCAAAACCACTCTAGCATTTTTGCCAGGAAAATCCCCAAATGGGGTCACGAAGAGTTGGACACAACTGAAATAATAAGCAAGCACAACAACAAAATCAGAAATCAGAATACATGGCCATCATACAATTCAAGGCTGCAGTACACTTCAAAAGCTGCCTATACATGTATGGGAAACTACTTAACACATAATTTTTAAAGTTCAATTTGTTTAAGCCCTCACTAAGAAGACCTATATCAAAAGCAGCCTGGTAGAGGTATAAGGATCATGAAACTTGACCTTGCAAATTCTTTAACAATTCTATATAAAAGTGAAGGGAAGTATGAAGAAAACTTCCTACTGATAAAATAAGAGAATTTGAGGGTCCTACTGTCTGGGGTGGAATAAGAGTAAATGTGATGTACAGTTTGTACTGAGGAACTAGAGCATTATGAATAAAGATCAGCAAGTAAATAAGTAGCTAGAATATAAAAGTTCACAAAAGGCAGTAAAGTATAATAAGCTTGGAAAGGTAGATTGGAAACCCATATAATCTTGTGAATGATTTAAAATAACAAATTGAGGAATTTGTTTTTTACTAGGAAGAAGTCAATGGAGATTTTAGAGTGGGAGAGTGACATTGTCAGATCTGTGAGAAACATCAGTTTAGCAGCTGTGTGGAATCTGGATTCTCAAGAGGAAAGAGTTGTGGCAGGGGACCAATTAGGGTATCTTTAATGCAAAAATGCATGAAGAAACTTATGATTTGACATTAGGGCAAAATGTTTTGGAGACAACCAGGAGAGTAAAACATTAACTAACCAAATGCAAGTCTTCTAGAAAAGATCTGAAATTGAAGAATAGCAGTAATAGATGAGAGAATGAAGATAATGTTTACCTGGATTTAGCAAAGCTTTTGATACTAAATATCTCATAATATTCTTATAAAGAAAAAATGGAAATATATGGATTGGTGGATAATAAAGTCAGATTATTCCAGTAAGGATTAGATGTTGTTTAGTCATTTAGTTGTGCCCAACTGTTTGTGATCCCATTTGGAGTATTTTTGATGAAGATACTGGAGTGGTTTACCCTTATTGTCTCCAGATCATTTTACAGATGAGGAAACTGGGGCAAATAAGGTTAAGTAACTTGCCAAGGGTCACACAGCTAGTAACTATTTGAGGCAAGATTTGAACTCACAAAGTCATTTTGAATCCACGTCTGGCACTCTGTTGTGCCTCCTAGTTGCCCAAAAGATTAGATAGTCTGACTCTAAAAGGTAATAGGTTAAATGTCAAGTGTCAAGGATAGTAGCCCTTGGCCCTGTGCTATTCAGCTGTTTTATGGATAATGTACAGATAGTGTGCTTGTCAAATCCATAGATGACACCAAGCTGAGAAAGATAACTAACACAATAGATGTGGGTCAGGATTCAAAAGGATCTTAACAAGCTAAAGCATTATGCTAAATATAATAAAATGAAATTCAACATATAAAGTCTTGCATTGGGTATCAAAAAAAATCATTTTCATCAGTAAGATGGGGGATGCATAGATAGATAGCTGTTCAGAAAAAAGATTTGGGTGCTTTAATGCAGTACAAGATCAATGAGTTAGAAGTGTAATATGGCAGCTACAAAAGCTGACATGATGAAGGGCTGACAGACATCAGAGAGACATGACTTCCAAGAAAAGGGAAGTGAGTCCAAAGGTATGTTGGAGCCAGCTCCAGTTTTCCAAGATTCTGTTGTTAAATTCTCAGTATGAACATTTATATTAAGAGAATTCAGCAATCTATAAAATCAGGGATTCATTTATTTTATTTTTTTTTGTTATCTAGGTTTAATAAAGTATTAAGAATGCAAATTAAACTCAAATGTGTATGCATATATTCCAGTCACCTCCCCAATCCAGTTGTTAAATATTTATTAGCACACCCTAGTAATTGTTCTATAAATATGGCTTAAACTCAGCAGGAATATAGTAGAAGACTTAGGGAATAAAGTCATCACCAGATTGGAGAATTATTACTACTACTATTAATAATAATAACAGTAATAAAAATAATTGTAAGTTCCTTCACGGCAGAAGTTGTCTTTTGGAGCTATTTGACTATTCCTTTAAACCCAACTCACTCTGGCTCTCACTGTTTGGCCAATAATAGACTCCAGTCCAAACCTCACTCACTCATTGTTTGGGGGTTTGTTTTTTTTTTTTGGTTCGGAATGAGTGTAGATAGCAGTCCTTTCTGTCCTAGTCAGAAACTTTGAGGGTCTTTCCCTCTGTGTCTGACTCTTTTGTGATGGCACAGTAGGTTATCTTTTGTCTCCATTCTTACTTAGCCTTAAATCACTGAATGGGTGTTGTCTCAGATAAACCGAGTTTTAAAAGACCAAGGTCTCCCATTGCATCTGACACAACTGCCAGTCACCCTGATCTATGTCGTGCCATTGAACTCCAATGACTCTGGAGGAAAAAAATGAGGCTGATATTCTACACAGCCCTGCCTCGCTTAAATCCAATTCACTTGTAGGTCAATATATCAATCTCCAGATGCCACTGATCCTCTTTGAAAATGAAGGATGAACAACAATCTGAGACTAAGTAGGCCAGATGGCTCCTGGAATCTTTTAACTCTCATATTCCGTGTTTCTGAGTATTCAGTTGGGTGAACTTTCCAGCCTGATCAAAGAGCCTAGAGAAAAGATACTTCAGGGGCGACTAGGTGGCAAAGTGGATAGAGCACCAGCCATGGAGTCAGGAGTACTTGAGTTCAGATCTGGCCTCAGACACTTAATAATTACCTAGCTGTGTTGTCTTGGGCAAGCCACTTAACCCCATTTGCCTTGCAAAATAAAAAAAAAAAACTAAAAAAAAAGAAAGAAAGAAAATATGCTTCAGAAAAAGTTAATAGGAATTAAGGAAAGGAGAGAACTACTGCATTTTTTCCCCAAAGGATAACTTGAGAGAGAGCAGTTTTTTTTTCTATTGAGAGAAATGGACATAGTTCTAAGAAATAGCAAGAATAGATGCTGTTTCCTCAGTGATATGAGTTAAGAAACCTGGGTTAGCCAATTGACAAATGGTCAAAGGATATGCAAAGGCAATTTACAGATGAGGAAATCAAAGTAATCTATAGCCATATGAAAAATGCTCTAAATCATTAATTATTAGAGAAATGCACATCAAAGCTTCTCTGAGGCACCACCTCACACCTCTCAGACTGGTCAATATGACCAGAAAGGATAATGATCATTGTTGGAAGGGATGTGGGAAATCTGGGACACTATTACACTGTTGGTGGAGCTGTGAACTCATCCAACCCTTCTGGAGAGCTATTTGGAGCTATGCCCAAAGGGCAACAAAAATGTGCATACCCTTTGACCCAGCAATACCACTACTGGGTCTATACCCTGAAGAGATGAGGAAAAAGGGTAAAAACATCACTTGTACAAAAATATTTATAGCAGCCCTGTTTGTGGTGGCAAAGAATTAGAAATCCAGCAAATGTCCTTCAATTGGGGAATGGCTTAGCAAACTGTGGTATATGTATGTCATGGAACACTATTGTTCTATTGGGAACCAGGAGGGATGCGATTTCAGGGAAACATGGAGGGATTTGCATGAACTGATGCTGAGTGAGTTGAGCAGAACCAGAAAAATATTGTACACCCTAACAGCAACATGGGAGCGATGTTCAACCTTGAAGGACTTGCTCATTACATCAGTGCCACAATCAGGAACAATTTACCATCTGTATCCAGATAAGGAGCTGTGCAAAGGACAAAGTGCAAGGACTATTCCCTTTAATTTAGAAAAAAAAAAAAACAGATATCTTATTGTCTGATCTTGTTACCTCTTAGACTTCTCTTCCCTTTAAGGATATGATTTCTCTCTCATCACACCGAATTTGGAACAAGGTACAACATGGAAACAAAGTAAAGATTGACAGAGTACTTTCTGGGGGGGGGGGGGGAAGCAAGATTGGGGGAAAAATGTAAAACTCAAATAATATCTTTAATAAAAATAAATTAAAAAAACAAAAATAAATAAATTTTCATGTAGAAAACTGCAAAAAATTAAAAAAATAAAAATATAATGAATATTTTAAAAAAGAAACGTGGGTTAGAAAGAAAAATAAATGGAATTAAATATGAATCTGGACTCAAATGGAAAGGTCGTTGATTCAGTCAAAATGGGCTAAGCGATGAAAAGTGCAATGTAATGCTGGTGAAGTACCTGTTTGGCTAATAGGCTACCTTGAGATAGGCCAAAATTAGATGCAGTAAGTCTTTTTTTTTATTAAAATTGAGAAATCTTTATAATTTTGGAATTAAAGGACAAGGAACAGTGGGGCCCAACCTTCTGTGTGCTGGAGTGCTTCACAATTAGTTTTTAGTTTCTTTATGTTTCTTGATATTGTCCTATAGGTCCATGTTAGTGCATTGGATATTCATGACCTGGTTGTAATATGTGATTTTTGTTCTCTAACCACTTGACCAAATATGCATGGGAGGAAGCTATCAGAAGGGAAGAGGAAAGGGAAAAGGAAAGTTCTAAAGATCAGACTTTTGAATCTCCCATTTTATGTTGTGGGGGGACAAAATTAGGCACATAGTTAGGAAACCCAAATTCTATTTTTGCATTTCTGCCACTAACTCATGTAATCTTTTTTTTCTTTTTTTTTAGGTATTTTTTTGCAAGGCAAATGAGGTTAAGTGGCTTGCCCAAGGCCACACAGCTAGGTAATTATTAAGTGGCTGTGACTGGATTTGAACCCAGGTACTCCTGACTCCAAGGCCAGTGCTTTATCCACTACATCACCTAGCCACCCCTAACTCATGTAATCTTAAGCAAGTTATTTATCCCCTTCAGGATCCTCTTTCTTCATCTGTTAAATGGAGATAATAAGAAGATCTTTCCTATCACATTAGATTGTGGTTAAGGATTCAATGAAAATGTGAAAGCACTTTGAAAATTATAAAGTGACATATCTGGGCTTGGCCCATAAAATATAAGACACAACAATAGAAATAATAGCAGACATTTATAAAGCACCTAAAGGTTGTACAAAGAATTTTTAATATTCCCTTATTTGACTCTCCCCAAATAGTATGAGTTAAGTGCTAACTATTATGCCCATTTTTCAGGTAAAGAAAGCTGAGGTGATGGGTCTGAGGTCTTCCTAAATCTAAGTCTAGTTAGTCCTCCTACCACTACATTGTGAAATGAAGTTATTCTATTTTTTTTTGAGAGTGGAGAGAAGGAAAAAGAAAGGGGGATATGAAAATTCACCAAAGATGACCTTAAGATCTTAGAGAACCTTCTGGGTATGGATAGACCTCATTTTTCACAGATCATAAGAGACTGGGAAGTGATAGTATCCTAAAATATCATTCTATAATGTGCACATACAAGTGAAGTTTTTTTTTGCCAACTTTTAATTTAATCTTTCGCATTTATTGGTCTTTGAATTTGACTGCCTACAGTTAACAGTTTTTCTCCCTGAGGGCACTTGGATGATGCACAGAGTGGATAGCAAGCTGGCCGGGAGGCAGGAAGATCCAGATTTAAGAGCCACCTTTCACACATGCTGATTATGTGTCCTTGGGTGTCACTTAACATCTCAGCATTGTAAGTAACTCTTTAAGACTATAAATTACAGAGAATGTGTCAACCTGCAATGTAAGAGGGAGCTTCCTCACTCTGGGGGTCCTGAAACCAATGAAATCCCAGGTATAATCCCTATTCTTTGCTTTTTATATGTCTTCTCAACTTTCAGGGGAAGACAGAGCCAACATTAACTGGAATTATGCTTTGGCTTTCTGGATGATGGAGTCCCCAAAACTAGAGACCATCATTTCCAATATAATTTGTAAACATGATATGGTGACAATAGGAAGTCCTTCACTAAAGATTTACTCAGAGTTACCATGAGACAGATAAATATGGGTTTTCAAAAACTAATCCAAGTTCCAGACAATCTCCCAGTTCAATATGGACTGATAATATACAAGCTCAGCCTATCCTTATTGACTCTGTCCAAAGACAGTAAGAATGGAGGGTTTCCCCAGGAAACCCCAAAGGTGATCATAAAGTCCCAGGGTGGTCAGAATCTCCCAGGGAGGCTTTAGAAGTCCCAGAGAACAAGAGAACCGAGTGCCCTCTGGCAACAGGACCATAAAAGTACTAAAATTCTCCAAGAAACGTTGCACTGTATCCTAAGACCATGCAGTCTAAAGACTCAATTCTCCGAATCTCCAATATCTACAAGGGCCTAACACTCAGAAAGTCTTCAGAAAGTCAGTCCTCAAATCCAGGTAATCTAGGGGTAGACTAAGTAGTGCTGACCACAAGGGCTGCAGAGGTTGGAGCAAGGTCTTGGTAAAATGTAGCAATGAGGAAACTAAATCTAGAGGGAGAAATAAAGCAAAGGAGGCCTTAGGAATCTAAGTTATTACAGCTATGGATGTACCTCAATTTCTAGTCTAGAAGGAAAAAAAACATCATAACTTCCGGTAGAGATTCAAAAGCAATAGCACTACCAAAAAGAGAGTCATAGAAACTTTTATTTTAATTTAAAAAAGAGACCAAAAGGAAATTCATAAGCACAGAAAAGCAGGTCAATTTTGAAAGGGAGATATGGAATATATTACATCCTTTTAAAAAAAACAACCAAGCAGTATAAAATGGAAATTTACAGTTTCAATGCAACTTTCTTCTTGTGTTCTGCTGTGAATATGGAAATAATTTTTGTGCTTATGTTCAGAATAAAAAATAAAATTAGTTATATCTATATATAATATATGTAAAAGAATCTATGTCAATAGAACTCAAGTTCAAAAAGGAGGAGTATAGGTTGACTGCATGTCTATCATTTTAGAACTGGTCTTTCTAAATATGCACAGAGACTTGTCATTAAAAGGCTAGTAACTAAATGATGACTTTTTTGGCCACAGAAACTCTTAAAATATATGGACGAGTTTTACTATGTGTGTTGAATGAAAGCATTCACAATGATACAATCATAGGCCTTCTGAAGTAATAAAGACAAAGAATACTAAAGTAACAAGAAAAAAGGAAAAGGATTCCTACACAGGATCTCATTTTAATTTTCTCTAGCCACTCATACTCCCTCAAAATCTTGGACTGATGAGGATAGTTTTTTGGCTGGTCAGTGACTTCTTTGCTATGATACGTGAAACATTATCTCTTAGTAAAGAAATTTAATACTCACCAATGGTAGCCGGCAAGTGCATTGTGGCAGAGGCCTGGGGTATGAATGCACTGAAATATAGAATCAAAAGGTTCAAGCATCAAGTCTAATTGGATCCCCCTCATTAGATGAAGTCTGCAAGTTCAGCCCAGCTCATCCTATTCCCACTCAGAGCACTCAAGAGAAGCAGCTACCTGCTGCACCAGGGGGACAAGACCAGCTTTGGCTGAAATGAAGCCAAGTTTGAGAGCTAGTTCCTGTAGTTACCCTCTAGGGAAATGAAGTCTCTTGCATCCATTCCTTAGTTCCTTCATCTCTAAAACAGGTCAAGAATCACTTGGTCTCTATATAGAGGCATTGATGAATAATGAATGGACTACTCTCAAATGACATGAGTGCCTCAGGAGGGCACAGGATCATTCTGAGGAATAGCAGTACTCTTCTGCATTCATAGTTCTTTCATTATCAACAAAATCCCAGCAATCAAGAGAAAGAAGATGTGGGTAACTTTACAAGATGAAGCTGTTTCCCCTAGAGTCCAAATATAAGTCCATATATAAGAGTCCATCTATCCCCTGAAGTGCCTGAACACCTTCCTTTAGAGCACACCTCACCGTTTCCGTAGAATAGAATCATCTCTCAAAGTAGCTTTCCCAGATGAAAGCAGGCTCTGCAGATACATTCTGGCCTCCTTCCAAGCAGCATAACCCAAGCTCATGAATCTGTTAAGAGTTGGCTAAAAATAAAATAAGGAGAAAGTAACGAATATGAAAAATCTAGGGGGCTTTAATACTGTTAATGGGGGTTCTAATATGCTTGAGGAAGAAACAGCTACTTAACAAACATCTACTGAGACCTTATATTGATTCCTAGCAATAAGGGAGGAAGAAAGAAAAGTAGGGAAGGATGGAAGAAAGAAATGGAGGAAGTAAAGGAAGAATAGTTCTAACTAAAAATGGAACTAAAGAATAATATTGACATGGAACTAGTGAACTGCAAAGTAATCTATAAGCCACACACTAACCATGAAAAGATAGCATAAACAGCATAAAATGCTAGAGGAAATAAACAGAGAAGGGATCTTGAAGGAAGTGAATAAAAGCTTTTGGAGAATGCTTGACCAGTCCCAATGCCATAAGGTGAATAAATTGATTAAGAACAAGCTGGATATGAGAATTAATGGTACAAATAAAGGTAAAGAGTTGGGAAGTGCAAGTCATGAGGTATGGGGGGTTAGAGGTAATGGACAGGAGGGGAGGGGAGGGGAAGAGAGAAAGAGAGAGAGAGAATGAATGAATTTATCAAGTCCCTACTATGTATCAGGCTGGTTCCACTCTTAAGCAAGTGAGATTGTTTTGCCTTCAAAGAATTGGGATTCTAATGGAAGAAGAAAACATGGGGGGGGGGACAACACTACAGAATGGTTTGGAACTGGTGACTGGGAAATGGGGTGAAGACCTGGTTTTAAGCCAGATAAGGCAAAAAAAAGCCTATGAACAGCAGGAAGGTTTGGTTAGAGACAAGGGATCAAGTGAAGCAAGAAAGATGAGACTGTAAAAATGAAGAGTAAAGATGAGGACCTGATAGAAACCTTTAAGCGGATTTAGAACTGATAGCAATTATAGACTTAATTAAGCTGATATGAGAAAACTGATAACTGGAAGAGTCTACTACAATGGCTAGGAGGAAGATAAATTGAAGCCAGGAGAGGTAAGAGGTAGAACAGCATTACTTTGGAAGAAATGTAGAGTTGTTAAAGAATAAATCATTCAGTATACCAGAAAGGCTTAGAGTATATTTCCTCCACCTCCATCCTCTTCATGGATACCAACTTATGGGTAGTAGTTAATTACTACAAATTAATCTTGGCAATCAAAAGTAAATTCATTATAATGGAAATGAAATATGTACCTTCTCCAGAAACTAGACTTGGGCTCTAGAAAAGATCCAGTTCGCAAATATCAACTGCTCATGGATAGGCAGAGCTAATATAATAAAAATGACAATTCTACCTAAATTAAACTATTTATAAAACTTCCAAAAAATTACTTTAATGATCTAGGAAAAAATGTGACTAAATTCATATGGAGAAACAAAAAGTGAAGAATATCCAGGGATTTAATGAAAAAAAGTGCAAAAGAAGGTGGCTTAGCCTTACCAGATCTAAAATTATATTATAAAGCATCAGTCATCAAGACTATCTGGTTAAAAAAAACTATCTGGTATTGGCTAATAAATAGAGTGATACTACTGGGTCTATACCCTGAATAGATGATGAAAAAGGGTAAAAACATCACTTGTACAAAAATATTCATAGCAGCCCTGTTTGTGGTGGCAAAGAATTGGAAATTAAGCAAATGTCCTTCAATTAGGGAATGGCTTAGAAACTATGGTATATGTATGTCATGGAATACTATTGTTCTATTAGAAACCAGGAGGGATGGGAATTCAGGGAAGCCTGGAGGGATTTGCATGAACTGATGCTGAGTGAGATGAGCAGAACCAGAAAAACACTGTACACCATAACAGCAACGTGGGGACAATGATCAACCTTGATGGACTTGCTTATTCTATCAGTGCAACAATCAGGGACAATTTGGGGCTTTTTGCAATGGAGAATACCATCTTTATCCAGAGAAACAACTGTGGAGTTTGAACAAAGACCAAGGACTATTACCTTAAATTTAGAAAAGAACGGCTATCTTATTGTCTGATATTGCTATCTCTTATACTTTATGTTTCTTCCTTAAGAATTTGATTTCTCTCTCATCACACTCAATTTGGATCAATGTATACCATGGAAACAATGTAAAGACTGACAAATTGCCTTCCCTGGGGGTGGGGGAGGGAAGTAAGATTAAAGGGAAATTGTAAAACTCAAAATAAATAAAATCTTTAAAAAAAATAGAGTGGTGGATCAGTGGAATAGATTAGGTGAAAAAGAGAGAGCAAGAAATGATTATAGAAATCTGCTATTTGATAAATCCAAAGAATCCAGCTTCTGGGATTAAAAAATCTCTCTTTGATAAAAAACTGTTGGAAAAATTGGAAATCAGTATGGCAGAAATTTGGATTAAACCAACATCTCACACCCCATACCATGATAAGAGCAAAATAAGTACAGGATTTAGATATAAAGGACAATATTATAAGCAAACTAGGAGATTAAGGAATAGTTTATCTGTTAGATCTATGGAAAGGGAAGCAATTTGTGACCAAGGAAGAGATGGAGAACATCATTAAAAACAAATTAGATAATTTTGATTGCATTAAATTAAAAAAGTTTTGCACAAACAAAATCACTGTAACTAAGATCAAAAGAAATTTAGTAAACTGGGAAACAATTTTTACAACTAGTGTTTCTAACAAAAGACTCATTTCTAAAATATACAGAGAACTGAGTCAAATTTATTTTTAAAAAACCAAACTCATTCCACAATTGACAGATGGTCAAAGGATATGAAAAGGCAATTTACAGATGAGGAGATCAAAGAGATCTATAGTCATATGAAAAATTGCTCTAAATCATTACTGATTAGAGAAATGCAAATTAAAGCAGCTCTGAGGTACCATTTCACACCTATCAGATTGGCCAATATGACCTGAAAGGACAGTGTTCAATGTTGGAAGGGATGTGGGAAATGTGGGACACTAATACATTGTTGGTGGAGCTGTGAACTCATCCAACCTTTCTGGAGAGAAATCTGGAATTATGTCTAAAGGGCAATGAAATGTGTAAACCCTTTGATCCATCAATACCACTACTGGGTCTACACTCTAAAGAGATCATGAAAAAGAGTAAAAATATCACGTATAAAAATATTCTTAGCAGCCCTGTTTATGGTAGCAAAGAATTAGAAATCAAGTGAATGTCCATCATTTGGGGAGTGGCTAAACAAATTGTGGCATTATGTATGTTATGGAACACTATTATTCTATTAGAAACCAAGAGGGATGGAATTTCAGAGAAGCCTAGAGAGGCTTGCATGAACTGATGCTGAGCAAGATGAGCAGAACCAGAAGAACATTGTACGCTCTAATAGCAACATGGGGGTGATAATCAACCTTAATGGACTTGCTCATTCCATCAGTGTAATAATCAGAGACAATTTTAGGGTATATGTGATGGAAAATACCATCTGTACCCAGAGAAAGAACTGTGGGGTTTAAACAAAGACCAAAGTCTATTACCTTCAACTTTTTTTTAAAAAAGTTCTAATGTACAACATAATTTTGCTATCTCTAATATTTTATTTTCTCCTCAAGGATATGATTTCTCTCTCAACACATTCAATTTTGATCAATGTACAGTATGAAAACAATGTAAAGATTATCAGACTGCCTTCTGTGGGGGAATGGGGGAAGAGAAGGGAGGATGGGGGAAAAATTGTAAAATTCAGAACCTTACAAGAAATGATAGATAGAAACTACTATTGTATATAATTGGAAAACTAATAAAATAGCTTTAAAAAAAGACCCAATTCTCTCCCAGCACTGAAACAGGTATTATACACATTGCTAATACTCAGTTAAGAAGGATGAACAAGAGAATTTATCAACTCTCAAGAATAACTTTTCATGGTGACAATGTTGGAGGAACCTTCTTGCTCTTGTTGAAGTATCCGAGTCTTCTAGGACTAGAAGATACTTTGGAGATCATTTGGTCCAATTTTCTCATTTTAGAGATAAAGACATTGAAACAAAGAGATGAAGTAAATTGTTCAACACAGCCAAGTAGTGAAAAAGTTGAAATTGGCATGTGTGCTCATGATTCTCATTTCAATGTCCTTTCTATTACAAGAAGCTACTTTTTTTCCCCTCTTGGAATAATGACAGATTTAATTTAATATCTGTTATATAAACTAGGACTCTTTATTTATCCTGCATTTATGGGTTATTCCTAAATTTATGGACTAGTATTTTATGATTTGATAGACACTTGTCTATTCATTCTTATCTATGTTATAAACACAAGAATCCAATATGTCTACATATTTATGATTTGGCACTGAATAATAAATTGTTGAAAAATTGATTAAACTGAACTAGTTTCCTCTGCATATAGATCCTAAGCTTAAAAATTGGGGTTCTCTAGTAATTGCTTATGTCAATCTCTGCCAAATTGACTGGTTCCAAATTTAACTATGCAACAATCTTACTCTGAAAACTCAAATTTCCACAGAAATACTGTGTACAGAAATTGCTTCCTATGGTCTGGCTGTCCAGGCCACCAAAAACAAGGAGATGAGAAGAGAAGAGTAATGGTATCCAAAAGGCAGACAAACCCACCTGCTCAAAGACATCTTGATGAGTGGAAAGGACAGGTCCAGTGAACAGGTGCTTAATCACACTGAGATCCAATATCTGGTCTCCAATTGCCACACCAATTCTTTGTCTTGGCTATAAGGAAAAATGCAGTTTAGTTTTATAAAAAGTTTAGGGGAGATATTAGAAGTCAAATCTAGCATCTAGAGAGAAAAAAGAACAACCTAAAGATGATTGTCATTTAAAAAATAAGTTGTCTCTGCTAAAATTGCTTCTTTCTAAAGGACTGTGAAATGCATTTTGTTTTCTCTACACAAACTCGTTTGCCTCCAGCTGTGCTATAAACCCAAATCAGAATGACAAGATATACTATACAGTAAGTCACACCTCATAAATAAAATAATTTCATTTCTTTTTAAAGGGAAAGGAAGAAGAAGCAGGGGAAGGATACTGTGCCTGATAAGAGAATCAGAAGTTTTGAGCTTGTCTGAGCTTTAAGATCTAACATTACTCCTACTCATTCTTTCAACATCCCTTATCCCTATAATCAATCACACAGATTCTCCTTGAAGAGCTCAAGTAAAGAAGAGCTCACCACTTCACAGAGTAATTCATGATCCTCTTGAGTCTAGCTATTGAGGCAGAAAGGTTTCATAGTGGATAGAGGGCTAGGCTGGGAATTAAGGAACACCTGAGTTTAAATCCCTGCCTTGGTCACTTACTGCTTGTACAACCCTGGGAGAATTACTCAACATTTCTCAAGTTCAGTTTCCTCACTTGTAAAATGGGGATAAAACTACCTACATTACATGGCTGTAATGGAGATCAAATGTGGTAATATACAAATTGTTTTGCAAACCTTAAAGCATTATAAAATAATGCTTTATAAGTAATCATAGAACTGAAAAGCTGGAAAGACTCAACACCACTCAAATTCAAACTCTTCATTTTAAAGATGAGCAACTTGAGATTCCCAAAGAGATTAAAGTGACGTGCCCAAGGTCCTTGAATTACTTCATTATGGTCGAGTAGAAAAAAATGGACTGGATTGGTCCAGCTCCATCCCTGTCTTTCTGGCTAATCTTCCCAAGTCACAACTTCTGTGGACCTCACTATCTTCAGCCATAAAATGTGGAAAATGATCTCTAAGGTCTCTTTCTCCCAGTTCTAGGATCTTATTTCCCCATGTGAAGTATTTGTGAAAATATGACAGATTCAATATGGTCCTTCTACTACTCCTTTGTTATTGTTATCCACTTGTTTCAATCATGTTTGATTCTTTGTGACCTCGTTTGGGATCCACTGGGCAGAAATATTGGAGAGGTTTGTCATTTCTTTTTTCCAGCTCATTTTACAGATGATGAAACTGAGGCTAACAGCATTAAGTGACTTGCCCATCATCATACAACTAGTAAATATCTGAGGCTAGATTTGAACTCAAGCCTTCCAGATTCCAAGTCTACTACTCTCTCCATTGCACCACCTAGATGACCCTAAACTTCTTACAATCACATATAATGCAACCTAAATCATATTTATAAATGATATTATTGTTCAAACTGTCTAAAAAACTAAGGACTAACAAAAATATATACTATTAATAACTGTTTGTATTTAAGGACTTTTTCCTGGATGTGATTTAACTAATGCATTAATTAATTTAATAATAAGTTGTATTGATGTATTAGATATACATTGCAGTCATACATACATACATACACACAAAGACAAACACACCCTCCCTTGTAGCAAAGAAAAATAGTTAAGCAAAGTCAAGTGACAAAGAGTGTGCAACATTTTATGGATGTAGAAAATCTACAATGTAAATTGGACATTCTTTTCTGTATCATAAAAACCCAAATGGTCTTTGGCTATTAAAAATATGGTAGTGATTGTACTTGTACAACCTGCATCAAATTTGTATGCTGCTATGTGGAGGGGGGAGAGGAGGAAGGAAAGGGAGGGTGGTAGAAAAATGTGAAATTCAAAAACTTGTAAAAGAATGAATGCTGAAAATTATCTGTGCATGTAATTGGAAGAGAAAGTAAGGAAGGAATGACAGACAGGTAGGAAGGAAGGAAGGAAGGAAGGAAGGAAGGAAGGAAGGAAGGAAGGAAGGAAGGAAGGAAGGAAGGAAGGGAGGGAGGGAGGAAGTGAGGAAGGGAGGGAGGGAAGAAGGAAGGAAGGGAGAAAGAAAGAAGGAGAGAAAGGAAGGAAGGAAGGAAGAAAGAGAGAGGAATAAAGAGAAAGGAATTAAGAGAGGGAGAGAAAGGAAGAAAGAGAGAGAAAGGAAGAGAGAAAGGGAGGAAGGAAGAGAGAGAGAAAGGGAGAGAGAAGAAGGAAGACAGAGAGAAAGGAAGAAAAAGAGAGAAAGGAAGGAAGGGAGGAAGGGAGGGAGGGAGAGAGAGAAAAGGAGGAGAAGAATGTAGTAGTAAATAATTTGCAAAACACTGGAATTTGTACCTAAGCTACAGTTTTCAAAGCAAGAAACCCTAGATCATGTTTGCCCCCTTGACCCTGAAATATTCTCTACAGCCTGGCTTCCAAATGGGGTATTCCAATCCCCTTTTAAGTGAAATTTCTGAAGTTATTATTATTAATATTTACTGACAGTTCTCTAAGACAACTGTTGCAGAGCAGGTACTGACTGGCCCTAGACGATAGGGTTCCTTCAGTGAGAAAGGGTTCAATCAAATCATTAATAGTTTGTTAAATTCTTATATGCCAAGCTTTGGGAATACAAAGAACGTGGGGAAAGTCCACCAAGTTCTTGCCCTCAAGGCACTTACATTCTAAAAGTAGAAACATCATGTAAATATTCAAGTCATGGACAAAGTACATGAAGGTAGTCTGAAGGGGGAAAGCACTAGAAGCTGTTGGGGAAAAAGCAGAGATCAGGCAAGATTCCAGCAGATTGAAATTAGAGGTTCCTTTAAAACAGTAGTGGGGAATCTTTTTTTCTGCCAAGGACCATTTGGATATTTATAACACCATTCACAGGCTATATTAGGTCAAACATTTAGTTAAAAGCTGCAAGATTTCTTGAATTTTGAGTCTTGCATATAGTTGCCTTGGCAAAGCCACACTAATAGGGCCCTAGTCAGAGGTTCCCTGCCCTGCCCTTGGAACTACAAAACTACCACCTAAATAGAAAACTGGAGAAATATGGCAGACAATTAACATATATATATATATATATATATACATAGATATAGATATAGATATATTCATATATATAGTTGAATTCAACTTCTACCAGAAGAGTCTTATAAGACACAAAAAAGCTCAAGTAATAATACCTGTTCTCAAGTGTTTATAGCAGCAAAGAACTGGAAATTGAGGAGATGCCCATCAACTGGGTAATGGATGAACAAGTTGTGGTATTTGATTGTGAGTGAATACTACTGCACTGTAAGAAATGACGAGCTGGTTGATTTTAGAATAATATGGAAAAACTTGCATTGAAATAATGGGAGTAAAATGAGCAGAACCAAGAAAAATCTATAAACAGTAGCAACAATATTATTTGAAAAAATAACTATGAAAAACTACATTATTCTGAGTATTATAAATACTTGAATCAACTACAAAGGACCTATGAAAGAAGAAGCTATCCACCTCCAGAGAATGTATGTGTATGTCAAATGGTCATCTTCTTTAGCAAGGGGTGGGGAGGGAGGAAGGTAGACATTTGGAAATTAAAATGTAAAAAAAATTAATTTAATTTTAAAATAATAATGCTATTTTATTGATATATAGACTTTACATATATGTATACATGATTATAAAGCATTATAATTATATATCATTATAATATATAATAAAGATATAACTATTAAAATAATATATTATAAATTTATAAATATAGTATGCTGATACCATGCTTTACAGTTACAGTATTGTGTTAAACCCAAATAGAAATGGTGCCACAAAAATCATAAGTTTCCTGTGGGCCACTTTTGGACTTAGAAAACCACATATTAACATTATCTATGTTCTCTTGGATTCCCATTTGCTTTATTACATATTTCCCAGTTACATTTTCATCTGGTTCAGGCTACACTCAAGAGGATGGTGGGCCATATGTTGGGACCCCTCCATTTTACAACTCATAGGGAGTCATAGGACAGTGAACCTGGAGTTCAAATCTTGTCTGAAACACTTATTAGAATATGAGGTACATCACTTAACCCAGGGCACATCATTTATCCTTTCTCAGTCTCAGTTTCCTCATCTGCAAAATAAGGATATAATAGACCCAACCTTACAAAGATATTGTAAGGACCAAATGATATAATATACAGAAAGCACTTTGCAAACCTTAAAGTGCTTTATAAATACTTTCTTTTTTCAAATCTGACCTCAGACACTTGACATTTACTGTGTGACTGGGTAAATCACTTAATCCTAACTATTTTCAGGGGGAGAAAGGTTCCATTAAGTGGGGAGAGTGATCAATGACTTAATGGCTTTAAGTAAATAAATTGAGAGGTTAGGTTACCTCAGATAAGGTAGTAGATAGGAGCTATCTTCTGAGCCGGGAAGACCTGGGGTCCAGGACTGGTTCAAGTGTGGCCGTGTGATCAGAGACAAATTACTTAACATTTCAGTGCTCTGGGAAATGCTTTAAGACTATAAACTACACAGAAAGTGCTGGCCTGCACAGATTAGACAATGAATCCTAATCTAGGAGCTGTCTCTAACTAAGGAATTCATGCATCCACTTGATTTCCCTTTTTCCTCCTAGCAGGCTAATCCTCCATTGTGGTAGGGGGGAAGAAATCCTCAAGGTTAGTCACTTAAAATTTTTTTCTATCCCCGTATTGCTTATGTTTTTATAAAAACTACATAACAAATTAATATTCTTTAAATAATGTTTTACCTATAATCCATAGCACTGTTTTCTAGGCATGTCTTAAAGATCACTCTTTTCCTCTAATAAGTATATCATGCTGATTATAAAAAAAAAATCACATTTTCTACTGCCATTACCAGGCAATCTAATTTTTTTGAGGGGCTGGGTAAAGAAAGGGAGACAGAGAAGGAATCATTTTATAGCTGTTTATCATACTTAGAAATGATTAATAATCCCAAGAACCCTTAGGAAATCTATTTCAAAATTCTGAATTAACTAGAATATAAGTGTTGTTTTTTTAATCTTTTCTTAAAAGGGGGTGAAGTAGATTTTCTCTCTCATAGTTGCTGTTTCAGCACGTTTCTTCACCTAAACATGAGAGGAGCATAATGATATCAAACCTTAGAGTTGCTGCTAGACTGTTCTGGACCAATGCTGAACTTTATCTCCCATCTAGTTTGACTCTTACCTCACCTCTTCCCATAGTTTTTCCTGTAATTGATTCACACAAGTGATTAAAGTCCATATTAGATAGAATTAGGATCATAGATCTTGGGCTGGAAGGGAGCTGAGGACATCTAGCATCCCCCTCCTCCATTTAAATATGAGAAAACTGAGATTCAGGGAAGGTAAAAGGAGTTACCCAAAGTCATACAGGTAGTATCAGTAGCAAGATTTGAACTCAGATTCTTTGTCTTCAGAGTCAGTCTTGTCACTGTACTATGCCACTTGCTTAGATAAAAATATAAAAAGATACTGTCAGGGTTCATTATTAGAAGGGTCATCTTAGAAAGCCTGTATCTAACATAGGTTAAATTTTAACGAGGTAGTCTATTTGAGTTGTGCTATCAGATTTAAGTTTAACTTCTAGTCACATTACAACATCCCAAGAACTACTGTTACAGTTTGGGGTTGGAAAATCACAATAAGATCATGTCTTTGAGAAATCCTAATGGCAAATCACTGAAAATATAAATTGCATAATATTGAATACAATATGCATATGTGCTCAACAATAGCATCTGAAATCTAACCCAGAAAAACCACAAATTAGGGGAAAGAGGTAATGCAGCTAACCCCTTCCTGGACTTTTTTCTGATATATAACTATTACTATAATAAAACATTCCAGCCACTTGAACAAGTCTCTATTTACTGAGGTCCTACTCAGTAGGGTGCTCATTCAAATAATTCTGATGCTGGGTATAGAACCAAAGAAAGTATTTGCCATTCAATCCCTTGGAGATTTGTGACAATATATCAGTCTACTTTTCCCAGATAAACCTTTGCTCTTATGTATACAAATCTAAGTAGAAAGAATATTGGCCTAGAATTCAGGAAACCTGGAATTCAATCCTATCTCTGCAAATAACCTACAGTGTGAGCCTGTCCCTAGACCTCTCTGAGTCATAATTTCTGTATCAATAAAGAATGGGGTGTGATTAGATGATTTCTAAAGTTTCTTTTATTTCCCAGAATCTGTGGCTCCATGAGTTAAATGCCAAGAACACTGGGACAGTAAACAGATGCAGAGAATAAATGCAACCAAGAGATGAATAATGAACAGTGGAACTGAGATCACTAAAATGAGGCTGAATTTAAAAACTGAGATTTCTTTCTTTTTTCAAGGTAATGGGGTTAAGTGGCTTGCCCAAGGCCACACAGCTAGGTAATTATTAAGTGTCTGAGGTCGGATTTGAACTCAGGTACTACCTGCCTCAAAGCCAGTGCTCTATCCACTGCGCCACCTAGCCACCCCTAAAACTGACATTTCTTAAAACATATGATGCACACCTCCCATCTCACAGCAGAGATAGAATGTTGCATGCACTTTCCAAAACAGCCTCTACACAAGGTATTTTTGCTATATTGTTACTCCTTCAGGACAGGCCACGAGTTGAGGAAGAACTGATCATTTGAACTAGTAAAGAACAACAATCACAAAGGAGTGTTTGAGTAAGATGTGAGAAGAGGACTGTTTTTTTCCCAACAGAAATAAGTGTGAAATAAAGATAAAATATGCGTACATATATACATATAAACAGAGACATATGTGTATACACAGATATATATACACACATACACACATATATAAATATATATTTACACATAAATGTATATGTATAGGTGTGATGGGTCCAATATCAATGTGCACTCTCGCTCAACATAGAAAATATATATATCATATTACATTGTACTCACTATACAATATATGCCCTTTATATCTAATATATGTTCTTTACATATAATTTGCTATATAATGTACCATCAATGATATACAGTATATAATATAATATTTTATGTTATATATTATACATAAATATATGGATAGTTTTATATGTATATGTATATATGTGCATATTATATATAAAGAGAAAGGAAAGAGAGAGAGAGAGAGAGAGAGAGCAAGCACATGAGCACACTGGTGTGACTCACAGCTCTATGTATGTTTTGCTAGCAAGTTATACCTCAATTTTCCCATCTGTAAAACTGACAGAATAATATAAGATTTGGGTGGATTTTTTTACTTGTGCACTCCCAACTAATAAATATTATTTACATATCAATGTTCTGGCACACCAGAACTGGACTCCACCCACAGGGAAACAAAATCTTTTCTTTCTTCTTTATGTTGCTTGATACCATCGGTCTGTGACTATGGCAGATGGAAGAATAAGGGGGAAAGGGAGGCACCTAACATCTGGTTGACCATTGGGTCAGGTCAGAGACACAGAAAGAGTTCAGAGATGAGATAGAATACATGCTCCTGACTTCACCATGGTTCATTCAGGGGTCAGAAATTAGTGCTAAAGAGAGAGAGTATGGTATAACAGGATAAGGATTAGATATCAATAATGAAATTTAATTAAATAGATATTTATAAAGTGCCTACTACATGCAAGGAATTGGCTAAGAGTTTGGGATACAAAGACAAATATAAAATAATCCTCAGCCTGAAGGGGCATATTTCTTATTGGGGTGAGGTGCAACATAAAATGAATAACTACAAAAAGTACTAAATAATTTGTGGAGGGAGAGAGAACATTGACAACAAGGGAATATTAGAAAAAGTTTTGCATAGAACTTGATATCATTCTGTCTCCACTCAACCAGAAAGAATAGAAAGGTAGATAAAGTCTAGCAACCTTGACCTTTCCCTTGAAAGACTACCCCTTGGAAACTGGGAGCATTATATTTATTATACTAATCTATACTATACTATACTATACTATACTATACCATACTATACTATGCCATACTATACTATACCATACTATACTAGAAACTAGCAATTAACAGTGGGTCTTCATCTTCATCTATTCATTCACTCATTCATCAAACATTTCTCAAAGCTAGGCGGCACAGTGGTGATTTTTATATTTTATTCTCGAAAAAGACCATAATATCAGGGAGGTAGATGATTCCATGACAAGTACATGAATTGGCTCAGTGAGGAAGGGTGCTGTGCTAAGTCACCAGCCTCACTTTCACCTCTGGAGTCATCTGTACCCAGTGACCAAATGTCAATCAGAATGACTGGAGAAAACCCTGGATGGCAGGCAATCAGGGTTAAGTGATATAGCCAAAGTTACACAGTTAGTAGGTGTTAAATGTTTGAGGCTAGATTGGAACTCCGGTCCTCCTGAACTCAAGCTGCCCCAGCTGTGGCACAGTGAATTCTCTGAGAATGAATTTTAGCTAAGATCTCTTTTATTCTACTTCTAAAATTCATTCTCAGAGACTTGCTAGCTAAATGACCTTGGGCAAGTCACATAACCTCTATTGAATTCTTTTCTCACAATAATATTTATCAGGGTTGTGAGGATCAAATGAGATAATATTGTAAACTGCTTTGCAAACCTTAAGGCGATAGTCATTATTATCTATGTCAGTCTTATTATGAAGAAAGTAAGTGGAATTCTTCCCCTGGATACAGCTGGGTACTATGAATACAGAATGTTGCATATACTTCCTGTATGTTTGCTTCACAGTCTATTTGGTTTAACTATTTTTGTTTGTTAGAAGAAAGGATTCAGCATGGTGTTTTGAGAGAGAAGATCAAATCAGGATATGATTACAAACCTAAGTTATTATTAAAATCTAAAAAAAAAGTATTAAACAAAGATGATAGAGTAGGTAACCAAAGTGAAATTACCTGACTGGCAGGAAGCTACCCTTATTTTTGTGATGTGGCATTGCAGAATTGAGCAGCTATTGGTGCTATTGCAGCTATTCCTACTTTTATTACTAAATATGTGCTTTTAGGCAAGAATTTTGCCTTTATGAGAAATCACCAGATTCCTCATCTATAGGATGTGATGGGCCTGGGGAGTGGTCTTCCAGCCTAAAATTGTATAATATTTTAGGTGTTCCATAATATATAAAATATTTGTAATATAATATTTTATAATATAATCCAGTTCAGATCCTATTCAACCTGTGTGTGTGTTTGTAATGTTATGTTTACCTGCAATACATTAGTTGAGTCATTCCATGACCCCATTTGAGGTTTTTTTTGAAGATAACTGTGAGTTGCCATTTCCATCTCATCTTACAGATAAGGAAACTGAGGCAAATAGGGTGAAGTGACTTGTCCAAGATCATCCAGCTAGTAAGTGGATGATGTCAAATTTGAACTCACATCCTCCTGACTCCAGGGCCTAGACAATCTATTGACTATGCCACTTAGCTGTCACCTGGCCGTTACTAGGTGTTGCTGTAGAATAAGAGTGCTGGGGGTGCAGCTAGGTGGCTCAGTGGATAAAGCACCGGCCCTGGAGTCAGGAATACCTGGGTTCAAATTCGGTCTCAGACACTTAGTAATTACCTAGCTGTGTGGCCTTGGGCAAGCCACTTAACCCCCGTTTGCCTTGCAAAAACCTTAAAAAAAAAAGAGTGCTGGACCTACAGTCAGAAAAATTTTACTGAGTTCAAACCTGGTTTCAGAACCCGGGCAAACCCTTAGGCTTTAGGCTCCAGAGTTATTCCTCAATGCCACCAAGTGATTGATGCCATCGGCCACTGTCTCTAGAACCTCCTCCAGAAGCAAGATGAGAACATAAGAACCGGTTAAATCGGTTTAGAGTCCAAAAACATCCCCCTTCTGAACTCCCTCCCACCCATCAAAGCAGAGGAAGGTAAACTTGAGAAGAGAGACCTTGGTCTCATATAAATAGGGAACCCCAGAGGCCCGGACCTGTTCCTGCAAGGCTAACACCACCAGAACTAACGGTGGTCTCTTCGGGGATGGGTGACACAGGAACTCAACTCCGGGAAGGTTGAAGCTGGGGCCCCTGCAAGGGAGCAGAATTGGGGGAGGGCAGATTCCTTGATACCACATCTTTCGGATCCCGACCCCGACCCTCGACGCGACTAAGCAGAGAGGTCTGGGCCTCAGTTTCCCCACCTGTACAAGGAGGGGGCTGGAGGGCCGGGTCTCCAAGCTCCCCCGTCAGCTCTCAGCCCTACGTGACTCACGTTTTCTGGGGAGGAGAAGACTCCATAGGGCAGGTTCTGAATGGGGAAGTCCGAGTTCTCCGCCACCGGGATAAAGGACATGCTTGGGCCGGACCGGGGGCTCCGTTCAGGGTGCAGCAGCAGCAGCAGCAGCAGCTTCCACCTCTCCTCGCGGGACCTGGGCTCCGAGCTGGCTGGCTCTCCTGCGGGCCCCGCAGCCCGGACCCTAAAGCTGGCCGCGGCCCGGCTCCTCCCTTCCCGCCCGGCCCCAGTGGGCAGCCAGTAGGCTCCCCATCTGCGCAGCCCGGCCCCGCCTCCTCTTGGGCCTTTCCCCTCCCGCTCCTTCCTCAGCCCCCCGCCCCCCTCCGGCCCCGCACCCCTACCCCTCCGGGGCTTGCTTAAGCAACTCAAGTCCAGGTCCTGGTGTGACTCAGCTAAAAAGAGAATCCGTGACTTTCTAGGCTAGAAAGTGGAACCCCCTCCAGCTGCCGCACCCGGATCCTCTCCGCTCTGGGCACCCCGAAGCCCTTTTGGAAGGCGGCTACACTCAGAAAGCTGGCTCTCTGGGGAAAATGTCACGAGCTCAAAATTCAAGGGTGCATAGCTGGAGGCGCCCACAGACTTGTGTAAACCGGGGGTCTGAGGTGAGGCTGCACTAGATGGCAAGACAGAATCTTTAGACTAGAGTAAAAGCCTGCTTTCCGAGCCGGGTTTCCCCCGGGCAAATTTCTTTGTCTTTCTGAGTCTCAATTTCTTCACTTGTAAAACTAATTGATCTCCAAAACCCCTTCCCGTTCACAAATGTTATAAGTGAGCAATGCTTTGAGGTGCTTTGTTTGAAGGTGTTATCATAAAAGTAATAAACATGCCCTGGAGTGTAGGATTATAGATTTGGAGGCAGAAAGTTCTTAAAATGAGAGTGGTAGATGAAACATCTTGCCCAAAACTATAGTTAGTAGTCAGAAGCAGGCCTCCAACCCAGGTCCTCTGATCCAAATCCAACCCTCTTGATACTTGGCAGCTTCCGAAAGAGGGGATGAGTTTAGAGACAGGAGAGAACTATCCAAAACATGCAAGCATTGTTATATTGTGTGACCTTTATGTTATGATAATCAAACACATGGTTCCTGACTAGATACACTTAAAAGCTGGTTAAACCTTTGCACTTTATCTTCCCCTCCTAGCTTCTAGCTAATAAAATTCCTCTTTTCTGTCAAGATCCAACTCAACCATCTTCTGCTGGAAGCAGGCCTTAAAAGTTCAAGAGCCTTCTCTCCCTAAATTAGCTTGTATTTGTTTTGTACTTAAAGCAAAGTTGCTTTGCTTTGTATTTTTCTCTATTACTGTTTGGAGCATTTTTCAAATGATTCCCAGTGGTTTGATTTCTTCTGAGGAGGAAATTTTTCTTTTTCTGTTATTTTTGCCAATCTGATGGATGTGAGGTAGAACCTCAAAGTTGTTTTGATTTGTATTTCTCTAAAACTGTTTGGAGCATTTTTTTTTCAAATAGTTATCAGTAGTTTGATTTCTTCTTCTGAAGACTGCTCATACCCTTTGATCCCCATCACCTAACATAATAGACTCAGTAAAATATCTTTCTCTCTTTCATATATCTATATCTATATATGTATGTATATCAACATGTATACATATATAAATGTGTATGTACATGTTTGTATATATATAAGAAGGTAAGCACCTTCAGATGAGGAAGTTTCATTAAAAATTAATTTTTTTTAATTGGCAAGTTTTTATTAATTTTTTAAAGTATTTTCTAACCTATCCACAAATGTCAACCAATTGGACAAAAAAAGCAGAAAAGCATTTTAACAGAATTAGTCAAATCTCAGATCAGTCACATGCAAAAAGGTATCTCATTTCATATCTTTATAGCTTACCTGTCAAGAGGCAAGTTTCAACCTGAGTCTTCTGGAATGATCATTTTTAATCATTACATAGATCTAGTTCTTAAGTCTTTCAAAGTTTTTATCATAATAATTATTTCAATTATTATTACACAATATTATGGTGTAAATTTTCTACAGATTCTCCTCACTTCATTCTCCATTGGTTCATTTGTCTTGTCAGGTTTCTGTAAAACCATCCCTTCCAGGGGGCAGCTAGGTGGCGCAGTGGATAGAGCACCAGCCCTGGAATCAGGAGTACCTGAGTTCAAATCCAACTTCAGACACTTAAGAACGGCCTAGCTGTGTGACCTTGGGCAAGTCACTTAACCCCATTGCCTTAAATTAAAATAATTAATAAAAACCATCATTTCCTTCATGATAATGCAATAATATTCCATTATGGGCATATAACATAATTTGTTCAGTCATTCCCCCAACTGATGGGCACCCATTGATTTCATTTCATTAACACTACAAAAAAAGAGCTGCTATCACTTTTTTTTGTAACCTTTTTTGCTTACTTTGGTATATAGACCTAGGAGTATAATAAGTTAAAAAGTATGAAATTTAGTGATTTTTGTGGGGCAGAGTTCCAAATTGCTTTCCAGAATGGCTGGATCAATTCCATAGAACCATCATCAATGTATTAATGTGTCTGTTTTCCTCACAATGCCTTCAGTATTTGTCATTTTTCTTTTTCTGCTATTTTTGCCAATCTGATGGGTGTGAGGTAGAACCTTAAAAGTTGCTTTGATTTGTATTTCTCTATTACTATTTGGAGCATTTTTTCAAATGGTTTATCAGAGGTTTGATTTCTTCTTCTGAAGACTGTTCATAACCTTTAATCCCCCAATACCTACAATAGTTTCTAGTACATAATAGACATAGTAAATTCCTATTGATTGAATGAGTGATTGATGGGTTGAAGTCAAGTCTAGAGGTTCAGAGAAGAGAGACCTCATTTGCAGCACTATGGAAAGGAATATAATGGAACATGATGACACCCTAATCCACAAATGAAGAATTCAGGCAATACCAGTTTTAGTGGATAGACAGTCAGCTCCTGAAGCAGACTTAGCTTAAGTCCTACCTCAGATAGGAACTGGTTGTGAGATCCTGGGAGAGACACTCAACTGCTCTGAACAATTTTTCAAGACTGTGCCCCCCAGTAAGGCAGGACCTATATTAACCCCTTCTCCCATGCAAGTTAGATTACTTTTCCCTAAATGGTATAAAAGACTAAGGGTTCAGGCCATTGACATCACTTCCTGATCACATGAACAACCCACAGGAGCTCAAGGTGCCCCTTCTCAAGCTTCCCTGGTGGAAAATGACTGGTAACCCGGGCAAGGGAGATTCACTTTGAATATTCTTCTTCTGCTATGACTCAGTAAATTTCTTCTTGCTAACTGTTGAATGATTTACCAGTCTCTCATTTTGTTCCAGTGCCAAACATTGGCTAACTTGTGTAAGGTTGGAACACAATGAGCTTATTGCAGAGGGGAACCAACAGTGGCAGAGGAATATGAATGGCTGCTTGCAATGGTACTTTTGATTATGGCTCTAGAGATGAGGATTTCCAATTTAAGGGACCCACACAATTACCACTGTCCCCATCACTAGGAGGCCAATGCAAGAATACTCTGTGTCCTGAAGAACTATACCTTGAAGATAATTGCTTTGGTCCCTCTAGCTAAGACTCTTGGAGACCCTGGTAGGTGACCTCAGATAGTTACTAGTTGTGTGACCCTGGAGAAATTACTAAACCTGTATATAGAAACTACATTCCAAGGGTATGAGGATAAAATGAGATATTTGTGAAATGTTTTGCAAACCTTAAAGACATATATAAATGCTAGCTATTGTACTATTGTTGTCCCTGGCTTTTCTAGCCAGAATTTTAGGCTTTCTCCAAACTCTACTAAAGGGTCTCCTCAGAATTCAGTTTATCTTCAAAGTAATATGCAAAAATTAAAAATTTGGGTAAAAATTGGGATTCCTAGATTGGCAAATTCAGGGAAAAAAATGGTTGTGCTCTATTCCTTTGGCTTGGATCTGTTTCCCCCCTAACAATAGGCTGCTATTTCCCTAGCCATTTCCTCTCTATCTACCTGGGTAATATTTCCCCCATACCTTTTCTGTCTTATCCTTTTTTCCCTGGTCTCTATTTTCCTTGCTAGAAGTTTCCAACTTCCATCAGACTCAATGATTAGCACCTTCCAGGCTATAATATGGGCTGGTATAACAGTCACATGCATCCAAGATCCTACCTCTCCCAGTAAAAATCTAGTTATGGCCAGCTTTCTTTCGCTGAGCTGAGCTGACTTGATGTATGAAATGAAGACATATCACAAGGTCAAATTGCTAAGAACTTGAAGCCTAGGAACACCTTCTCAAAATACTGTGGCCTTCTCCTGCCACACTTTGGAGATGGCCATATCTGAGGTTCTCTGATGACATTCTCAGTTTTATCTCCTTTCAGTCTTCCTCCAAATCCAAATCAGAGATGTTCATTCCAGTCCCAATGCTTATGTGAACTGTCAAATAGAGATGAGACTTCAGTCCTGGTTTGGCAGATTAAGGTGGCACTTCTTATGATGCCCTTCAGACCCTGCCTTGGATGCTTCTGTTTAAACAACTTGGCCTTCAATTGATTGAGGAATCCACTGCCCAGAGGTAGTGTGCCATAGGAGATGGATAGCTGGCCTTGGGGTCAAGAAAACATGGATCACAAAAAGTTACAGGATTTAGACATAAAAAAAATACTAGAAGCAAATTAGAAGATCAAGGACTAGTTTACCTGTCTCAGATCTATGGAAAGGGGAGCAGTTTATGACTAAGGAAGAGTTGGAGAACATCACCAAAAACCAACTAGATGATTTCAATTACATTAAATTAAAAAGCCTTTGCACAGGTAAAACCACTGTAACCAAGATCAAAAGAAATGTAATAAACTGGGAAACAATCTTTACAACTAATGATTCTGACAAAGGACTCATTTCTAAAATATACAGAGAACTGAGTCATATTTTTAAAACAAAAAGCCATTCACCAATTGACAAAGGGTCAAAGGATATGCAAAGGCAATTTACAGATGAAGAGATCAAAGCAATCCATAGCCATATGAAAAAATTGCTCTAAACCATTAATTATTAGAGAAATGCAAATCAAAGCTTCTCTGAGGCACCACCTCACACCTCTCAGACTGGCCAATATGACCAGAAAGGATAATGATCATTGTTGGAAGGGTTGTGGGAAATCTGGGACACTATTACACTGTTGGTGGAGCTGTGAACTCATCCAACCTTTCTGGAGAGAAATTTGGAACTATGCCCAAAGGGCATCAAAAATGAGCATACCCTTTGTCCCAGCAATACCACTACTGGGTCTATACCCTTAAGAGATGATGAAAAAGGGGAAAAACATCACTTGTACAAAAATATTCATAGCAGCCTTGTTTGTGGTGGCAAAGAATTAGAAATCAAGTAAATGTCCTTCAATTGGGGAATGGCTTGTCAAACTGTGGTATATGTATGTCATTGTACACTATTGTTCTATTAGAAACAAGGAGGGATGGGAATTCAAGGAAGCCTGGAGGGATTTGCATGAACTGATGCTGAGTGAGATGAGCAGAACCAGAAAAACACTGTACATCCTATCAGCAACATGAGGGTGATGTTCAACCTTGATGGACTTGCTCATTCCATCAGTGCAACAACCAAGGATAATTTTGGGCTGTCTGCAATGAAGAAAATCATCTGTATCCAGATAAAGAGCCATGGAGTTTGAACAAATTTCACAGACTATTCCCTTCAACATAGGAAAAAAAACCAGATATCTTATTGTCAGATCTTGTTATCTCTTATACTTTTTGCTTCTTCCTTAAAGATGTTATTTCTCTCTCATCACACTCAATTTGGATCAAGAAGTAAGATTGGGAGAAAAATTGTAAAACTCAAAACTCAAATAAAATCTTAAAGAAAGAAAGAAAGAAAGAAAGAAAGAAAGAAAGAAAGAAAGAAAGAAAGAAAGAAAGGATCAGCTTCTGATAGCTGAAAGCTACAATGATCTAGGCAGTTCTCAAGGACGATTGTTGAAGAGTGGCTGCCAGGCTGCATTGGTCACTGAACCCCACTGTACTGGAAGCTTCCTGTGGAATCCAGAGGAACCCCAGTTCTTGTTCCTATGCTTTACTGCTTTTAGTAAAGACTGGTTCCTCTCTGGTTCTTCTGTGAAGCCAGAGTCCAGCAATAAACCCCATTAGGGTTTAAAAGTCTTGGCAACTGACAATTCCATCACCCTAGTAATTTATCTAGGTTACTTAGCCTATCTACCAATCTGGTTCAGGTAAGGTATTGGTTGGCTGGCTCTTCCTGTTCTAAACACCTGCTCAGGTCAGAGTCTTGTTAGAAGGTACTGGTCGAGCTCTGGGTCTTAGAAAAGAAGGAACTCAATAAATATTTGTTGAACTGAATTGTAGCCCAGGCTGAGTGGGATTCTGGGTTCCCCAGAAGTTTAGATGGATATCAGAGGGAATTGGAGAACCCCCTACATCAGTCTGTCAGATTACTAGACAATCTTGAAAAGATTAAGAAGTTAAAGATACACACAATTTTCAGTGTGGTCTAGGGCCTCATAATCCAATAATATAATGACAATGATGCTAACAATAACACTATTGGTGCTAGACACTAGGTTAAAATTTTTACAAATATTATCTCAATTGACTCTTACAACCCTAATAGGTAAGAGCTATTATTATATCTTTAGAATTAAGGAAACTGAAACAGAGGTTAAGTGACTTGTCTAACAAGCATCTATATAGAACATACTAAGTACTTTCCAAATATTATCTCATTTGAACCTCACAATAACTCTTTGAAGGAGGTGCTATTATTATTCTCATTTTATAATTTCGGAAACTGAGACAAACAGAGGTTAAGTGACTTTAAGGTCTAACTAGTTAAGTGCCTGAGGCTAGATGTGAATTCATGTCTTACTGACTCTAAACCCAGCTTCCTAACTGTCCTTATACTTCTAATGTTTGTCCTTCATTTTCAAAGAAGATCATGACATTATGGAGATGATGCCATGACAACCACATGAACTGGATTTGAATGAGGGGGTACTGTGTTTGGTCACCAGCCTCACTCTTTCCTCCAGAGTCATCTGGGTCTAGTGGTCAGATGGGAAACAGGACAACTGGAGATGGCCTAGATGAGAGGCAATCAGGATTAAATGAATTGCCCAAGATCACACAGCTAGTAAGTGGTAAGTGGCTGAGGCCAAGTTCAAACTCCCATCCTCCTGACTCCAAGGCCAATGCTCTATCTGCTGAGCCAACCAGTTACCTTAACTGTCCTTATAGGGATCTCCTGGGTAACAAAATTCACTCTACCAGTGAAGACCTATGTGTTATTGTTTGTTTCAGTCAGGTCCAACTCTTCACAATCCTATTTGGGGTTTTCTTGGCAAAGATACAGTTATTTGTCATTTCCTTTTCCAGCTCATTTTAAAGATGAGATAACTGAGGTGAACAAAGTTAAGTAACTTACCCAGGGCCACACAGATAGTAACTAAGACTAGATTTGAACTTATGAAGTTGAGTCTTCCTGATTCCAAGTCCAGTGCTCTATCCACTCGAGCACTTTGCTATACTCAAAGGTTGGAATCAATTTGGAATTATACCCCAAAAGCAATAAAAATGTGCATACCCTTTGATCCAGCAATAAAAAGGGAAAAATATCACTTGTACAAAAATATTTATAGCAGCTCTATTTGTGATAGCAAAGAATTGGAAATTGAGTAAATGTCCATCAATTGGGGAATGGCTAAACAAGCTGTATTATATGTACATTATGGAACACTATTGTTCTATTAAAAATTAGGAGGGATGGGAATTCAGAGAAGCCTGGAGGGGTTTGCATGAACTGATGCTGAGCGAGATGAACAGAACCAGAAAAACATTGTACACCCTAACAGCAACATGATTGACCTTAATGAACTTGCTCATTTCATAAATGCAACAATCAGGGACAATTTGGGGGTATCTGCAATAGAGAATACCATCTGAATCCAGAAAAAGAACTGTGGATTTTGAACAAAGACCAAAGACTATTACCTTTAATTTTTTTAAAAAAACTGTTATCTTATTATATAATTTTGCCATCTCTGATATTTTATTTTTTCCTTAAGGATATGATTTCTCTCTCAACATATTCAATTTAGATCAGTGTATAGCATGGAAACAATGTAAAGACTAACAGACTGCCTTCTGTGGGGGTGGGGTGGGGAGAGGGAAGCGAGCTTTGGGGAAAATTGTAAAATTCAAAAAATAAATAAATTTATTTTAAACATTAAACAAAGGTTGGCATCTTCTCTGTTCTAGAGTTGTCTAAAACCCCGAAAGCTTAGGAGATATGCCCAGGGTCAGTCAGCCAGTATGTGTTAGAAATGGGACTTTCACTCAGGTTTTGACTCCAAAGCAAGCTCTACTTCCTTTAAAAGCAAAAATAAAGGAACAACTAGGTGGTGCAGTAGATAGAGCACCAGCCTTGGAGTCAAGAGGATCTGAGTTCAAATGTGCCCTCAGTAATGACTTGTTGTGTGACCTTGGGCAAGTCACTCCAGTCAATATAAATTTATTGCCTTGCTAAGCTCGAATAGAGATGCTTTATCTACATTATCTCATTTGAGATGATTCTGAGGGTCTGCATAAAGATTGTGAGGGAGACACCAAAGGAATAGTTATGCTTATGTTATGGATAAGAAAATATATGTTCAACAAAATTCCAAAAAATTACTTTAATGACTTAGAAAAAAATTGTAAGTAAATTCATATGGAGAAATAAAAAGTCAAGAATTTCCAGGAACTTAATGAAAAAAAGTGCAAAAGAAAGGGGCTTAGCCCTACCTGATCTAAAATTATATTATAAAGCATCAGTCATCAAAATTGTTTGATATTAGCTAAGAAATAGAGTGGTGGACCAGTGGAATAGACTAGTTGCAAAAGCAGGAGACGATTATAGTAATCTGCTGTTTGATAAACCCAAAGAGTCCAGCTATTGTGATAAAAACTCTCTCTTTGATAAAAACTGCTGGGAAAATTGGAAGTTAGTATGGAACAAACTTAGATTAGACCAACACCTCACACCCTTTACCAAGATAAGATCCAAATGGTTACAGGATTTAGACATAAAAAATAATAATATAAGTAAATTAGAAGATCAAGGACTAGTTTACTTGTCAGATCTATGGAAAGGGGAGCAGTTTATGACTAAGGAAGAGTTGGAGACTATCACCAAAAACCAACTAGATGATTTCGATTACATTAAATTAAAAAGCCTTTGCACAGGTAAAACCCACTGTAACCAAGATCAAAAGAAATGTAGTAACCTGGGAAACAATCTTTATAACTAATGATTCTGACAAAGGACTCATTTCTAAAATATACAGAGAACTGAGTCATATTTTTAAAACAAAAAGCCATTCACCAATTGACAAAGGGTCAAAGGATATGCAAAGGCAATTTACAGATGAAGAGATCAAAGCAATCCATAGCCATATGAAAAAATTGCTCTAAACCATTAATTATTAGAGAAATGCAAATCAAAGCTTCTCTGAGGCACCACCTCACACCTCTCAGACTGGCCAATATGACCAGAAAGGATAATGATCATTGTTGGAAGGGTTGTGGGAAATCTGGGACACTATTACACTGTTGGTGGAGCTGTGAACTCATCCAACCTTTCTGGAGAGAAATTTGGAACTATGCCCAAAGGGCATCAAAAATGTGCATACCCTTTGTCCCAGCAATACCACTACTGGGTCTATACCCTGAAGAGATGATGAAAAAGGGGAAAAACATCACTTGTATAAAAATATTCATAGCAGCCTTGTTTGTGGTGGCAAAGAATTAGAAATCAAGTAAATGTCCTTCAGTTGGGGAATGGCTTGTCAAGCTGTGGTATATGTATATCATGGAACACTAATGTTCTATTAGAAACCAGGAGGGAGGGGAATTCAGGGAAGCCTGGAGGGATTTGCATGAACTGATGCTGAGTGAGATGAGAAGAACCAGAAAAACACTGTACATCCTAACAGCAACATGGGGGTGATGTTCAACCTTGAAGGACTCGCTCATTCCATCAGTGCAACAATCAGGAACAATTTTGGGCTGTCTGCAAAGGAGAAAATCATCTGTATCCAGATAAAGAGCCATGGAGTTTGAACAAAGTTCAAGGGACTATTCCCTTTAATTTATTAGGTTTTCTTTTTTTGTGCAAGGCAAATGGGGTTAAGTGGCTTACCCAAGGCCACACAGCTAGGTAATTATTGAGTGTCTGAGACCGGATTTGAACCCAGGTACTCCTGACTCAAAGGCCAGTGCTTTATCCACTGCACCATCTAGCCACCCCTATTCCCTTTAATTTAGAAAAAAAGCCAGATATCTTATTGTCTGATCTTATTATCTCTTATACTTTTTGTTTCTTCCTTAAGGATATGATTTCTCTCTCATCACACTCAATTTGGAGCAATGTACAACATGGAAACAAAGTAAAGACTGACAGATTTCTTTCCATGGGGGTGGGGGAGGGAAGTAAGATTGGGGGAAAATTGTAAAACTCAAATGATATCTTTAATAAAAAAAGAAAGTATATGTTCAGAAAGCTTGTGAATTGCCCATAGTTAAAGAACTAAAAAGTGTCAATGGCAGGAAGTCTTTGGGCTCCAGTCCATCACTCTCTGTATTATGATGGTCAGGGGATACAGGAATGTATGGCAATGATTAATACACCATGAGCCTAACTCAAGACTGTTCTCTCATCAGATACAGAAAAGTTTAAAAAACTATGTACTCTTGTGAAGACAGACAAATTCAAGGACAATCAATAGAATAACATAGTTGCATAACACTCAGGTTGGCAGTCCAGGTAACTGTGGGACAGTGGTGTTATTTGCCAAAACAGTGCAAGGACCAGTGAGGTAAATGAGTGTCATTATTCACCCTGGTCAATGAGAAAGTGACTTCCCTGGTTTCCTTCAAGACCTGGCTCAGATCTTCATATCTTCCCTCTCTGATTGCTTTCCTCTTATATTGAAGAGATCTCAATATGTAATTTTTTCCCAGTTTCCTCCATTTACCTACTAGCTCTTTTAGAGAAGGGGCTGTGTATTTTTTGTTTGCTTTTTGGGGGGGGAGGGGGCTTTTAGTATTTAACATAGTGCCAGGGTTCCTAGTAAGTGATTTAATGGGTTATTTAACTATGGGTTTGTGGCAATTGTATATGAAGACAATGCTGAAGAAACATCCCCTTTTAGTTTATCACAAGCATTATGCTCTTACTATGTACAAAGTGCTATTAACTAGTGTTAAAAAAATGACATAGATTAGATAATGTTCTACTCTATAATTATAATTATAATTATTTAAAATCTAATGAGGTTGGGGAAAGCAGAGTAAATAGATAAAAAAGGATGATGATGATGATGGTGGTGGTGATGATGAAGATGATGATGATAAGGGAAAATATCATGAGGGTATGAGAGAACCAGGCAAAGTGAAATGAAAAATTTAAGGAGAGTTTCAGCAGGGAATACATAAAGGAGGCAGCATTTAAATGATACAGTGGATAGAGCACTAGATCTAAAATCAGGAAGAGCTGAATTCGAAACTGACTTCAGACACTTCTAGCTGAGGGGTCCTGGGTAATTCATTTAACCACTGTCCACCTTCTATTGAATGAGAAAGGAGCCTAGCTCCAAGGATTGTCATGATGATAAAAATTTACATTTATAAAGAGCTTACAAAATATTAAAGGGCTATAGAATTGTCAACTGCTGTTTTATCTGAACCAGGTCTTTGAAGAAGAGAAGATGACAATGTAGGTTTGAGTTGATTTACTATAGGCTCAAGTTTGGGAAGTAAAGTAAAATCACAGCAGAAGTGATGAACTGAGAAAGGAACAAGACCTTAACCAGGGCAAAAAACAAGCTTGGGAATGGTATGGTCCTGGGAAAATGAAATAATGGTCATTATGTGGAAGAATATTGGATTTTTTGATTAAGTAAATGGAATAATTGGATAGTGGTGAAATCCAGGGTATGGCTATCTCTCTCTGGGTGATGTGAAGTGAAGTAATAGGTCATGAAATTTTGAGACTGAGAAATAGGGAGGTTTGGGTATTTGAGGGAGCATCAGAATTAATTGTTTCTGAGTTGGGGAGGGAAACAGTTCAGTAAAACAGGGCTGAATTCTTTGAGAAAAGAGAGGGAATTACTTTAGTGTTGGTATGTAGCCTCCACCATGATTTGAACAGGTTTGGAAATTTTAATACCATGAATTCAGCAGAGAAATTGGTGAGTGATGATGGTAAAAGGAGAATCTGGAAGTAACAATGGTGAGCCAAGGAGTATACTCATTTCCCCCTATAAGTTTAGTGTTAGTGAAGGCACACCTAATATTAGAGAGGACACCCAGGTACACAATGATATTAGAGGACCTCAGCTGGAATCCCAGCTCTGCCACCTACAATTTGGTAAGACTGAGCTGCAATCTATAGTCTGAGAAAGGCTGTTTACCCTTCACTGCCACCTCCAATCTAGGTAAACTGAGCTAACCCCTTCACCTTTCTTGACCCCAGTTTCCTCATTTGGGAGATGAGGAGATTGGGTTAGATATCTCTAAGCTATCTTAATACTATATGTATAATCATTTTGAACTTTGATCTTAATGACATTACTATAGACATTCTATAAACTGAAACCAAAGTCAATCAGTAAAGATTTAAGGATCTCCGCCCCCCACCCCCAGCAGCAGGCAGAACTCTGACCCTTTTTCCTTCTTATTGTCTAGGCAACCAATGAGAAATGCAACCTGGAAATTCCTGCCATAAGAGGTGCATCCTCTGCCTCCTCAGTAATCACAGCTACTAAAGACACAAATGAGAAAGTTCTTGCTCTATGTTCTTTGGCACTGTCAAATGGTCTAATATCAGAAACAAGCATAGTTTTATCAATGAAAATGTCATGTTTAAAGATGCATTACCATTTGCTTTGTCATTGTCTGCTGAAGATCAGGGGACCATTCCATATAAAACCTTAAATATTATTTCCCCTATTAAAACATGAACTCATATTTCTGTTTTTCTCTTTGTATTGCCACTGCTCCCAGTGCAGTGCTTCACATGTTATTGCTCTTCAGCTGTCCGACTGTTCAGTGTCTGACTCTTGCTGATCTCTTGGACCATGTTCTCTGTGAGATTTTCTTGGCAAAGATATTGGAATGATTTGCCATTTCTTTCTCCAGTAGATGAAGGCAAAATGACAGGATTGGTCATACAGCTAGCCAAGTGTCTGAAGCCAGTTTTGAATCCTGATCTTTCTGTCCTAGACCCAGTACTCTGTTCAGTGAACCACCTAACTGCCTCCTCTTTTACACATAGTGATTACTTAAAAGCTGTGGTTTTTTTTCCATTTTACTGCACTGTTCTCCTCTAGGAAATTTCAACACAATTCTGATGCTCCCTCAAATACCCAAACTTCTCAATTTCTCAGACTCTTTAAATTTCATGACCTATGCCTTCACTTCATCCACATTCATTGAAGTTGATTGTATTATTCCTCCTTAAATTCCTATCCCATTTTTCTTTTCTTTTTTCCAATTACATACAAATATAGTTTTTAACATTCATCTTTTTGCAAGCTTTTGAGTTGCACATTTTTATATGACCCCCTTTCCCTCTTCCCTCCCTAGAGTAGCAAACAATCTAATATAGTTCATACTTGTAGAATTGTATTTAACATATTTCCATTTTAGTCATGTTGTGAAAGAATTAGAATTGGGGGAGGGGGACATGAGAAAGGAAAAACATAAAAGATGGTTTTTTGCTCTGCATTCAGAAGCCATAGTTTTCCCTCTGGATATGTATGGCATTTTCCATAATAAGTCTCTTGATCACTGACCTGCTAAGAAGAATTGCAACCATCATAGTTGATCATCTCACAGTGTTGTTGTTAATGAGTGTAATGTTCTCCTGGTTCTGCTCACTTTGCTCAGCATCAGTTCAAGCAAGTCTTTCCATCAGGCTTTTCTGAAGTCTAGCTGATTATGATTTCTTACAGAAAAATACTACTCCATCACATTCATATACCACAATTATTCAGCCATTCCTCAATTGATGGACATTCCCTGAATTTCTTATTCTTTGCATTACAAAAAGATCTATTTTTATTCTTTACCTTTTCTTGTGATCTCTTTGGGATATAGATCCAGAAGTGATTATTTTCTAGATCAAAGGGTTTGCACAATTTTATTGCCTTTTGGGCATAGCTCCAAATTGCTCTCCAGAATAGCTGGAATATTTCATAAATCCACCAACAATGCATTAGTGTCCACAGCCTCTCATTGGAGAGATTTTTCCTTTGTCATTTTAGCCAATCTGATAGGTGTGAAATGGTACTTCTGAGCTGTTTTATAGATGAGTTGGTACCTCAGAGTTGTTTTATTTTGCACTTCTCTAATCAGTAATTATTTGGAGCATTTTTCATGATGATTATAGTTTTAATTTCTTCATCTGAAAACTGCCTGTTCATATTCTTTGATAACTTATCAATTGAAGAATGACTTATATTCTTAACAATTGATTCATTCTTTTTTATATATGATTTTTTTTTCAGAAACAATAAGCGGAGAAAATTGTTTTCCATCTTTGTGTTCCTTCTGAACTTGGTTGCATTGGTTTTATTTGTGCAAAAACTTTTTTTAATTTAATGTGGTCAAAATGATCCATTTTGCAATTATGTTCTCTTATCTCTTCTTCGGTCATAAACTTTTTTCCATTCCATTGATCTGATAGATAAGACCATTTCTTGTTCTCTCAGCTGGTTTTTTGGTATCACCCTTTATGTCTAAATTCTGTACCCAGTCTGACCTTCTCTTGGCATAGGGTGTAAGATGTTGGTCTATATCTAGTTTTTGCCATACCATTTCCCAGGTTTCCCAAATAGTTTTCATCAAATAGTAAGTTCTTATCCCAGAAGCTCAAGTTTTTGGATTTATCATAGTAGAATACTATAAAAACTGCTTCTTTTGTGCATAATCTATTCAACTGATCCATTAATTTTTTTAGCCAGTACCAGAGTTTTGATGACTATTGCTTTTTATTTTGATTCAGTATAGCTAGGCCACATTCCTTTGCATTTTTTTCATTAATCCCCTTGATATTCTTGACCTTTTACAGATGAATTTTGTTACTATTTATTCCAGCTCTTCCAGCTCCAAAAAAATTTTTGTAGTTTGATAGAGTACTGAATAATTTAATATATATGGAATTGTCATTTTTATTATATTAGTACAGCCTTCGCAGCAGCAACTGATATTTTTCCAATTATTTAGGTCTATCTTTGTATGAAGCACTTTGTAATTGTGTTCATATAGTTTCTAGGTTTATCTTGAGAGGTAGATTCATAAGTATTTTATGGAATCTAGGTACTTTAAATGGAATTTCTCTTTCCCTAGCTGTTGGGCTTTGTTGATCATATGTAGAAAGGATGAATGTTTATGTGAATTTATTTTATACCACGCAACTCTGTTGAAGGTACTAATTGTTTCAAGTAGTTTTTTAAAATATTAAATTTATTTTTTTATTGTTATCCATTTGTACATGCGTATTTCCAAGTTACAAAATTTCCCTCCACCCTTCCTTCCCACTCCCCTCCCCTCAGTAGGGAACAGTCAGGTTAGCATTTTATATACATATTTTGTTAAACATATTCATAAATTAGTAATTTTTGGCAAGAGGAATTAGGATTAAGAGAAAGAGATATATACTTAAGAGATTTTTTTATAAAGTGTTCATCAGATTCAGGAGGGGTGTTCTTTTTCCTGTGTATTTTGTCATGTTTTGTTTTACTTCCTCAACTTGGTGATAATACAAACCATTACCAGTCTAATACTCTCTGAACTATCAAGAGGAGTTGCTTCTATCAAGATTGTTCATCTCATAATGTTGTTGATGTGTACATTATTCTTTTGGCTCCACTCCCTTCGCTCAGCATCAGATCCTGTAATTCATTCCATGCTTCTCTAGAATCTTACCATTTATGGTTTCTAATAGAACAATAATATTCTGGAGTATTCATGTACCATAACTTGTTTAGCCATTCCCCAACTGAGGGGCATCCTCTCAATTTCTGATTCTTTGCTACTACAAGAAGAGCTGCTATGAATATTTTGGAACATGTAAGACTTTTTTGCAATTTTTATAATTTCTTCTGGATGTAGTACTAGAATTGTAATTGCTGGGTCAAAAGGTATGAACACTTTTATTGCTCTTTGGACATAGTTCCATATTGCTCTCCAGAAAGGTTGGATCCATTCACAACTCCACCAGCAATGTCCCAATCCTCCCACAACTTCTTCAACATTGATCATCTTCCCTTTTTCTCATCTGGGCTAATCTAATAGGTGTGAGATGATATCTCATTGTTGTTTTAATTTGCATTTCTCTAATCAATAGTGATTTGGAGCATTTTTTCATGATTATATATATACATATATATATGTATGTATATATATATATATATATATCTTTAATTTCTTCATTTGAAAACTAACTGTTCATATCCTTTGACCATTTATCAATTGGGGAATGACTTATGATCTTATAAATTTGATGCAATTCTCTATATATTTTAGAAATGAGACCTTTATCAGAACTCCTAGTTGTGAAGACTGTTTCCCAGCTTTCTGCTTTTCTTCTAATTCTGGCAGCATTGATTTTATTAGTGCAAAAAACTTTTTAATATAGTCAAAATCATTCCTTTTGCAGTTTATAATGTGCTCTAATTCTTATTTGGTCATAAATTTATCCCTTTTCCATAAATCAGATAGATAAGAGTATTAAAGAGTATTAAAAATACTATTAATTTATCTATGGTATCTCTCTTTATGTCTAAATCCTGTACCCATTTTGACCTTATTTAGGTTTAGGATGTGAGATGTAGATCTATGCCTAGTTTTTGCCATACTATTTTGCAGTTTTCCCAATAATTTTTGTCAAATAGTGAGTTCTTATCCCAGAGGTTGATGCCTTGGGATTTGTCAAATAATAGATTGCTGTAGTCATTTCCTGCAGTTTCTTTTGAACTTATCCCAATCCACTGATCCATTAGTCTATTTCTTAACCAGTACCAGGCAGTTTTGATGACTGCTACTTTTATAGTATAGTTTTAGATCTGGTAGAGATAGGACACCTTCCTTTACTTTTTTTTTTTCATCAGTTCCCTTGGTATTCTTGCCCTTTTGTTGCATCAGATGAATTGCTATTTTTTCCAGTTTGGTAGTTATTTGGTAGTTTGATTAGTACAGCTCTAAATAAGTAGTTTAATTTAGGTAGCATAGTCATTTTTATTATATTAGCTTGATCAAGTAGCTTTTTGGTTGATTTTCTAAACTGAGTGAGTTTTGTTTCCTCACTGCCTATTCTAATTCCTTCAAGCTAAAGCTAACATTTCTAATACAATATTGAATAATGGTGCTAATGGGTATCCTTGTTTCATTCCTGATCTTATTGGGAATATTTCCAGTTTATTCCCATGGTACATTCAATAAATGCTTACTGATAGTTTTAGATGCTATTTATTATTTTAAAGGAAAACTCGCATTTATTCCTTAGCTGTATAATATTTTTAATAGGAAAGAGTACTGTATTTTATTAAAAGATTTTTCAGCATCTTTTAAGATAATCATTTGGGAGAGAGGGTATTATGTTTACTCTTAAACAAGAATATTTTAGTAATGTATATTTAGTAATGTATAAAAAACATCATTTGTAGAAGTTAACTAATTAATCTTATAATCTGAAAGGGAAAAAGGAATGAGAACTTGAAATTTTGTTTAGAGAAAGACAATGCTATACTAACTTATCACAAAAGTATCAATTCATGATTAGATCTTAACTTTATAGACCAATTTTTATTATGAATCTGAGAATCTCTGATTTTTTTTCTTCCCCTCAGATGTAAGTCTTCTTTTACCACATGATTAATATGGATCTTTGTTTAGCATGATGGATCATGCTAAACAAAGATCCATATTAATTGATAGAGAAAGAGAGTGTCTACATTACACTGCTTTCTGTCTGGGGAAGGAGGGGAGAGAAGGGAGGGAAGGAGGGAGGGAGAAAAATGTAAAAAAAAATGACTGCTCCAAACTACTGTTATATGGAATTAGAAAAATAAAGAAATGGAAAGAGCTTTAAAAATAATCATGATTTCTGTTAATTTTGTTATTGATATGATGAATTAAACTGATTGCTTTCCTAATGCTCAACCATCCTTGCAATAGCTGGTATGAACCCTCCCTTAATTAAGTCTATCATCTCTAATACCAGCTTGCTGTAATTTCTGGTAATTTTTGCACCAATATTCATTACGGAGTTTGCTCTATAATTTTGTTTTTTCTCCTCCTGATTTTGATATCAGAATAATGTTGATATCATAAAAGTAATTTGGCAGGATTTCATTTATTTTTCCAAATAGATTATATAGAATTGGAATTAATCCTTTAAATATTGGGTAGAAATTACTTATAAATTCTAGTACTACTAGAGATTTTCTTCCTTAGGGAATTCATCAAAGGGCTCTAAAATGGGATTAGTTCATAATTTATTTCCACTTCTATTAATCTGGGCAGCTTATATTTTTGTAAATATTCATCCATTTCATTTATATTGTCAGATTGGCTGGCATACAGTTGGGCAAATTAGCTCTGAATTAGTTTAATTTCTTCTTCATTGGAGATAATTTCACCCTTTTCATTTTTGATACCAGTAATTTGTTTTTTTTCCTTTAAATCAGATTAACCAAGGATTATCTATTCTCTGCTTTCATGAAACCAACTCAAATTTTATTTATTAGTTCAATAATTTTCTTGCTTTCAATTTTATTTATTTTGCCTTCAATTTTCAGAATCACCAATTTGGTATTTAATTGGAGATTTTTAATTTTTTTCTAGCTTTTTTTAGTTGCATGCCCAATTTATTGATTTTTCTCTTTAATTTATTCATGGAAATATTTAGAGATATATAATTTTCCCGATGTCTCATATCATTGTCATTATCTTGGATGACATTGTTGATTATTTCCATGATATTGTTTAATACACTAATTCTTTAAAATTAGGTTATTTTATTTAGGTTTATTTATTTTATTTTTCTTTCTATGGTCCTTTATTACATGTAATTTTTATTGCATCGTGAACTGAAAAGGATGCAGCTATTATTTCTGCCTTTCTCCATTTGATTGTGAGGTTTTTATGCCCTACTTCATGGTCAAGTTTTGTGTAGGTCCATGTACCACAAAGGAGAAATATATCCTTCCAATTTTCTCCATCAAGCTATCATATTTTTCTAAAATTCTATTCACCTCAACTTCCTTCTTAATTATCTAATTCTGAGAAAGGAAGGTTGAGCTCCTGCACTAATAGTTTTACTGCTTATATTTTCCTATAACTCCTTTAGCTTTTTCTTTAAGAATGTGGATACTATACTACTTGGTGCATATATATACATATATATATATATATACATATATATATTTAATATGGATATCACTTCATTGCCTATGGTACCTTTTAAGAAGATGTAGTTTCCTTCCTTATCCCTTTTAATAATTTGACATGTTTTTGCTTTTCCTTTGTTTGAGATCAGGATTGTTAGCCCTGCTTTTTCTTTTTAATTTTAGTTGAATAATAATATATTCTACTTTAACCTTTTTTTACCTTTACCCTGTATTTATCTGCTTCAAATGTTTCTTGTAAACAACATATTACAGGATTCTGGTTTTTAATCCACTTCCATTTTATGGAAAAGTTCGTCCCATTCACATTCACAATTATAATTACTGTTATTTCCCTCCAACTTTAGTTTGCACTTTTCTTTTCCTTTATCACTGCTCACCAATGTTTTGCCTCTGACTGCTGCCTCCCTAAAACTGCCCTCCCTCTTTGATGAGCCCCCTTCCCTTTTCTTCTCCTTTCTCCTTTTACTTTTTGTTTTCTTAACTTTTATTTTCCCCTCCCTTTTACTTCATTCCCTTCCCTCCCAGTTCCCTGTACAGTAGAATTTCTGAGCCCAGATGGGAACGCTATTCCCTGAGTCAAATCTTTTGAAAAGTAAGCATCCTCTCTTCTTTCCCTCTACTATAATAAATTCTGTCTCTTTATGTAACATCCTTTCATTCTTCCACCTCCTCTCAAGTTTTTGTGCCTTAATTGTTTTGTAGCTGTCTTGTACCCACACCCACTATCAAAGTGTACTCCTTTAACCTGTCTTGATACAAGTACAAGAATAAGCATATCACTATTTCAATACCCACACCCTCTAAGTACACTCCCCTAAACTGTACAATTAGAAATATAATTAAAGGGACGACTAGGTGGCGCAGTGGATAAAGCACCAGCGCTGGAGTCAGGAGTACCTGGGTTCAAATCCTGTCTCAGACACTAACATAATTACCTTGCTGTGTGGCCTTGGGCAAGCCACTTAACCCCGTTTGCCTTGCAAAAACCTAAATAAAAAAAACCCTATAATTAAGAGCCAGAGCATCCTCACATTATAATCAATTTATACCCACATCTCTTTCCAATTACACTTTGTGACCCAATATAACTACAACCCTTAAGAGCTAAAAGTTTGATCACAGCAGTCAGTATACTCACATCCTCTTAAGTATGCTCTTTTCAACTGTCCTAAGAGAAATATAATACTCAAGAGTTACAAGTATTGTCTTCTTGTGTAGGGATGTAGACAGTTAAGTCTTATTGATTCAACATTTCTTTTCCCGAGTCTTATATTGAGGATCAACTTTCCTTTTCAGTTCTGATCTTCTTAATCAAAAATTGCAAAGTCTCTATTTCGTAGAAATTCCATCTTTTTCCCTTAAAGAAAGTGTTCAATTTTTCAGGATAGTTGATTCTTGGTTATAATTCATGCTCCTTTGCCTTTGGTTTTATTTATGGTAATCTTGGTGTCTCACAAGTCATTAGTTTCCATTTGTCCAATTCTAGTTTTCATTTTCTTCAGTTAACTTTTGTATTTCTTTTTCTAGTTGGTAAATTTTACTTTTATACAAGTTGCTTTACTTTTCCATTTGCTCAATTTTACTTTTAAAGGTGTTTGTCATTCAGTTTTTCATAATTCTCCTGCATGATTCTCTCCTTTTCACAATTTTTCTTCTTCCCCTCTTCTTTGAGTTTCGGAAATCATTTTTGAGCTTTCAAGGTCTTTTTGGATTTGAGATCAATTCATAAAACCCTTTGAGTTTTCACATACAAGAATTTTGTCATTACTTCCCTCTTCTGAGATTTTTTTTTAAATGATCCCATAAGAATAGTAACTTTCTATGGTCAGTGCTCTTTTTGAGATTTCTCACTAAAAAGTTGTTTCACTGGGGTTTTTTTTGGTGGGTTCTGTCATGTTAGCATCTGTTTAGAGGCTCCATTCAGTTACTTTGAGAAAAGCTAAGAGCTTCCTAGATTCTCAGCCTCATTTTAGCTTTGTCTTTGGAAGTCCTGTTTCTCACTTTTTGTAGGAGTTATTCAAACTCTTCTCTCATACAAGCCTCCCTCACTTCAGTTTACCCCCATGACTTACTTAATGACCACTTAATTGTGGTCATTCATCATTAGTTCCCTCTACTTCCCTTTTGAACTCAAATTCCTTTGACATCAACCTCTCCTTTTCTTTTATCTGTGATAATGAACTGGCCTTTCCACTTAGCAAGGTAACTTCTATATGTGTGCTCTATTCTCTTCTCTCTCAACTTCTCTTTTATTTTTAAATTTGAGAAAGGTAAAACTTGGGAGCCAAGAGTAAGTATATGATTTTTAAAAGAACTAAAATAAAGAATTAAGTGAGAAATAGGTGAAATGCTTTTGCTGATAATTTAAATTATCTTTTTTTCATTGCTTTAAATCAATCCTGTTCTCAAGACACTAAGGCAAGAGTAATCATGGATATGTTATTAAACCATTTTAGAGCCAGTTTCCTCATCTGTAAAACAACTATAGGTTTGTTTTGAGGAAAGTGTTTTGTCAGCTTTAAAGTATAATTAGGGGTAGCTAGGTGGTGCAGTGGATAGAGCACCGGCCCTGGAGTCAGGAGGACCTGAGTTCAAACTTGACCTCAGACACTTAAGAATTACTTAGCTGTGTGGCCTTGGGCAAGCCTCTTAACCCCATTGCCTTGCAAAAAAGCCCCAATAAAGTACAATTAAATGAGTTGTGGTTGAATGAATGAAAAACAGTACTTTAGATCCATTTAATGTATAGCATACTTTGATGAATACAGAAGAATTCACATTCAAATTGTCTATGCTATACTGCATGATCATGGACAAGTTATATATAACTTCTCTTCCCTCATCAGAATAAACGAACTCAATAAATGATAACCAAGGTACCTTCCAGCTCTAAATCTGATTCTTCATACATACAACAGGTTTTGTGGAAGTTACAAAAGAATCACTAGGTACAGTCTATCAATCATCTCAATTTCTAAGTCTGATGATCTCTTATCAGCCCTGATCCCTTCTTGACCTCTACTAAATTTGACACTGTTGATCATCCTGTCTTTCTGGATACTACTGTATCTCTAATTTTTTGTTAATACCACTTTCTCCTGGTCTTTTTAACTTTTGATTGCTCCTTCTTGGTCTCCTTTGATGGTTCATCAACTCTATCACTCTCTAATTTCAAGATTCTGTCTGGGGCCTTCCTCTTTATGCTCTTTTGGAAACCTCATCCGTTCACATGAGCTTTATCATCTACACAAATGATTCATATATCCCCAGGCTCTTCCCCTAAGAACTAGTCCCATGTCTCCAAATTCCCACTTAACACTTGAGATGTCCCAGAGATTTCACTAAACATGTCCTGAACTGAGCTAACTTTGCTCCCAAACTCACTCACCTTCTGAACTGTTTTTTGTTGAAGCATCCCAGGGTCGTTCCATCTCTACATCTCTCAGATTATACCCTTTTCCCTCAAATCATATGACTACTACATTCACACTCCAGGTCCCGTGCTCTATCCATTGAGCCACCTAGCTTCCATCCCCCACACACAAACCTTTTTTGATATTGTTGTATGGGATGTGATTTTTGTGGTTCATCCTGCAACCTTGCTGGACCTAGTAATCATATCAACATTTCCTTACCAATTTAAGACACTGATGGGGTTTCTTAAATGCCCTGTCACATCACTGACTAATATTTTCATTTCCTTTTTGTGTGTCTTTGCCTAATTTTCTTTTGTCTTCTATAGTATTACTATTTTATCAAATAATTGTAGAGACATGAGGACCTGCTTACCTGACCTGTATCTGGACTACAGCCCTTGGTTTTGATTAAGGTTTTTCATTTTAAAGGATCTTTTTTCCCCCATCTAGTGAGTAGAAACAAATATATCATGTAGGGCAGTTTACTTAGAACTAATATGAAGGAAGCATAAAGCAGAACAGCCCTGGAAATATAAACTGGATTCAGATTTTAAGGTTTTAAATACCAAATGGATAAGTATCTTATTCTTGGCAAAATAAAAGTTGAGCAGCCACATCTCTCATTAGGGATCATATCAAGAAGTGGGTCTTCTTTAATCTGCTTTCCCCCCTTTATATCTAGGCTTATAAATCCTTTTGTCATCCTAAGCTTTCTCCTCATCTTCTGCTCATTTTATGTTTTGGTGTTCCTCATACTATTTTTCAAAGCTGTGTCATATTTACATTCATTTCTTTACACAGATTTTAAAAATACAAGTTGGTTGAGTTCCTTATGCATCCATCAACATTCATCTCTTGGAATTCTCTTTATCTTTAGAATCTCATTAAAAAACTTCACATGCCTTCTAAGCTAATTCCTCCTGTAGAATTTTACTACATAGGATACTACTTATCCTTACTGTGAATCCTAATGTACATGTCATGATACTCCTTTTCTTTCCTACCACACATATTCAAAGATGTCCTCATTATTTCCACCATTCCAATCAATTGTTGTTAGATACAGAATTGGATGAAATGGAGGAGTTGAGAAGTGGTAGAGGGAAAGAGACTCAGCAGATGCCTAGGTAATTTAAGATGTCACCATTATACTATATTTTTAAGGGTGACTGTGGTATTACCCAAGCCTATTTCCTCTCTCCAGGTTATTTTATGACAGTAGCCAACAATATTTATATAGAATTTTTAATGCTTACAGAATACTTTATATTTGCTCTTCCTCACAAACCCTTCCTTGAAAGTAGCTATTCCTATTTTCCAGACTAGGAAACTAAGAGGATAAATTTCTTGCCAAACCTAGTATCACATAGCTTATGTCCATGCCAGAATTCAAATTCAAACCTTCTCAACTCAAGTTGCTAGCATCCAGCAACTCTACACAGTACTATGTTGGCAACATTCAAGCAGTCAGTTAGCAGTGTAGAATTCAAGATAAAGAGAGATATTTAGGGTAGCTGTAAGGATTTGAAAGTAATCTGCATGGTATCAGGAGCAAGAATGGTGGAGATCACCAAAGAAATGAAGATCTGAGATAAGGGAATTAAAATGAAATGAGAACTAAAAATGTACAAGTAGTTAAAATTTGGGAATGTATCCATGTTTTTGAACTGTTCTGTTTAAATGGGGGTTAATGTACAAATCTTAATTTACCTTTTTGCCCAATAAAAAAAAGTTACCAAAGGACAAGACATTAATCCATAAAAACAGATCATGTAGGAAGAAAATCTCTGCTTCAAAGAGACTACCCAAGGAAACCTTTTGCAATGGACACATACCATAGGGATATTAATTGCCTCTGTAAACATTTCCTAATTTCTAATGAAGACAGAGTCCTATAATACTAAGAAATTGTAGAGGAAAAGAGAATCATTAGATTATGCTCAGATGGCACATCAGTGTTTTCACAATTCAAAGCTGTGACTAAGAGCGTCTGAAGCAAAAGTTCCTTAAAAGACTAAAAACTATGGAATATAATCATGCAAATTTATTTATAAAGCTAGCAATCATTACATTTGAAGTAGATTTAATAATTGAAGTTAAATGGGAAAACATGTGTTCTACATTTAAGTACTTGAAATCGAATGAAACTAAAAAAGGTGTCAAAAATGATACCATAGGTACCAATTTTTATTAGGTAAAATTTAAGATTAAAAAATTAAAATAAACAAGGTACTAGGGCTAGACAAAAATGAGAAATATTTTCTATCCATTCCTCTTCAAGTTTATTTTATTCATAAAAATCTACATTAGGTATGTAAGCAAATGCTGCATGTTCAACTCTTAATATCTAGATCAGGAAAACTATACATTTGAAATTATAATCATAGCAAGGACTATCATTCACTTGGGTGGTTGCTACCTGGATTATCTGATCTTTAAAAAGCAACAAATTTAGGTAAAAGGTTGCATTTAAACTTATGTAGAGATGACAAATGGCAAAGGGAGTAATTTATTATAGCTCCCAAAAGAATAAAAATTACAAAATTTTTTTAAAATTAAAGTTGCATTTAGATTGTTACAACAGGGGCGGAGCCAAGATGGCAACAAGAAAGGATTGAGTCTTAGGCACTCTCTGATAAAACTTCGAAACTAAGGACTCTAACTAAACTTTTGAGAGACAGAACCCACAAAGGGACCCAGAGAGGCAGTTCTCCTACTCAAGGTAACCTGGAAAAGAGCAGAAAGGCTCTACTGCACAGGGTTGGAGGGGTAGCCCACCAGAGGGGTGGCCCACGAGAGCGAAAGAACTTCAGCCTCCCGGAAGCAGCCCCAGGGTGCTGGGAGCTGTGGCTCACAGCAGTGGGGGGAGTCTCCTGAGCTACACCCCGAGGAGCACCGGGCACAAAGTGGGGGAACAGCGGGGAAACCTCTGCCAGAGCGAGCACATGGAGCCCAGCCCTCAGGGCACACAGCCAGCAGCTTGGTCTTTCAGCAGCCCTGATCTGGAAACAGAAGGTGGAGCCTGTAAGCAGGAGCCTCCAGGGCATGAGCCCATTGAGCTGAGGGAGGGGAGTGAAGAGAGAGAAACTGCAGAGCTCTGTCCCTCTGTCCCTGGAACAAGACTCTGGGGCTCTGACCACATTCAGATCCTGATCCCAGTCTAGGCCCCCCCCATAAAACAGCAGCCCCCCCCACCTCAGCCCTGTGGCAGAGGGGTGCGCTTCACAGACCAGGAGGGAGAACAGAGCCTCACACACTGAGACTCTTGTGAGAGTGTCCCAAAAGCTCAGGAAGCACCCCAAAACCAGGCCCAGGCTGGGAAAATGAGCAAGCAGAGAAACAAGAGAAATACATTATCTACGATCCCAAGGATCAAAATACTCAGTCTGAAGATGAGGAAACACAAGCTCCTGCATCTAAAGACTCCAAGAAAAACAGAAATGGGGCTCAGGCTATGACAGAGCTCAAAAAAGACTTTGAAAATCAAATGAGAGAGATAGAAGAAAAACTGGGAAAAGAAATGAGAGATGCAGGAAAAACGTGAAAATGAAGTCAGCAGCCTAGTCAAGGAAATCCAAAAAAATGCTGAAGAAAATAGCATGCTAAAAACCAGCTTAAGTCAAAGGGATAAGACAGTTCAAAAAGTTATTGAGGAGAAGAATGCTTTAAAAAGCAAAATTGGCCAGATGGAAAAAGAGATAAGAAAACTCTCTGAGGAGAACAAATCCTTCAGACAAAGAATAGAATTCAGGGAGATTGATGAATTTACCAGAAATCAGGAATCAATACTTCAAAACCAAAAAAATGAAAAATTAGAAGAAAATGTGAAATATCTCATTGAAAAAAACAACTGATATGGAAAACAGACTTAGGAAAGATAATTTGAAAATTATTGGAATACCTGAAAGTCATGATCAGGAAAAGAACCTTGACACCATTTTCAAAGAATTACTACAGGAAAATTGCCTTTATATTCCAGAAGCAGAGGGCAAAATAGAAATGGAGAGAATCCACTGATCCCCCTGGAGAAAGAGATCCCAAAAAACCAACCCCTAGGAATATTATAGCCAAGTTCCAGAACTCCCAAGTCAAAGAGAAAATATTACAAGCAGCCAGAAGGACACAGTTCAAATATCGTGGAGCTGCAGTCAGGGTCACACAGGACTTAGCAGCAACTACATTGGAAGCTTGTAGGGCTTGGAATATAATATACCGGAAGGCAAAAGAGCTTAGAATGCAGCCAAGAATGAACTACCCAGCAAGGCTGAATGTCCTCTTCCAGGGAAAAAGATGGACTTTCAATGAACCGGGGGAATTTCAAATGTTCCTTTTGGAATGGCCAGAGCTGAACAGAAGGTTTGATCTTCAGATACAGGACTCAGGTGAAGCATGGAGATTGGAGGAGAGGGGGGAAATACGAGGGACTTAATGAGGATGAACTAAATGTATTCCTGCATAGAAAAATGATACTGATAATACTCACATGAACCTTCTCATTTAATAGAGCAGGTAGAGGGAGCTTTTATAGTTGAAGCACAGGAGAAAGCTGAATTTGAAGATAAATTATGGTGTAAAAATGGAGTCAATAGAAAAAAAGGGAAATGGAATGGGAGAAAGAAAAAGGAGAGGGGGAATAGGCCAAGATATTTCATATAATAAGATTTTTCTTTATTACAATGAGCTATTGCAATGATATGGAAGGGGAGAGGCAAGGGGGAATGAGGGAAACTTTGCTCTCATCAGAGGTGGCTAGGAGAGGAAACAGCATATATACTCAATGGGGTATAGGCATCTGGAGTAAGAAGGGGGGGAAGCAGGGGGAAGGGGTGGGGATGTGAATAAAGGGGGAGAGGATGGACCACGGGGGGAGAGTGGTCAGATATAACACATTTTCTTTTTTGCTTCTTGCAAGGAGCTGGGATTGGAAGGCCTGTCCAGGACCATAGGGCCAGGTAGATTCTGGGCCTAAGGGGTGATATGGGGGCTCGGGGCCTCTTGGCCCCAGGGGTGGAGATCTGTCTGCTGCGCACTCAACTACCCTACAGCAGAGTCAGAGTGAAAGGAGAGAGAAAATATAGTATATGGTAGTGGAGAAATAAGAAAGGAGGGAGTTGCGATCAGCAATGGCAACACTGGAAAAATATGGAAGTAACTTTTGTGATGGACTTACCATAAAAATGTGATCCACCTGCGACAGAATCGGTGTTAGAACAAAGACTGAAGCAAATTTTTTTTTATTATTTGGGGGAGGGTACAGGGCAAATGGGGCTGGGTGGCCTGCCTGGGGCCACATAGCAGTGTGATCTTTGGGTGTCTGAGGCCAGATTTGGACCCAGGTGCTCCTGGCTCAAGGGCCAATGCTCTGTCCGCCACACAGCCACCCCTACTATTATTACTATTTTATTTTGGGTCTTTTTTTTTCTTCCTTTTGGTTTTTTGCAGGGCAATGGGGATTGGGTGGCTTGCCATGTCACACGGCTGGGTGATTGTTGGGTCTACGGGGCTGGATGTGGCCTCGGGTGCTTGTGGCTCCAGGGCTGGTGCTTTGTCCATTGTGCCACCTGGCCATACCTACAATTACTATTTTTTTAATTTTAATTTTTTTTTCTCTCCCCTTTATCGCTCAAGCAAGTCTATATTCATGGGGGGGGTGTATTTCGTGTACTCTTAAACAAGAATATTTTATTATTGTAAAAAAATTTGTACCAAATGAGGATAAAAAATAAAATAAAATAGATTGTGACAACAGAGACCTTGGCAACAACTGTTACAGAGCTGTATTATTGTAGCTCTGGAGGGTCATTAGGGTACACAAAAATCACTTGAGAAATACAACACCTGCAAGTTTGGCATCTGTCAAAATCATGCATGTGTAAAAAGACTTAGACTTAAGAAAAGATTCCAGGGAAGGAAGAAAGATTTGTCATCAGGGACCATGTTCAGTATAACTGAATTATCTTCCTCAATAACAAATGTCACTTAATAGAGACAAATGTGTTATAGTACTGATAAGTTACCTATTCATAACTAGACAAAAGCACTTGTCTTGCTAAATAGATTTTAATAAAATTTAGAAACATACACTCACACACAACACTCAAGTTTGGGTATATAATGATCACAATGTAAGAAGGGTCAGGGACAGTGAGTTAGAGGACAGTTTGGGGAGTCCCTTTACTGAGCACCTTTTAAGGTTTGGAGCATATGCAAACGTGAACACTGACAGCAAAACATTAGCAATGACAACATTCAATACATTCAAATGCCTGGATGCTTGAATATACATGCAATATTCCCTCCCCACACTATCATCCTTGTTTCAAGTTTCCTAGAACCCTAAAAAGTTTCTTATCTATCCTGTTAAACTGTTATCATATGATTCCCTAAACTCAAAGAATCTCATTTACTTGATATTGTAAGGGGATAAAGCATTCCATAAAATTGAATAATTCTGACTAAAATTTAGTATAAGTGCAAAGTGTTTTATTTTAACCATTTAGAAAATTTCTCAAATGCATTACTGCTTTTACTTCTTAAACAATGTATCAGGCATAACCTTTTTTTTGTAATGACAGATCATCTCCATGAGTAATCAATTACCATGCTATGTAGTAATATAACAGTATCTTCAGGATTTACTTTAATGAAAAATTTAAGTTGCATTTACAATTAAATAACCTCATACTGCCAGATTTATTGGGCTGTCACTTTACAATGATCTAAGTATGCTTGCCTATAGCTACAAGCTGGAAAATCAAGCCAACAGGCTAATTCTAATGTGTCTCAAATAAAGAGTAAAAAGGACCCTGAACAAGAAACTAGAAACCACTCTGAACTATGAGTAATATGAATAAGCTTTGGTATATTCATTTTAGTTGCTCAATGGCAATAGTGTTTACTTCATCATTTCTTTCCACCTGTTTGCCTCATACTTTTCATACTTTTAGAGCCGTGGACCTGGAGTCACAAGACAGGATAGTTTTAATTCTACCTATAATCTTGAGCAACTCATTATTTAAATTTGACCCTTGGTCATAAAATGGCAATAACATTTGCAATAATTCTCTTAGCCTGACTGATGTGAAGAAAAACTTTTGTAAATATGTGAACACTCAAATTGCCTGACAGATGAATCAAATATTTATATATAAATTAATGTAACAAACACTTATGAGAGGAATTCCAAGTTTTCTCCCCTATTCTGCAATGTTCAGCCCCTCCAAACCCAAATCGCTCTCCTATGAATATGGAGGATTTATTTAGAAAACTCCAAATGAATGTTGCATACTTAGAGGTGGGGAAAAAAAGATAACATCATTCTTCTTGTGTTCCTCAAGATCAAGATGAATTCATGTAGAACTGTCAGCTTGTTTTCAATCTCTGTGAAAACAGCTAGAGGAAAAAGGGCTCAATTATTTTTTCCCCAACAAATTTATTTACCTGTGTTTGGCTCTGGGAAATACTGAAATTATAGTACAACACAAAAAATGCCCAGATAACAAAATGATAAGTACTAATAGATTAGATTACCAAGCATTCCTTTGGTGAAAACATTTTAAAATAAGGGAGAAAAAAAAAAGGTGACTGTCCAAGGTCACACAAAAAAAATCAAACTTGCAAAAAATGCTGGATCAGAAATCTAGAAGAAAAAAGTTGTTTTAAATATTTTCAATGTCCTCTAGTATTCAGAATATTATCATTTATAATTCACAAGAGAGTAGTTAAATAACTTCATTTTATTTGAATTTTCAGTCACCTAACTAGTCATAAATATAGACAAGACATTGTTCTTCCAAGGAGGGAAGCTGGCAGTCGTGGTATCTGTCATTCCTATATTAAAAAATCAAAATCAGAGACAAGAGTCAAAATCAACTGGCAGTGTGTCTGAGAAATGCTGAAACACAATGGGAGTTGCTTTGCCTTTCTTTTTTTGTTTTTTTATTTAATCAAAGTTAAGACCGGTGGATAAACATAAATACAGCACAATTACTTCAGATCATTCTTCATATTTGTGTACATACAGACTGATGAACTTAATCCCAGTGAAACCTGCAGTCAGCAATGAAGTGCATACAGCCTTTCCTCCCCTCACTCAAAAAGTATTTTTAAAAACCACACAAACTTATAATCTCATTGGCACACACTCTCTCATTACAAATGATTCATACATAAATAGGTTGTGGGTGCAAAGAAGCTAATATGCTAACATATGTATAACCTTTGTTAATGAAAAAAAACAGAAGCAGCCATAATGATTAAAATACATTCAGTTACCGATAACTAGTTGTGCCATAAGGGGCATTATCCAAAGAGAAATCGTGCTGCAGAGAAAAGCTATAGATACACACACAATGAGAAAATAAACTGCTGCAAGGTTAACGCATGCATGTTTAATACTGGAAAAGCACAGCCCTCCAATATTTCTCCATGTTTGTTATAAAAGCCCTCTGCACTCAACTAAAATTAAAATGATCTTAAAAGGATAATACTTGTAAAGTTTACTTAAGTCTTTTCAGCCACAGAAACTGCAATGGAAATAAATGTTCAGAGTCATTTTCAAAACAAAAACAAAAATCTATTCTTCTGATGACATGCATGATTAAAAGGTCTATGCAAGATACATTGCTCTACATTCCCAATGACTAGGAAAAAAAAGCTCAAGTCAATTTAGTTTGCAGATGGTCAAAAGGATTTTTGTATTCCAGCAGGAGTTCAAATCTTCTGGATTTTTTCTCCAACAACTACTGGATTTTCTTTTCTGATTTTCTCAGCAGCATCAGCTTTGTAATTGTAAGAGCAATTGTGTACATCTGAATAACGGTGCACACCACAGTAAACATTTCCACACCGGCATTCAAACCCTGAAAACAGAAACATCAGCCTATTAGAGGCACAGGATCGTAGCCAAAAGGAACTAAAACATCATGGTTGTGATGGCCAAATGAAAAGACTTAACAAATAAGAACAGGTCATATCAACAATTCAACCATTTAGAAACATGAGTAAATCTCAAGCCAAACCCACTTTTAAGGCAAGCAGTATGATCCCAATTGCGAAACTAATCAAAATAATGGGAAGCAAAACTCAAATGAGTAAAAATGGGGTTCCAATTTTGGTTCTGATCGGCATGATTTTCCATGTCTAAGTTGGCATCACCTATCTTGTGAATGATCCCATAAGATTGCTGAAAGGATGAAATGACATCTTAAAGGATTATCATGATTTTTAGAGCTAGAAGGAACTTCATACATTAGTCATATCCTCATTTTTATAGGTGAAGAAACTGAGGTCCAGACAGAAAAAGAGTGACTTGCCCAAGATCATGCTGGGAGTTAATAGCAGAGCCAGAATTCAAAGCTAATTCCTTTCCAAATCCAGTGATCTTTCTATTACATGACACTATTACATCCTAACCTTATATTTCCTACGCTAAAAAATCCAAACCTTTATAAAAACTGTAACAAACAACATGTGACTGATGCTGCATTTCATCTCTTCTTGCTTCCCTCTACCAGTCTCCAGCAGAGGTACGCTAATGATTAGTGAAAGAAATGGCCAAAAGATTAGCAGCTGTAAGAAAGAAAAAAAAGGAACTGTGGATAATCCACAAATAAATATGGTCTTTACAACTACCCCTGATTTCTCCCCAGTGGCTATAAGCTAACAATCTCAGCACCTATTCTTAAGCTGTCAAAAGATTCTAGAAGATGAACCATAGGCATCAACTAGAAAATGCAATGTAAAAAGTCCATCTCTTCAATTACCCTCCTTTATATGTCTAAGGAATTAATGAGAGTAACATCTTTTAAAAATGAGATTAACCACAATAGCAAAATTACAAATATTTAATAGCAAGTATTTATATAAAAATATCTCCTACGTGCACTTCATTTTGGAATTCTTTAAAGAAAAAAGCTTCCAATTCAAAAAATTGTTATTTGATAAGCTATTAAAATGGAAAAGTCACTAAAGGGAACCTTTGGGGCCATCTTAGTCATTACCAATTCTACGAATGTCATTAAATGAGGGTTTAGATACCAATGACCTGTCCAGGAAACTGCTCCCTCTTATGGCAAAACCCTGAGGCATAAAAGCAATGAGAACTGAAGTCATTCATAGGAAATCACACTTAGACACCCATTAGGTAAGTATTCAGTTTAATCTTAGATAATACATGTCCTTCTTTTTCTTACCAGTCAGTCCCACTTTCTTCCTGCACATGAAACAGCGATTCTTTTTTTGTTTTGGTTTGTCGAGTGACTTGTTTTGCTCTTCAGAGGGCTGTGCAGTATCCGATACTGAAGCTAACAAAAATAGGAATGTGATTAATAAAATGACTGTTTAACAAAATCTTGATGTCACAGAATCAATGACTATTAAAACTGTAAAAGGACATTAAATATTATATATGTCCAAACAGGTAAGGAAACCAAGGCCTACAGAAAGGATTTGAAGTGACTTGCTTAAGGTCAAAGAGTTCAACCTGCCAGATGAATTATCTCCAAGTCCCATGATTCTATGCCATGCTCTTATTGCTAGATTTAGCTTAAAAACAATAAAATATAAAATTACATGCCAAAACGTGATTCTCTGAGCCCAGTCATTCCAGAAATATTAAAAATCAAAATAAGTTTCAAAAATGACAGGCTGACCTAGGCCAAGAATTCAGGTCACATAATTTTAAAAGCTGGGAAAAACAAAGTGGGATGAAGATATAAAATTTTTAAATGAATAAACATTTGAATTCTTGGAGGAAGCACTTTTAAAAAAAGTTAGAATCACAATTACAATAACCATCTGCACAACTGTACATAAATTTTATGCTATATCCCATCCCCACCCCCAACTTTTATGGCTTTCTACCACATATAAGACAAAGATTATCTCTGCAATCTACTCTTCTGACCCCTAACTCAAACCCTTTGCTCATATTGTCATTTAAAAGTGGTTTCCAAAAAAATCCAAGATTTTTCTCATGTCGAGAATGTCTATTCTGTGTTACAGAACATCTTATTCCCTATTAATAATTCATGTCAATTCTTCATTCCTGTCTTTGTTCGATTAAGTTTATTCTTTTATAAAGTTGGTCTCAATATTGAGGTTTTTTTTTTTATCTCTTCCATAAAGACTCCTATTTATTGCCCTCACCTTGCAAGTCCTAAAACATCTGAACCATTCAAGTAACACTTAATACCTGTAATATATAACTTGGCTTCATATTAGTATAAGTTCTTTGAGAGTTGGTATCTGATTTTTTATTCTCCCTCTCACCTTTACCAAGACACAATATGCTATGTAATGGACCCAGGCTGCAGAGTTTTGTAATTTTCTCCAGCTTCGTTAAACAAGCATGTGAAGATGAGGCAGCGGATTGTAGGATAGATCCAATAGATGACTCAGTAAATATTAGCTACTAATGGTGGTGATGATGATGTTTATTCATTTTTAAAAGTCTTCTTGGTTAACAATTTTTTTTCCTTGAGCCAAGTATGTGTGTGTGTATATATGTATATACGTATATAATTTGTGTGTGTGTGTGTGTATATATCTATCTATATCTATCTATCTATCTATATATATATATATATATATATATCTATATATATATATATATATATATATCTATATATGTAATACTAAAGACTTCAAATAGTGTGCTAATTATACCAAACTGATTTTCTATATAAAAAGAAAGTAATACTTGAAAACAGCTTTATGGAATACAAAAAATATATGCTTTTTGGAAAATGAAATTTAGTTATAGCTATTTAAGTGGAAGGAAAAGTGGCCCCAATATTAGCACTGTATAAGTGCTCTGTATAAGTGGTCAAACAATACTAGATTATCAACTAAATCCAATGTCACTTTCCTTGACAATTAGAAATCATGTCTAACCTGTATGTTCACAAATAACTTGAAACAGCCAGTTTTTGAAGGAGAAACTACAAGAAAGACTGCAAATTATCAACACCAAAACTGGTTTGGGGGCAGCTAGGGGGCGCAGTGGATAAAGCACCAGCCCTGGAGTCAGGAGTACCTGGGTTCAAATCTGGTCTCAGTCACTTAATAATTACCTAGCTGTGTGGCCTTGGGCAAGCCACTTAACCCCATTTGCCTTGCAAAAAAAAAAAATCCTAAAAAAAAAACAAAACTGGTTTGGCCAGTGTAGATGCACATTTCTTAAAAATATTTATATGAAACAAATGGAAATTATTGTTATGTGACAAAATAAATCATCACACATAAATGTAATAAAACTTTTACTCCATTAATTATTTTTAAGATGAGCATAAAAATGATTATAATTTATATATGAAAAAGAATGAATCTGTCACCAAGACTATATGTAATAAGAAAGCTAAGCTGGTAGACACCATGATATGTACTTTATTATCTCTAATTCTAAGAATGACTATATCTAGGTTAAAGTTTAAAAAGAAAACTAATACAAGTAGCAAATGGAACAAAATTCTTAAATAGACTGCTTTAATTTGGGAACAAATAACTTGATTTAAAGAACCTGCATAAATGTCCCAAGGAAAGCTTTTTATTGAACTTGGGATCAAAATGAGTCCCAATTATACTGGGAACTTTGGTGACATGAATTCTCACTTCAGGTTCACAAAGTCACCTATTTGTCAATGACAAGGCTAGATACATGTTTGTAGTCTGGCATATTATACTCCTTAAGCCCTATTTTATTTATTGTAGTTAGGAGGCAAGAGTAGGAGATAAAAGAGACCTTGAAACAAGTTCAGATTGTAGTGGGGAAACTGGCTTTCATGTTCAGCAGCTTCCATTATTTGGGAGAATCAAATTTAGACTCTTAACCATTAGCTATCCACTAGCCATTATGACTGTTTAAAAAGCACCAGACATGTAAAATTAAATTAATTATCCACATGGAAGATCACACTCAAGAGGAACAAGGCCCTCTGCTCTGGGTCCTGTAAAAAAAGGAAGTGCATGAATAAAAATAAAGTACACAAAAAGTATTAGTACTTGTAAAGACAACTCTTTAGTTTATATTTGTGTACTCAGATAAACTAAATTACCAAGTGGAATAGATATCACTTGTATACAAACTATAAACACATCATCTTAATAACTTAGGAGAATCAACAATAATAAACATAACAATGTGTGTGTATGTATGTGTGCATATATACATATACATATACATATATATATATATTCACAACTCTTTCAGGTAAATAGTAAAGGATGAAAAGTATCATAGCTATGTTATAACTATAATAAAATGAAAACCTATAACAATATATACTTAGGCAGAAATACCATCTCATTTAAAAATATAAATGAATCTTAATGGATTTCCAGTCACTTAACTGAAAAATTGTGCCAGTGGATAACCTTTATTAAAGCAACATTTTGATCATCTAATTCCTCTTTTTCAGATAACTATCTTGGGGAGGAGGCAGGGCAGGAAGAGAGCATGAGGAGGAAGAAACATGATAGTTTTTTCCAGAATGAAAAACAGCTTGTTAATAATGGCTTTCTTAAAATATGGCTGGCTATTGAGTTGACGAGGGGTGATATGTTAGGAGACTAGTTCCTCCTTCATTTTGCATACTATACCTAACTCTCAGGGTCATCTAAGGTCACATTAGCTAATATAATAGTCAAATTATATAGTTAGCTTGAGTGTAAAATCATTAAAAATTCTTACAGCTAGTATTCAGTCCATGTCATGTTATCTTATCCAAAAGAATCTGAGCTTTGTCCAACAGCTTGCTAAAATCAAGATATACCATGTCTACAATATTCCTTGACCTATAGGTCTAACACTCAAAAGATATCTTTGCTAAATTATGACAATCACCAGTTTCTCCTTCTTAAGTGTTCACAAACTAAGACATCTGCATTGTACTGGATTTATTCTCTATTTTATTCTTGTCTATTCTCATTTGTATATCCCTTGAGGGCAGAGGCTATAAAACATCATCTCTCTCATAATTCCCTCAGTATTTACACAATGCCTGCCACACAGAAACACTAAATAGCATTTACTGACTTATTACAAGGCAAAAATTATAGACAGATAGATAGATAGAAAACTAAATAGCATTTATTAGAAAGAATACTATGCCTAATAAACCAAAAGTCTTCAAAATAAAACTCTACAATTTTAAAGGGACATCCAGAGAAAGTCTAGTATTATGCCATATTCCCAGTGGTGGCTCCCATTGAATTGGGGGGAAAAAAAAGATGGTCTAAAAAAGATGGTCTAAAACCAGGAAGCATTTTAACACCTGTTCTCATAGTGACACAGTGGAGTGTGGTGAAAAGGATATTGGTTGTGAGCATAAAATTCTAGGTTCAAAATATGACCCTCTTACTTGCTAACCTATATGACCTGGGGCAAGTCACTTCCCCTCTATAGGTTTCAGCTGCTTCTCCTGTAAAATTACAGGAAAAAGAGTAAATGATCTCTGAGGTCCTTCTCTTCAAGTCTAAATCCTATCATCTATAGTAATTTAAATCAAGCAGTGTCAAAACACTACTTAAGATGGCAAACATCAGTATGACTTAAATTTAAGTGTATAATATTATTAGCTCTGTTAATGTAAACTTGAATCTTAAAACCAAAGATATCTCTCTGTACCACTCCATTTATTAAATGGAGCTGGCAATATCACAACAACAAAATATGCCCAGTTCCATGTGATCTTGAAAGCAGCACATAAGCTATTAGATGGCTCTTGTCTCTGAAAATGACTTACCAAAGGACATGTTAGCTGTATGACAGTCAAATTATACAGTTAGCTTGAGTCTAAGTTCATTAAAATCCCTACAGCTAGTATTCAATTCATGTCACATTATCTTGAATAGAAAAGACCCATGAAGCATACTCTGGTTCTAAACTGCATTAAAAAAAAAAAAAAAAAAAAACAAGCTTGCTGGTCTCTAATACCATGGAAAGAACAGTTTCCAGAATCAAGGAATCTCATTTTAAACCCCACCTCACAAATCCTAGGATTTGTGATCCTGATTCAAGTTATTTCACTTTAAGCCTCAGATTCCCTCAAAAGAGGGAATTAGATTTCACAGCTAGTGAAGTCCCTTATGGCTCTATAGCTATAGTTCTATAGACAAACTTGAATAGGGATGAATGTTAACAACAGACATTATGACAAGGGAGGAATAACAGAAGCAGCAGAATCACCCACTACAAAGCTACCTGGGATCACTAAAATATAAGATGAACAGCCCTGCATTCTTCAAGACTCTTAGAGATATTTAAGATGGTCAATGAGGAACTGATTGTTATGATCAGTAGTATTTTGAAATTATGTAGTAGGCACTAAATGTCTATTTAATGAATGTGCCAGAATGCATTTATTATTAATGTGGAACCTCTCATTTCCCAATGATGCTAAATTACTCATACAATTTAAGATGGGAAAAGACCATGTTGAAAAAACTGAGCCCCTTTTAAATGTAAATGAACTTACCCAAAGTCTTACAGGAAAATAAGATGGTAAGAATTTGAACCCGGGGCTTCAAGTTCAAAATCTTACTACTAACATTCTACTATGTGGAGAAAAAAAGAAAACCAAAAAGCTACCTGATGATCAGTTCAAGTCAAAATACAAAGCAAGAGCAAGTGTTCCACTTGTACATTTAGAAGCTTTAATAACAGTCATTAAATTTTAATTTTTCTGTGCTTTTGTTCTTCTTCAAAAAAGTAAAACCATACAGAGAAGGAAAATCCCTGCACATCTCCACTTCATATATATAACTAACAAGAGATAATTTATATGAAAAAAATCATACAAATATAGTGTTATTGCTCCTCAAGTGTTCGATTAAATCACAATAATATCAGTGGACAATAGGTTTAAAGTTTGCAAGTACTTTAAGCATGTCACTTCAATTAAGGAAGCAAGAACAAGCAACAAAAGACATTTAGCCAAAGGAATGGGAAAGTGAGGGAAAAGTCAGAGAACTGACATGCAAAGTAATATACAATTGTCTTCCCCTTTTATCAAACAATCATATTTATAGGCATAGAATAATATTATAAGCTACCATATGAAACATTATGTATAGATAAAGTCAGCATTAATTGCCTATTGAAAGATATCCAAATCTTTATCATCTTTAAAAGACTTGCCTTCTTGAACTTTAATGTGTTGAAAATAGAGCTCATTTTCTTCCTTCAATTGTCATTCCTTTTCAGTTTCTAAAGTAAATCATTCTTTAGGAAATTAAAAGAGGTTTTGAGGAAGTCCCCAGGATTTTCTAGATTAACATAACCATCAATTTCTTTTTCTTCATAAAACCCCATTTTGCCTCCTATTCCATTTTATCCTTTTAAAAGGATAAGGAAAGAAAGAACCCTTAGAGAGGATTTAAACACAATTGTTTTACAGATACAGAATATAAGGAAGAGAGATAAATTGTTTACTTTATCTTTAACACTTCATTTGAAAATTCAGCTCAATTCTGTGAAATCTTACTCAATTTTACTCAGTTCTACTATCCTATCACCCCAGAATATGGTGTGAACCCAGGTTCCAAATATTTCTGTTCAGTCATTAAAATGGTCAGATCTGGACCCTATTCCTTCAGATTATCTCCACTAGTTCTCTTTGGTTTACAAACTCCATCTCCAAAGTAAACACGTTCTTTAGAAACATCCTCTTATCAGTATTTTCTAGCATTATACTCTCCATTTTTTTAATCATTCTATAAAGATTAAAATACTATTGGTCCAGGAAATACAAAGATCCAAAAATGAAGATTGAAGAAAACCTTAAATTAAAACAGAAAGCCATAAATGAATTAGTTTTTGGTGACTGTATACATTTTAAAGCAAATGCATTTTTTGTTTTGTTTTTTTTTAGGTTTTTGCAAGGCAAACGGGGGTTAAGTGGCTTGCCCAAGGCCACACAGCTAGGTAATTATTAACTGTCTGAGACTGGATTTGAACCCAGGTACTCCTGACTCCAGGGCCAGTGCTTAATCCACTGCGCCACCTAGCCACCCCAAAAGTTTCTGAGCCTACCTTGGTGAAGTATTTTATATTGCCTGAAGTTACTTTGGTTTTTTTTTTTTTGTTTGTTTGTTTGTTTTTGCAAGGGAATGGGGTTAAGTGGCTTGCTCAGGGCCACACAACTAGGTAATTATTAAGTGTCTGGGCCCGAATTTGAACTCAGGTACTCCTGACTCCAGGGCAGTGCTCTATCCACTGCGCCACCTAGCTGCCCCTAAAGCAAATGCATTTTACATAAAATGCTTCTTTCTCAAAAATCTCAGATGACTCTGACAACTTGAGATTTTCTATAAAATTAGGCATACATCAGAAAAATCCCCTTAACATTTTCTTTCCTAGTTAGTTCTTCATCAAATCTCATCTACCCTCTTTTCTGTGAAAAATTTCCCCCTTCATAAATCAGTCTTTGATCAAATTAGTTTCCTGATGCCAGCTAATGTTATTTTCATTTCTTCTCACAATAGATTCTGCTTTAGGCAGCAAAGCTCCTTGAAGTCTTCTGTATATCTATGATCAATTTTCAATTTCTTTACCCCACATTCTTACTGGACAAACATTTCTTTTAACCTTTAAAACACCTATTGAAAGATTAAGTTTCATGAAGTCTGCTTTTTCTTGATTTGCCTGCTTCCAACAGCCACAAACATTATATTCATTTTTTTTCTTTGTATGTCTTTTGCAAGCTTGTGCTTGTCTTTTGTGGCTAATTAAGATTACAAAGCTCTTCCTTATGGGCAGGGTCTACAACAGCTATACTAATAGACATAACAGTGTAGTTAATATTTATAATTCATTACTTTTTCCAAAACACCTACCTATTCCAGTGTTCTGCACAAAATAAACTCTGAAATATTACTGACTTAAGCTGTACCAAGTGGCCTAACACTAACTCCCATGATAGCATAATTTTCATTTAATGATTTGAACTTATGCTCAAATGCCTCCTTTTATCCCACTAGTAAATAATACCATGAGAAATGTAGAAACTAGTATGCAGTTTAATAAATGTCATATATTCAAATTAAATGCCACCCCATAGTCACTTAAGGAGGAGAAAAACAAAATAAGGAGTAAAATAGGACAACAGGTCAAGGTAGAAGTCTGAATACTGACTTTCATCTTCTTTTCATTCTTAATCTCAAAGGAAGCAGCACAGCAACAGCAAAGTAGCCTCAGTAGAAGTTGAACTACATCTGACTGCAAACAAGTAGCTAGCATGGACCAAGACTATTAAAGACTCACATATCAAAAAGACCATGAGGAGGAAGGGGCACACTTGAACAAAGACCAACCTAATTTAATCTAAATGGATGGTGGAAAATTAAAAAAATATTGGAGGTTATGTGGGACAACAATGGAGTTGTGAATGATCTAGCCATTCTGAAAAATAATTTGAAACTATGCCAAAAGGGCTTTTAAAAATGTACATACCCTTTGATCCGGCAACGGCACTACTAAGGTATGATATCTGTCCTTCATTCTTAAAGAGGACATCAGGGGACGCTATGCTAAGTCACCAGCCTTACTTTCTCATCCAGAGCCATCTGGGTTCATTGAACAGATACAAATCAGGACAAATGGGGATAGTCCTGGATATGAGGGAGTCTATCCACTGTGCCGCCTAGCTGCCCACTAATAAGATCTATAGTACAAAAAAAAGTCATAAAAAAGGGAAAAGGATACACATATACAAAAACATTTATTGCAGCTTTTATGGTGGCAAAAAAATTGGAAAATTGAGGGAATGCCCATCAATTAGGAAATGGATGAAAAAGTTGTGCTTTACGATGTAAGAGAATATTATTATTCTATAAGAAATCATGAGCAGAGGGATTTCAGAAAAACCTGGAAACACTTACATGAACTGATGTTTAGTGAAGTGAGCAAAACCAGGAAAACATTGTACACAGTAACAGCAACATTGTGTGATGATCAACTGAGACAGATTAAGCTCTTCTTAACAATACAGTGATCAAAGACAATTCCAAAAGCCTTGATGGAAAATGCCATCCACATCCAGACAAAGAACTAAGAATTCTGAATGCAGACCAAAGCATATAATCTTCATTTAAAAATTTTTTTTTGTTTTTTCTTTCTTGTGTTTTTTCCCCTTTTGCTCTGATTTTTCTTTCACAACATGACCAATATGGAAATAATTTTAACATGATTTGTACAAGTATAACCTATATCAGATTATTTGGGGACAGGAGAGGGAGAAAAATATGGCACTTAAAATCTCACAAAAAACGAATATTGAAAACTATGTAATTAGAAAAAAATAAATATTAACTAAAAAAAATAAAGGAATGAGTTAAGGATACAAATCCACTCCAATCATTGACAAATTTTGGTTAATTAAATTCAGACTTTAAAAATAGTTTCATTAGTAACTGTTTGACATATGCCTGTTTAGGAATCTAAACAATGAAATCAAGTCTATTTTTAAGAAGTCTTAAGTAAGAAACAGTTTTTTTTAAAAAGTCTAAGAAACAGTTATCAGGATCAATGTTAAACACTGGAATCCCTCATGAGATCAAGAATACAACTTACCTTATTAAAGTCTTAAGCTTTTTAAAAAATTATTTTACTAACTTACTATTTTGGAAACACTATTATTTAAGTTCAACAGTTTTCACAGGTATTTGTCCTTTGCTTTTAACATAATATGTCCGAAGGTTATATAGAATGTCTAGACTCATTTTGAGTATTGATGAATGATGAAGCACAAAAAAATGATAATTATTAAACAAGAGTATTGATATAACACTATATTTCAGGCAGTTATACTCTTTATCATTATTTCATTTTGAAAGACAACAAGAATGAAGAAGAGAGCAAGCATATTACTCAAAAACTTCCTAGGGGTAGCTAGGTGGCACAGTGGATAGAGCACTGGCCCTGGAGTCAGGAGTACCCAAGTTCAAATCTGCCCTAAAACACTTAATAACTGCCTAGCTGTGTGACTGTGGGCAAGTCACTTAACATCATTACCTTAAATAAAAAAAAAAAAAAAACTTCCTTCTCAGATAGAATCTAATATGTTAAAGAAAACTTTCCTATTTTCCTCTGTTTCTATTGCTTAGAATTCCCATGTAGATCCAATGTCTACCTCCTACCCATCTACAGAGAAACAGTGGAAATGAACACAAAGCTCAGCACTCCTCCACTATTAAATACCATAACCTATATCAAGAGGATTAGTGAACCAGCTAAACAGGGAACTGCAAAATTTCCTTATGATGTTTTTCTTTAAGTGAGTCAGGCCTGAAAAAATAAAACTATGACCTGGAAAAACTTACATGAACTGATGCATAATGAAGTGAATAGAACCCGGAGAATGTTGTACACAGTAACAGCAATATTGTTTGATGAAGAACTGTGAATGACTTAGCTATTCTCAGCAATACCATGATCCAAGACAATTCCAAAGGACTAATGATGAAGCATACTAATTGTCCTCCAGAGAAAGAGCCAATATTGACTGAATACAGACTAAAGCATGCTATTTTCACTTTCATTTTTTCTTTTATTCAAGTCTTCTTGTGTAAAATAACTAATATGGAAATATTTTACATAATCGCACATATTTAACCTTTATCTGACTTCTTACTGTCCCAGGGAGGGGAGGGAGCAAGAAGTCAGGTATAGAATTCAAAATTTTAAAATTAAAAAAAATTTTTTAAGTTAGGACTTTAATGAATAAACAAAATATTACACTACACATAAGAAAAATAGAGTCATCTATGAGGTATAGTGACCCTTATCTAAAAGCTTCATCCCATTCTTATTTATGTGTACTTTAGACTCCTAGGTGTATGTATAATTAGATCTAGGTAGACGGCAATAGCTTCTTGTATAGCCATTGTGACTATTCCCACTAAATCAATTCTCCATACTGATCAAGAACAAATCTTCATAAAACAGGACTTTTTTGAAGTCATAATAATGTGTTGAATGTGCTAAACATGCAAAATGCTTCCCATAGAGCTACTGACACTATATATCACTGGTAGGGAAGGGAAACTATAGCAGCTAGATGGGACTCTCCTCCTAAAAAGGAATACCAAACTCCAGAGAAAGGAGTGTAGTGGGGCAACTGGTTTTTAAGGATAATTATGTAAAACTTCAAGAATGACTAATGATTCTGATCAAATTCCTGGACTATGCAAACCAAATCAAAGTCCTATCATTTGTTAAATTATAAACTAAGCAAATGCCAATTGGTTGATTTGTTCAGCTTTGACTCTCTATAGTAAACAAATACATTATATAATAACTGTACCATTTGAGGCACCCTTAAATAGGAAAGCTTTTTTCAACCTTGTAGTCAGTTTACCATATTCATTTAAGGATGTAAAATGCTCAGGGGCCCTGGGAAAGCATTAAATCCAAAAATACCACATCTGTGAGCCTGCTCAGTCATTTACTCACCTTGCAGATCGTCTGTTTCAGGTACTGCTTTGTCCACAGATGTACTTTCCACTTGGGTAGATGCTACAGAGTCTGATAAAAGTGACTGATTTGATACAGGGCTAAAAGAGAGGATGGCAAATTTTTAGATTAAAAAATTCCAAGTCTGAGTTTCAAATATTTACTGTTTTTATATAATCAGACAACAATCCAGCTAATAATTGCAGTAAATGTTTATAATATGTGAAAACAAAAAGTAATTTTTAGCATTGGTATTAAAAAAGTTTTTAAAACTAAGTACTTTATAAAACTAAGATCAAATGACCATTAAACAATTTTTCCATCAGAAGGTAAATTAGGCACATTACCACATAAAAGTGATGCTAATGAATATTATGATAAATGAATGCTTAAGAAACACGAAGATAAATTTGTGATTTATCACACCCTGTCATTACAAAATAATCAGAACAGCCACAGATGATAAGGTAGAAGAGTAAGCAGAGTGTTATCTTCAGAAAAAAAAAGGAGGATCTGAGTTTAAAAGGCTCAGCTAGAAAATGAGAGGGGTTTGAATTCATGTCTTCAATAATTTCTTCCACATCTAAGTAATCTATGGTCTTAAGAACCTAAGAAAGTAGGAAACTAGTTTTGACATAACATAACAACTGAAGAATAAGAACATAATGCAATAAAATTTGTTTTGAGTCTTGAAAATGATGGTAAATTCAAAGTTAAAAATATACTTATGCAAATATGAATGAAGGCTTACTCTATTTAATCTTCACTCAATGCATGGTACTAAGCTTTAAAGACAATTTGAAAATGACTTAACATTCTTTAAAAACAAACAATGTTAATACTGGAAAATATGTTAAGACTTGAATTCAAGAAAGCACAGTGTCAATCATGGTTATAACCATCAATAACATATAATCTTTAATAAGTCACTTGATCAACTAAGACCTCAGTCTTATCTGTAAGATGAAAGAGTTGGACTACATGATTTCTTAGAACCTTTTTTGTTCTAGATCTATGATTCTATGAAGACCTGTGACCTGGGGAACAATTCAATTAATATTTAAACATCAGTTTCTTTTTGTGTAAACAGGTTCTAATACTATGTGCACTGTGTACAATTTATAGGTAGGAAGAAAGAAAATCATCAAATTTTAACCTATACATGAACTTGGGACAGAGAAAACAGTAAGAGAATTTTATCAACTAATACTTGGGAGGCTTGGGGGTGGAGCCAAGATGGCAGTGTGAAAGTAGGAATTCCCAGAAACTCATTCCCCAAAAAGCTCCAAAGACCGTCAAAAAATGACTAGAGCCAAAATTTAGAGGGGCAAAACCCTTCTGAGTGATACAATTTCCCAGTCCAAGACAACTGAGAAGTTCCACAGGAAAGGTCTGTTTCACCAGAATGGGGTTGGAAAGAGCCATAGCGCAGCCAGGCCAGGCATCTAGGTCCTTGGGGGCACCCTGGGTCCATGGCAGAGGGGGTGATTTCCAGACCACTTAGCCCAGGGATCACCAGGGACAGCTGGAAGGGGTTGTGAGAAAACTCTGCCACAGAGTGAGCAGGAGTGGAACACCGGCCTCAAAACAGCCCTGTGCTGAGAACCTGCAGAAGGAATCAGGGAAGCCACCCAGTGCTTCCAAAGCACATCCCACAGATAGTAAAGAGGGTTGGGGGGAACTGCTGAGGTCTCTCTGCTCTCCCTGGGGTAGGACTCAGCTGTTTGTCCACACTCTGATCCAGGTTGAAGTCTGGGCCTGCACACCACCACAGCCAAGCAAGGAACCTCTTCACAGCTCCAGCACAGAAGGGAGTGCCTGTGGTCATCCACATACCAGAGCACAGGAAGAGAGCAGTCAGAGCTTTGCAAAAGACCTTAGAGGAATTAAGGTACCTGTGGGATGTCTTGGGAGTACAGTAAATCAGTCACAGGCTAAGGAAATCAGCAAATAGCAGAAAAAAAAGAAGACTCTGACTACAAAAAAAAAAAAATACTAAAAATTGCCAGAAACAAACAACTACCATGGCTCGGGATTACACAGGATCTGGTAGAATCTACATTAAGGGCTCGTAGGGCTTGGAATATCACATTCTGGAAGGCAAAAGATCTTGGTTTACAACCAAGAATCAACTACTCAGCAAAACTAAATATCTTCTTTCAGGGAAAAGATGAACTTTCAATCAAACAGAGAACTTTAAAACTTTCCTATTGAAACAACCAGAAGCTGAACAAAAAGTTTGGTCTCCAAGTATGGGACTCAGATGAAGCACAGAGGGGATGAACAAGATGGACTAATTATGAGAAACTTAATGATGATGAACTGCTTGTATTCCTGCATGAGAAGAAGATACTGATAACTCATATGAACTATCTCATTTATAAGAACAATTAGAAGGAGCATATACAGACAGACAAGGCACAGGAAGGAGTAGAATATAATGGTATAATATAGTAAAAAGATGGAGTCAATGGGTGATAAAGGAAAGTATTGGGAGGAAGAAAGATCTAAGATATTTCACGTAAGAGCCAAGAAAATGGAGTAGAATGGGGGAAGGCAAGGGGAAACTACGAGTCTTCATTCTCATCAGAAATGGCTCAGAGAGGAATTTAACATACATATATACTAAATAGGGTATAGAAATTCATCATACCCTAGAGAAAAAAAGAAAGGAAAAGGATGGGATTAGGGGGAATGGGGAGGGGGCAGTAGGTGACAGAAGAGAGGGAAGATTGTGAAAGGGGGTAACCAGATAAAACACACTTCTGAACAGGGACAGGATGAAAGGAGAGAGAGAGAGAATAGAATAAATGAGAGTGGGAGGAATAGAGTAGAAGAAAATACAGCTGATAATGGCAACTGTGGGAAAACTATAAGCAACTTCTCTGACGGACTTATGATAAAAAGAGGGAACTCATCCCAGACACAGAGCCGATGGAATCTGAACATAGACTGAAATATACTTTTTTCCCCTCACTATTCTTGAGGTTTCTCATTTTTGGGGGGGTATGTTTACTCTCACAACAAGATTATTGTAATAATATAAAATAAATAAAAATACTGATTTAAAAAATACAAATACTTGAAAACTTAATCAACTATAATTCAATAGTACTAGAGAGGGATCCAAGAGATAAGGAAGTTTTCAAGAAAAACAAAGATTTAAAAATAAAATTATTTTTATATAAAATGAGGGCAATAGGGGTGGCTAGGTGGCACAGTGGATAAAGCACCTGCCCTGGAGTCAGAAGTACCTAGGTTCAAATCTGGTCTCAAGCATTTAATAATTACCTAGCTGTGTGGCCTTGGGCAAAGCCACTTGACCCCATGTGCCTTGCAAAAACCTAAAAACAAACAAAATGAGGGCAATAGAAGTTACAGATACTTGGACAGAAACTAGAATGTAACTTACTTTTTCATACAAATACAGTTTTTCCATAGACAGTTCCTAAGGAAGCAAATGGATCAAACTTAAGAACTATATTCCTTTTAATTGAGACTGAAGAGACCTTACCTTGGCTGCATAGATGGGGAAGATGTGGAGTCTAATGTTGATTGAGCTTCTGGGACATTGCCATCTGTGCATTGAACTGGTAAAGATTCAGACAGACTACTGACAGAAGTTGCTGCAAGAATATCACATTTCACAATAAAGTTTATATACCCTGGTAAATCTAAGAGTTCATCTATAAAATCAAGGTTTAGTTTTCTACCAAATAATAGATTATTTTACTACCCGATCTAGAGATACTTAGTACCATACATATATTCCCCCCTCCACTAAACTCTTTTAAGTAATAGTTTTAAGGCTAAAATGATAAGTAGAAAGAAAAACTCACCAATTAATCTATATTTATCTATAAACATCTCCCTAGTTTAAATCCACACATCTGTGGTCACAAATAACTTAAAAGTTGTCCACAGTCAAATATACTTTGAGAGTTTAAGGTTAGAATTAAATATCATTGTCAGTCCAATTAACTTAATACTTCCGGGGGTACATAAATATTATGGAGACATTAAATGTGTACTGACATTATTGCCATTTCTTATACTTCTATCTAATGCCTACTTAAGCCTTTTAGCAATTTTTTTTCTCTAATGAACTTACGTATCATCTCACTCTAAGATCTTCTAATCCTAAATTTTATATATATATATATATATATATATATATATATATATATAGTCTGTCCACTCTGTTCTTCCCACTCTCATTTATTCTATTCTCTCTCCTTTCATCCTGTCCCTGTTCAGAAGTGTGTCGCATATATATACATATATATGTATATATATATATATATGTATATGTGCATATATATATAAAATGTAAATACATTTAAAAGTTAAAGGAAGACAAAAGACTGGCTTGTTTATATTTTAAAATTGCTGTTTAGTCATTACTTTGTAAAACTTATTAATAAGGGATTTTCTTGGCAAAGATACTAAAGTGGTATGCCATTTCCTTCCCCAATGAATTAAGGCAAACAGAGGTAAAGTAACTTGCCCAGGGTAATACTGCAAGTTGAGTGTCTAAGGACAATTTCAAGTCAGGTCTATCCAGCTAATCACTTAACTGCCTCTAAAGCAGAGGTTAGTGATTAATTTTTTTTTAGGTTTTTTCAAAGCAGTGGGGTTAAGTGGCTTGCCCAAAGCCACACGGCTAGGTAATTATTAAGTGTCTGAGACCGGATTTGAACCCAGGTACTCCTGACTCCAGGGCCGGTGCTTTATCCACTGTGCCACCTAGCCGCACAATGATTAATTTTTGATGAGTACTTTGTGTGTGTATACTTCAATGCAAACATAGAAATGTATTTTACACACACACACACACACACACACACACACACACACACACAGATATGTAAATGATTTGCTTTAGATACAAATACAAAATACAGAGATTTCTTATCACATCAAGAAATCATTTAAAACTGTTTAAATATCATTAAGAATATTTTAAGAAGTAACATGAAAACAAAAAAAATGTTTTATCATTCATGGCAAAAATCTGCATTTAATCTTTAAATACAATTCTAACAGAAGCCTTATTTATTCACTTAATTTATAACCTCAGAAAATTAAAGCAAATAAAGAAAATATGGTAATTTCATCTTCATTTAAAGAAAAACCAGGGAAATTTCAATTAGGTTGGCTCTAAATTTTGATTTATAACATGAAACAACATAAAACATACAAATATTTTAGATACTATAAAAGATAATCCACACTATTCATTAGAAGGCTTTTAAGACTTCTACCAGTTATTTATAACTATTAAACTTTGGAAAGGATCTTTTTCCCAGAATATGTCTTTTCTATTTATAAAGACATGAAACAACTCCTTTCAAATGGAAATGAAAACTTTTTCCCAATCAAAAATCTATTCCTTTGAACCTACCCATTACATTTTGCAGATTAAAGTCTTCATGAAAATGTGCAACATATTTTAGAATTACCCAGAAAGAATAGTTAACATTTAGCAAGGGCTGCACATATATTATATACACGTTTAAATGCATACACACAACACATATTTGTATATATGTACTGTTATCGTAGTAAATAGGCAAAGACTCTTGAGTTTATTATGTATATTACTTAAACAGGTATGCTATTCATAAGTACTTACCAGGTGGGCTAATTCTACCATTACTACTATTCTGTCTTTGAAGATGTTCTTTATAGCATACTGAACACATGCCATTTGTACGAGGATTTCCATAAAATCCACAGCCAGTGGAACAAAGCATAGGCACTTGGCTATGGTTAGTTTCTTGAGCCATGTTCCTCTTCTGTGCACCTGAAAATGATAGAGCATTTAGAGACATTATTTCAAGTGTTTTTCAAATTAGCCTTGTATCAGAAAATAAATCATACTTCTCTAAAAGTACATAATTTAGATGACAAAACTAGAATCGTTTTTCTAACAAGATAAAAAATATTCTTTTTATATCCCACCAAACATGGAGTCAGAGCAGAAATATAGTAGCTAAGGACTGAAGGAATTTTGGGAAAAGTTTGTCCTTAAATCATACACCTCAGGTTCTTTTAAGTTTTGGAGAGCTGTGAGAAGCTTAGAGAGCAAGCTAATTCTATTTAGACTCTTCTAAATTGGGCTTCATCTATTAAAAAATAGTCTTCATCAAGTATACAGAATCACATCTGGTAACCCAAATGCCTAGAAATGACAGCATAGCAGATTTATAAAACAATCACGTTTTCTAAACCATCAGGGTGTAGATAACAGGTTTCCCCCAGCCAAATGATGCTAAAGCAGCAGAATGATAAATGTCATTTAAGTGAGGGTTACCATTAATGGTAGGGAGTGGGGGGGTGACTTTGTCGTATCATTTTTTTCCACTCAAAACAAATGACTAACATGCCTGATTTACAACAAAAAGAATTACATCTTCCCTATGCTTGAAAAAATGTCTACATGAATACTTGTAAAAATTTCAATCTATGCTAAAGTAAAAACTAAGATTTTACAGAGAGATCCAAAATGTTACAAAAGTCCTATAATGTTATTAGTAATGAAGAATGTTCTCTGAAATTTTGAATCAATGACCGAACAATCATTAAAACTGCAGATGGCTCAAATTTCTAGAATACCTGTACCATGGACTCAGACTTTACAGACACACTAGATGTAAGTTAATTATTTGTGGGTTATTTTCCAGGTCAGCCTCCCAGCCAGAAAGTACAAAGTCCAAAAAGTTCTAACATCTATCATCATCATCATCATCATCCAAACCACTTATATATTATGAAGCTTCTTCAAGATGATTTTTTTGCAAGCATCACAGTAATAACATTTCCTGGGCATAAGTGATTTCAAAAAATAAATTAGAAATACTTTTCATGGATAATTATCTATAATCTGTTGCTTCAAAAATCAAAGGAAAAAATATTAATAGTATCCTCACCTTAGTTCAAATGATTAAAATACAAGCAATGTACAAAATTTGATATAAGCAATGTACAAAATTTGATATGGAAAGCCGATATATCAATTGCAAAATATGGAAGGTTTAGATGATGGGCACAGCTTTTGACTCTTTTTACCTGATTTCAAATTCCTACATTTTAAGTAGGAAATAGGTTTATTTTTAGAAGTATTTCCATTAAATCAACATATCAAATAATAAAAGAGACCAGGGAAATTTGTTTCTTCTTCTTCAGTACTTCAGATGAAAGTAAAGTACTGAAGAATAAGAAACCACTCAAATTATATCCCAGAAAATTAAAGTTTTACATGGCAATAATTTTATTCAATTAATTGTGAATGGAGGCAGCTAGTTGGCACAGTATCAGATAGAGCACCGGCTCTGGAGTCAGGAGGACCTGAGTTCAAATTTAACCTCAGACAACTAATAAGTACCTAGCTGTATGACCTTGGGCAAGTCACTTAACCCTACCTTAAATAAAAAATTTTAATAAAGAGAGTGAATAGTTTATGATTTCTCCCCTCTTCTTCCCTTACTTCATCCAATTCCTCTTAGTATTCTATTTGCTGAACTCAAGAAAATAAAATAACCTAATTTTATTGTTATATTTTTCTAACAGAAAATTTTGCCTATTTCAAATATAAGCTCCTTGAGACCAGTGACAATTTCATTTTTTTCTTAGTATCCTCAATATTTAGTATAATGTCTGGCACAAAATTAGTGTTTAATATTAAAAAAACTCTCCACTGATTTGACAGCAGGTTCCTTGAAGTACATTAGTATATATTTTCATTTGTAACAAGTCAAATTTACTTTAAAATACTTTTAATTTAAAATTCTATGACCCATTACTATAGGCTATGGAAAATGATGAAATGGTACTGACCAAGTCCACTACAAATTTATATTAAGTAGCCTAAACTGGGCTCTCAATGCTGTGAGGCAATTCTTTTACATCCACAACCACCTCCAGCCCCCAATTAATTCACTATCCCACTTACCACAGCAGTTCTTCCAAATCCTTTCATCCCACCTCAAACCTTCAATGGCTTCCCCTTCTCCCATTCTCTCAACTGAGAGTGTCTTCCCTTTTTACTGGGGGAAAAAAAAGCTGAACCAATTGCTGAGATTTTCTCTCATCTTATCTCCCATCACTCAGATGCCTACTGTCATCATCACTTCCTTCACTCCCAATTCATGTTGAGGTGATGCTTCACTTCTGCATGTAGAGGAGTTTGCCTTAAAAAGAAGATGATCTTATTCTATTCCATTTCTCCAGCAGACTACCCTACCCCTATTATCATCACTACTCTCAAAATCCACTCTCTACTAGTTGTTGGTCAATAGCCTATAAATTATACCCCCCCTTCTCTCTTTCATCCTCAAAAGCCAAATGGATCCATCCTCCCTGGCAAACTATAAAAGTCCTATATCTCTTCTTTTTCTGACTAAATTCCAAGAAAGCTATCAACTAGAGCTCTCTCTACTTCCTTTTCTCTCATGCTCTTAACTCTCTACAAAGATTTCCAATCTTTTTCTTTTTTCTTTTTTGGCAAGGCAATGGGATCAAGTGATTTGCCCAAGATCACACAGTTAGGTAATTATTAAGTGTCTGCAGCTGGATTTGAACTCAGGTCCTCCTGACTTCAGGACTGGAGCCACATAGCTGCCCTCAATCTCATCTTTCAACTGAAACTGCTCTCCAATATTACCAATCTCTTAACTTCCAAATTCAAAGGCATCTTCTCAATCCTCATCCTTCTTGAGCTCTCTACAACAGCCTTTGCCAATATCGATTTTCTCCTCTCTAGTTTTCATGATACTATGCTTATTTGGTTTCCTTCATATACATGTGATGATTCCTCGGATTGCTTTGCTGGATTTTTATCCAAGACAAACCCATTAATTATGAGTTTTGAAAAGAAAAAAAAAGGCTCATCTTCCACATTCTTTTCTTCTCCCTCTATACCTGGTTAGCTCTTGGTGATCGTAACAGCACCTCTGGGTTGATTCTCAAGTCATGTTAACTAGCCTAACTTCTTTGCTGACATACAATCATGTATCTTCCACATATCCATTAGATATCACAAACTAAATGTAGGCTTTTAAAGCAATTAAACCTGTCTAGGAGCACACATTGAGGCCATATCTAAACTCAGGTCCCCCTGGAGTCAGATACCCTAACCACTGAGCCACTTAGTTACTCCTCCTGTGGAACACTTTACCTGAAAAATTGTCATCTTATTTCCTCTCTGCTTTCCCTTCCAGGCTTCTTCACATTTTAAATTCCCTATTACAGTTAAAGGTACTACCAACCATGTTATCCTCAACTTTCTCTCTCATCCTCATATCTAATCTGTTGCAAAGTCTGCAGATTGTACCTTCTCAGCATCTTTGCATGAGATCCCTTCTATCACCCATCTTGGCATAAAGTCTTTAAAATACGACCTCCATCCACTGAAGTAGCCAGCTGGATGATCTGTCTGTCACTAAGCTGTCAAAGTACAGGCCAGACAACATCCCTCAATAAACTCAATGCCACTCTATCCCCTATAAGTCTAAATACAACATTCTGTTTGGTACTCAAACCCTTCTACCATTTCCTTCCCCGGTACCTTCCCTACCTTTCTAGTCTTCTTACTTCTTATATTCCATCATACACTTTGAGATTCAGTGACCCTGGCCTCCTTGAAGTATTTCAAACAAGATACTCCATTTCCCAGAATGCTCATCTCTGCCCTCTGACTTCCTTCAAGTCTTAGCTAAAAATCACACCAACCCTACAAGAAATCTCTCTAAAACCCCCTTATTGGGTTTTCCCTCTGTTGGTGTTTCCAAATTTCTTGCATGTATTTGTGTATATTACTTTTTGCAAGTAGCAACTTTTGCCACATTTACTCTATCTGAACTATGCCAAAATTTTTTTATTAATTTTGCAGTTTTTTTCTTACTTCCATCCATCCATCTTCATCTACTTTTTTTTTAATTTTTATTTAAGGCAATGGGGTTAAGTGACTTGTCCAAAGTCACACAACTAGACATTTATTAAGTGGCTTGAGGCTAGACTTCAATTCAAGTCCTCCTGACTCCAGGGCCAGTTCTCTAACCACTGCTCCATCTAGCTGTCCTGTCATCTTCATCTAACTTTGATGTAAACTACTTACTCCTCCCTTGCTAATGACTTAAAAAACTAATGTGTACTTTCAATGAAGTTCTATAATTACTTTAAATGGCTATGAACATCCTTTAAGAATCTGGATCTAATGTGTTCTCTCCATTTGGGGTTCTAGTCTTTATTTGACTGATTTTCAAATCTGCATTTTTACTCATAGGGATCTGGTCTAATAAGATCTGATCCTAGTTATCAAGTGTTATGGGGGGCCCGACACAGGGTGTCTCAAAGAAAATTCTCCATGTGGAAAAAGATAGGGGAGGTCTGCTTCCAGGCAAATCATGACAACATTTAATGAAGTACTTTGGAGAGACTTTGGAGCACATGTGAACATTTTGTAACTGTCTCCAGACTACTTAATCATGTGGTAAACAGTCTCAAACTAGGCTGTAGATATAACACCAGAACTAGGGAGAACCTTCAAAAGGCCTCAGTCTCAGACTTTTCCTCTTTTCCCCTTTTTCTTGAATCTTTTATATTCAAAATATCCAGAGAAAGGTGATGCTATAAGGAGAAAGATCTTGATTCTTCTCTCAGAGGCTGAGATATGGCCCCACAAATACTGCCTGTCACAGATTTTTTAAAAAATTATATACTCTTTCTTTCTAGATAACAGACGGAGGCTTTGACAAAGTTTTAAAAGGTCAAGAGAACTAGTTCTCTAAGTCTATGTCTAGTTCATATTAGATTTTGCTGCTAGCCCAGCACTGATGTCCCTAAGAGTGAGGAAAGACCTTTAGGACCCAGATCAAAATAGTTGAGGATTCATTGAGATAATGACACTTTTGGACAAGAATTCTTGAGACATCAATGCTTTGCAGAAGTTTGAGCCTACCCTCTCTGGAGACTCAGGTAGTATAGGAGAGCTTTTGCCCTGAAAATGGTAGGGGTAGAAGAAATGTTTATACTCTTAGTTTTATTGTAGAAGCAAATATTTATTTATGAAAGTCAACTGATGTTAAGTCATTGGCACCTAACAGTGAAGGGAATGCATCCATAATGGAAACTTAAGTCAACTGAATTACAAGTTGAAGAAATAGAGGTTGAAAAAGGTAAAGTGATTTGTTCCAGTTAAATTGGTAGCTGTCAGAATAGCTGGTGAAGTTGTCCAAGATAGGATTTGAATTCAAATCTTCTAAAGTACAATGTTGTATCTGCTATATCATCTAGTTGCCAGAGTACTATGTGAATGAAGCAAAATAGTAAAAGTAGCAAAGAAATCTGGGCTACTAAACATGTCTGTGTGTGTGTGTGTTCGTGCATATGCATACATGTTTGCAATTATAAGTTCTAAATACTACTTTCATTAAAACTTATTTCCATATATTAAAATTATAGCATTATAAGCACTAAAATATAATACAAATATGAAGTTACAAAAATTCTAGTTCCTGTATCATAAATTGAAATTGCATATAACCATAAATGTTTTGGCAGTAAAGTTGAATTATGGTCCTCATTTTGGCAACTTTAAAACACTTTTCTAAGCAATTTTTGGGGGAAAGGGAGAGAAGTAGGGAAAATTATACAGATTGATAAGCAGATTAATAAATTTCAAGTGTGCTATTTATAAGGAGATTAATACCTTGATTAGTTTGAAATTCCGTTTATAAGCATGGAAGAAGGGAAAGAATGAACAAGTTTCCCATGACCAATTTTATCAAAGAAACAGTCTGGCACTTCCAAGGAGAAAGTTTTGTAAAAGGAAACAAAAATAGAATTTAAATCTTTAATTATTATCCCATTATACTTAAGGAGAGGCTTGATGGCGAAATAGGTGAGAGTTAGCTTTAGATCCGTAAGAATTCGGGGTCAATGTCTGCCTAACCAATCTGGCAATGCAATGCTAGGCCAAACAATGAATATTGATTTGCTGCAGCCACACGCGGCCCACAACACTCCCGAGTGCACCTCAAACCAGATAAAAATATAACAGAAATACTTAATAAAATATTTAAAAACATAATGAAGTAGATATTATTAATATTAATTTGTGGCTTTCTAAGTCAATATACAACTCACAGAAACCATTTCTATGAGTTTGACACCTACTCTAGGCAACTAATTTTACAAAATTCAGGTGTTCACTTATTTATTAAAAGAGAAGTTCTCATTTATAAGTTTCTTAAATAAAATGAAACCTCAAGTCTAATTCTTCTCACTATTTTTTACAGCCACAAAGCTCAGGAAAAAAAATTAGGAAAAGAAAAATAACAGATAAGAAAAAAAAATGATTCATTAACATGGGAGAAACAAGAAATCAAATGAACAAAGATATTGGCCTGGTTCTGCCACTAACTTAGGAATGTGGCCAAGTCCCTTAACATCTCTGGGCCTTAATTTATGCAATAATAAAAAGGGATATGATTCAATAATCATTACTCCTGTGAATTTTAAAATAAATTCTTCTTTCCAAACTCCCTTTTGAAAGGCCTCTAAAATATTGTTATCTATTCTAAGGTAATTTTAGTTTAAAGAATTGAGAACACTTTAGAAAATCTTTGCTAAATTTGTTGCTACTTTTAATTTTTTAATTTCTCAAGTCATGATCATTAGTTCATTCCAACTGTGGATATTAAAAGGAAAATTCAAATGTCATTACAAAGAATTCTTTTAAATTTATATTTTAGGATCACAAATACAGAGCTTGAAAGAAACCTTTGGAGGTATCCTTGAGGACATAACTCCCACATTTTACAAATGAGAAAATTAAGGCCCAGGAAGATTAAGTGTCTTGCTCAGAGTCACACAGAAAATAAACAGCAAATCTAGGATTTAAACCTCCTTCCTGACTCCAAATCCTATGTACTTTCAAGAGGGACTATAATTCAATTAACATACAAACACTTTTTAAACATAGCTAATTCTTTTTGCCATCTCCAATTCTAACAATTCTTCCTTTCAAATGTTCTTGGCATCACACAACCCCACTCTCTTCCATGTCCATTTTTACTGTTACTACCTAGTATAATCTAATCTGTGGAGATCAAAGAAAGGAAAGCCTATAATAAATTAGCTAAGAAATATTGCAATGACTTGCTTTGACAAAGGAAGGAAAGAAGATAACTCACTCTGGTGAAAAAGTATAGGGATTTTGGATTTTGGAGTACAGGCCTGCAACTGTACAGAGGATGTTTTGCAGTTCTCTCTCTCTCTGTAGCTGTCCCCACTTCCCTATGTCAGGTTGTCTTTCCCTCTGCAGCTTGGGCTGAAAGACAAAAGATTTATATCTGCTTGATGTAGGTAAAAGATTCATGGTTCAATTTTTTTTCCCCTTTAATGATAATGAACTCATTCCCCAAATCCTAGGCCACAAATATATAAGGAGGGAATATAAAAGCTCATTGTAATAAAAAAAAAAACAGTACTTTCCTTTTCCCTTCCCTATTCTGCTACCAAGTTAGCAAAAAAGACCCCAAAGACCACAGTAACACACTAGATGCCATAATACTCCATATATATAAGGATACATTAGCTACCTATCACTAAGTAGGGTACAAAGAAAAGACTGTACTGGAAAAGGGACACACATATTCCCAGTTCAATCTCTCAATATGGGAAAAAACTCAAAACATGACCTATTAAATGTGAGATTTCTAAAAACCCAAGCCCAATGTCAGACAAACTTCAAAATTGCTTGATTCAATGTTTAGTAGGCCTACATAAGAAAAAAATGGATGTGTAAATGGTAAAGTAAAAAAAGCGCCAGGCCTGATGTCAGAAAAGACTCATCTGACTGAGTTCAAATCTGGACTCAGGCACTTTTTAGCTGGGTGACCCTAGGCAAGTCACTTCATCCTGTTTGCCTCAGTTTTCTCTCTTGTAAAATGAGCTGGAGAAGGAAATGGCAAATCACTACAGTAGTTACCAAGAAAACCCCAAATGGGGTCATGAAGAGTCAAACACAATTGAGAAATGACTGAACAATAACATAGGAATATGTATTCCTAAGACCTTAGAAAAAATTCTACAATCATTGTGTCATCCAAAAAAGTTAACTGAATTACCTGGTACCCTCTACACAACAGGGTACCAACCAAATGGAAGTAATCAATGTTGATCATACCTAGTAGGTCAACAATAAAGCCAATTTCTTCTAACAAAGCATATAGGCCAGGATTACTTCCATTTTTAAAAATAATGGTAGTTAAGATGTGATTGTTCTCTACAAAGATACAAATGATCTCTTAACTTCCAAATCTAATAACTTTTTCTTAAGTGTCATCCCTTTTGACCTTTCTGTAGCATTAAACACTGCAAACTACCTTCTCCAGTTGGATATTATTCTCATCAAGATTTTCAGGATTGTAGGATTGTAGCTCTTGCTCTCCTACCTATCCTACTGCTTCTTCTCAGTCTCTTTGAATAGTTCCTTCAACCAATAACTCATGAATCATGTCCCATGGCTCTCTACTGGGGTCCATTTCTTTTTTCTTTCCTCAGCTGCCATGAATTAAAATACCATTTCTACGTAGATAATCTCCAGAACTACACCATTCCTGGTTCCTCTCTCTTGCATTCTACTACTCTTATCACTAACTGCTTATCAGAAATTCCCAACTGTATGTCTGGGAGATTTTCAGACTCAGCAAGACTAAAAGCAGAAATTATCTTTTCCAGGAATCTCCTTTTCCCAAATTCCCCCACTGCTGTCAAAGGTACTACCATACTTCTGGGCACCAAACTACACAACCCTCTGTCATTCTCAACTCTTCACTCTCATATATCTGATTAATTTGCCCAATTTTATGCTTCTACTTGTCACTGTTATCTCTAGTATACAATCCTTCTCTCACTCAGTTAAGGACTAATTCAGGCCCTTAAACACTTCTCACCTGAACTACTGCAAACAGATTTAACTTGCTTCTCTTTCCACTCCAATTCCTCACACAGCTTCTCAAATATTTTCTGAAGAATAAATCTATCTCATCCCTTTATATTAGAGTTTCTCCATTACTTTTAAGATCAAATATAAAAGTATAGTTTTTAAGCTTTTCTATTTCATTATTAAAAACAAAAAAAAAGATCATTTCCAAATACAAAACAAAATACAATGAGGATTACATGAAACTGAGAATCTCCATTTTAAACTACATGCTTTTCAAAAAGTACATAATTATGCACTACTTTCCAAACTATGCTAGTTGTTCTTCTGAATTTCCTTCTGATCTCTTCTGTGCACTTATAAAATTGTTTCAATGGTCCTCCTTTGGGGGAGCGGGGAAATCATGACCATAACCTTCCCCTTCCAACTGAAAGAAATAAACCATCTGAGACATTATAATAACAGGGAAGCAAAAGAAAGTCACATATTAGGCAAGTCCATCCATATATCTCTTTCTGGATAACAATTAATTCTAAGTCTTCTGTAGACTTAGTTAACTGCACTGAAGGACAAACTTCTTAAGTCTTTTAAAGTTCTTTTACAATACTGTTTGCTTTTGTAAAAAAAAAAAAGACGTTTTTCTCCTTGTTCAGTTCACTTTACTACACATCAGTTAATATTGTTCAAGGTTTTTCCAAAGGTATGCTTACTTTTCATTATTTCTTAACAGCCAAATAATATTCCATTACAGTCACATAAACTGTTCAGCCACCCCCCCACCTGATTTCTCCTTAGTCTAGGTTTGTTTTTTAGCCACTCACCCATCCTTTCTTTTCCATGTAATGCCCTCTGAGATCAAGAAGTTTGCTTTGCCTGTGGCAAATCCCCCCTTCTCTGTGATCCTCCTTAAAATTCCTTTTCCTATCACTGTTTGTTTTCCTGTTTTAAGTTCTTATGGTATCATAAAAACTTAGTGCAGTTTTAAATTTACTGTTGTAATGGGGTGTACCCCAAACAATGCTGCAGATCTTTCTTCTCTGGGGACCCTTATCATGTCCCAAGGAGTTAATGATTTATATAAGGCAGAAGGCTGCCTAATGTATATAATCCAGCACTAGTTGTTCTCCTAGGAATCAGTCCTGTAGTAAAAATTTAATATTAAGACTTTTAGAACTGAATGGCCTGTTAATAATCCAAACTAAACATGTCCAAATGAAAATTGTTCTACCTGCTCAACTCTCCACATTTACTGATCTTCTTCACTATTTCTGTCAAGGATACCAGATACTTTCAAGTCACTCAAATCTTACAATTTCACACCATTTCCCCCATTCCTCATTCCTCCTCTTTTCCATATCCATTCACAGCTGCAAGCATCTTTCTGTCCTATTATAATAACCTACTCCTTAGTTCCTGCTCCAGGTCCTTACTCTCTAATTCATCAAAAATGATTTTTCTAAAATATAGTCAGACTATGTCACTCCTCTACTCTGATTCCACTAATTCCCTTCTCTAATACAAATCTCTTCTGTTTAATATTTTAAATTCTTCAAAAACCTACCAAGTAGCACTTCCACTGCAGTACTCTCAAGCACATCAAAATGGCCTTCGTGATAAGTCTTCACATGAGATACTACACAATCTCCAATTTCTATGCCTTTCCAGGCTGTCCCCGGGGCCTGGAATGCTGCTCTAAATTCCAGGCTTCAAGATTCAGCTCAATGAACACCGTACCTCCTTGAACCATTCCTGATGTAACAAGCTCTTTCCTTCTTCCCATTACAAAGTTCCAGTGCCTTCTCTTCTTAACTGTCTTGTATTGATTCTGTATGTATTTTATCCATGTACATTTTATCTGCCCCAAAAGAATGTAAGCTCTTCAAATGTAGCTTACTTTTTTAATATCTGAATTCCCAGCACCCAGCATAATGCTAGTACATACAAAATTCATAAATGCTTAAAATGAAATGTTAACTGCTACAAAGAGCTTAAAAGTCTACCGAGGAATGCAACCCAAACGGTGCAGCTTTTAACAAAAGTATATGCAAAATTTCTGACAAGTAACTTTTTGAGGAGGGGCACTAACATGCTTTCTCAAAAATGCTTTACTTAAGTACCCCACATGCTGAGTTTCCTTCATCTTGACAGAGAAACTGATGTAACACGCAGTCTGTTTATCTACTATCCTTTCCTCTTGCTACAGTGACAGACTACTTTCTTTTCTAGCCATATTCCTTTTCCATGGGACTTCTAAAATTTGTCATCTCACAAAAAATTTACTTTTGGGCAAAACTCTATAATCTAAACTCACTCTATATATCTCTTCAAAGATTATATTATTCTATTTTCAAGTCTTGGGAAGACTTGGCTTGGGAAGAACAACAATGTTAAGAATATAACTGAGGTCTTTGAAAATGTTATATCATTCTCCAATTTCAACCTTGCTTTCTTTTTTCCTGGACCAAGCACATTATTCATTTGAGATTTGTGACTATACATTTGTGATACATGTACTAACAAATCAGTTCTTTAAGATTCCCATCCAAATATTATACACTGAATTTTTAATTCATTAATGTGAATTTCTTAAGTCTTTTCACCTCTGAGTCTCAAATTTTAATCTATGAGAATTATATATGCATGAGACATGTGTATGACATATATGTGTGGTATGTACACACAGACAATACCTAAAAATCATCGGTTTTAAGATAAGGAAAACTTCCTCAAAGAATGAGGTGCCAAACTCTCAATTATACTTAAATTGTCTGTGTCCAACATTTTGTGCAAAATCTTCAGCAAAGCCTGAAACTTGAGGTTTGTCATTTACAGGTCATGATGATTAAAAATAAAATTCTAGGGCATGGCTAGGTGGCACAGTGGATAGAGCACTGGCCTGGAGTCAGGAGTACCTGAGTTCAAATCTGGCCTCAGACACTTAATAATTACCTAGGTGTATGGCCCTGAGCAAGCCACTTAACCCGCCATTGCCCTGCAAAAACTAATAAAATAAAATAGAATAAAATAAAATTCTAGAAAGCACAGGTTTGAGAGCACAATACAAAAAATATTAGAGTTAAAACTAGTCCCATACTAGATTTCTAACCTCAGTTTCTTCATTTGTAAAAGAAGATACTACTTTTACCTACTTCATGATATCATGTTGAGGATGAAATGCGGAAGTAAAGCATTCCATAAATGAAAGCTAATATTACTACTACAAAAAATTCCTTAAGACTGGAAACGTTTAGAGAACAGATATGGAAGAACTAAAGCAGGACACCCAAGGAGAATAGCTCTTCTGTGATGAGCTCAAAGCAGTTAGTCAAAAGCAAGGGAGCAGGAGAAATACTTTTTTTAAGTAATTCACATTTATACCTCTGTGAAAATTTGTAACAATATTAACCATTAGTGCAATTTAACAGTGATGGAAAGATCTGTCTGCTATGTAACACAGCTGACAAAGTTTTAACAATTACAAGATGGAAAAAGATGCTGCATCACAAATTAAAAACCAAAAATTGAACAAATATCCAGACTACAAAGATAGTTGGCTATGTAATAGCAATTCCCACCCACCCAAGCAGTAATTATTGTTAGGAGATAATATATATATATATATATATATATGTATATATATTAGGTTTAGGTTTTTTCTAGGCAATGGAGCTAAGTGGCTTGCCCAAAGCCACACAGCTAAGTAATTATTAAGTGTCTGAAGCCAGATTTGAACTCAGGTACTCCTGACTCCAGGGCCAGTGCTCTATCCACTGTGCCACCTAGCCACCCCAGGAGATATTCTTGAATAAGGTTTCTATTTTTGGGACAAAAGGATAAACCTTTACTGACTGGTAACAAGGAATGGCTTCCAACATGCTCCACCCCCCCAAAAAATAATGCAATAAGCCTTCAAAATGATATGTAAATAATTCTACATAAAGTTCAACTATAAAGTTACAAAAAAACTTTTTTTTTCTATTTTGCATGCTTTCCCAAAGAATCATGAAAAATATGGAGGCTATTTTTTTTTTTAATTCAGGGAAATAGCAATCAGGTTCCATTGCAGTTAAAATGTCAGTATTACTATTTAATGGCAGTTCTCCTGTATTGAATGGCAAATTTTATTAAACACCTTGATATTTTAAAAAAGTATACCACTGAATCCATACCAACTTATGATCCTGGAAGTAATCTTTAAGCATGAAAAGTATGTTGCTGTATAATACAGAAAATTAATGACAATGTTCCTTCCAGGTACCTTTGTTTATACAGGAAAGCATTTTGGAGTTCATTTAATAAATGAATTCCAGAAAATATCCAGCAGAAGACACATGCCAACCTGAAATCTAAAACTATTACCTGTCTGGTTCTATATAATATACACAAAAATGTGACCAAAGCAGGCTCCTTAAGTCACCTTTGTCTCAAAAGAAATGGGAAGGAATGGTTTATAAAAGTTCTTCCAAAAATATCTCATATCAACATTTTTCTTGTCTAAATTCCCCAAATCATTCCAAATTTCCTTTTTATGTTAGGGGCACCATCATAAGTCCAGTCATTTTGGAGTCTTAGAATCATCTTCCATTTTAAGCTTTCCTTCTACCCTCCCCAGCCCAACCGGAGATTTTTCAAGTCCTGCTATTCCACATATCCAGCAGCTGCCCCTTTTTCTTTACTCATAGGGCCAATTAAAATCAAGTCTAGAAAGTCTTTTAAAAAGATTCTTTTTAACAATTTCCTAATTTATCTCACTAATCCATCTTGCAAACTAATTTTCACAATAGTCTTTCAAAGAAGTCTGCTTTACAATGTCACTCATCTGGCTCAAAAACTTTTTGTATATGAAACAGAAAAAGTATTTTCTTTACTGCTTGGATAAAATACAAATGCCCCAGGTTGGCACTTAACACTCATCACAATTTAACCATCTATATAATTTTGCCATTGCTCTTTTTTATTATTTCCCTTCCTTCATTTATGTTCTAGTCAAACTGAACAATTTGCTACTCCTTTTCCAACCTCCACAGACAGTCAGAGGCTGTCCTTATCCCCCCGCCCTCCTCCCCCTCACTTGTTAATGTCACTCCTTACTGAATTATCTTGTACAGTATATTTATGAACTTGATTGAGTCCCTCCTTATTGAGGACAGAGATCATTATTTTTGCATTATCGGGGCTAATATAAAACTCTGGACCGATATTAAGTTCAAAACCAATATGTCTGATTATTTACTTAATTAAAAAGAACCACCTGAATTCAATTTTCCTCTACTATTAAAAGCATGGAAAAGACTTTTATACAAATTGATGGAAAATGAAATAAACAGAACCAAAAATACTACCTACAGAAGAACAATCACAATGTAAACAGAAAGCAAAAAAATGAGAACTGAATGCTGCAAAATCTTGATTCCAAAGAAAAGATATAAAACACAGCCCTCTCCCCAACTTCTTGACAAAGGTGGAGACTATGGGTGTGGAATACTAACTTTAGCTATTCCAATATTATGGTTAATTTTGCTGAACTTATGTTCTAGTCACCACACTTTTTTGCTCATTCTTTCTTATAGGGCTCTCTGGGAAAATGTGGAAGGAGTGATATAATTGGAAATGAAGATTACATAAAAACATATTAAAACAAAATAGAAACTGCTGTATCTCCCATTAACCCCCTTTCCATGGAAGTTTTATCTTCCACTTGTTCTCAATGGTCAAATCAGTCCAATACAACAAAGTTGACCTTGGAGACTGATGACTCAAGATTGAAAGTCAAGGGTAAAAAAAATGGCACTATCCTCCTCAAACTGAAGGTCACTTCACCCCTGTACCTCTATTCCCTTCCTCATACTGGTTAGTTTTTCCCAGATCTTTCATTTTAAGGAAATCACCCAGACCATCCCTTCATTCCTTCCCCAGGCTCCACCACTGACCTTCTAGATTTTCTCTACCTTGTTCCTACCTTTTCTCGCCACAATCCCACCACCTGACTGAGTTTTCTTTTAAAATGTAAGCTCCTGGGGGGGGGGTTATGTTTATTCTTATAACAAAATTAGTGTAATAATAATAAATAAATCTAAATTCTTAAAAAAATAAAAATAACAAAATAACAAAATAACAAAAAAATGTAAGCTCCTTGGGGGGCAGGGATAGTCTTTCTACTTACAGTCATATTCCCTGTGCTTATCATTGACTATCACACATCCATTTTAGTATAAGAGAAATATTGAGAGACTTATTCAATCACACATCCCACTTCCAAGAAAACCAAATAGGGGGTCACAGGGGGAGTAAAAAAAACAGGTAAGAAGATGAACCTGTAGAGAGTAAAGATTCTTAAAAAAAAATAATAATAAAGGATTAGGACATTTTTGAAGTTGATTGTGAGGAAAGAAAACTGCTCTGGGCCATCTTTGAAGATTCCTAGAGATTTGGACAATAAGGTCTCTTCTAGCCCACTTCTTTTACTGTAAAATGGTTTAAAAAGGAAAAAAAAAGATAAAATAATCCAAACACTTTGTATAACCTCTCCTATCTTGTGGCATTCATCCAAGTAGGTATATACAGAAGTTAACTGTTCTAGAATACCTAACAGACCAGGCAGAATTAAAAGGGGGCTATCCTTTCTTGCTCAGTAGCCCCAACTACAAAACAAAGGGATGGCCACCCAACAAAGAAGAAGCAAAGTATCCTAAGACACAGACAGGAGATAGCACGTGCCAGCCAAGTCACAGTACCACAACTTTCACGATCATCTCCTCTCAGACCCTAATGGGTACCACTTGGAACTCTGAATGGAAGAGCACTGGAACAGTAATGTTTCCTGTCCTCTGCCCTCAACCAATGTCCTGGGAAGAAGGTGCATTATCACTGCTAATGAAGACTCAGAAAACAAAGTCCTTGTCAAAGTTCTTGACACTGAAGCAAGCAATGAGGTGGTGCAGTGGAGAAAGCACAGGACCTACAGTCAGAACATCCAAATTCAAATCCTGAGACACTCGACACATTCTAGCTGTGTCATCTGGGCAAATCATTTAATTCCATTACCTCACAAAAACACAACAAATGGTTCAACAAAAGATGAGAAACTGATATGTTTTTTTCTGTGGAAATGACATTAGATAGGCTTTATCATCTGTTTTGGCACTATATCCCAAGAACCTTCCATTTCATTTGCAAGTGAAACTTTTCATGTATTTTCTCCTCCATTAAAATGTGAGGATCTTCTGCCTTCTGTATCTCAAGCACTTGATATAGTGTTTTACACTGTGCTAAGCAGAATAAATTTAATCAGAAGTCTTTCTTTTACATCAAACTAAGACCAATAGTAGTGATAGAATCAATAAGGCAGCCAGGTGGCAAGTGGATATAGCAGTCACTTAACCTGCTTGCCTTGATTTCCTCATCTATATAAATGGGGATAAGAGTAACTACCATCCAGGGTAGTTGGAAGGATCAAATGTGCTAATATTGATAAAGCATTCAGCACAATGTCTGGTACATAGTAAATACTATAGAAAGGTGAATTATTATTAGTAATCAGGGTTTTAAGGAAGGAAGAACAAAGAGGTGCAACAGAAATCTGAAATATGGGACAACTTTTAAAGCAGGCAGGTTTTGGGTGGGGTACTTGTCTGATAGAAAAACTTGAAGGCCATATAAGACAACCTAAATTTGTTACACTTCTTGGAAAAGAAAAAGAGCTCAGGAAGGTCAAGTTAAAGAATAACTCCACTTCCTCAGCAAGAAAAAAGACCAATGATAGAGAGCCACTGAGAGCAACCACGGGCTAGAAGAGGACACCTACTGCAGGGGAGAAGGGGAAAGGACAGCTGATCTGTTCCCCTATCTCTTTTTGAAGAATAATCCATAATCCCTTCTTCACATATGAAGAAAATAAGAGTTCAGAGGCTACATAAGATAGATCCCATGTGATAGTACTTACATTAGTTTTTTAGCAACAGTGTAGATATATTTTTGAAGCTAAATAACTATGCATATGATCATTATCTATTACACTCGTGATTGAAGTTATAACTGCTTTTAAAGGCTTCACTAATTCTTCCCTTGACAACTCTAGCACTTGATTCAGTCCCCCCCCACACACACACACCCTGTATCTTAGTATAATTATCTGGAAACTTCAGCAGACACATGGATGTGATCACAGGGTCCTTTCACAATCCTCTGCTTTGCAGACTTCTAAAGTCACACACTTAACTACACCAAAATTCATCATTATAAGTATTATTCTCCATGAATCTCTGAAATTTAGTGCTCCTTCTCTTCCATCAAAACCCTACTGTTTGTACTCATTCTTCCTCTCTCTCTCTCTCTCTCTCTCTCTCTCTCTCTCTCTCTCCCCTTTTCTTTCCCTTACAAGACTACTCTCATTTTATTAGCCTTCTCACAATTACAATGGATTCTCTTCACACACCAAGATCAACTATTTGAATATCAATATCTCTAAGTCCTTTAGATCCTATAGCCACATAACTCTAGTCTAATCCCTTGACTTTATATGTCGTTTCTGTATCAAATCCTGTCTTACACACTTTCTCCACTTCTGCTCCAAGGTAAAGAAGGAAGTCAATTCCATATTGAAGCTGATTCTCGCTGAGAATCATAACTTCTTTTACATGTAACTTAACTGTACTAGAGTTTCCAATACCTACATATGCAGCTTTCTAACAATTATTCTAGGAGCAGCTAGGTAGCACAGTAGAAAAGAGCACCAGCCCTGGAGTCAGGAGGACCTGAATTAAAATCAGGCTTCAGACACTTAATAATTACTTGGCTATATGAACTTGGACAAGTCACTTAGTCCCACTGCCTTGCAAAACAAATTATATATTATTCTAAATACCTTAAATATACAATATACCCTCACTTTCTGTAACTATCCTCATTTCTCCAGTTTCTAAAAAAGACATACTATTCCCAAAATAAATTCCCATTCTTTTCTTCAGCTCAATATACCTCTATTCCTTTAGCTCCTAGAAAGAGATCAAACCACTCACCTATATTCCAATACCATACCTATCTTCTTCAGGACACGTACAAAACAAATCTCATTCTTCAATTCAGATACCCTTGCCTCCCCTCCCCCACGGAAAAAACCTAAACTAAGTGTCCATTGTATTGATTATATGTAACTGCTCTGGGTTGGTCACTGAGATGTTGCTCAGTGCTCTCCTTTAAACTAGTGTCTCTTTTTATAAACACATTAATATCTCTACAATGATCTCAGTCTTTCAAGCTAGAAATCTTGATATCTCTTCAGATATTTTTTCTCTCCCTTTCTGTCCTCTATATCCATTCTGTCACTAAAGTCTATTCCTTTTCTCCTTCAAAATATCCTTTCTTCTTTATAACTAAAATGAACAATCTTAATACACAGACCTTTTTCAAACATTAAATTATAGCAATACACTTAGTGGCTATCTCTCTCCCCCTTCCTGCATCCTGCAATCCATACCTCTGCCTGAACATTCTAAAGTTATTTTCATCACTTCCCACTCAAAGAACTATATAGCTCCCAATTATCAACTACCCTAAGACTCAACTGTCTAGTCTTTAATGCCCTCCAAATAATAGTCCAATTTTATTTTCAATAAAATCAAAAACTGAAACATCTTAATATATAGCCTTTTGTTCAGTCAACTCTATTACTTGAACATAACCATGTTCATTCCCCTAGAATGTCTATTTACCTTCTACTTATCCACTGATTTCTCCTCTCCTGAACTGCTTTTGCATGTTTAGCTGTATAACATATACTTATTCCCCAATTATTTCACAAGCTGAAAATTTGTGTGCCCAGTTATATTATAAAGTCCTACAAGTAAAGACTTTATTTTATAATTCCTCATATTTCTCATAGCACATAGAATACTTGATTGAAACTTGTTAAATGTTCAGCAAAGATTTAATTATTTTAAATAAACATCCCCAAGATTCTGAAACAAACTCCAAAGTTCAGATATACAAACCCCACTATATGAAACCAACTTTGTGCATCCTCCCCCTAAGCACATTAATGTTTGTTGTGTTTTCAAAGATACAATCATTCATGTATATCATATATACTTCACTATTTTTAATGATTATGTTAATTATTTTCTATTTAACCTCTATTTAGCTTGATGTATACACATTTATTCATATTTATCTCTATTAGATTGCAAGTTCCTTTTTGTATCCCCCACCCCCTTAGTGTTTATTTTAGCATAGTATCTGGTACATTTAGATAACTTAATAAATGCTTACTGAACTGAAGTAATGACCATAATCTCAACAAGTAGGATCCCTAAGAGTACCAATTGTGTTTTCCTCACCATATATAAAGAGATGTGTTTCAAGCTCTCATACTTTTACAGGGACCTTCAATTATTTTCAATCTGCCTGTTCACATTTTTGCTCAAGGTCTTTGGCTGGCTAAATTATCTAAGTCATTACAGAATTTCAGAGTTGGAAGGGCTTTTGTCTAATTCCTTTATAGATAGAAAAGGTAAGAAGTGACTCTCAAGGTCACACTAGCTTAGTTTGTAGTAAAAACAGGATCAGAACCCATCTCTCACTTTCCCAATCTAGTTATTTTTTAGCTGATAAAGGGGAAAAAAACCCATTGAACTTGCTGATATAGAAATTTTATCTATTTTCTCAGAAAAATGTATAGTTTAACATTAATTCAAATTTAGTTACTCAACATTCCTAATTTTTAATTTCCATTACAAAATTATGTATACATAAAATATCAATTATATATGTTAGCAATAATACATGATATGACATTTATTGTGTGCCTGTGTGTGTAATGCTGACAATAATAATTTCCTTTTGGGCTGTGATGGGATGTGTTAAATTAGAACAAGTGCTTATAGTTATATGTAAATTGAATAAACAAGTGAACTTCCTCATGTCTTAAGACTATTTAGAATATAAACATTTTAGGGGGGCAGAGCCAAGATGGCAAGAAGAAGGGATCCAGTCTTAGGCGCTATCTGATAAAACTCATAAGCTAAGGACTCTAACTAAACTTTCAAGAGACAGAACCCACAAAGGGACCCAGTGAGGCAGTTCTCCTCAATGTAACCTGGAAAAGAGCAGAAAGGTTCTGCTCCCTGGGGTCGGAGGGGCGCCCGCCAGAAAGGTAGCACGCCAGAGCGAAAGAACTTCAGCCTCCCGGAGGCAGCCCCAGGGCGCTGGGAGCCCCAGCTCACAGCAGCGGGGGAGTCTCCTGAGATGCACTCCGGGGAGCATCAGGCACAAAGTGGGGGAACAGCGGGGGAACCTCTGCCAGAGTGAGCACTTGGAGCCCAGCCCTCAGGGCACACAGCAAGCAGCTTGGTCTTTCGGCAGCCCTGATCTGAAAACAGAAGCAGGCAGAGCCGGTAAGCAGGAGCCTCCAAGGGCATGAGCCCATTGAGCTGAGGGAGGGGAGTGAAGAGAGAGAAACTGCAGAGATCTGTCCTCTGTCCCTGGAACAGGATTCTGGGGCTCTGACCACATTCAGATCCTGATAGCAGTCTAGGCCCCCCCAATAGAACAGTAGGGCTCCCCCACCTCGGCCCCGTGGCAGAGGGGGGGTGCATATGGTCATTCACAGACCAGGAAGGAGGACAGAGCCTCACATACTGAGACCCTTGTGGGAGTGCCCCAAAAGCTCAACCAGGCCCAGGCTGGGAAAATGAGCAAGCAGAGAAACAAGAGGAAGACCACTGAGAAATATTTTGCATATGATCCCAAGAAGGATCAAAATACTCAGTTTGAAGATGAGGAAGCACAAGCTCCTGCATCTAAAGACTCCAGGAAATACAGAAATTGGGCTCAGGCTATGACAGAGCTCAAAAAAGACTTTGAAAATCAAATGAGGGAGATAGAAGAAAAACTGGGGAAAGAAATGAGAGATGCAGGAAAAATGTGAAAATAAAGTCAGTAGCTTAGTCAAGGAAATACAAAAAAATGCTGAAGAAAATAGCATGCTAAAAACCAGCTTAAGTCAAATGGATAAACAGTTCAAAAAAGTTATTGAGGAGAAGAATGCCTTAAAAAGCAAAATTGTCCAGATGGAAAAAGAGATAAGAAAACTCTCTGAAGAGAACAAATCCTTCAGACAAAGAATAGAATTCAGGGAGATTGATGAATTTACCAGAAATCAGGAATCAATACTTCAAAACCAAAAAAAAAAATAAAAAATTAGAAGAAAATGTGAAATATCTCATTGAAAAAACAACTGATATGGAAAACAGACTTAGGAAAGATAATTTAAAAATTATTGGAATACCTGAAAGTTATGATCAGGAAAAGAATTACTACAGGAAAATTGCCCTGATATTCTAGAAGTAGAGGGCAAAATAGAAATGCAGAGAATCCACAGATCTCCCCGAGAAAGAAATCCCAAAAAAACCAACCCCTAGGAATATTATAGCCAAGTTCCAGAACTCCCAAGTCAAAGAGAAAATATTACAAGCAGCCAGAAGGACACAGTTCAAATACCGTGGAGCTGCAGTCAGGATCACACAGAGTCGACTTAGCAGCAACTACAATGGAAGCTCGTAGGGCTTGGAATACAATATACCAGAAGGCATAAGAGCTTAGAATGCAGCCAAGAATGAACTACCCAGCAAGGCTGAATGTCCTCTTCCAGGGAAAAAGATGGACTTTCAATGAACCGGGGGAATTTCAAATGTTCCTTTTGGAATGGCCAGAGCTGAACAGAAGGTTTGATCTTCAGATACAGGACTCAGGTGAAGCATGGAGATTGGAGGAGAGGGAAAATATGAGGGACTTAATGATGATGAACTGCATGTATTTCTGCATAGAAAAATGATAATACTCACATGAGCCTTCTCAGTTAATAGAGCAGGTAGAGGGAGCTTTTATAGTTGAAGCACAGGAGAAAGCTGAATTTGAAGATAAAATATGGTGTAAAAATGGAGTCAATAGAAAAAAAGGGAAATGGAATGGGAGAAAGAAAAAGGAGAGGGGGAATAGGCCAAGATATTTCATATAATAAGATTTTTCTTTATTACAATGAGCTATTGCAATGATATGGAAGGGGAGAGGCAAGGGGGAATGAGGGAAACTTTGCTCTCATCAGAGGTGGCTAGGAGAGGAAACAGCATATATACTCAATGGGGTATAGGCATCTGGAGTAAGAAGGGGGGGAAGCAGGGGGAAGGGGTGGGGATGTGAATAAAGGGGGAGAGGATGGACCACGGGGGGAGAGTGGTCAGATATAACACATTTTCTTTTTTGCTTCTTGCAAGGAGCTGGGATTGGAAGGCCTGTCCAGGACCATAGGGCCAGGTAGATTCTGGGCCTAAGGGGTGATATGGGGGCTCGGGGCCTCTTGGCCCCAGGGGTGGAGATCTGTCTGCTGCGCACTCAACTACCCTACAGCAGAGTCAGAGTGAAAGGAGAGAGAAAATATAGTATATGGTAGTGGAGAAATAAGAAAGGAGGGAGTTGCGATCAGCAATGGCAACGTTGGAAAAATATGGAAGTAACTTTTGTGATGGACTTATCATAAAGAATGTGATCCACTCACGACAGAGTTGATGGTGTTGGAACAAAGACTGAAACACATTTTTTGTTATTATTATTTGGGGGAGGGTGCAGGGCAAATGGGGCTGGGTGGCCTGCCTGGGGCCACATAGCAGGGTGATCATTGGGTGTCTGGGGCCGGATTTGGACCCAGGTGCTCCTGGCTCAAGGGCCAATGCTCTGTCTGCCACCCAGCCACCCCTACTATTATTACTATTTTATTTTATTTTGGGTCTTTTTTTTCTTCTTTTTTGGTTTTTGCAGGGCAGTGGGGATCGGGTAGCTTGACTGTCACACAGCTGGGTGATTGTTGGGTCTGTGGGGCTGGATGTGGGCTCGGGTGCTCGTGGCTCCAGGGCTGCTGCTTCGTCCATTACGCCACCTGGCCATACCTACAATTATTACTATTATTTTTTTTATTTTAATTTTTTTTCTCTCCTGTTTACTTTATTACTCAAGCAAGTCTATATTCATGAGGGGAGGGGGTATTTTGTTCAAGAATATTTTATTAATGTAAAAAAAATTTGTACAAAATGAGAATAAAAAATTTAGAAAATAAAAACTAAAATAGAATATAAACATTTTAGAGCAGGAGTCAATATCTGTTCATTTTTGTGGTCCATGTAGATGACATTGCTCTCTCTCTCTCTCTCTCTCTCAAATGCCTTGTCCAGGCTCATACAATTGAGTCTACACTGAACTCATCTCCCTGACATCAGGTCCCTTAACCTCTCTACTGAACCACCTCACTTGCCAAAAATCATCTATCACACTTTTGTAAGAAACCTACAAATATACCAATTTATATGAAAGAAAAAAAATGATTTGATGGAAAAAAAATCACAAAATAAGAAATGAACATTCTTGTAGCTTTAAGAACAAATGTTTCTGTAACTTTTAAGACAAGGGAATCAAATACTGTTTTTAAATAGCGAACCCAAAAATTTCAATTTCCTGGATGTATCTTTTTTTTTTTTTAGGTTTTTGCAAGGCAATGGGGTTAAGTGGTTTACCCAATGCCACACAGCTGGGTAATTATTCAGTGTCTGAGGCCACATTTGAACTCGGGTACTCCTGACTCCAGGGCAGGTGCTCTATCCACTGCGCCACCTAGCCACCCCTGGATGAGTATTTTAAATGTAATATCTTTATTTTAAAAATACTTAAAAACCCAATTGTATATGAGTATATACTTAGACCACTTGTGATTTTATCTTTGTTAAGATGTTTCTAGTGAGGGTTTCCTCTCTCCATTAATGCAGATCCACAGCTACTCTGCAACTTAAGAGTTATAAGAGAGTATTTTGGGAACCCTGAGGGATCAAATGACTAGCCCAGGTCATACAATCAATATGCATATGAACAGTACTTGAACACAGATCTTCCTGACAAGAAGGCTAGCACTCTAATCATCAAACTGGTCATCTCTCAAATTCGGAGAGACAGAAGACCATGGTTTTAATCCCAGACTTTTCCAATAATTAAGCATTCAACCTTTTTTCACTTCATTTCTCTGAGCATCAGTTTGTATTTCTGTAAAATGAAGGGTTCATTCTAGAAGCCTGAGGTTCTTTTGTTGTTTAGCTATTTTGGCCACATCCAATTCTTCATAACCCCACTTGGGGTTTTTATGGTAAAGGTTTGTCATTACTTTTTTTTTCCCACTTAAAGATGAGAAAACTGAGGTAAACAGGTTTAATTAAGTGATCTTGCCCCAATCACCCAGCTAGAAAATGTTTGAGATCAGATTTGAATTCACAAAGCTAAGTCTTCCCGACTCCATGTCTCTTAGCCACAACATGAAAAATAGCCTAGTGAGAACATTTTAAGCAAACATTTTATTAAAGACTGATAATGCCAAGGTCAGTAAGAACCAAGATATTAAAAAAAATCTGATGTATACAACTGCAAATAATACAGTCCAACCAAGCTGTGTTGCAGGATACCTGAAAAGAAGGGTCTCTAACCAAGAGATCCTAAAATACCTTCCAGTCCTCAAACTCCTGATATTATGATATTTGAATGTTGTCTAGAAACCCATGAAGGATCACTATCAAACTCTGGGGAAGGAGAAAAATACTTAATTCTGGCAGTCTGAACTAATTTAAAAAAATTTTTTAAATCTGTTATCCAGTTTCATATAGTAACATATACAAGAAGGGAAGTTGGAGTAGTATAATACGTATTAAAATTACAGCTAAGCTAATTCTTTTGATTTTAGAATAAATGTCAAAATTATTCTAGGGAAGGAAAAAAGTAAAACATTAACCAAAGAAGAGAAAGAAAGAAATCATCATGGAATATAAAATGGATAATTCTGATTACATCAAATTATGTTTTTGCTCAAACACAAGCAATGCAGGAAGGAAAAAGAAGACTAGAAGGAAAAAAGAAAACTGGAAAATATTACAGAATGTTTCTGACAAAGGCCTCATTTCTCTAATATATAAGGTATATATAAAATGCAATAAATTTGTAAGAATACAATTCCTAATGTAGTCAAATGCTATAAAGTTTTCAGAAGAAACCAAAACTATTATCTTACTTTAAAAATGCCCTAAAACACTATTGATTAGAAAATGCAAATTAAAAACCATTCTGAGGTATCACCTCACACTTAACAAATTGGAATGACAAACGGAAGGGATGTGGAAATATAGAGTCACCTATGCAATGTTTGTTAAGAGTTGTGAGCTGATCCAACCATTCTGGAGAATAATTAGAGCTATGCCCAAAGGGCTATAAAACTGTGCATACACCCTTGGACTCAACAGGTCTATATCCCAAAGAGACCAAAAAAAAAAAAAAAAAACAGGTAAAGGCCTATATCTACAAAAATATTTATAGCAGCTTTTTCTGTGTGGTGGTAAAGAATTGGAAATCAAGAGGATGTCCATCAATTGGAGAATGGTTGAATAAGTTACAGTATATGACTATGATGGAATACTATTGTGCTAAGAAAAAGGACAAAATGGTTTCAGAAAAAACTTTCAAAGAATTATATGAATTACTGCTAAGTGAAGTGAGGAGGCCCAAAACTACATTGTACACAGTAACAGCATTACTGTCTTATGATCAACTATATGAATAGCTTAGCTATTCTCAATTACAATGATCCAAAACAATTCTGGAGGACTTATGAAAAATGCTATTCACTTCCAAGTAAAAGAACTGATGGTGTCCGAAAATAGATTAAAGCATAGTATTTTTTTTTCAACTTTACTGTTATTGTTTTTTAGTCTGTTTTCTATTTTTTTGGTCTGAATTATAAGCATGAATAATATAGAAAATAATATATACTAATATAGCAAAATCTTTCCCAGAGTAAATTTTAAGTAAATTTGTCTTGGGGTCAACTTCTTGAAAAAAAACTTCAAGGTTCATAAAAGATTCAGCAAATAAGACTACATGATAGTTTGTGACCATTTGTTCTTGATATCATTGTTGACCAAAAAAAAAAGCGTTAAAACTGTAGCAAAAGAGATAGAAAATAAATTACAAGGGACAAATTTCTTGCATTGTTAAGAATTGCTAAACAAGCCTTGAATACATGGAAATAGGATATAATTTTATATGTCCTTAAAAGGGAACCTGATGGTACTAGAATGGTATTAGCGCACCTTCATTCTAGTTCTGACACCATCAAGTAACAGCTGCATAAATGGAGTAAGATTTCATGATTTTTTAGAAATATAGTCTTATATGCTAAACAATGCCTTTTGACCAATATCCTATGAAATATGCTACATTTGAAGTTTAGTTAGGAGTCAATGCTCATGGAAATACTTATGCCAAGATTTTTCTATTTCCCTTTAAAAAAAACTATCACTACCTATATTCCACCCTCGATATCCTACAGATGGTAGGGTGAAGGAGAGGGCAGAAGAAAAGAGAAGGAAAAAAACAAGTCTTCTAAGATATTTAATCATGTTGATTTAACTATAGCTTCTCACAAATAAGGAAAAAAAACATTATTCACTATGTCCAATTAAACAGGGTTACAGGCTTAAGGCTCTACTCACACAGTTGAGGTTGATGAACAAACAGCTGTCCTGTATCTTGAGACAGACATTAGCTTCCTGACTTCCCTATCCTCATAAGCAGCTACTTAAAGTTTGAATTTTATGCAGAAAACATTTTAAAGCCTTCAGTGTTTTATTGCAGCAGACTTCAGTTTCATTCCTGTAACACATTTAATATGAAAGAATTGAGACAGTTAAATTCATTATGAACGTTCTAAAAATATAGTCTAAAATTTTTAAGGAACAGTTTCTTTACTTTTTATATTATTAGAAAATGATTCGTTATAAGCATTCTTAAAAAAAAAAGTAACACAATCCATCAGAAACTTTTCATAAGGTGATTATGGGTAGGTTTAGGTTAAAAAGTTCCATACAAAAATATTCTCTTATTTTGTCTGGTGCACGTTAGGAGTAGACACTAACTTTTGGAAATTATTTGTCAATCCTCTCCATAACTACTCCTACTTCCTGCAACGTCACCCCCCCTAAGTCCCCAGCTTTTCATGAATATTAAAATGAGCAGAGTAACTCTCTTAACTTAAAGGGTATTTATTTGAATTATTTACCACAGGCAGTCCCTGACTTTTGCAAGACCTCACCATCTAAATAACTACTAGACCCAGAACCAAAAATCCCAAGTTCTCTATCATAGGAATATATGAAGTTCCTATTCCATTTGCCCTGGCCAGAGTGAACATGTTTGCATGCTTTGAATAGGAAAGGAATCAGTTTTCTACCCTAAGAGGGGATGAGTGAGGCAGTGATCAGAGATTTGCAAAAGTGGGGCTTAAAATACATTTCCCTGACCAATTCATGCTATGAGAAGGCAAATTTTATATAAGGTGTATTTGAAGTTCCTACACATGAAAATGGGTTCCTAATTTCAGAGCTAACTTCCTAAGATTTTGGAACACATACTGCAAATTTGGGAAGTGCCCCTAGAATAACAAAATAATATCCTTTTTTCTACTTTTCTTTCCTTATGCCTAACATTTTTGTATTATGTCTAGAACAGTATGTATTAAAGAAACAATTCATTCTTCTCTTCCCCATTCTCCAAAGAAACTTTTAATTTTCTTTTTTTTGGGGAGGTGCTGGGGTGATGATGAAGAAATAAAGGGGAGGTAGAAGTTTACATACTAAGAACAAGAGATTTAAGTATTAAAAAAGTAGAATATTAAGTCTCAGTGGCAACAAATCAATTTTTACTTTAGCAATCACCAAATCTTAAAAGTTTTATTTAAACAGTATATACTATTATAGATATAAATATTAGGTCATTCAGATTAACCCAGCTAAGGTCAAGTTTTAGGTCAAGATATTTTGATTTCTTTTTCTTTTCATATTATTTTCAAAAAATATATATTAAAGTTGTATTCTCATTCACCAAACAAACGACCATGAATGATAGATTCACAGACTGTAAAACCTAAAAGGGACATAAGATCTACAGTCCTTATTTTAGGGATGAGGAAACTGATTCAAGGAAGTTGAATGATATGCCCAATGAAACCCGGGTCTTTAACTCCAAATCCAGCATTTCCTATTAATATCACAAAAAGAGGCAGTTTGCCTCTGACACCACATTGACAAACAAGAATACCAGTATCTCCAAGATGAGAAAGAGATCCCACTAGTTACAGCAATTGCCTACAGGAATCTGTTTACCTTTTTAGTTGGCATTCATGTTTTCACAAGTTGAGTACCAATTATGAAAAATAACTAACATTTCCAAAGAGCTTTATAGAGTTTGCAAAATACTTTACATTTATCATCTCATTTGATCCCCACAACAAACACTGTGAGGTGGGTATTAATATTATTCCCATGTTAAGCCTAAAATGGATTAAGGGACTTCCCCAGGGTTACACAAGTTATTTAAGTACAGGAGGTGGGGTTTGAATGCAAGTCCAGCCCTCTACCCTCAACACTACTTAATGCTTCAAATTGTTGCTAAATAAGACTCAGAATGGGAGGCTCTTAAAGACTTCTACTTATTCATTTTAGAAGAAGGAAACTAAAGTGGTAGAGCCTCCTGATTTCTAGTTCTTACTTATATAATCGTTATCTGCCATGATGATTTTTAATGATATTTTTAAGAGTTTTTTTCCATTTTATTGGAAAAATTTTCCTCATCTCTTCCATACTAAATGCATCATCTAATTGAAATAATCAGAATCATGAAATCAGAATAAAGTACTACTTTAAACTGAAACATCTGACATACCTGCTTTGCTATAAAAGGTGACCAAATGCACAAGTCCACTCATAATATTCCAAAAGTTTCTTTACAATCTAAGTTACATTGTATACATACAGGTATTCGTTTTACAGCACTGAAAGACATAAGCCAAAATCTCATAAGAATGTTACAATCTGACCATCTTCTAAACAGTTGTCTAAATATTTGTTTCTAAGCTCTTTTAAAATATTCTTCAGTACTATTTATTAAAACCCTATGAATTTCAAATATGTGACTTTTACTGTCTCTGTCTTCACTGGTAAACCAAATAAATTTGCCCTAAATTTATACAAAACGTAGGGATGGCTAGGTGGCGCAGTGGATAGGGCACTTGCCCTGGAGTCAGTATAGTACCTGAGTCCGGACTCAGACACTAAATAATTACCTAGCTGTGTGGCCTTGGGCAAGTCACTTAAACCCATTGCCTTGCAAAAGCAAAAACCTAAAAAGAAAAAAAAAACCCACTAAATTTATACAAAACATTCTTTAAATGACTAGGCCTACAAAGAAAGTTTCCCTTGACTCCCTATACTTGAAATTAGGTAAATTAGCTTAATATGATTTTAGTATAAGACAAATAAGTGATTTCAACACATCTTACTACTTCCAAAAGGTAAGACAATGTGCTAATTTTATTCTAAATCATACCAGGAAATTTACAAAATCTTTTCAGGTGCCTGACAAACACTTTCTACCCAGGATACTTAAAAATAACACTAGAAAAGGTTAAGTAGAATGGGTATTTTATACACCAAGTTTCCTAATTCTTGTTATTTCTAGTATTTAGAAAACATATCCCAAATATATGTAGATTAGTTACTGCAAAATGTAGACATTTAATTGACTTTTTAGAAGGATAATGTAAAGAGAAGCAGTAAGACTCTATGCAGAGTTGAACAAATTAATTTTGATTAAAAATACGCAATAACAATTTATGAACACCTCTCCTCAATGAAGGGGGAATAGAACTCTAAAACCTTGAATTATTCCAAATTGACAATGTACGAATCTCTGACACAGAAGAATGAAGGGTTTTAGAGGTCTTATACCTTTGTCACTGCTTCAGAAAATATTGTAATAAGAATGCAAATGTAGGAATAAAACTAGTAGCTGATTGGACAAATGTCAAAACAAACAGCTCCAAGTCAGTGAGGAGAGAGGTCTCTGGTAGTAGATGCTACACATCTCTTTCCTTGTCCATAAAGCTGTTGACTTGTTTCTGGTAAGTTAAGTACCTATTACTTGGAAGAATCAGAAAACAGTCAATAAAAATAATCTCACTATGCTTCCTTACCAATTAGATCACATCTGCATAATTGTATGCAATTGTAGGTAGGCACACTGTAAAAAGGCTACTGACAACCTACAGTACATTCAGAAAGCATCTAGGACGGAGAGCCATCTAAAGATCATATATAAACAACGGCTGAAGGAATTAGCTAAGTTTAGCCTAATCATAAGATTTGGGAGGTAGGAAGGAAGATAAGGACAAGACTGCTGCCTTCAAATATGATCATTATCTGAAGAAATGTCCTACATGAGTGGGATATTCCCTCTTAAGGGATAATATTCCTAGTGAAATTCTCTCAAGGTTAAAAATCATTAAAACAAAGACAGACTATTACTCTAGACTATTCTTAGAAGAAAGAGGGAGAAAGACCTTGCATTCCAAGCCAGGCACCCTCCTGATTCTGTTAGGGAGGAAATAGTGAACTATTTCCAGAGAGACCTTGCATTTTTAGTTAGTCACCTATTTGATGATTAAAACTATCTTAACTGGGAGAACAGTAGACTGTTCCCATGAGAAAAACCTTGCATTCCAACAAAGCTCATAAGAATCCTCTTGTTTGATGATAAGTAGACTGTTACTTCAATTAAGACACTTATAATCCTGAAGGTTATTCTCACTATCTGGACGGTGAGGTAATATTTTATGAAAACCTTTCATTCTTTTCTTTGTTTCTGGGCTTTTCACAAGTAGAATGTAACTCTGAAGACTAACCAATGAATTGACAGAAAGGGACAATAGGGAGGAGAGGAAAGGCCACACAATCTTGCTTGACTGTCAATTGGGGCAGCTCCTTGATCTTCACTACCTTTGTGAGACTTGGAATGTGCCCTTTACTCGAGAAAAGCCAAAATAAATTTTCTTTTTTGTTCAGAGGAGTCTCTATAGTTTTTTAAGTGGATTTTTATCCCCCCCCCCCCACACACACACACAGAAAAGAAATAAGATCTATTCTTTCTCCATCTAGAACTAACCAATACTGGAAGAGATTTCCATTTGAAACCTAATGAACTCTCAGAACTGATGAACTAACGTAGAGGTTGGACCACTTTGTGAGGAATATAAAAGGAATGTTTTTTTCATTGAGGTGGAAAGGAATGAATAATAGCCAAATGTTAACAGTTTCTACAAGATTATCAAAAGCAGAATGGCATGTGACAAAAATTAGAAATAATCAATGCTGCAGAAGTAGTGAATAGGCAAACCAATAAATAGACTGCTTACACTGCTGGTGGAACCATAAATTAGTGCAAGCTAACAAATATAATTGCACATTATGCTTTTCTTAAAAAAAAAGTGAACAAAATGTCCACATTCATCGATTCAAAAATTTTCCTGCTAGAGGAAATTGAGATAAAGGATACTGAAAGAGAGATTTCCTATGCAACAAAAACATCTGCAGCAGATCTCTCTGTGGTAGCAAAGAAATAGAGACAAAGTAGTTGCGTTCAACTGACAAATGCCTAATAAGTTACTGTTTAGCTGAGAAAGGAGGGAGATATGGAATAGTTTGAGAAGATGGTACAGTATAATGAAGGTTTTTTTTTAAAGGATAATCTTTACTATGTTTGAAAACAGCAGGTAAGAAACCACTAAATAAGAGAAATTTTTGAGAGGGGGGGTAACAGAGATTGTAAAATCTTTAAGAATATGGGAGTGGATGGAATGAGAACACATGTTTAAGTGGTTGACCTTGGCAAGGAATGGGCCATCTTTTTCAGAAACTGGGGATAAAGGAGAAATCAAAAGTTTGAGGGATAAAGCCTTCAAGAGGAGGGATCTCATACCAAAATTGCCTGTTTACTGAAAGAACTGAGGCCAAGTCCTCAATTGGGGGGGGGGGGGAGAAGATATGAAAGACTTGAGAAGAGAGACTTGAAATAGCTACTATAGGAAGTGAGACTGGTAATCAATTGGGAAGGGGAAAAAGGACAGCCTTGCTGCAGTAAGAACCCAATTGAGGTTGGTCAAGTTATTTGTAATGATGGAAAATCAGCACTCTTCTAAGACTTCTTCTAGCTTTGTACACCAACTCCTGGATAGGAAAAGAGGAGATATGCAGTGAGAGCTAGGCGACAGAGTGGACAGAGCACCAGTCCTGGAGTCAGGAGGACCCAAATTCAAATCCTAATTCAGACTTAATAATTTCCTGGCTCTGTGAGCTTAGGCAAGTTACTTAACCCCAATGCCTTGCAAAAAACAAAACAAAACTAAAATACAAGTTGTGGTTTAACAAGACAAGAAAGGCATTAATATAAGGGAGAAAGGGATTCAAGTGCAGATTATACTGTAGAGTTGAAATAATCATAATCAACTACTAGGATAAAGAGAGGAAAGTGAATTCAGAAAGAGGCTAATGGTCTGATAAAATACTGAGAAGTAGAGGGAACAGAGGTATCAATGAACAGATACAGTATAGATGAAGCCTAGGAAGCAAGATTAGAAAAGTTGCTGAGAGGCGACAGAATGTGAGCATTTCTAATTAGGAAAGTGTGTAAATAGTTGAGGTTGAGGTTATGATTATTTCTATGTGAATCTTAAGTTACAAAAAGTACAACACTGCACCTTGAAGATGTTGAGGAAACTTGGAGGTTAGGGTAGCTTGAGAGAACATATACAAGGACAAGCTTCTTGAGAT